>NC_135542.1:78207532-78872532 GCF_045843805.1 Urocitellus parryii | reverse complement strand
GAAAGACATGAGCCTCAGAGGAAGTACCCATAACCACTGAAATACAGAAACATCCGTGAGCCATTGCAACACGCCCTTGGCCAGCATCCTTGTAAAATGAGGGAAATGTGCAAGCTGAAGGGAAACACGCATGAAATTTTGCAGCTCCACCCTGGCTCGACCCCTAGTCCAGTCTCTAACTGTTGCCTCTTTATAACTATTGAAGGCCCCACCCAAGGAGGGGCTTCTTGCTCTCCAGACAGCCTGCACTCTCCCTTGAATATGTATCTACTTTCCTAAATAAACCTCTGTCTATGCCTTTGTCATGTGCTGAAATTCTTTCCCACCATGAATCTTTCTGGTCCTGAGTCACATTCCCCCTCCCCACTGGGAACTCCCTGAACCCTTCTTGGAGACATCTCTTCTGTGAGGCTCTGGCTCTGCCTAGTGCACAGAGATCTTCCTACACTTCACAGCAACAGGAAGGTAGAGCCTTTGTTAGACTCTGTAGGGAATCACTGGTTCTCCCTGGAGACTCCAGATCTGTGTGGACTTTGCATGAAGAGAAAAATAAAGTTTGATATTATAAAACCACTGAAATTCGGGAGTTGTTGTTTATTGCTGCAGCATACCTTAGCCTATCCTAATACATTAACTTTAGTATTTTGCGTTCTAAATGAATGCTGTGATTATAATTTACACAATAACATAGGATTGTGGGATTATTGAGGAAATAATGGGTCTAACAGGTATGAACCTGTTTACTTGTAAACATTTAAAATGTGACACATTCAAATGTAACATCGGAAAAGTTACAATTTAGGTGGCCTATTTTAGCATGTCTTGCTTTTTTTTCCTTTTTTTTTTTTTTAAAGCATTTTCTTACATAAAAGTCCTAGTCTTTCTTTTGACTGAATGACTTGCAACTTATAAGAAAAAAAAAAAAAAGCTCTACAAAAACAATGACCAAGTCACTGGTCCGAATGTAACAAATCATAACACTTATCCTTAACTCAAATAAAGGTTGATTAGCTTCAGATTCTTCATTTATACACTGGAGACAATTGTTGTCTCTGTCCCTTCTGAACTGCTGTGATCATAGATTCAAAGATTTAGAAAAGAATGTTCTTAAGTGGGTTCCAACTCTTTGGATCCAGAATTAAAGAGAACGGCTGTCAATTCCACGAACAAGACTATAAAAACATGCCCTATTCACTAGCTCAGTGTTCAGCACTTAAGCCAAGGAGAACCAGCACCAGCTTCAGCAGACACACTTGGAGCCCAGAAGTAAGCTGGGTAAACTCAGAATAGAAAAAGGATCCAGGAGAGCATGAGCTGCCCACCCAGCACCCATTCCCCAATGCTTTTACCATAAACTTGGAGTATTTGGGGAAGTACCATGCTTATTAGCTAAGGGATTTTACTTCTCAGCTTATTTTGCATCTAGATGGGAGTTAACCAAAGAGACCCCTGAAGAAGTCAACTGACACCTATAGGAGATCCTTCTTTTGCTTCCCCCCTTCTTCCTTCCTGCTTGACTGTGACAGCTGGAGACTCAGCCACCATCTTTCTACTGACCTGTGCTACAGATGGTAGATGTAAACATAAAAGAATTCAGGTTCCTGAAGACCACAGGAGGTCTGTTTGCCTGCCCTGAACTCCCCTCTTACAAGCTTCGTTCTCACCAGACACGAACTTCCATCTGGTTAAGACACAGACTCTCCAGTCCCCTACTACCAACAGAACAAATTCCTAATGGAGGAGCAGTGACCATGGGCAGGCCTGAGGGAGGGAGCCCAGAGGGACTGCCTGAAGTTGTCAAGTGCTCAGGGCCTCTTACAGAGGAGTTCCTGACAAGATCTCTGCCCTAAGCATGGGTTTGAAACCCCAGGAGACAAACTGACATTAGAACATGACCTTTGGTTGGATTCCAACTCTGCCACCTACTATCTATGGTCTTCACAAAAAATAGAACAACTCTGTGCTATAGTATATAAGATTCCTATGTATAATGAGAATCCAAGGTAATTGTTACCTTTATCTATAATATTACAGAAATACATTTTATAGAAACATAAATTATGTATTATTTATATCTTAATATATCATTTAAGACACAGACTTTCCTGTCTCTTACAATCAGAATTCCTAACTTACAAATAATATAATCAAAATATGATACAGAAACAAATATAATTACATGTATGCCTCTTCCTTTTTTTTTTTTTTTTTCTTCTTTCAGTGTCGAAGTTCAAACCCAGGGGCTCAAGAATCTTAGGCAAGTGCTCTACCACTGAGCTATATGCCCAGCCCCCTGTATAGGTGTTTCTACTATGTTTTTATAAAATGGCCCATAGGATTCAATTATTTTAAAAGTTAAAAAAAATGCAAATTTTCTGTAAGTTTGAAATTATATCAAAATGAAAAGTGACAAGAAGGAAAAAAACTAAAGGAAAAGGCTCTGTCCTCTTCATTTCTCAGACATCCTTCAGGAACCACTCCCAATCCTGCTTCTATGACAAAGGTGACAGGTACAAACTCTCTCTCTCTACTTGGTCCTGGATATTACTCCTGTAACCTTGCACATGATTGGTGTGCAATAAATAAGTTTTGGAAGAATGAACATATAAATACAATGGCCACCTAATTAGTCTTCCTGTTTTCTGTCTGTCCTCTGTGTCACCTCTGAGATGATCATGTTGCCCCTCTGTTTAAACTCTATCAGGATTTCCCATTTCTCCATAGCAATGGGCTTCATTTTTCAAAAAAAGGTCCAGAACAACTCTTTCAAGAAAAGCTGATTCAAAAGCTCGGTTCATAAAGCAACTAAAGGAGAAGCTGTCCAACTGGAAATAGGGGTGAGAGGCCCAGAGCTCTGTAGCTCAACTGTCTTATGTTCACAGCAGCATCCCGCTGTTCCTGAGGAATTTCAGAAGAGTGAAATTGAGAAACCACTGGTTTAAAACACTAAATTCCAAATTCCTGCTTTTTACCACTCACCTCCAGCCTTTGTCTCCAAACATACAAGCACTCAGCCATATGGAATTGCCCACAGTTTACTTTGTCAATTTTGCATGTTTTGTTTCCATCTATGAGGAATTCTATTCTCTATTTTGTTGCTGGGTAAAAACCAATCCATGATTGAAACCCCTGCCCTTCTCTATGAAGAGTTCCTTGATCGATACTAACCATATTGGTCTTCTTTTCCTTGGGCTACCACAGTAACTTACGTGTGTCTCTCTCTCACTGTCACATACTAGACCATAATTATATGCATTCCCCACCACCACCATGCTCACTGAACTCAAAAGTTTGCTCTATACCTTATGTACCTTGTGTTCCAGGTGCTGACTAAAAAAAAACTAGTATAGAGTAGATGCTCAATAAGTCATTGTTAAGTAAATGGCTAAACAAACTGATGATCATCATACCGATTAGTTCAGTTTGTTAGTTGTTTTGTTACTCTGTCTTTTCATCACAGACATATTTGAAGATAGGACCAAATCATATTTTTCTAGGTTTTTACCTTGCCATAGGGCTAGCAACATGGATACAACCAATAAAATATTTTCTAATTGAAATAAATTACATTTGAAAGAGTTGGCATTCTGTCAACAAATGCTTATAAGGCATTCAGCACATGGCAAGTTGTACTAACATCAAACATGCCATGGGAATAAAACATTTGCATTCTACCCCAGAAACAAGACAAATATATTTTTGGTAGCAAGAAACCAATTTTGAAAATAAATATGGCATTCAAGTGTCATAAAAATTCAAGGACTTCCTAGTTTTTTGGACATTACATATTTCTAAAATGCGTTATTTCAGAGTTCAAGAAGACAAAATAAGAAAGAGCTAAGCATAGTCATATGGGTACCATAGACTTTAGAAAAGATGGTTTCAAAGTGTTACATGAAAAGAGAAGCAAGAACTCAGGCCAGGGACTTATCAAAGCAAAAGCTACTCAAGATAAGAGGGAGACTTTCAAATATGAAACTCTGACAGCACAGAAGAGAGAGGTGTTTAAGCAGGTCACGTGGAAGCCAGGGAGCAACCTGAAAACCACAGATTCTATAAAGGTATATACAACAGATCACAAGAGGGATAACACATCCACAGGGAAGAGAGTATCCTGGTGAGGAGGAACAGTACCAGTTGAGTAGGAGTCCCAAAGTGAGTGCAGGCTTGAGAGAAACCCTAATCACCATGCAGTCTTCTAAAAGTATGTCTCGCAACACAGAAGTGTTAGAAAGACTACTTGGAATAGAAGGATAAAATACATCATGACACAGAAAGTGAAGCCCTTCAATTCTTTTTTGTATTTTGTCAAGGAAAATGATTTTTATACCTAAAAGATTAAACATAGCTGGGCGCTGTAGCACACACCTGTAATCCCAACTGCTCAGAGGCTGAGGCAGGAGGATCCCAAGTTTGAGGCCAGATTGGGCAATTTGGCAAGGCCCTGACTCAAAATAAAAAAAATAAATAAATAAAAAGGGCAAGAAGTGTGGTTCAATGGTAGAGCACATGCCTAAGGATGCTTGAATCCCTGGGCTCAACTTCCAGCACTGCAAAAATTTAAAAAATTAGCCAGGCATGGTGGCACAGCCTGTAATCCTAGCGGCACAGGAGGCTGAGGCAGGGAGATGGCAAATTCAAAGCCAGCCTCAGCAAAAGTAAGATGCTAAGCAACTCAGTGAGACCCTGTCTCTAAATAAAATAAAAAATAGGTCTGGGGATGTGGCTCAGTTGTCCAGTGCCCCTGAGTTCAATCCCCAGTACCCCCATAAATAAATAAATAAATAAATAAATAAATAAATAAATAAATAAATAAATAAAATTTAAAAATATTAAAAAGTACAGAAGCCCAAACTCGGTAAGAAAGATGTGCAAAAGAAGGGTTAGAAGCCCCTGAGATATTCAACAACTTTACAGCTCATGGGAGTGGTTTTGTTCAGGACACTGGAAGAATTCACAAATAACATCTTGACCAATTATTAGGAAAGTGGCAATGGATCTGAAGAGGGAAAATAACTTAATATTAAAGAAGCTCTAGAGGAACTGACCACAGAACTCTTCCCTGAGCCTCCATCCAATATTAATGATTTGATTCACATGTAAATGCCATGTTTATGGAATAGTTGGATGGCTCAAAGGTGAGAAAACCAATATTTCAGATGCAGGATGGGGATCTGGAAAATATCCCAGCGTATTACAGGGTTGAATTAAGTAAGACTCCATTTAATAGGTTAAATTGAGTAAAATCTTCAATTAGATAAATAAGAGAATTAACAAAAACTAAAAAAACAAAAAAATTGGAAAATGTAGCTTAGAAGGGGTAGATTGACTGAAAAGCATTTCAGAGTCTTAGTTAGCTGTAAGCTCTATAGGCATCAAAAATTATATTATGGCTGCCCAAAATGTTAATTCAATCTTAAACACTATGAATAGCAGTGAAACTCCAATAATAAAGATAATGGTCCCATTTTACTATTAAAAGTATGACCTACAATATTTTGCCCTATTCTGAGTGCTATATTTAAGATGGTACATCACTCACTGAAATACATTCAAAAAAGAGCCATCAAATAGTGTGGAAACTCCAAATCATATGCTGTGCATAATGGCTGAAGGAACTGATGGCCCTTTATCTGCAGAAGGGACACTTAGAGAGGGAAATTATTATACTATCTTCAAGTATTTGCAAGACTCTCAGATCAAGTTTGTATTCAACATCTCTTATGTAGACCTAAGTTCCATGCATAAAAGTTAGAAGAAAACCACCTCTGACCTGGCGGAGCAGTTCTCAAATGTTTTGATCTTAGGACTCAACATTCAATAAATACTCAGGACTCCATGTACTTTCATTTGTGTGGGTTGCATCTATTAATAATATATTTGAAATTCAAATTAAGTGATTAAAAAATTCATGATTCCTTTAAAATAATAATAAACCCACTACATAAACAACATTTCTAATAAGAAATAACAATGTTCCAAGTCGAAAAAAATAACTTAATAGGAAAAATGGCATTTTTTTTTAAAGAAAAACCTTTAACTTCAGATTTAATAAAAGATGGCTATATTCTCATATCTGCTTTAGCATTCAGTCTGTTAAGATGCCACATTATCATGTAGCAACTGGAAAACTCTACTGCACTTTTGTGGGAGAAAGAGAATGAAAATAGCAAATGATTTCTCAGTATAACTGTGGCAGTGAAGCCCTGGTGGAAGGGTTTCAGGGGCCCATCAGTGTCCCTTATGACACTTGGAGAACTACTGGCTGAGTATAAGGAGGAATTATTAATGATGTAAGTTATACAGATTTGGGGTGGATCATCTCACAAGATAAATTCTAGGTTCCTAGAGCCACTGAAGCAAAGTTTGAAATATTTAACTTGCCAAGAATTTCACATTTTAAGAAAGGAGTATACTAAACCAATCTCCTTTGTGAGGGGTTCCATCTTTCTATGGCCATTTAGAAGATCACTGTTGATTTCTAAAGAAATTACCATTCAAAAAATGTCTGCTGGGTGCGGTGGCACACACCTGGACTCCCAGCAGCTCCAGAGGCTGAGGCAGGAGGATCTCCAGTGCAAAGCCAGCCTTACCAAAAGCAAGGTACTAAGCAACTCAGTGAGACTCTTCTCTAAATTTTAAAAAAATATATATACAAAATCTGGGGATTTGTCTCAGTGGTCAAGTGCCGGCAAGTTCAATCCCCGGTACCCTCCCCTCTCAAAAAACACTTATGTCTACCAAGTAGGTGTACTGGTAGAGCTGGTGAAGAAGGGAGAGGTTTGTGGTTCAACTTTTCACAAACCACAGAATTCTCTGTGTAGTTCATCTACACTCAGAGGCTTGGAATCTCTGGGGATAAACATCTGTTTAAGGAGTCTAACCTATTTCCATTCTCCAAATATTACAATTTCTTTCATTCACCTGCAAACCTGCTTCTCTCCTACCATTTAGGTTTGCATACTCTAACAGTCTAGAACTATACTGCTAACTCTTCAACATAACAAGCCTTCAAATATTTGAAGACAGTGATTTCATGTTTAGAAGCCTTTTTAATAAACAGGTTAGACTTCTTTTGTGAAGTAAAAAGAATTTCATTGGTAGTTTAAGTTGTAATCTTCTGAGAAATGGGCCAAAAGCTATTTCAAAGAAAGCATTTTTAATGAAAAAGTGAAATATTAGCAGGGAGTTATGAAAGCTTTCTCTCTGCAAAATTTTTTTTTGTTTGGGTTTTTTTAAATAATTCCTTTAAAATATTATGCTGTGTTTCAAAGGAACACTATCAATCACCCAGGTCCCCCTGTATGTGAACGATTAATTTATTAGTCTGAAGTTGACTTGTAGAAGGTATTTTTTAATCTATATCAAAATGGGGTTTTCAATCTGATTTATAGCAGATTAATCAAGACAGAATACAAAGTGATTTTGTGTTTTGTGAAGTTACATTATATGAAATCTGATCCAGGTTACTGAACTGATTATTAATGAAAGAAATATGTATTATGTATCATAATCTGCAGTCAAAATCTGTTTATATTTGAGCTGACCCATCAGTTACAAATGAGCTTCCCCACCTACTTCCCACCCTGATAATAATAGAATATACTGTTCAACAGCAGCATGGATGCACAGAAAGCATGCATTCTAGCAGAAGTATGCTAATCAGTATTCACTTTCATGGACACTCAATCCATATAAAGTTAAACTCCAAGGTTGAAAATCCACATCCAAAAATGCAAGAAGTCAGGAGTGGTAGTAATCTCAGAACCAGGAGGCTGAGGCAGAAGGATCACAAGTTTGAGACCAGCGTCACCAATTTAGAGAGATCTCAAAATGAAATTTAAAAAAAAAAAACAGTATGGGCAGAATAGGGTAAAGTGGGCTCTGTGGTAAAGTGCCCCTGAGTTCCTGAGTTCAGTCCCCAGTAAAACACACACACAGACACACACACAGACACAGACACACACACACACAAAGCAAGAGGAATGAGTGAGTGATTAGTCCCCGTGACCTGTTAGGAACTGCATCTCAACTTCTTAACATGCAAAATTCTATCCTCTTGTTTTATCTAATTCCCTGTGTTTTTCTAGTCTGAGGTATAGAAACTGAATTTGAGGTCCCACTTGGCCTAAAGTCTTTTAGAATAGGAAATGTCTACTGTTTTCCAGACTTGAGGAGGTGCTTCTATTATCTGAAGTACTAGAATCATAAAGAATGAGAGATCCCGTATCCTTCTTTTGTGTGCTTCCTATCAGCATGAAAGGCAAAGTTGAAATAACTACTGTCTGCTGCCTCATCTAAACTTAGAACACTCTCCACTTGAGGACTAAGTGAGTTCAACTCTTCCAGTCATTGCTGTAAATAATACCTACTTTCCTGACCATAAACCATTAATATCCTATTGTTTTCTATAAGGTGGTCCTTAATTCTCCTGCTATCAACTTTTCCACATACTGTGAAAGCCTCCCTGCCCCCATTTATATCGAGGCAAAATTTACATGTGGTGAAATGAACAGATCATTCAGAGTGAGATTTGATTTGTTTCCATGACTGCATGTGCCATTAATGCCAAAGGTAAAGCAGCCACCCCAATCAAGGTATAGATACTTTCACTCAGGAATGTTCTTTTCTGTCCCCTCCTAGTCTTTCACCATTTGTACATAGTTTTGCCTGTTCTTCAACTTAATGATAACATATGTCTGGCTTGTTTCACTTAACACACTGTTTTGGAGTTTCATCCATGCTCTTCCATATGTCACTATGTCTTTCCTTTATACTGCTGGTTAATATTTCACTGTGTGAGTCCACCTGAATAACCTTGTCTATTCTTAGTCATGTGGATTGCTTCCAGTTTGGGGATACTATGAATAAAGTTGCTATAAACTTTTCCCCAACATTGTGGGTGTACACTTTCATTTTTCCTGGGTAAACATCTATCAGGGGCATTACTAGGCACAGGGTAGGTATATGTTTATCTTTATGAGAAGTTCCCAACAGTTAGTATGACAGTTTCAATTACTCTACATCTTCACCATGATTTGATGCTGGGAACTCCCCTCTACTCTCTTTTTTTCTAGGGCTAGTTTCAATTAAATCAAGTTCCCTACATTTCTAATCATGCGTGCTTATCTTTAAAAATCTTTTGACATTCCCACCCATTTTCCAATGAAAGTTTTAAATTTCCCATCAGAAATGCATAAGAATTTTATATGTTCTACCTCCTTGCTAAGTTAGAATGTTCCCCCACCACACACACTCATGTGCTTTTTTGAAGATCAAGTTTCTTGCACTATATCTCCTTAAAATTTTTAATCAGCTTTTATGATCTAAAGAAATGTCAAATAAAACATTCCCTAATGGGGCAAAATTATGATTCATACCACAGATAGAATTTTAAAATTGAGTCTTCAATATACTCTATCCAAAGCCTGAATTTTATATAAGAGGAACTTAAAACACAAAGAGTTTAAAAACCTTTCCAAAGGGGATCCACCTAATAAGGGACAGAGGCAGTTAGTACCTTCTGCTCACCCCTTCTAATAACCTTATGATGATTCCACATGGACTTTTGTTTTTAGTTCAGATAAAGGCTAATTTTTTATTCTTTTTTTTAAAAAGATAACTCATTGGTAGGGCATGTGTTTAGCAGTGCAACTCATTGGTAGGGCATGTGTTTAGCATATACAAGACCCTGAGTCCATCCCCAGCACCCCCTACCCCCCTTAAAAAACTGTATTAGCCAAATTATCTTTATTTTCTTCTCTGAAAATGTTATTAAGTGGTTTATTATAATTCACTACATTCATGCTATCAATAATATATTGTATTTATTTGATAGCATTTTCAGTAAATAAAGTCTTTTCAGAGATAGTGCTCTATCCTTAGTCAACATTTAAGTAGGTAAGGATAATTGCCCAATATTTTTACAAAAAGCAAACAAAATGCAGAGAATTGTGTGATGACCAAGATCAACAAGGTCAAACTTAGAAACTTTCCACCAGAGCAGACCATTCCTTTTGCACAAAATGGATTCACCAAATGGTCAATGTTTTCATATATAATCATTATATTTTTTCGAACTGTAAAGTTAGGCCAACTTTTTACCACAGTACATTTATTCCTGGAGAGTTTCATATGGCATGATTATTAGTGGAAGGGGCTGTGTCATAAATTGCTTTTTAATCACATTGCTTCCCATACCCAACCACAGCATGCCTGCTCTGAGCCCTCCCCATTTTGGAGCTTTGTGTAGGTGACCTCACTTTTTGTTGTGTGCTTTTTGTGTGGGGGGGTATTAACCAAGTAAGCAAAAAGATAGATTTTGTACAGATTTGTGTCAACTTCAATAATTTTTTAAAGTTGAAAAATCAGTTTTAAAAATCTTCTGTAACATAAAGAACACTCGATTTGCTATAGATCAAAGAGTTTAGCACATTTCAGAAGTATTGAATCTACAGAAAAATGTAAGCAATAAGGAAACTTAACATTTTATACTAGTAAATTCTGAATGGCCCTTTGGAGTGAGTAGACAGGATTTATTTTTATGTTATGGAAAACTAGATGGTTTGAAAACCCAATATGTTGCATTATATCATTTTTCTAATATTGTCTTTTCTACACACATTTCCTCGAACATCAAACATTCTTTAACACCACTATTTGGGGCAGTTTTCATAAACAATTACATTTACCTTGGGGAAAAAAAAAAAAAAAAAACATGTCTTTTATCTCCAGTAGTCAAGCCACTTTGTGAAACTTCTATCCACAGCAGCTAAAAATCTATCATTTGGTTTAGTTAATATTTGAATTTGCAAGAGTAAAATCATCAGCTGACAGCAGCTATGCACTGTGTTAAATCTAGGGCTGGCATTAGTCTATCAGATATGCAAATATCTATATCTTTATTGGCTAAGTAAACTGCTCAGCTCTGCAGGAATGAAAAGTTTGTTTTGAAATACTATAAGGGACTCCCTTTTCTAACAATGGTTTTTCTTGTGCTAAAATTCACATGCCTAGTTTATATTTTCCTAAATTTTTCAACATAAAAACTAGCAGAAATGCTTATATACCACCAAAGGAAATCATAGATATTAAAGGACATAATTGGATAAACCAGACACAGAGAACAATTTTATTGAAATTTTTAATTTCTGTTTTCAAATATATAAATGAAGATATCCTTAGAAATACAATATTTCTAAAATTTTTAAAGGAAAATGGGGCACACATTTTGTTGAATAAAGATTCAAACCCTTGCTTGTGTGAATATACTATACTAAATTTAATCTCCTGTTTGGGGAAATTTGGGGCTTTTTTCCCTCTCCAAAATTTCACATAATAGTAAATAATCTCCTGGAGAACATCCAAAAACAAATATTTCTTTAGGATGGAGCCTATAAGTGAAATTGATTAATCAAAGAATATCGGTAGTTGTAAAGATGTTGAATCCTAATGACATCTTGGGATTTTTTCGTTTTTCTTCTCAAGAATGGATTTAACGTTAAAAATCTCTTGACAATGTACAGAACAAAAATAAAGTATATTATTTCCATTTTCCTTTCTTTTTAAAAATTTTGAAGGATAACAAACATACCAATCAATATGCAAAAAATGAGCATAAAACATCAATATACAGCACAATAAAAATGTAGGAAAATGAGTAATTATAACCCATTCAGGTAGAGCAAGAAAAACTTTCTGTGTGCCCTTTGTCATGAAAAGTCTTTCTTTTCTAGAAGATTACCACCATTCTGCCTGTTATGCAATCACATCCTTGACATCCTTTTTGTTGTTGTTGTTTGTTTGTTTGTTTTTACAGTTTTGCTACCTAATTATGCATTACTAAATAACACAGGTTGCTTTGTATTATTTTGAATCATGCAGCATGCATTCCGTTGTGTGTGGTTTAGCATCTTTACTCAATATTATATTGAGGCAGCATATCCACAGACATGGGGATGGATGATGTCATGACTGTGGGAAGAGCAAGAAGAGAAGGAACGATTGATTAATTAATTATTGAGAATGGTGGTATGTGTATGGTTATAAATCTAAAGCTAAGGGACAACAATGTATATCTGGAGTCATGTAATAGAAATTAAAACTAGGAGTGAAAGTGAACTTTCTAACCAAAAACATAAAATGAAAGGAATGGAGATTAGGTTTGATATATAAGTATTGAATACGTAAGTATCCACATACGTTGAAGACATAAAGACTATTCTAATGAAAATATGGTATTCTTACAGAATATGAGAAAAGATGAAAAGAGCATCCTAAAGAACAGAACATGACTTGGTGTTGGTCCTATTTTACTCTCAGCCTTTCCTGTTCCCTTTCAAAGCATATCACCAAAAGCAAAAGAGCCAACTACAGAAAACTGCCATAACGTTGACCTTGGGACAAAGTGAAAATAATTGATTGGTATAAAGAATCAAACTTATGGTCTTCTAACAAAAATAGTAAACCTCTTTTCTAGACCCATCCCAAATTTCTAAATACTCATTTCCTTCTGGTCTTTTTGATGTGTACAGCAACCAGTTAAAAATTTTAATGGATATTTTGAAGAACAAATCATTGAATATCTCTTGAAGTCTTCAAGTTCAACTGATAGGTTGAAAATTATTCCTGTGAAAGCTAGACAAGCTGTTTTACATGTGACAAGGAGAAAAAGCAATCTCAGCTTTACTTAGATTAGAAACAAACTTTTCCTATCATAAATTTCTCCTTTGTAAGGAGAGATAATAGATTATAGACCACTTCCACAAATATTCCTAATGCTATTACTGTCTAAGAAAGAACACTCTGAGATAATCCAGGATATACTACACTTTTACCTACGCTTCCTTAAAATGTTTACAGTTCTTCAATTCATAAAGGGATAAATTCTAAGTTAAAGACAAAACCATATATATACATGTATGTGTGTGTGTGTGTGTGTGTGTGTGTGTGTGTGTGTGTATATATATACCCCCACACATACAGACACACAATACTTAGGATGCTATATAAACAATCTTTTTTTGTTCTACTTTAGAGCAGAAGTACTATATGGAGATAGTAATCAGCTGTAATTATTGCTTTTGAAATCTCAAGCTTTAAAACCCACAAAATACTTTAAAAATAAATGCAGGAAGCTTCGTAAAATACATTTTCTCAATTCAACAAAGAAAAAAAAATCAAACCAGTTAGGACACTCAAGTGTTATTTGCAGCAATCATGATAAGTCAATTTTGGCTTAAACCATGATTGTTATAAACACTCACAAAACATATTATTTACCAGATGGCAATCTTACTCAAGCAAACACATAAAACTTATGTTTCATTATTATCAAATAAGGATGAACTTGCCACTGGGATAACCTCCAGTAGTTAAACAAACACATCTCCACAAAATGAGTGCTGTGGTTTCTATCACTGGATAAATACACAGAGTAAAGGAACTATCTTAATATTGGGCAGCATTACCTTATATTCAAACACCAAAGCTGACAAGAGTATCACATGCAACATGGCATATTCTTGTCTGTGGCTGGACTTGCACTTTCACTTTCTCGGTAAAATAAGTACTGCATTTTAGTACTCAAAGAAGGAAGAATCTAAAACTATGACTTAAGCTAAAACATCTTGGTGAAATAATTATTAGTTCATATTATAAATGGCATAAAGCAACCCAAAGACATTTTTATTACTGCCTTTTCCCACTGTATATGATATCTAAATCAAGATTAATCAACCATGGAATATACATTATCAGAATTATACTTTTTAAGTTAATGGCACAGATGAATAGGATAAGAGACTAAAAATTTATTTGTGATGACTACTACATTTTAATATCTGTGTATGCATGCGTGTGTACATGTGTAATGATCTGTTTGAAAAGTGACCCTTTTTGGAATTGCAAGTGTTTTTTAAAATATCATAAAGACTAAAAAGTAGTTTCAAAATTCATTTTTATTGAGTTAGTTACATCAGTTAAATTGAAATGAAGAATGAGAACCCCTTTTGCCTACTCATTTGCTTCTTGGTCAAAAGCAACACCCTAAAACAAGCTATGACTCAGAAGCGCTATTGGAAGATGAGACAGATGCTCATTCAATTTGGACAGGCATGGCGTGGGCTTAGAGGTATCCCAGCACTGGGAACCATGGGAACAATCAGAAATTGAGACCATAATCATCAGGACTTTCTGAGAAACAAAAATGACAAATCTTGTCTTCGCGCCTTGTCAGATCCTCCAAGGCTAGAACTCAAGCATTAGAAAATGTCCATGTCTCCTGGCTACCTCACTCATGGCAATACCTTGGGCTGCAAATTCCTCATATTGCTTTGCCCCTGAACAAATCCATGGTTGTGGCAAAAGTGGGTCAGCAGTCAGCTTTACCAGTAAAGACAGGTAGTCTGGATGAAGATAATAGAAACAAAGACATTCTGGTCTTTGACAACTTAAATGGATATTAAATTATATTAAATTGGAAAAGTATTCTGAAGATTTTCCTCTTCTCCATACTGTTCTCTAAAACTAATATCTAAGGAAACAGACTTCTCCTGGGATGGTACCAAAGCAATAGACAATCTTTCCACAGAGCATTAGGGAGGCACTTCATCCCTGCAGAAAAGTGTGCCACTGAAGGACAGATTGCCACCTCCTTGAGGGTTGAGTCTCTCTATTACCCTTCTGAATTGCACCTAAAATATGGAGTACTTTCAAAGAATGTTAGGCTATGATGGACAAAATCGATCACTTACACTACACATCAGTAGCAAAAAGTTTAATGAACTCCAGTGAAGTTTCATCACAACCAAGAAGCTATAGAGAGACAACTAAAGAAAGAGAACCTTCAACAGTTGTTCCTTCACAAATAGTCTCCTAACTTGGACCAAAATTGAACTACAATTCCAGAAGCAATAATAAAGTATATAGTATGCTCACAACCTCTAATACCCTGATAAATTTGCTTGGGCTATATTTTTATTTGTAAAATCTATCCTGCTCATTTCTTGTTGCTTAGAAAAACAAATAACCCACACAGGACACAAAGCAACACATTTACATGCATATATATATATATATATATATATATATATATATATAATTGTTATGTATATTGCTATTAATCTTGTTTGTTTCCATCCAAATGGAATGCTGGTAAAAATATTTTAAACTGATAGTGCAATTGTATTGTATGACCAAAATTCTTCTTATTTTTTTAAAATATTCTCTTAGTTGTTGATGGACCTTTATTTTATTTATTTATATTGGTGCTGATGATTGAACCCAGTATCTCACACATGCTAGGCAAGCCACTACCTCAGCCCCCAAATTCTTATTATTAAGAATTTTATAAACTTTATTATTTATTATTTTATAAACTCTATTTTTGTATAGTTAGTGTAGCTTCATTACCAAATAGTTTGGAAACTATCTCCCACATCCCTCTAAGTACTTTTATTGCTCTTTCTGCAAGTGATGAACATGTTAAGTGAATTAGATGTTTTTAGCATTCACTTAGCAGCCTACTCCCAGTCACAGAGCTGTCTCTCTTCCTATCAATAGGATAATAGAAAATTCTGATACAAACATCAGAGATCTATTTTTAAATGAGATATTTTCTTATAACTGCCCAAGTATCACCATTTCAATCATTCTGATTTTCACAATTGTGAAGACTTGAGAATCCTTATCAAGATGAAAAAAAATCAACATTTTATGACTATAGAGAAACAGAAATTGAACTTCCTTGCCTATGCACCTTCCTCCCTCATGGAAGAAGGGATTCAATGAACAACATTTCTCTCTGCTAATGTGGCTTGAAATTCCACAATACAATGCAATAGGCTCTCTCCAGCAGACCACTGGGAAATATATATACATTTGTGCCACTAGTTCTCATATACATCCCTCAGTGCCCCTGGTTAACAATGTGGTATTTCCCTAGATAATGAAAGGCATAGAGCCACGACCCTTTTAAGCAGAAGGACAGCATGACAATGTAAGTTCTGATCTGCCACACGAGGAGTGAGGGAGGAGCACAGTGACCCTTCCTCTGCAGCATATGCTCACACAGTGGCTGTCTCTCTGTTGATCAGAAGCTGAGTGCTGTCTTTAGCTTTGCCTGGAGCTTCTCCATTGGTGTGGAAACAGGTTAGTGCACTATAGAGTGGGGAGGGGGTGGGGAGATCTTTGCTTTTTCTTCTCTTCCCGCCCATACAGGGATCAACACATGGGCATCACAGGATTCAGACTCTCACCCCAACCCTAGCACCCCAGGCCAATCTTGCCAGACATCAACTTCCCCCTCTAAGAAATGGGGAGAATTCTAAAACTCACTGCGTAGGGTTGTCCTGGGAATCCAAAGAGATGACAAGCTTTATGTGTTATATAAAGTCTTGAGATTATTGCACACTTTTATCACTAAGAACATAATGATGATTTATTAATGTTAGTATACGAAGTTAGGGCAATTGTTTTCTTGGCATGTTTAAAACTAGAAAAAATCAGAAAATAATTCCTATTGATTTCATAACAAACCTAGGAATATAAAGCTGAAAAACAGGTCACTTGTAATTAAGTGGCTCTATACCTTCTAATTTTTAGAGTACAATACAATATTATAACCCTTTACTTTTATTAACTGCCAGAATCAATCTTAGAACCCATTTTCCCAATATTCTGAAATAAAAAGAAGAGGACTTTTTTCCCCCCTGAGACCCACAGATGCAGTCTCATCTAAATGCATGCATTTCAGAGGCATTAGTTAAGCGATAGTGTATATAATGAACAAACTGTGATCATATCTTTGTCCCAACTCAATTACAAAATGAACTCATAACTTAGCGCCTCACAATAAATATCTATTTCCAATTTTAGGCTGATCATTAAATATGGTTCACACTAGGAATCTGTTAAATGAAAGAATGTTAGAATTCACTTACATCACTTAGAGCATATTGATTCTTATGACTATTAATCCACATAAAACAAGTGGTACATCTACAGAGAAAACAGCATTTCAGGAATATTCCAACCAGCTCTCAGGAATTGCTTGCTGACTGGGTTCACTTTAATTTTCCTCAGTCACCCAATTCATTCTCATATTCTCTCTCTCTCTCTCTCTCTCTCTCTCTCTCTCTCTCTCTCTCTCTCTCCACACACACCCTTTTATTCAGTGGTACCCTCTTGGACATTGGTGTTCATTTGCTTCCATCATCTTCCTGCCTATCAAATCTTACCCTCAGGAAAGAAGTGGAATACATTATTCACATACATATATGCTTAGTGATAAAGATTCAAAAATTATAAATCTCATGGGTAATTGCATTTTAATAGGCAATGTTTGTCAATCTAGTGAAATTATCTTTTACCTAGAAACCCTGAAAAAAAAATATGCTCTGAGATGTTATGGGTTGAGCAACTCTAATCTGAAAATCCAAAGCACTGATGTTATTGAAAAGTTTTAGATTTCCAGATTAGGGATGCTCAACTGAGAGCAAATATTCCAAAATCCGAAAAACTCAGAAATCTGACACACTTTCAGTCCCAAGCATTTTAGATAAAAGAGATGTAGTTTTAGTATCCCTTATTTAAAAAAAAAAAAAAAAAAAAAGGTATCATTCTGTAGACCTTTAGTTCTTTATCTGTTAAATAAGAAAACAAGATGGAATGTCTAATATTTGAGCATATTTTAGATCTTAAAATATAGCAATTTCCTTTGGTCTAACTTGATCAATTAGAGATTATAAACATAAATATTTTGATAGTTTAAGCTGGTAGCATAAATGTGTCAATTAGGTAGTTGTGAGAAAATTGGGAGAACTGGGTGGGGCCTGTGGCAACCTGGAGAACAACATGCTTCCTTTGAAGAGATTCAGATTAACTCACCAACAAAATGACTCTGTCAGTCAAACTAACAGCGCTGCTGTGAGGGCTGCTGGGCCTCTGGTTGGTGAATGCCAACCCAGGTGACTGCAGAACTTCCTTGCCACTCTAACTTTCTATGGTTCTATGGCATGTATCAGGAGGGAAAAGGAAGTTCTTAAAAATATTAACCTGGCTCCTATGCACCCTAGGAGCTATGCTAAGATGAAATAAGTGCAACAAGCTATACTCTGCTACTGCCTTCTAAAGACTAGACTCAAACAAGAGCTCCCATCCATGATCAGGAAACCAGAAAGCAAGAAATATGACATGCCAACGTGAATGAAAAAGGAAAGTCAATAAACTGCCAAATTTTCACTATGACAAGTACAAAGGCCAGGGAACTTTGCTTTACCTTCTCCATTCATTTTAGAAAATGACACACTTCTCAACAATGTCATAAAAATAATAATGATAATAATATTTATTGTTATTATTAGTATTATTATTTAGAAATCTGACCAAAGTGTGAGAAGCTTCAAGTCCTTTAAATTTCACTAGATCTCTCAACAGTATCTTATATCTCATTGCCAAAATCATATTCTCAATAAACCACATTTTATCAGTGTTCTTTAATTTCAGTGTACAAATATTTCTAAATAATAATAATATTTCTAATAATAATAAATATTTCTAAATAATAATAATAACAATGGGGTGGCTGCAAAATGCAACGTGTATGTTTATTTATAAACACAATTATAATGGGTTAGTCTGAATTTTAAAAATAGGAGGAAAATAAACCAGAATTTTTCCTCACTTTTTTAAAAAAAAAATCTCTTTACACATCTGAGGCATGTCATCCAAGAAGCATTCCTCTTTCCTTCTGTAGCATTTGCTAGACAATAGACAGAACCCTGTGCAAGTTTGGTGAGGTTAAATGCATACTCATAATGGGTTATAGGTTTAAAAAAATCAATCTTACCCACTTGAGTCAATTGTGGAAGTCTTAATATTGACCACATTTACTCATCTGTCTGCCACACATCTCATGGCTATTTCAGGGCTTATTTATGAATGATATCTATATGACACCCTCTCAAAAAAAAGTGGTTTGAAAAATTTGTTTGCCTTTCTCTTCTCTTTAATGGGAAAATGTCACCATATCAAAATGTCTATTTACATGCTGTAGATCTGTATCTGAACACTTATTGACTATAGAAACAATAACTGCTGTAAGAACACAGGAGTCTGCAAGGTGCATTTCTTATAATAAAAAGTAATAGATCAAAGTTTTATACACACACACATATCAAAAAAAAAAGGAGAAAAACATTTAAAAAAAATTCTTTATCTTTTATCTCCTCTTGCCTAAGACTTTGGACATGACCATATCTGGAATCTGATTCTACTCTAAAACCTATATAAGTCTGGTAATGTTATTTCTAATGATTTGTACACTGAAATTAAAGAATAATGATAAAATGTGGTTTATTGAGAATGTGATTTTGACAATGAGATGTAAGATACTGTTGAAGGATCTAGTGAAATTTAAAGGACTTGAAGCTTCTCAAACTTTGGTTATATTTCTAAATATCATAAGACATTAAATTATCAAAAGAAACATTTTGTGGGCTGGGGTTGTGACCCAGTGGTAGAGTGCTTGCCTAGCATGTGTGAGGTGCTGGGTTAGAGCCTCAGCACCACATAAAATAAAAAAAATATATAATTTTTTTTTAAAAAGAAACATTTTGTTTTGGTCATCTCAGTGTTAAGCATAGGTGTTTATAAAATATGGATATCTAGAGACTATTTACATTCTGCAGAATCAATGCAGTCTAGTTTAAATTATTCCTGAAAGAGTCATATCAAGATTTATGTCAGTGATTCATTGTTGTCTTGAAATTTCAAAGATCAGCTGGGTGTGGTGGCACAAGCCTATAATCCCAGTGGCTATGGAGGCTGAGGCAGGAGAATTGTGAGTCAAAGCCAGTCTCAGCAACGTAACAAGGGTCTGAGCATCTCAGCAAGACCTGTCTCTAAATAGAATTTCTGCTTCAAGAAAAGCAGAAAATCTAGATATTGTGAATTCTCCCAAGTTTTAATGGTTGGCAACTAGCTCAAAAACTATGAGGGGCTAGGGTTGTAGCTCAGTGGTAGAGCACTTGCCTTGCACATGTGTGTGAGGCACTGAATTTAATCATCAGCACCACATAAAAATAAAAAATATATATATTATATCCATCTATAACTAAAAACATATTTAATTTAAAAAACTATGCAATCCAAATAATAATAATAATGATAACAAAATAAGCAGATGAACAGCACATCTGGAGAACACAGGCCTCTGTGCCACAGGTTAACAAATTAACCCCCTCCTCAGGCTCTCTGACTTTGCATCTCCCATTGCCACATTTCTGCCAAGCAGCTGACTCTCCTGCACTTGAACACTTATGACTATGAAGCATTGAACACTTCTCAAGTTTCAGTCCACATTTTGGATAGCTCTTCCCAAATTCTGAGTCAAATTTTACCTGTCATCCTTGTTGCTACAACCACCCCTCAGAATCACTAGAAACCCTCTTCAACATAAAAAGCTTTCAAATACTTGAAGATATGAGAAGAAAATAGATATTTGAGTGAATAAGTAAATTTAAATATTTTTAAACTCCTGTGTATGTCTCACAATTTCGGGATGTCTCCTTTAACTATGAGATTTTTTTTCATGCGATTTAAATTTTCTAAAAATAAAATCGCATCAGATCCCATGTTATAAAATGAGGGAGATCTTAAGAACATGAAAACAGGGGAGAGGAGGGGAGCACTTGCATTAGTCCACGCCTTCCATCTATGCACTATGAGCTCACTCCTTTACTCAGGGCAGTGCATCAATGCCTGTGGACAATGGCCCTGTCCATTTCCTCACATCTATAATTCTGAAATACTACATCCCATTCCTTTTTCCTCAATCAATTCCCCTCGTATGTACATCCCATTCAAAATTCCATTTCTGGTTTTCAATCCTCCATGGACTTCAGCAGTCTACCCCACATCCTCTTGCTCTCTCCAATCTCTTCAAACCACCTCCCCTTTCTTCTTTTCCACAGAACCTTGTTCCTTTCCTCCTCAGCTCTGCTGCAATCTCCCAAAGAGTCTCCATCTTGGTAACTCGCCATGTGTTAGCATTTCTCATTTGCCTGTCCCCCAAGTCTTCCACACAAAAGACTTCCAGGGATAATTATTGGAGCTATTTTATAAAATAGTTGTGTAATGATATTCATTTGTCACCTGTACTTAGTTGTTAAAAAAAAAAAAAGCCAAGTCAGAAATGAATAACACTGTGCTGTTTTTCTTATTTGTTTTGTTTTTTCTTTTTTTTTTTTTTGGGGGGGGGGAGGGTTTTTTCCTCAGACATGTGAAAGTGTGATTTCATGACAGTTTTGGTTGGGGTGAGAATTTGGGCTTCTTTTCCCCATCCTGAGATGGTCTCTGGTGACAGCAATGCCTATGAAGTGAGTAAAGGCCCTTGAGTTACAAGAGCCATATCACTTCTTTTTTAATCAGGGAAAGAAGGATCAGATGAAATCTCCCTCAAGTGCTAAAAAGATAGCAGTTTATTTAAAGAAAGTATTTATACTCCTCACTAATTACTTAGGTGTGCTCACACCAATACCAGTGCAGAACTTCATACCCTTCAACCATCTTCAATATATCATTAAATTAAATTCATAAAGAGATGTGGGTTTAAATCACAAACATGCTTCAACAATTGGGAATATAATATCTTTCAACCTTCTCACTTTTTTCAAAAAAAGAAGAAGAAAAACCTAATAGAATTTTCCTTAGAGCCAAAGAACATTTATACAACTGGGCATATATTCTCAGCATAAATATAGAATGACTGCCCTCCTCCGATCAAAGTTTTGTAACAAAGACAATATCTCATTGTCCCACCTATTTTACAAGGTAAAAATAATTTGATTCAAAGAAAAATATAGCTTGACCACTGTAGAAAGAAAGAAAAAAACTTTAAAGCATGCATCCCGTATTTTAAAATGGAATATTTTCTTCTTTTTTAAAGTTAGTTCTTTTTAGTTACACATGGAAGTAAAATGCAGTATGATATTTGTCCTGTCCAGATTCTATTCTGAATTTTTTTTCTTTTCTTTTGTGGTGCTGGGGATTGAACCCAGGGCCTCACACATGCTAGGTAAAGCTCTACACTGAGCCATGTCCAGCGCTCTCTGCTGAATTTTCTATACCCCTAAATGAATTCCTTATTTTCTCTCAATCAATATGTGCAGAGTACCTACTATAGATAAAACTGTCCTGGGTACTAGGGCATAACCAGAAAACAACAGAGAGGGGGCCTCCACTTTTACGGAATTTATTGAAGTATTTGGATGGTAAATATAAACTAGTATTCCCCTAGTTAACCATATAATCACACTTTGTAATAAGTTTCAGATGATGGAGGATAGTAGGGTAATAACTCAACATATGGCAGGAAATAGGGAATTCCAGGAGAAGGGAACACCAGCCAGGAGAGAGAATGCAAGGCTAATGGGTCTGGGACTTGAGGAGTGAGCAGGGGACATGGCCAAATCATAGGAGAGGTGAAAATGCCATCATTCAGGGCTTGAAACTGCAATAAACATCTTGACTTTTAACTTAGAGAAAATAGATGAAAATAAGGTTGGAAGAGGATGGCAGAGTATCAAGAGGCCATGTGGTGGGGAGAAAAAAAAATGGTAGAAGCTTCAGGTAGTACAGTGGCACTGTTCAAGAGGAGAAATGAACAAAGCCAAGAAAAACTGAGTAAATAAGACCTTCAGAATATGATAACTGCTTGGAGATGAATGGTGAGATGATCAGAAATCTAGAAGAATTTGTAGTTTTGGAGAAGTTGAGTTTGCCTGTGAAACATGGTGGCTATGTTACACATGTGAGGCCAAAGGGAAGCCTATTCTAGAGATGCACAATTGTCATCCTTGACGTGGTCCCTAAATAAATGTATGGACATCAATTAAATCACCTGAGACAGAAGCATGGAGTGCAAAGAGAAGAGGGGCCAAGAACAAAGCTTTGAAATGCTCAGACATTTAAATAGTGAAATATTGAAAAGAGTGAGCTGATAAAAGCTGTTGAGGAGTAGCAGCCAGACTCATAAAGAAAACCAGAAGGTGTGGTGTCACAAGCCAAAGGAAGAACACGTTTCTTCATTTTTTAGGAGAGTGTAATACATCAAAAGATGCTTAGGGGTCAGCAAAGCATGCATGAGAACCAAGCATGCATGTAGGTTATTGCTAGCCCAAGTAGAGTGTGCTGAGGGGTACATGGAAGGGAAGAGAATAAAGACAGTACGGAAAAATTCTGACAAGTACGTGATTAAACTTCATGTAATAATTTGGCCATATCTGGGAAGGTCTAAGTTCTGAATCCTCAGGGGAGAAAAAAAAATCAACTGCCATTTCACAGTCTTAGCCCAGTTCTCTCCTCCTTCTCCTCCCCTCTCCCACTCAGAGGAAAACTCCTTTTTCAATCTCCTTCTTCTCCTCTGTGCCAGAGCTTCTCACTCTGCCATTCCCCTCGATTCTCACTCCTATCGTTCCTCCTTAGACCTTAAACATCCTGAGCAAGAGTAGACAGTTGGCAAACTCATAGGCACGGACGCTTTATAATGGGGCTGTTCATACTTATTCCAGAGACACATTTAACTCATAAGCCTCACAGTTCAAAAGACTGATGGCTGATAATTTCTTAAGAAAAGGCATAAGGACTTGATTTTTTAATGTAATAGGGAGTTAAATAAAAAATGTCACCGTTCACTTGTGCTACCTCAACCATAACTGTACTGCATTGAAATTGTCCTTATCTATTCAATAACTAACTGTATCTTGTCATGTAAAAGCTCTGACATGACAATTAACATCTCTGTTATTCTGCAAGTAAAATTAAATCGCTCACTAGTAAAATAGAATAAAGACAACCAGAAAAGGCAGATATGCCACCTATCTTCTTACCCCCATTCTATCCCTGTGTGCCTTTTTCTCTAGAACTTACAGACAGAGGGGAGGAAAGGACTTTTGACATTTGCTCCATGATGTAGTAGAGGATTCACCCATCAGATTATGGGTCAAAGCAGACTCAGACCTGTGAAGTTACCTTACACTGTGGAAGGAAATTAGGCAAAACGGTAGTCACTGTGTCCGACACGGCTCACCTTTCCAAAACCGTGTCCTTCCTAGTGTGTATGTGAGGATCAAGCCAAGTGAAGATGACACTAATAGCAGCCATTTATTCGTGATCTACCTGTGCCTGGCGCTCTGATAGATGAATCAGGTGCCTCTTCTCCACGGGTGATCAGTCGGCATTTCTGTTCCCATTTTTCAGATATGGCTAAACTACACAAGTTAAACAATTTGCCCAAAGTCGGCCAACGATTAAATACATAATGGCTAAATGTCTCCAAAAGTGACAGAGCAATAGTCTTTTCACTACACCACCCTGCCTCCCTAAGTGAAAGTTATCTTCACACTGGAGAAATAAGCCAATGTGAATAATTAACACACATAGAGATAGAGATATATGCATACACGTAGATATACACATATATAACATATATATTAGGAAGTCTTCACAGTGCCAGAGGTAGGAAAATGGACTCTGGAATCCATTTGAATCTGGTTTTTGTTTGTTTGATTTTTGGTACTGGGGATTGAACTCAGGGGCACTCGACCACTAAACCACATCCCCAGCCCTATTTTGTATTTTATTGAGAGACAGGGTCTCACTAAATTGCTTAGTACCTGGCTTTTACTGAGGCTGGCTTTGTACTTGTGATCCTCCTGTCTCAGACTCCTGAGTGGCTGGGATAACACTCGTGTGCCACCACGCCTGGTCAGCTTTGTTTTTGACTACCTGTGTGATCATGTGATCTCAATCTTAGGAGAATTACTCAGCCTATTTGTACCTCAATTTCTTTTATGTGTATGTGTGTTGACCTCAATTTCTTCACCTGTAAAATGGCTATAAAAATGTGACAAATATACAGTTCTTATAGGGATTAAGGATTTTAAAAATGAAAGGATTTAACACTCTATGTATATATATTTAATTATATGTGTATGTGTATATACATATATATACACATACACATATAATTAAATACATAGTAGGTACTATGAAGGTATCTGTTAATATCATATCATGAACCCAACTTAATGATAGGTAGGTACATCTAGCTTCATTGGTCATAGGCTGATTCCTGCAAAAGCCCATTAACTTTGCAAAAGGGAAAAAATCCTTTCTTTCCTGTGCAGCCTTTAAAATAATAATGTAGATCAGTAATTTGCAACTCTAGCTGTGCATCCAAATCACTTCTAAATGTGGGAACATTGGCTACAACTTTGAAGTCTCCAGTGGAGTTGGTCTGGGGCAGAACTTTGGTATGTGGGCTTTAGCATTCTCCACCTGTTGCACCATCACAACTGAGAACTACCAACCTAAGTTCAAAGACAGTCATGTTTATGGTAATGAGGGAAAAAAAATCAAGTTAAAAATGGTGTGTTCTCCTTCAAAATATTTCAAGAACGTTATCTACTAAAATGTTAATTGCATTTATCTCTGGGTGCTGGAAATATGAGTAATATTTTACAATCTATTTTATTCTTCATAAATGGCTTAAATTTTTACAATTTGCTTTTATAACCATTCTACACATTCATTTTTGGTTCCAAGTCCTTGGCACAATTTTAGGTACCTAAGATATGACCTAAAATAAAACAAAGTCCCTGTCTACAATTCTGGGGGTAGAAGAAAAACATAGATAGTCCCCCAAGTGATTCGTGCAGTGAAGGAAATTAAAGCAGAGAAAGGTGGTGGACAGCAGCTTCTAGGCTATTCTACGTAGGCTGGCTCATGCCCTCTCAGATGGGACATATCTGAGCAGACATGAATAATTAAACAACAACAATAACAAAAAAAAATAGCCAGGAGCATCATAGCAGGGACAGCATTCAAGAACAGTTAACCATAAGTGTGGTAAATCTACATTTCTTCTCTTATCGGATTTTAAAAACTATAAAGCTACTTTAATTGGGATCAAAAGGAAAAAAAAAAAAATTTCCAGGCCACAGAATCTTCCCTGGTCCTGGAGCTCCGTCATCAAACTCGCCTCTCTGACACTCTGAGTATCAAGGACAAAACGAGTGGGTGGAACTGAGCTTCTCCCCCTTGATTGTATAGCACTGGTTTCAAAAGCATATGGAATCGAGTGGTTTCCTTCACTCACCAATATCTAAGAGGCAAGCATGAGTTAGCATCATTACCTTCCCACGTCAAGAGTAGCTGCTGGCTGCCTGCACAGTGCCCAATAACTGAGTGATGTGGGGAGATAAAGAGAAGCATGAAACACATTGCTGGCCCCTCAACAAAAACACTACACAACCAGAATGATTAGAGACTCCAACACAGCAGAATACCATTAAGACTCCAGCTGCTGCACAATGCAGACGACTGTCTCTAAGTGAACTAAGACAGAGTCCGTGGGTTCTAAAGGCCATGAACCACTGTAGTTATTAACAAGGCAAGGACAGTCATTGATCAGTTCCCTTTCACCTAAATGCACTGTGGTGGTTGTTGTTGCTGTGTTTTAGCCCAGAAAAAGCAGTAGAAGTGCCAAGGCCATGCAAAGCCTGACAGGGACAAGTTCAGGGCATTTCCATTGCTAGGAACAGAGACCCTCTCAAGCTAGTGAAAGGAAAATTATAAGGACACCATGATGTCATGGATACCCAAGGCCAGGACCCAAGGTAGGGATGGACTGGGCGTGGAAAGCAGCATGCAGGAACTGAGCTTACTCCTCCCATCCCTCAGGGCCTGTAGGCTGTCATTTTTACTTCTCTATGCACATTTGCACCATCCCCTGTACTCAGCTGCATCCTCAGATCTTTACTACCAAGCCCTCATGACTTCAGTGAGCAGGTGAGTTCAGAAAAACAGATTGTGCACTAAATCCATATGCTCTTGAACCTTCATGTCACAGGTTCATCATATGCTGCAAATTCTCCACTCCCATTTCCTGTTCTCAGGGAGAGAGTGGGAGGAGTATTGATTGACTTGGTCAGACCTTGTCATAGCCCTGGTCTGCTCCAGGTTCAGGAGGCCACCTGTCCCCCAAAAAAGGCTATGGAAGAGGTAAACTCTAAGAAAAGGCATGTGGGAGTGGCAGTCAAAGAGTCCTGCCTAGTTCTGATTAAACTGGGTCATAGCTTTCAGAATATATAAAAGAGTCCCCAGGCCTAACAGGTATTTCCAAAACAGAGAGTAGGTGCATGGCTTATGCTGTCGGTCATTATGTGCTCCATACCATAACATATAGAGTTGTTCTGGTAAGAGGTTTTGGGGGACAGATTTTAGGGCTTTGAGGGACTTCTATGAAGAAGCTAAAAAAAAAAAAAAAAATTCAGAGTACTAAAAAGTTCCCTTACCAGAGTTGAAACCAAATTTCCTCTATCCAGATGGCTTCCAAGGCCAAGAGGGAGGGAAGTCCCGCTGCCTTTTTATGTTGGTCTTGATTGTTGTTAATGATCCCCAGCTGTAAGGCTCCCACATCTCTTTAACCTCTCTCTGGTTGGCCTCACATCTCTGCATCTCTTGCAGGGAAAATGGAACACTAAACCCAGCACCCATTCCCCAGCAGAGCATGTGCTGCACAACACATGGAGGTCAGCCTCCAAATGGACCCCAAGGCTTGCTCAGTGAGCACTGCCAGGACCCTTCATTCATCCTGGAAGAAGCCCGCCTCAGCATTCTCATTCCTGGAGGCAATGTGGTGCCATTCCAGCTCCCAGCAGGAGAGCTGCGGCATGCAGTCACCTGTGGCCAGTGCTAAGAGGTTTCCTCTTCTGAGTGTGTAGGACTCACTGCTGGGCAAAGGCATAATTTTCAGGGATGAGATATGCATTAGAGATTCTGAATCTAAAATCGGACTCCTTGCCACAGAAGTTTTCTTCCCAGGAATGTGCAGCTAACAGAACAACATGAGGCTCAACAACTATTTTTTTCTGGTATTCTATCCTTTACTCATTCAAAAACCTTTTCTTGAGTTAGCTATAGTCTGGCAACCTTGTAGATGCAGGGGGCACAGAGACAAAGCAAGTCACTGTACTGAAGGAGCTCAGAGTCTGGTTGCCTTCATTGCACTATAGGTAAGGTACATACATACATAAGCACTAATGTAATGTGGAGGAGGAAACCTACTGGGTCTATGGGCAACTGGGAGGGAAGAGGTGCAGCTCTCCAGAAAGGTTTCCTGGAGGAGCAGGTAAAACATCTAATGAGTTTTGAAAGATAAGTAAGATTCGACCAGATTATGCATAAATGAACAAGAAAAAGAACAAATGAAAACAGGAAATCTTCCAGGCAGAGAGAGCACCTATGCAAAGACTTAGGCATGAGAGAATACAGCACAAGAGAAGAAGTGCAATTCTTAGCATATATATGAAGATCTGAAAGGTAAATAAACACTCCATCTTGGATGCCCCGTTAGGGAGACCCTCTTATGAAATCTACTTCCAAGAACTTCTCTTCAGCTGACCTAATCAGCACTGGTCATTGACTGTCCCCACACTGCAGACTGTTGAAACTTTGGCTGGTTAATAATGGCCAATTGAGCACTTTATTTCTGTCTGTATCTTCAGCTGTTTCCTGTGTCAGTTGGCTTTGCCGAAACATAACACCAAACCCAGGAAGGCAGGGAATCTCTGCTCTCGTTTTCTTGCAAAGAGTGGGCAATAGACAAATATATTCTGGAATTCGCTGAAAATGTCTCTACGTGGAAATTTTTGCCTTACTACAATGACTGGAAGAAGTTTTAACCTTCTTTGTAAAAAGCTTTTCTTTAATCTTCCCCTCCAATACAAATATACACGTCCTAGCACACGTTCCACGTCCCTACAGCAGCATTCCAATTGCCTACCTCAGGTCTTAAGCCAAAGTCCAAATGAAATGCCCTGGAGTCCAGAAGAATCTCCTGCTCTAGGATTTTAAAAATGGACCTAATAAAGAAAATTAGATTTCCAAGCATGGAATCAAGTTTCCTTTGTTCTTTCATTTTATTCTGGGCCAGAGGGAGCAAGACCCTCTTGGTGCCTTTACTATGGTTCTAAAGAAGAAGAGAAGGAGAGATTTGACTCTTAACCCTGAAAACTCTGGCCAAGAGAAAGCAGTCATAGTGGCATCCAGACCATGGAAAAAGAAGGCAGGCCTCGCCCCTCCAGCTACCCTGCACCTCTGTTTCCATGTCTCTCTCTCCCAATACCTCCCCAGTATTATATTCAAGAAAGCTCTTTTGTCCATCTTTTCTGAGAGCCACAATATTACTTTTAAGTACAAACACAACAGAAAAACAAGAAATAGCTGGTTACAGACAGAGAGCTAGGTACATAACTGAGAGAGACTTCAGGCAGTGCTCATGTCAAGACCCTTGTTTCAGTTGAGCGCTCTATAAACAGGAGAAAGAGTTTTATGTCTATATGATTCCAATGTCATTATTCTTCACTCTTTATCGCACAGAAAATTCAAAAGAAAGGCCATACGAATCATGTAAAAGTTGTATCGAGTTTGCTCTATATTTCTAGCAACTTAGCATTTATACCCAAGGGAAGAAGGAACCAAAAGAGGAAAGGAAATTAACCTGCATCAAGAACTTACCACATGCCAGCATTTCACACGCCACGTAATTCACCGCTAACATCTCTAAGAGGAATGTTTTCTTATGCCCATGATAAAGATGAAGACGTTGCGATTAAATCAGTAAGTGGCAGTACCAGATTGACACTGAGACCCATTGCTCCCAAAGCCTGCTCCTTTTTCCTCTGTCACATGGCAAGTAATAGGCAGCTCCCACCCCCAAACACTCAATTCCATTTGGAGGACATTTGTCACACACCCATTGTGCCGACCACAGCATTAAAGGCCACCGATGCAAAAGGAGTAAATGTGGAAGAAGGGGAAAAGTCCACGTTTCCAGGCCCCAGGAAACAAGACCAGTTATATACAAAAGCCAGAGCATGTAGCATAAAGTAGAGCAGGGTTATTTCCAGACACACATCAGCTCTGCCAAGTGGACAGTTATGAAAATTCTATCCAGAGAGTTGTTGAGATTTTCCTCAAATGCCAAAAGTCAGTCTGTTAAAAAAAAAAATCACACCCCTGGGACAGATCTACAATCCCTCCCTGGCTCCATGTCATGTTTCCTCAGTTTACTTCCAGTCAAAATGCATATTTGTCCCACGGCTCCCAGGGCTGGGGTCAGCTCAGCTAATGAAAAGCAAGCTGTCTTTTCTCCCTGCCATCCACAATGGTCAGATAACAAAATACAGGTTCTGATCCTGGCATGTTTGTTGTTGGTGATGATGTATAAACTGATGGCCGACAGCTTCATTTTCTCTATGCTGGGAAGGCCCTGCTGGGAGAATTGGGGAGGAAAAAAAGAACTTCTGATTTTGACTAGTAGTAAAACAGTTGGATAAACATGACATGACATGGATGTCAGAGTTCATAATGCAACTGTGTGGACCCAGATGGAACTGGAGAACATGCAGGCATGGATAGAATGCATGCCACTGAGATTCAGGCAGGGAATAGAGCCTGCTGTATTCTTATGGTACTGCAAAATAGCAGGATGGAGTTCTCACTAAAAGACCAAAACAAGAGGGATCCTGGAAATGGAGAACAATTTTTTTTTTTTTAACTCTGGGAATGTCAAATGAAATAAGAAAAAAAAGAAAAGAAAACTAAAAATCTCTTTTGGTCCTAAGGGTAGATGCCAAGGATAGGGAGCACTCAGGGGCATCAGGGAGCACTCAGGGACACTCAGGAGCTGTGGAATTGAAATAGAGGAAGGGGGCTGGAGCACATTTTTGAAGGAGTCAGATGTTCTAACTCATCTAACAGGTGAATTAGAACATTAAGTGAAGCACAAAGGGATGCTAGAAGACAGTTCCAGCTCAGCAGGATACACTGGGTGAGGCATTTAAACTGCTCTGGGCATGATTTTTATTAGATGGACATTCTCCCTCTTCAGTCTCACCTCTGGAATTCTCTTTAGTTCTGATAGTTCATCCCAAGCAAGCAATCCAGTGTCAGACTTGGTTCTTGCTCTTGGAGGAACTGGGTTCTATCTTCTAATTTATTACAAAGCATGTTCTCATTAAGTTCACAGTACAGAATAATGCACTAAACATCACAGTGTATTGTCAAAATATCCTTCTTTTATAGCCACTTAGACTAGTTTTTGTTGAACCTTTTATAGATTACAACTTTGATATTCTGATAAAAAAGAAGAGGGAAAGAACTTATCCCAGGGGTAAAAAATGCAAAATGCCAGATATAATTGCAGGAGGTTTAAGGATGTTTTGAAATTGAGGGAGCTTATGAATTCCAGGCCTGGAAGTAGTAAAAAAAAAAAAAAAAAAGGTCTAAGAGCCAGCCTATTTACTGGGCTTCATGGGCACCACCAACGAATACCTTCCTCTAGCCACACATTCCAGTTATTGAAGTCATTTCCATATTCCATATAACCACCACTTAGAAGGGATCCTGTGACTTCAGTTGCTGTTTTGTGACCTCTAGTAAACATAGAGAATGTGCCAGGCTTCTTTCCTCCACGAGCTTTGAAGCTCTTGCATTTCTGCTGCCTACAGCCTTTAAATTCCATGAGAAAGTATACACATCATGAGCGGTTTCAAATATCCTTCATCCACAGAAAAACATTTTCCTGTGTTTCTTAACTCTCTGCTCTCCACCAGTCCTTGCTGTTTGTCCTCTGACAGACCTCTTGGTCCCCTCTCCCTAATCTAAGCCCATGCACCTCATCAATGCCCATCTCATTCGCCCCTCTTGTTCTAACCCACTGGCCCGTAGCATATGAGGATGGAGAGGACACTAGGGGAAGAGGAGCACAGCATCCCTTAGGAGGTGGGACTTTCCCTTAGGAACCTGCAAAACCGTGGCCAGGGGGATGGCTTGAGGCAAATTAAATCAAAGTTGCCTCAGCTCCAAGACAGTATTTATTACTGGGAGGAACTATCTGCTTAAGCTGTGGATGAGATCAGCTGGCTCAGGGCCAGAAATACAAGCTCCCCTCGTGGAGGGTCAATACAGAAGGGGTGAAATTAATCCTCTTTCTTTTTTGGGGGGGTGGAGGGGGAGGCTGAGTGGGTACTGGGAATTGAACTCAGGGACACTCAACCACTGAGCCACATTTCCAGCCCTATTTTGTATTTTATTTTATTAAATAATTTTGGGCCTAAGGATAGAAGCCAAGGAGTTCTTACTGCCTTGCTTTTTGCTGAGGCTGCCTTTGAACTTGTGATCCTCCTGCCCCCTCTGGGATTACAGGCAGCACCATGGCACCTGGCCCCTTGATTGTTTTATCTACCGTTATAGCTCAGGGTTCAGGATATTCATTCATGGATAAAGTCTGACCCTTTAAGGCTGATGAAATCAATAATGAGTTTCAGTAGTCAATAATGGAATTAAGACACCTGCTATGGCAATGAGTTTCTACCCAGAACCTGAACAACCTTGAGCTTCTGTCTTGAACTCAGAGCAGCCACAGTCTATCTTCAGATACATAACTTGCCAGGAACCTTGCTCTTTAATGCGTGACTAAGAGAATACAGCTTAATAGATATACAAAATCTTAAGCCTCACCCCAGATCTACTGAATCAAAATCTGCATTTTGAAAAAGATCCAAGATAATTCATGTGTACATTGACAATAAATAAGCATTTTAAATAACATGAAGGAAACGAGACTGCTATCAGAGAGCTCTCAAGCAAACAAGACCAAGCCATTTTCTCTTTTGATGGATGAAAGCAAATTTAACTAGTTTGCTTTGGTGTTGAGAAATGGTTTCTGGAATACATGCAACACCTTGAAGTTTCTTCTAAAGCACCAGAGAAGAACTAAGAAAAGATAGGTTTGGATGCTTGGGTGCAGGCAGCAATGGAGTCTGTCTCCGCCTCACAGAGAAGAAGGCTAAAACCCATGGCAGAGCACACGGTGGCCCAGAAGCTTCTGGACTGAGGCTGCTGAGAGACTGATTCAGTTACTTACGATTTTCCTACCACTTTAGGCCTTCAGAAAACTGTCCCCTAATTAGTGTCTCTGCAACATTCCCAGGTGATAGACGGCAATGGAGCTCTGTGATAGGGCATCTTCTCTCCATTTATCACCAGGCCCATAGATTATAGCAGATCTAATAGAGAGTTGGACATGATATGTTGTCCAAGGAACTGCCACCCATGATATATGAATTACACAAGTCTTGGTGTTTTAGGGTTTTCTGTGAAGTGTCAGATCAAAGAAATGAGCAAAAAGATCATAGAAATGAGCAAAAAGGAATACATTAAACACTGCTCAGTCACTGATACAATGTTGATATATGAAAAAAATATATATCAATTATTGAGTTACCCTATTGATATTAGGGACATACTGTAAAATATGTATTCCAATTATGAAAAATCTTCTGAAATGTCTTGTAAATCTCCAATCTATCTCCTAATATCAGCTATGGGATTTCAGTCAAAAGTTCAGAATGCTTCTCGAAGCCCTTTCACAATTTATAGCATAGTATTTATATCAACATCTTTAACTTAATGCCTCTTCAGTTGTTTCACATAGGTATATCTTTATTTATAGTCATTGGTCAAAGGTCAGTACACAAAAACAAACAAGAGGCCAAAACCCTACTCATTAGATACTTGTTTTCAAAGTTACAGATAATCTTAGAGCAAGAGAGTATTGAATAGACATGCAGTTTCACAGGTATGAACCTCAAGTAAGAGAAAAGTACCAGGTTGAATGACAGCTCTAGATTCTCTACTGAACACTGCAAAAAAGGACCATTGGTCAAATGCCAACAACTCCTTCCCAAGGATTCTTTGCTCTGCACCTATTTGGACATCCTCCTGCATCTCAAACGACCTATAAGGACCATTAGCAGAAACACTTGGAGTTTTTGCCCTAGTGCCACTTGCTTATATGGTTCTGAGGCCTAAATGTGTTATAAAGTGTTCATCACATATGATGCTCCAGATAAATTATGAATGAATTTTGAAATGGTGAATATTTTGTATGTTATTTCTGTATTTTCCCAAGTGAAAAAACTGAGGAGTAAAGAGGCTAAGTCACTTGCAAAAGGTGAAATCTAATAATTGGCAGCAGAAAAGAGATTGCAACCAAGGCCTTCCAACTGCAGTCAGATAATATTTGCAACTACTCAAAATAAGCTTCATGTGTTTAATATTTTTCTAGTGTAACTCTGGTCCTTTATAAAGCTAAACCCTGAATGACCCCAGTCTGAAGTACAGAGGCTTCAAGTAGTTTTAGAAACAGAAAATTATTAGATGATTAAAAAATATTCACTAAGATTTTGAAAACCTCATATATTAGAATTTGTGTTATTCAGTGGTTCTATTTATCCAAAATTAATTTGGATTTTTATGATTTTACATGCAAGAAAATAGCAGTCTCACTAGCACACCATAAAGTAGATCATAAACTATAAAACTTGTTCGAAGGCACAGAAGCATCAAACAATTCAATCATTCCAAAGTGGCAGTTCTGGATGAGTAAAACATATGTATAAATATTATATATATATATATATATATATATATATATATATATATATATATATATAAGAAAAAAGCAGAAAGGGAGGTTGTGCAAGGCAACTTATTTTCTACATTACCAAATAGAATGCAAGCATTCTTTTTATTCCAGCACATTCATGCAGGAAAAATCCCTTCAATTCTCATCTCAACTTTTGCAAAGCTTTTGTTTGTACTACATTATGAGCTTCTGGATAGATATGTTTTGAGTAATATTCACTAGGACTGGCTGTATAAACTCCTTCATGGATTATCCTAGAACTATCTGATTATAATCAATGGACAATCTGTTGAGAGTATCAGAAACAGAATAAGGGTAAGCCAGTCATCCAATCATCCTGTCAGTCTACCTCAGAAACCAGCTTGAAAGGTAAAAAAAAAAGTGTTTTACGCACCACATATGTCTCCTTTATTCTTACCCTCATTCCTGCAGGCTCTATCCCACTCAACCCCCATCCCATTTAAAAAGACCCCTAATCCTGCTCAATGTCGTTTGCAAACTTAATTTGGATCTAAAATCCATAAAATAAAGTTAAAACTTCTTTAGTTTCAAAATGTACCATCCATGAGCATAAGGTTACATAATTTCAATAGCTACTTGCAGAATGTATTTTAACTCCTCTTTCTCCAAGTTTCTCCTTTCAAGCTTTGAGAACTCTCCCTGGGCTAATTTCTGGTTGTTTGGGGAGATGTTCACTTGCTTCTGCCCAATTCCTCATCTTAGTTGCCTCCAATATGCCTTTTCAGTAGCCGAAATTTAGTGGCATCTGATGTGAATAGAAATCAAAATTGGAGGGAAAGTTTTTCGTCTCCTATGACTATATACTTAACAGTCCTAGTGATGTCAAACCCAAGTTCTTCCTTGCTCAAAACTAGTTCGTTTCAAACACCAACAAGACAAAAATAGAACAAAACAAAATGAAAACAAACCTCTAAGAGATAGACTAGCCAAAAGAAAAAAAAAGAAAACTAGCAAGCTAGATAATGTGAACCAGCCTTTCAAACATGTATAAAGGATAATGATGAACCTAGAAGCTCCCATCTCTTGAATCTTCACAATGTGCTGGAGTGTGCTAAGCACCTTCCAACCCTATGAGCAAGTTCTTATCATTCTCATTTTCTAGAGAAGGAACTAAAGCTGAGCTCTACTAAGTAACTGCCTCAAAGCATGCAGCAGTTACTTGGCACATTAGGCAGGTTATCTGATTTCAAAGCCTGTGTGCATAACCTCTACTCCACATCAAGACCACGCACTTTTAACCTTGTGCTTCAGGACATCCTAACATCTCAGCTCCATTATTACAGCAGAAGCCAGGATTCCATGTCCCATAAATTTTGTGAATGCTACAATTTGTGACAAAGAATGTTCATCATCATCTAGCCTTATAGGTATATGATGGGATCATAGAAAGACCAGTTAATAACCATTTGTTAGGAAGATGACAACAATGGTCTGGCAGATAAGTGGCTCAGGAGAGAAGTGCTCAGCACCTTCACTCATTCAATCCCCTTGTAGTAGAGAAAACACTAAAAAAGAACACTATACTGAGCAAAAGTAAGAATTTCTCTCCAGTCAGGAGACAACTTAATTACACCAAGATTTTTTTTTAAATATGCATTAACCCTTTTTGTTAAGAATGCTGTCTTCTTTATTGGATGATATGGTCTTCACTGGGCTTCTACTATGGATCACCTAGAAGACTGCAGATTCTTTTGAGGCAGACCCTAAACACTAAGAATCAAACTAAGCATGCCTAGTATTCATATCTAGGTCAGAAGTGGTGGTTTGTACCAAACTGTTCCTTTCAAAGTTCGTGGAACTTGCATGATTTTTCTCAGCAACCTGTTTTGCACTTTCAGCTAGTTCTTTCTGTGGGTTTATTCTAACAGGTATTAGCTATTACTGCTGACATGATGTGTCTCCCCACTGCCCTGTACAACATAACCTGCCTCATTATCTGCTCTGTAAGACATTATCTGTCTGCCTCAATCATCCCATCCATAAAATGGGGTTAATAATATCAGCCCTCGTTTACCTTGAACAAATACTGTGAGGGAAAATGAGGATATAAATTAAATTGCTTGCTGCTCTTTGGAAGAAAGTTGCCTTAGAAACACAGCCTTATTATTTCTCCATAGAAAAAGCTAAATATATTAGGGTTTGCACAATGTTACTAGCTGTGATTTTGCTCTTTTTTAACCCTAGGCAGAAGGACTACATTAATTCCAGTCCCTAGGTGAACCTTTTATTCCATTTTCCACTGGAGGAAAAAAAAAAGTTACTTTGCAAAGAAAGGAAAGAAAGGGAAAAAAAATGTAGTATTCCCAAACCTCATTTACGGAACATTCTGTTCTCCAAATTACAGCACAGCAAGCAGGCAAGTGGGAACTTTTAGAATCCTGCTTCCAAGCCGGTTCCACACAGCACCCACTAATACAAAATGGCTTTAATTACTTTAATATAAATCCTGGAAATGTGCAGATGGATTGTAATAATTATGCAAAACTGCGATGGTCCTTTATAGAAACACAGATCTTGCTAGCTTAAAAGAGAATGAAAGGAACACAAGTTCAACACAATATGTCAGGAAGCATATCTCCTAAGAAGTCCTGTATTTCAAATGCCAAGCTGTACGTTTCATCTGATGTGGCAGTTGTTATGGAAACTATGCTTTTTGATTGAATAGCAGAATAAATACCTACCTAAAATCAGCATGATGGGCTAGTGCATAAATTAAGAACTCCCCAAGACAACAATTACTTGGAGTTCTTCCTTGAGATAAATTTGAAAACAAATGCATATGTGTGTGTGTGTGTGTGTGTGTGTGTGTGTGTGTATATATATATATATATATATGCTTAAATTATATGCTTAAATTTTTCTGAACTGAATCCCCTTCTTCACCCAGAACCTGCTTCCCAGATCATGTGAGTGTGACAGTGTTTTTATCTCCCAAACACACTCACTGACACCCTTGTACACTTAAAGCTTAGTGAATGAAAAGATCTGATGCTTGCCAAAAAGACCAAAAAAAAATTTTTTTTAATAAAAAGTCACATTTCTTCACTTTCCTTCTAAATTAGTACAGAAGCAGCCTTGGGAAATGAATGTGGGGTTATTAACATTGTGATTTTTAAATCAAGTGGGTCATATATAAATGCGGAAAATCCCCAGGCATGAGAGAAAGGTCAGTCAAACATGGTTTTCATATTTTTATGAGTCTGATATTAGACTGTTGCTGATTCCTATTGATATTAACAACCTTTCATAAATCATAATACAAACACTTCTATCTTTCCATGTAGATATAATTCACCCATTTGCTGACTTAATTAAAGGCTCACTGTATAAAATATGAAATAAAACATATTGAGGTTTGTTTTCCTTTTTCACATTTTACATGGGATGATATGCCAAAGAGAAAGTGTGAGTGCAACAGGCACCCATATCACCAACTTCTCCATAATGGGCATGCATTCGCCCATTGGATCAACATCTTTCAATTTATTAGCATGACAAAGGACACAATTATTTTGGATATGCCTGAATGCAATTTTCATTAACTTTGCAATGATTTATTAACAAAAGTGTCAGGAATGTAATAAAAGCAGCAGGACTCCTCAAAATGCCAAAATAAAAAAAAAAATGAAGAATACAGCAGAATTTTCCAACACGCCTTACGGCATCAGGTCAATAAGGTTGCCTGATTCCATCAAAAGCATCACCATGGTGAGTGAACTCTGCAATTAACAAAGAGTAAGCACAAAAAATGCTAATATCTCATTTGAATGTAATTATGCACAGATTACTGTTCACTGGAACAAGAAAAGGGATTTTAATTGTCATCCAAAGTTACATGCAAACCCTAGATTCTTGTTAACTTTTTTTTTTTTTTTTTTGGTTGGGGAGTTCATATGAGAATATAGCATTCCGTTCACAAATTCTTATGTTCAGGGACATTTTAAAAGGCAATGCCTTTGTTTAAGGGCTACAACTTGCAAAGTTTTAAAATGACATCACTCCATGTATGTTGGCAAGGTTAGTTTGTAATAAGTTTCACCATCGTTTGCATTTTAATACTATTTGATCTCATTTACATGTTTAAATTTGTTCCTGTAATAAAATTCATTAGTATGTTTATCATAACCACATAATGAATATAGCCCTTATGTAAAATAAAAAATTGAAAGTACATTAGAGACATTACAAGCTGTTTGAAATTACTGTGCTTTGCATATTATACCTTATTAATTAAATTATAAATTATTTATTTATGTTATTTCTTTAATCAGGGGCAAGCACTAGAACAATATTATATTAGTATAAGAAACACAACACAACTCAAAGCTAAATCACACATGGACCAATTTTATGTACAGAGGCACACAGATCCATTTTGCCATGGGGTGGCGAATGCCACTCCCCCTGCTGTGCATCAAGGGAAGCAAGAGAGCCATTTAAAGGAGAGGGGAGGGCGGAGGGAATAAATGTTTCCTGTGCAAGTTAAAAACTTCACTTGTTAGTATAATTCTCCCTTTGCCTTCTCCTTTTATTAGTATAATTAGATCAGATATGCAGATGGAAGCAAAGAGCAAATCATTATAGGAGTTAATACCATGTCCATTTTATTTGGAGTCCACCGTAAAGAAAAAAGTAATCTTTTCTATTCTTTCCTTTTTTTCTTTTGGTTTCCTTTGTCAGCAGTGAGTGATAAAGAACATGAATGAGAAAAAGAGGAGGGGAAAAAAAAATAAAAGAAAGAAAGATATATTGGAAAAAGAATACGCTATTCAGGGAAACAGCAGTAACTTGATTTACTTATGCATCTCTATAAATAATTATTTAAGCATCTGTGATCTCTTTCCACATTTATATGACTTCCAGATATATTTTTAATCTGTTTCTAATCCCTTGTTTGAGTACACTGTTTTGGTTACAGACTCAGCCTCTGTCTGTACTCACAATAGATTCAATTGTTTTGATAACCAATTACTTTGGTCTACGTGGTCAAACATGTTGAGCTTTGGAAAGGACCTGCAGCCTTTAAGAAAGTTGAGGGGAAGTGCAGTAGGCATGGGTGGGTGATGGGGGAGTCATTCAGAACCACCTGATGTGGAAAGTACATAGGCTTTAGTATCAAAGAGTTTGGCATTTTAATCAAAGGAATCTTTCTTTCCGAACAGGGGCAATCCCAACTCACAGGATTGTACAGTTCTTTTTAGGAGACTAATGTTCATAGACTAATATTCCTAAAGGGTTTAGCTGGGTTCCTACATAGTAGCTGTTCAATAAATGTTAATTCTAGGACTGCTATTACACAGCAACACAAGAGAATATTATGCCAGAATATCCTTCTCAGTATTCCACAAGCTCTCATGCGTACTGAAAACTCATTTTTAATAGAAGTCAGCTTTTGATGCAGGAAAACAAGGTTAATGTTCAAAGCAAATAATAAAAGAAGCCAATGCATGTTAACGATAAATATTTCCTTAAGTAGCAAAATTAATTTTACTTACTTTATCAATTCTTGTTTGGTGTGCATTTCCCCCCAATTTACAGTTCCCACAATTTGGTAAATGCTAGGAGTGAGAAGGAGGTGAGGAAAACAGTATCACGAAAGAAACAGCAAGATGACAGGGGTCCACTACTCTGAGTATGCTGGGTTTCCAATTCAACAGGGTCTACAGTAGATTGCTAAGACTCAGACATGTCTGGATTCACCTCTCCTTGGCACTCAGCTAACCTGCTCCTCAGAGCTCTCCCTGCAGCTAGGTAGAGGCATATGACTGAGTTCTAGTTAGTCAGCTAGACACCTGGAGAAACGGAAGTGATAGATGTGATTTCTAGACCTGGTCTCTAGGAGCTACCATTCCTCCATACTATTTCCTTAGCATTGCCCCCACCACCACCACCACCCGCCCCCGCTCTCTCAATAGAAAAGATCCAGCCAAGAACACTGAGTCTTCAGAAGATAGGGTGTGATGGTCCACTGGATGTCCATGTAAATTAAAACACTGCCCCCTGTCCTAAGGGAAGTGTGTCAAGGAGAAACACAACTTGATGTGTTATGTCATGGAGAATTTAGACTCTCCCTTATAACCATTAACCTATTCTGACTAGAAAGAGGTTGTAATGAAAGGTGGGCAGTTTTTGTTTTTCCTAGAAACTTCCTATTATGAGAAATAGAATTCTAGATAAAATTAATTTGATTGGTGTCAGAAGATGCCCTAAAATTATTTTTTTTTTAGTTTTAAATAAAACTTGACAAATATATATAATCCTACAGTATCTTTCAGCAAAGGAGTTTTCTCTAGTATTCTTTGTTTTTATTTTTCTAAAATCCTAAATGATTACTAGAACCACATGACTGCATATTAGACTTTCAAGTAGTGCTCTATACATCGGTATAGGACTGGAAAATCAACACAATTTCTTGTGGGAGAAATAAACCAGTATGTATAGATGTTCATTATGGAGAAATTAGATTCACTCAACAAAAGAGTTCATCAAAAACACATGTTTCCAATCAGTGCACTCTGCTTTCCTGAGGGCAAATTTTCAGCCAAAGTGCTTCATTAGCAAATAATCATGACACCCCTACCTTTGTGTTACTTCTGAACTAGGGAGCTGGGAGTAAGCCACATGGAAAGGATGGATAAAGGGACATACTGATCACAAAAGCTCTGAAGTAAAAAAAAAAAAAAAATTAAAACAAAATTATCTTATGGATCCACTGGGTCATGGAGCAACCAAATACCACATAGAAAAACAAGGTCAACAGACAGAGAAACAAAATTGACTTTTTTTATTACATTTCTAATGATCCAATAGGTAAAGAATCTCCAGAGGTCTAGTATTTCATCAGTTGCTATTTTAATCAGCACATTAGAAAATCTTTCAAATATCAGTTGCACATGTCAATACTGTACATAATGTGAAGCACATTTTGTAATCTATGCACATTTTCTCAGTGTTTATTTAAGCATCTGGATATTGGTTATGAGCCTATGAGCATGAGGTTAAATGTTCTTCAAAAGTAAAAGCCTAAAGGTCCATTCCAAAGTTTACTCCACTTGGTTACATGATAGTACCCCAAAATCCAGACCGTCTGTTAACAAACACTTCTGAAGATAAGTATTATGGTATACTCACCAGAAAGGAAGAATTGTAAAACTAAGACTTAGTTCAAGAGAAGGTATGCTCTAAAACTATATTAAATCAAGGATCAGAGCTTGTAGCCAAATGATACAGGATGACAAATCTTTAGAGGAAATTAAGGAAATACACAATTGTATGCATATAACAAATAATTTGCCACTGGGACCCAATATTTATCTAGTTATAAATAAAAACTGGCATGAGACTATCAATTAGAAGGTGAAAAATATAGAGAAAGGAAGGGCAACTCGTGGTTGTTGAGCACCTATTATGTAACAAGTGTTCTCATTTCCATATCCCCATGGAAACATCTGTTTTCATGAGTACTGGTGACTTCCTGGTTTCCCCCACTCAGCCAGGACCTCTCCACTGAGCCCCCAACCAATGCACTTGCCAAACCCCCAGCTCAGAGCTGTAGTGGAAATTCTAAACCACCTTAACTCAAGTTGGATCTCCTGCCTCCCCATACCTGCTCCAGCTTATCAAAGAGCAACTCACTCTTTCCAGATTTTTTAGGACAAAAATATTCTAAGTCTTTCTTGACTCCTTCTCACATTCCACATGCAATCCAAGAGCAAGTCCTGTCAGCTCGACCTGCAGAGAAAATGCAGAATCTGAGTACCTCTCACCCCTTCATGGACACCAAACTGCAAAATTGGAGTTCCTTCACAAACAGATGCTAGAGCACACCATCTGCTCAATACCTCCAGTAGATTCCCAGCACATTCAAGATGAAAACCAGAGTAATAACAATAACACCAAAGGTCCTGTGTGATCTGGCCTTACAGTTAGTTGTCTCATCGACTTTATCTTCCTCTGCACTTCTGCTTACTGGGTCCTCTCCAATAATACTGGCCTCTTTGCAGTTTTTTGAAATAAATGGGAGGCGTCATCCTGGGTTAGGGCTCCTACCTTTGCTATTCCATCTATACAGAGCGCTCCACTTGGGAGGCTTTTGTTCAAATGCGCTCTCTCAGGACGACCTTATTTAAATGACCATCCTTGTACCTCTGGCCCTAGCCTTCCCTAGCCACTTCTTTTTTGCCTTATTTTTCTCCATAGCCCATATTACATTTATAATGTTTTCTTGTATATCCTCTCTCATGAGTCATTTGAGGATTGATTGATTGATTTGGAGTTAGATATTTTTTCCCTCTCTGCTAAAATTCCAGAGCCAAAAATATCCAAAAATATTGGTTAATATGCATGTTTGGGAGGGCTATATTAGCTTACTTAATTTGAATGGACACTCTAAGTTAGAAGTCATCAGCATTCTCACATAACAGCTATAAACAAACAACAAACCCAAGGTTCAGAACAGAAAGAATAGCTAATTGCTTAGGTAGCAAAGGTGGGAAGAAGAGACAGATGGATGAATGAAGTCCTAGTTGATTTTGCAGGGGGGGGGGGGACGCTTTATTGTTGCCACCATACCAGTTGGCTTATATTAAAGAAGAAAATTATACACTATTTACTTAAAGCCTTCTCAGGCACTAAAGTCTGAGATGATTCAAATATTTTGTTGTGGTTTTGGGGTTTTTTTTTTTCCTCTTTTTGTAATCTATTTGTTGAGTTTCATTAGTCTTATTTGAGTTTTAAAACGCACTGTACCTAATCATCACCATAGTATTAAATCAAATTTGAAAAAATATTTCCTTCAAAATTTGGCTCAGTATTTAGGAAAAGAATCACGGATGTGAACCAGCTTTCTGGGATATATGTGAAATTTACAAATTAATTCCTTTGGTTTCATGCTATAAGAAAAAAAAAAGGTGAAAAATAAGTTTTAATTGGATTTTTTTTCTTATCTCCCTGTAATGATACAATTTTATTTTTCATCCAACAGACAAATAATAAAAGAAAGACAAAGGAAAGAAAGGAAATAATGGAGAAAAGGACAAGGAAGAAAAGAAAAAGAACAGGAAAGAAAGGATAGTAATGTCCGATTCATTCTACTATGTGCATGTATGATTACAGGACCAATGTAATTCTACATAGTGTACAACCAGAAGAATGAGGAGTTATACTCCTTATATGTATAATATATCAAAATACAGTCTGCTGTCATGTATAACTAATAAGAACAAATAAACTTTATATATGTGTGTGTGTGTGTGTGTGTGTGTGTGTGTATGAAAAGGGAGGGGAAAGAAAAATTAAAAGGAGGAAAGGAAGAAGAGTAAGAGGGAGAGAGAATAAAATAGGAAGGTCAAGAATGTTCCACTTCACAAATGAGTAATGATTATTCTTATTCAAAACTGCCTTAAGAAATTTAGAGAAAATTTGAAGAGTTCTTCAAATAATTTGGGAAAGTTTATAGACTATAATTCAATTCAGAGAGCAATTCAGATACTACATGCAAAGGAAACGACAAAAACCAAGAATTTCAGATTCCATGCCCACAGAAGTGAAATAAACTATGTTCTGTTAATCTAATTTAGTTTCCAAATCCCCCCTCCTTACTCTTCCTCTCTCAAACACACAGGTACACAAATTCTGTGGATTATTATGTTAAACCACCTTGAATACCTGGGGCTTTCCACAGTTTCTTGTGATTCTGAAATTGGCATCCATTATCATTAACTTATCAGATATTATCCTTTGGGAAGATTCATACTGCTAAATTTAGAGATGAAAATTAATTCCTTAAGCCTAGATATTTAACCAAAATTGAGGATAATTTAATTTTATATATTTAAAAAAAGATGCATGTATGTACAAGGTCCTGGGTTCAAACCCAGCACCACAAAAAAAAAATTTTTTAAAGTAACATATTTCCTGCTAACTTCACATATTAAATTTAATATATGGAAAAACATGCTGCAATGAGTATGTTTAAGTCAAAAGTGTGAGTTTGAAGCACACATCTTCCTCTTAAGAAAGAAAGTTTCTTCTAAAGGAATTAAAATATATATTTTGAACCTTAAAAATTAATAATAAACAGCATCTTAGCAAAGTCTTAAGTCCAAATAACAGCTCAGGATATTTGTTCTAAAATCTGAAAATTATTTTTTAATCATTCTTATTGATGATTGATCTTGATACACAAAGTGTGAAAGAGGGACCAGCCACACTAGCTTCACCTGGGAGCTTATAAGACATGCAGAATCTTGAGGCCACCCAGATCTACTGAGACAGACTCAGCAGTTTATCAAGAAATTCATTTACACATTAAATTCTGAGGAGCATCTATGTAAAATATTGTGTAAAATACCTTTTTTAGACAATTTATAAGAATTCATTTATCATGAAAAATTGTAGTATATACGTGTATTAAAATTGTAATGCAAAAAAAAGTACATGTATAATGGCATAAATTGACGTGAACATACTTTATATACAGAGATACGAAAAACTGTGCTCTATATGTGTAATAAGGATTGTAATGCATTCCACTATTGTCATGTATTTTTAAAAAATAATAAAATAAATTTTAAAAAATAATTCATTTGCCTTTGGACCACAAAACAAAAAAGGACATAGAAATAGGCTACTGTAGAACTTATCTATTTGGAGAGAGATCCTTTAACTTGGGGACACCACTTCTCGTGCTTCTCATTTCACAGAGGGAATAAATGCAATGGGAACTTATACCAAGCAACGATGGCTTCTTGAACATTGACTCAACTAGTCTAAAAGCAATGTTTTTGAGCTCTGCCATGAGGACTGCCATTATCACCTGAATAAAAATAATTTCATTTCCAAGTCTAACATTTAAATGATATAAGATTCCAATTTAATTAGGACAACAATGTGAAGCCAGCTCAAATAAAAAGCAGGAACAATTTTCTAATGGATTTAAATTATGAGCTTGTGACAGACTATGACAGATGACATATTTACTTTTCATGGGAGCTAAATGAATACCTTAGATAAAATGCAAGCTAAAAACACAGCACATTTGGAATTAATTAATCCATTGACAATATATTTTTTAGAAAATACTTTCGATCATAAGGGAAAATAGATCTGAAAAGCTAAACAGTTGGTTAAAACAGCAAAATTCAGCACATTATTCGTAATAAGTTGGGAATTTGACCTTTCTTCAGAAATTGAAGATGCTCTAATCAGAATTAGCCAGGTGTACATGGGGCTCAAGGGCCATTCTGAAGTTTCACTAAATAGCTTCTATTTCATCTCTGATCACAAATGCTTCAGATCCCAGCTTTTGACATCTCAGGAACTTCAGTATTGTGGTTAGGCAGCTGCCACTTATTTCATTTATAATGCATCAGTTTTTGCATGCCTCAACTAGGGGCCTTTTGGCAAAATGTTTAATCTAATAAATTCATGATCTAGCACTTCGTCTTCCTTATCGTGACATTCCTTTCCTTCAGAAATAGAGAATTCAAATATGACTGCAGAAACTGAGTGGAAAATGAGAATATAAGTGTACACATGCTTGAAGACATCACGGTGAACTAATGACTAATTACTGTGCAATTGAATACTAATGGAGAGACCCATGAAATCAACATGAACAGGAAATGAACTCAATATGACCAATGGTTCTACAATTAAAATCAAATAAATGCCTCTTAATAGGACGACTTAAAAGATATTACTATAGCCAGTCGATTATTATTCAGATTACACTTTACTAAAAAATAAGCACAATGCTAGGTAAAGGTATCTGGCTTGATATCTTTTGAAAAGTTAATGTGCATCTGAAATGTGAATTATAGTACTGTAATTATCTTCAAATTAAAGTATGTAAAACTAGTTCAATAGCAAGTCGCTTATTAAAGCAAATCAGATAAACATGAATTTCAGGAAGGAAACTTGAGAGGTTAACTTTCTAGGACCGCTTAATTAATTAATTATCGCTCTGAATGTTTAACTCTTTTGAGTCTTGGCAGTTCAGTCAGAGAATTGTCAGTGAAAAGAAGCTTAGGGTTTGGGAAAAAAACAAGAAACAAACAAAACAAATTATTATAGCCTTACCATTTGATGCCTGAACAGCTAATGGCAATTTATTTAAAAAAAAACTGATTAATAAATTTTACAACCACTTTTTTTAATTGCATGCATATTTCCCTTCGTTCTATTTCATTTACTTCCTTTTCCACAATCCGATGGCTGAGTGAGGGAGATTGAAACAAACTGCAATATTTTCTCTTGAAAAGTCTACTCACTTATCAGCTGTGGATCTAATCAAGGACCTAATAAGTCCATAATGGTACATTTGCTTCCCAGGAGAAACCACTGTTTCTCATCATTCCAGAAAATACCCCCTTGCAAGGTGCAACCAAGAGCCACAGACTCACTGCAACAGTCTAATAATTTGATTGGGAGCCCTTAGGCAGGGATAACTTAAATTACAATTAGAGAGCCTTCACACTGGTGCTAACATCTGTGTACTGAACCACTGTATACTGATTAAAGGTTTTTAAAAGAGAACTAAGCAGTTCCCACATTAGAGTGAGTCTAATTCTAATGGCCCTCATCCTTGGTATGTAATACTTCAACGTTCCCTGCTGAGCTTCCCACTTGTGCGTCCAAGGAATGCACACCCTGGATAATAACCATCTTAGAAGTGTCCAATAAATTGCTCAGGTGTAAATGGGCAGAAGGGCTCAGCCCTGCAAAGAAAGCTCTATTCATTTCATCACTCTTTGCCTCCCTCCCTCCCCCACCCCATTTGAATTTGTAGCTACATAGTTGAGATGTTTTTATTTTTGTTTTCCTGATAAGAGTGATTCTAAGGAGAGGGTCAGAACTCAGAGAAACTGCCATGGGGGCACCAATTAATGAAAGTTGAAATGAATGAGGGCACACACACCACATCGTTCAGCATCCTCCCTGCCTTGTTATTAAATGAATCGTGCAGGCAAGGAGAACAGAGTCAGGAGAAAGCAGAGCCATGGAGCTCTCCCCCCATGCCCTGCCACTCCTCTCCTTTCCCCTGCATTCATTAGGGCCTTTTTTCAAGCACATGGCTGCAGCAGATGTCCCTGAGAGAACATTTTGTTTCCCCCCTGCATCCAGGCTCAAACACCTGGGCTCTGACATGACGTCCAGTGGAGGCTATTTTCTTTTTCCTTTTTTAAACTTTCCTTTTATTTGGTTTGCATACAAGGCTAATAATGAGGTTTAAAAAACTATACACAATCAGTATACAATTACACTCATCGGGAGCCTGACATGTAATTTCTGATAAACCCATATAACTATGAACAGCAAAAGGAACCACGGAGCGCACACAATGTGTGGGGTCATCAGAACACAATGCCAACACAATCTCTGCGTCACGTCTTGTTGCATAGTATTAATCAGTGCAAACATTGTTTGGGAAATGAGAGGGGAGAGAAAGAGCAGTTTCCCAGCTGCTAGTGCTTTGCCATCAAATCTGATAGTCAGTTCCATCTCACATAAGAAACTTCAGTATTAAAGCTTAGGACCAAATAATGACTCTTGAGGAGTCTGCTTAAATGGTTCAATATGAAATCAAATAATAGATCCTTATATACAGACTCAACTGTCCTGATCATTTCACCTAAGACATTTCTTGTGCAATTTGAATACTTCCACAAATTTGGGAAATATATGCAAATCTTTAACAGCTACAATGAGTATCCACACTATCTAAATGATCAGTGTTATTAGCCAAATAGTGGCTACGGTTTTGATTTATTTCAAATTTTCGATTCCTACATGTTAAAACATGATTATTTTTCTGTTGATTGTTATAGGTAAAGGAAACGATAAGGTTTCATTAAGAAAGAATTATCCAGGAACACAAGATGACAGCTCAGGTCACTAGGAAGCACAATGCAATACTATTGTCAATACTATTGATGTGTCTTAGGAAAAGTGAGTCTGGGAAAAGCAGAAATGTCACAAGCTTTGTTTTACCTTCATGTTAATAGAGCATAGCGTGACCTGTATGGGAGGGGTTGACTACTTCAATTAGGTTTATGCTATTTTCAATAGGACTTCCAATCAGTGCATTTAGCTGGAAAGCAATTCCTGGCTTTATTATTACTGTTGTCATCCTTAAAATGCTTTCTATTTATTTTTTTAATTCACCAGGAGGGGCAAAGGGAAGATGGGAACAATAAAGAAAAGCCAGTAACATGCCCTTAGGGACCAATAGCAAAGGGAGAAGAATCACAGGGGAAGAGAGATAGGAGATGAAAATGAAAGACGTATCTTATTAAACCATCATAATTAAGAAGTAATAGGTATTCATAAAGAGACCCAAGCCCAAAGGCCTGAAGATGTCTACAGTAACAAGGGCAAATGTTTTCTAATAAGTAACAATCAACAAATAATCTACATGGAAAAGCGATCTGGACCCCCACGAAAATGAGAAGACAGAGAGAGAGAGAAAAGAGAGAGAGAGAGAGAGAGAGAGAGAGAGAGAGAGAGAGAGAGAGAGAGAGAGACCGAGACCTTCCTTCTCACACTCTTCCCCCTCCCTCAAAAAGGAAACGGCGACCTCTTTTCAATGACACGTGAATTCGGGCACGCACAGGTAATAAGCATTTGGTAACTGTACCTCACTCCCTATCACCTGTGGCTTCTATTATGGAATGGCCCCCGCTGCAAACCCCGCGATTACAGCTGCTGCCAGAGATCCCAGGGAATCCGGGCCTGGTGATGAAACTGACCCCACATTATTCATTTCGGCACAAGACAGGAATTAATTGGAAGGATTTTCCCTTAGCTCCCGCACTTTAAGTTAGCTGGACCTACGAGCACCGAAGAGACAAGGCTGAAGGGAAGGAGGAACACATTTGGTCCTTGGACACCCCCTAGTGTCTGCGTGGGCACGAACGCGGCTCACAGGTATCTCCCCTGCTCTCCTGCCTGCCGTACAGTGGAGCGCAGAGCCTGGCTCCTGCAGGCTCAGCACTAGGTCTGCAGCTGGTGGTAGGTGTTAGGCTCCCAGCCCCATCCCCAAGTTCCTAGAATTACTGTTTGCTAGGAACTTTGTCTTAATGTGTCAGAGTTTGTCTCAAGCAAATATGGAAAATCATAGATGGGGCCAGGAAGGGCTGATAATTTGCTACCCCCCCCCAAAAAAAAAATTCACAGTTAATATACTGGAAGCAAAATGGAAAAAAGAAATGGGGAGAAAAATCTATTTCTGAGAATATATGGTAGTTTGTCTTTATATAGATAACTTGTGAGTGTTTGAATAAGCACTGGGATGTATTTATGTTTACCCATGTGATTGGATGTGAGTACTGAATAAAGTCTGGGAAGACTGCTTGCCACTTCTCTCAGTCAGCGGTTCCCTGAGCGGTATTTCATTTGTGTGATGAAGATATAATTTTAAAGTGGCGTGGAAAAAGCTTTAGTGTGAGCGCCTTTGAAAGTTCCCATACAAATTGTGTGTGATTTCCTTTCCATCTAGTTAAATTAATTGTGTGTGTGTGTGTGTGTGTGTGTGTGTGTGTGTGTGTGTGTCAGGGTTATCTATGGTATAGACTTTCTCTGTGTTGTGGAAATTAGGAAGTAGTATTATGCACTTTGTCCACAGTGATCTCAAGAGTGCAAATGTGCCCAGATGTCCTTACAGTGTTTGACTGATATAAATGCCCCAATCTGCCCCCCAAAGTCCCCACAGTTCTGGGGAAAGCATCCCTATAGCTAAGTTATGGGACTCCAAGAGACTCTTCATATTTTCCTAGTTTTTCTAGCATAGTGCTTTCCTCCAACTGTTTGGGGGAAGCAGCCCATCATTCTATTAAATGCTAAGGAATATATTTTGGCAACATAAAGCACTTTTTCTCACTGCATCTGGCAGGATTGTATTTGCAGCCTGTGCTCAGTTCGATTCTTTACAGGATCTCTTAATTTGAGAGGTCAGGGGTCCTAAGAGACTCCTGGATTCACATCCTTATTTAAGAAATATGAAATTCAGAGTGATTCCATGACTTGCTCAGAGCCACATGACAAGGTTGCCAAAAGGCTACAAGAGGAACTGGGGAACCCTGCACCCAGCCCATTTTGGGTCATTGGCTTTTTTTCTAAAGCATAAAATTGTGCAGAAGGAGCTACATAGACAGAAATATATCATCTGTGGCCCAAAAAAGGAAGCTTGATTGTAATGTCCACTCCCTTCGTATTGAGGACACACTTTTTGAAAGGGGAAAAGGTGCAGGACACTCTGTAATCCCCACCTGGGAAGACTGCGGATTCAAGGGCTCTCATGCCCTTGATTTCTCATTCATAACTCACACATGTGGCTTACATTATCGATAGGAAAGAAATGAGAGAACAACGTCAGAAACATCTCTGCCCTCCTCACCATCCGCACCCCAAGTGTATGACAGAGAGGATTTTGTTCTCTTCCTTCCCTTCTCAGCAGGAAACGCTACTGTTTTAAATACCAAACAAAGATAGTACTTGCTTCTGGTTACAGCCCACACAAAACAAAGTTACTTTTTAAAAGGAATCTTGGCATATGGTAACAAAACCTATATAATTCTCTTGATCTTTAATCTCTATGCCAATGTCTGTTTTACAGATTATGGCCTCAGCCCCTGACAAATCTGCTTAGTGAATTTTTGGCTGACAAATCTGGCAACACAAACGCTGTCTGAAATACATTCAAAAGGCTAAACATTTTCATAATAGCTACTTTACATAGCCTAGTAGGTTTCCCTTTAGGACACCAATTAGATTTTTTTTAAAAGTGACAGTGTTAATTTTTATGATTACACACAGAACTGAGATTTTTATTTAAGACACTGGGCCTTCTTTTAATGCTTTTCGAGGGGATCAACCACTTTGCCAACAGACGGGTGTTACAGCAGGGGTGATTATAGTAATTTTTCATGTAATTGGGAGTCACCATTTGGTTGCTATCTTTCACATGCTTGTTGACTCGTCATATAATCCTTTATAATGGGGGTTTGTTGTATGTCACAGGAACGTGCCAAACAGCCGGGGAAATAACAAACAGAGGAACCCTCCCTGGCTGGTGGGGACCAGGAGGGTTTTTAACATCTGCCCAGTTCTTTAGACTACGATAAATTTTCATTAACAGCAGTGACCAAACACTGAGAGAAGGGTTGTGGAGATTTACGGAGAAGCTGTGTTTTCTCCCAAGAGAAGATGTCTTCAAGAACAGACTTTATTATAGTCCGCAAACAGTGTTTAAAAGATAAAAAGGAGTAAGTGCTCATTGGAAATATCAAAGCCCCTTTGTCCCTTCCCATAAAGTTAAGAATTTAAGCCCCAAACAAATGCAGCATATTGTTGCATAACTTCACTTATCACAATGTTACCCCATCTCATCTTGAATCCCAGTGGCTTGCACAGTACTTTAATGGCACAAATGCATGAGCTGAGGTTCTGTGCATAAAATAATGGGGGAGTGTCAGAGTTGGAAATTGGGACATCCCAGTTCTGAGCTCTGTCTTCCTGGGAGAGTGGTGTGAACATAACCAGACTTCAGATTTCCTTAACATTATAAGCAAAGAGGAGCACCACTATGATTCCTGAGTTTCCCCAAGAAAGAAGTAAAAATAAATAACAGAGTGAGTCTGAAAATATTTCGTGAGTAAAACACTAAATACTAGGCCTTACAGTTTAACTTGAAATGATGGTTTCTGTTAACACTTTGCCATCTGTGAACCAGTAAGGTTGGCACAGCCATCTGCAATGTACATTCTATCTGACTCTGTGTGCGTAATTTCCTTTGGAATTTTCCAAGAGTATTAGAACTAAGCTGCTCATTTTTATGAAAAGTATCAGATTAAAAAGCCTCCCTGTTATTTGCTTTTAACTGATCATAACAGCTTTTTCTTCCACACAAGACCATGACATTATCAGCCAAGTTGCCTGAAGACTACAGCTGGAGTTGCCTCCACTGCACCCCCTCTAGGATACAGGTTTGATTTTTAAGAACTTGGATTTATCTGGGCATGGTGGCACATGCATGTCATTCCAGCAACTCAGGAGGCTGAAGCAGGAGGATCACAAATTCAAGGACAGCTTTCAGAAGCTTAGCAAGACCATTTCAAAATAAAAAATGAAAAGAGCTGGGGATATGATTCAGTGGTAGATCCCCTAGGTTCAATCCCCAGTATTGTAAAGAAAGAAAAAAAATCTAAATGAATAAAAAGGTTTGCCTTTTTATCTAAATTTTTCAAATTTAATTTTATAACTAAAGCACAATATTAAATATGCCCAAAATTACTTCATTCCTCAGATCTAAGATATAGGTAACTTACCTTATTATCTCTAGTATAAGGGCTAATATGAGTTAGTGCTAGGTTTGGTATCTTTACTAAATTCCAAACAATTTTTTAAAAGTAAACATAAGGACTGGGGTAAAGCGCTTGCTTCACACTTGTGAGGCACTGGCTTCGATCCTCAGCACCACATAAAAATAAATTAATAAAAAAGGTATTGTGTCCATCAACTAAAAATATTTTTTTAAAAAGTAAGTAAACATAAGATAGTAATGATAAACAAAAGTCTAACAATACAAATAAGCTCTTTCTTCGTTGGTTTTTTCTTTTTTTTTTTGGCAGTGATGTGGATGGAACCCAGGGCCTTACACATGCTAGGTATGTGTTCTACCACTGAGTATAACCCCAGACACCCCAAAGAAACTCTTTATTTAACTGAGTTCAACTTTTATTACACCAAAAGTAATACAAAAGATTCTTACTGAAATTAAAAATCAGTGTATGTCATGTACTTTTAGACTGTTGCTTACCCATAATTATTTCCAGTGTTTAATTTCACATACTCATTACCATCAAAAGGCCATCAATGATACAGATTTCTGATAAAAACTACTTGAATAACAAGCCATCAAAGAAGATAAATGGTAAAATCCAAATCTATCTTTATCTACTAAGTACTTCAGATTACCAAAAGTAACAACAGGATCCCTGAAACAATTTGTAACCAAAACTATAAATAATCAGATAACTTCATACTTTCTAGGAACTCCTAGTCATTGAGGATACTTTACTTGCTGAATATTCATATTTATTCAGTAACACAGGAATTAATTGTTATGGATTGATAAATAAACAAATATTTAGAATCAGGATTAGAGGATCACTTTATGATTTACCAAAAGGAAAAAAAAAAATTCCTTTCTTAAGTTCAGTTCCATTTATTTATTTAGATTGGAGTATTCCACTGACAATGACTTGTATCTCACTCCTAATGGTCATAAAAACAGAATCCACAACACACCAGATTATAAAACCTGTTTAGCAGGTGATGTGCTATTCCTTTCCTCAACAGAGCAAAATATTTTCTCAACTGAATCATATTTAGAAATATTAAATATGCAAGAATCCCTTTCCTTTCACAGCTTCACCTAGTAAGGTACAAACATTTCTGTCTGATGAACTACTTGTATCCAGCCAAATGACACTGATCAAACCATGGAGCAAAAAACTACACATCCTTTGTCATATTCTTTTATTACAGAGTTAACAACTTCCTTAATTCCATTAATAAATGTGGTTTGGTAATAGTTTTATCACTTTCCTCTTTGTTTTTTTAAACTCAGTGGAAGAGGGAGGTACACAGAGACAAGGGTGTATTAGGATTGATGCATCCTCTAGTTTTCCTCTTTAGGGTAAAAACATAAAGTATTCACTAGTGTGAATTCTTAGGAGCCGCCTGTCAGATGCATTGTGATAATTAATATAATGGTATACAGTAAATGCCACTGTTGTTAAGGCTGTTATCTTAGTGATTGCTGTTGTTTCTGTCAATGCTATTAATAACATTATCATGTTGATAATGATACTAACAAATAATGTTAAACACAAACAATGCATTGTACTTTGTACTGTATATGCAGGGGAAAAAGTATGTTTCCTGGCCACAAGATCATTTAAACTATAAGCAGCACTCCCAGTACTTGAGAGCATCCATATATTGGATGTGAGTGGGTGGGACTTTGCCAAAGAGCTCTAGAAAACAAGTTTTACATAGTAGCTCTTCTTTGGGTAGAAACAGAAGTTGAAATATTTTGTGAAGATTTCAAGATGAGGAATCTTTAGTGAGATGAGACAAAGATTTATACTATTAGAATTTCAAAGAAGCACATATGATAGCAGTAACAAAGCAATAACTAAGAAGGAACTCTGGGCTGGGGTTGTGGCTCAGTGGTAGAGAGCTTGCCTAGCATGTGTGAGGCACTGGGTTCGATTCTCAGCACCACATAGGTGTAAAATAAAGATATTGTGTCAACCTAAAACTAAAATAAATAAATGAATATTTAAAAAAAGAAGAAACTCTACTTCCCTAACCATTTCCTGATTACAACCTTGTTGTTTAAAAAAAAAAAAAGTGGACAATATAGTAAAAAAGAAAATAAAAAAGGTGTAATACTATTACTGTGTAGGTAATTTAAATTTTGAGTAATTTATTGTGTTATAGGGAAGAATCCTAATCCAATTTATCTGAGTGTTTTTCAAATATTCCTTCATGACCAATTTGGTGGAAGATATAATCAATTTTGGAGCATATGTTCAGCATCCTTTTTTATAATAGGAGTGTTTACAGTACAATAGAAGTTTTTCATGAAACTTTTATTCATATAGATAATGCATGTAGGTATAGGGTTATGGTATAATGTGAATTTCTAAGTGGGGGTCACAGACAAGATAGTGAGATTAACAACTAAAAGAATTCAATTATCATGATTTTAGTTGCTTTACTTGAAAGAGTAATGCATTTGTATAGCATTCCAATAATGGGACGTATTTCGTAACAAACAATCTTGGTAAGAAAAATCTTTAAATACCATTTTATTGTGATATTGATGGAGATGTCAATGGTCTTCACTTGGTTACATTCGTATATGCTGGATGCCATTAATTAGAAACATTGTTTTCAATCTTATGGAGCTTATAGAGCAGACATTAAATAATCAAGGAAATAACTGTAAAATTTCAGTTTTGATAAATGTCATGGCGCTCAAATGGTACAAAGTAAGAGACTATATTCTAAGTAAACTTAAATGAAAATCCAGAGAAGGCTGTCCCTAAAAGGTAAGATCACTGAATTTTGAAGGAAAGTATGAAATGAAGAAGAAAAAGCATTCTAGATGTGGACAATCTACTCAAAGGCCTGATCCCCAGATGGGTCCCAGAGAGGAGGAAGACCAAATACTCACCCACTTTAAATAGTGCTCACAAAGAAAAGATCACAGGTGCTTGAACTGATTTAGCAGATGTGTGTGTCCAGTGGGGGACACACACATTGTCTATCCTTGATGAGCCAAAGAAAAGGAGCCCATCTATTTCAAAAAGTTAGGTGATTCTGCTTAAAATATAAATGTGAGGAGTGTCCTAGCACCTTTTTGTGCTACCACAGCACCACACTGCAGACTAGGTGACTTATAAAGAGCAGGAACTTATCCCAAAATCCCAGTGGCATCTGGTGAAGGCCTTCCAGCTGTGTCCTCTCAGGGTACAAGACAGCAAACTCACTCCCTCAAGCCCTGTTGATAGAAGCACTAATCCATGCAGAAGAGCAGAGTCCTCCTAGTCCAAACACTTCCAGTGCCCCATCTCACAGCACTGTCACATGGGGGATGAATTTTCTAACATGTGAATTTGGGGAAAACACATCAAACTAAAGGACTGTGTTAAATGATCTATTATGTAGTCTTTGATTCTGTTATTTATTTATTTATTATTTGTCTTCATGTTAATAGTTCATTTGTGAATCAGGAAGCTAAAACCCCTTAAAATGTAAATAAATGAGCCAGTGTTTTGTTTTCATATCAAGTGAAAATGCACACACCCCTGACTAGTAATTTCTTCATAAACCACCAATACATCCTTCATAACAGCAGCAGCCCACTAATACTCCTGGTTAGGGGGAAAGAAACTGCAAAACGTTAAATACATCTCATATGCAGTGGCAGGCACACAAACACACACTGATTGGTTATAATTCTGACTTCTCAAAACTGGGGTAGAAGCACATTCTGAGCTCTTGATTTCTTTTACTCTAAAATTACTTGGCAAATCCTTAGGTGCTCAGCATTAGAAATCTTTAATTTAAAGAAAACTAAGGTTTCCAAAAATAGGAACAAATTTAAGGAGATAGTTCTGAGAACTTTAATCTTTTGAAGTATTATTATACAACAGAAAAAAATAAGAAAATTTGAATAGATAAATTTTATTTTATCTTTAGATCCACATTATGATTCTTTCTCGGGGCCGTTTTAATATCCATGTCTTCCTCCAATGTTGGCTACCAAAAATTAATTTGCTTTTTAAAGCATCAGCCCACCTGCAAGTTCACCTAATTAACACTAACTAGACACATCTATTAGTGACTTAAGATATTTATTGAATGACTATAATGAAAGAAACTCCTCCATTTCCTACATAGGAACGGGTACACATTTGTGAATCTTAAATCTAATTACGGCATTACCCTGCTTCAGTCCTACTCCTTTGTACTTTAGATAAACATCCAAATCCACATGGTAGAATGGAAAGCTCTACAAAAATCTGGTTCTTGACCAGTTTCCAGCCTCCTCTTACCAACCCTCAGTTATATGCTCTGGTCACACTGGCCAGTTACTAGCTCTCACTTGGGGCCTTCCCATAGGCCATTTCCTTATAGGGAGCCGAACTGTTTCCATTCTTCACCTGGATGATATCTCCTTATTATTCGGGTCCCTGCTTCCAAGTTCCAACACCAGTAAAAATTATATCTGCCTAGCAGAACACTCTGCACTTTTTCTTCATACTATTTATCATGACTTATAATTATGTGTATTTGTCTACGATTTTGTTTTATACTGGGGATTGAACCCAGAGACACTGAGCTATATCTCCAGTCATTTCTAATTTTTATTCTGAGACATGTCTCCCTAAGTTAACCAGGCTGGTTTCAAATTTGTGATATTCCTGCCTCACAGCCTCCCTTGCTGGAATTTCTGGGATTACAGGCATGCACCACAACACCTGGCTACTGTATAATTTTTTTTTTTAACATTGCTTGCCTTCACTAGACTATAAGCCACAGAAAGGCAAAAGTGTCTAGTGCCATATATATGGAGAGAGAGAGAAAAAAGAGAGTATTCTGCCCAATAAGTGTTTATAGAATACTTTGTTTCAATTCTAGAGCCACCACTAATTATTTAGCATGGCACTAGTCACTTATCCTTTCAGAAATCAATTTTGCCATCTAAAAACTACTATAATAGCTCTTCTTTTTGTATTATATTGAAATTTTAAAAATGCTATATACATTACCTACAATAGAGTAAGGCTTAATAAATAAGTAAATTGCTTTCCCGAATCCCTTGTTCTTCACCTCCTCACACATCTAAAAATGTTTGAACACTCTGTCCAAAATATAGAAATGATTCACAAATCTGGCATTTACCAGCCACTAGTTTACTTTCCCTTCTTACTCCCCAATTAAGAGAAAGCTCATTTTGAGGTTTAATGGAGAGTGTCGCAGGTTCATCAGAGTTCAATTCAGCAGTCTGGAGTGAATCTGTAATAATCCATGACCACAGACCAGTTTGTATTTTTCCACTAATAAAACCCAAGAATGGCTATGTTTAAATGGAATTTTGCAGGTCATTAATCCGTCCTAAGGACTGACTCTTTTGGCTGTTTAATTGGGAAACAGTGATGGTAAGAACAGATTAAGAATCTGGATTTATCAAGGAGACAAAATAGTAGGTTGGTTATATTTCATGCATTTATATTTTAAAAGAATTTCTGAATTAAATTGAAAATTAAAGAAGCCACTGTCAACTTTCTGCCTCAACCAAGATTTGGATGATAAAATTTGCAATGACTCTATGAAACACCAAACTCTGGTGAGCCAGAAGTTCTTCTTCAAGACTCAGGAAACAAAAGATTCATAAGGCTGTCCTTTCTTGTTCTGACTTGACCACTGTACTTTGTTTTCCTACCTCAGAAAAACCTAATCCTCTTATAAATGATTGGTTAAAACTAGACAAATACCCCAGTTTGGGCCAATGAAACACAAGGGACCTCTACATGGAGATTTCTAGGAAAGTTTTCACCTCTTTATATGGTAAAAAGAAAAGAGATATTTCCTTTTTCTTCATCTGGATGTTATAAACTACAAGATAGCTGGTATATGGCAGCTGTCTGAGAGTGGCTACAAAAGGGAGATAAGAAATATTATCATTCACATTTAACAGAACAACAAAGTATAAATTACAAAATTCTGCTCATGATAAATATTGTCCCAGTTACTATGAATTATCTGTTAAGTCTCTGCCCTGGAAAAAGCCCATGCAAATGCTCCATCACTCCCAAACACCATCTTTTCTTTAAAAAATTTAATGTACCACCTGGAAGAAAGATGGCCACTTATTGTTAATCTCATACTGCGAGGATGCACATGATTGGATGGATGGATATAGAAATTTTATACAAACATGTACTTAATAAATATTGAATAATGGGCAGTAGTGCCCCCAACCCCCACACACCCTTATGCATGGGGAAGGCATGCCAACATTCCCAGTGGCTCTGACACTGTGGATAGTCCCAAACCTACATATACTGTAATTTTTCCTATGTATACATACCTATGATGAAGTTTAATTTATAAATTAATCACACTAAGAAATTAATGCAAATAACTTACCATAGAACTGAAAGACCTCAGCATGATGCCCCTCCCCCGCCCTTCACCTTAATAAGATCTTCACCTCTTCACTTAAAATGAAGAACTTTACAGCTTCTCTTGCATATTCAAATTGCCAGTATGGCTACTTTTGTACGTCAGGGCCATTATTAAGTAAAATAAGTACTACAATACACAGACAGCATACCTGATTGCTACTAAATGACTAACTGGTGGGTAATGCATACAAGGTGGACACATTGGACAAAGGATAATGTGTCTCAGGTGAGACAGAGATGGACTAGAGCAGGATGGTGTGAGATTTCATAGTACTATTCAGAATGGAGTACCATTTATAACATGTTTCATTCTGGAATTTTCCACTTAATATTTGGAAATTATACTTGATCACAGATAACTGAAACTGCTAAAAGTAAAACTGTGGATAAGGAAAGACTACTATATTTTACATATAGTTCACACATGTGCTCAACATATATATGAAACATGTAAAGGGTTGGGGTTGTAGCTTAGTGGTAGAGTGCTTGCCTAGCTTGTGTGAGACACTGCATTCGAGTCTCAGCACCACGTAAAAATAAAATAAAGGTATCTGTGTCCATCTACAACTAAAAAAAATTGAAAAAAAAATAAAAATGTGCACATTTTACATATATATTTACGTTTATATATAGGTGTGTGTGTGTGTGTGTGTGTGTGTGTGTGTGTGTGTCTGCCTGTCTGTAGAAAGAAAGAGAGAATAGTTACTGGGTCATGAAAATTCAAAAACAAAGCTGAAAACCATCCCAACCCCCAGAAATTCATAAATTCAACATTTATGTGAAGGACTAACATTGTTATTTAGCCAGCACACAGATGAAGAAAGTCCATAAAAGCAATGCTGGTCAGTAGGGATTTTGTTTGTTTGTTTGTTTTTGTTTCTTGTAGAGGTTTTAATGACTAACTGCCATTCCTCTCCTTCATTTATCTGTCTTCTTTGGATTTGTAATGATTTGCCCTAAATATGAAGACTGAATATCCACAGTGATTTCATACTGTCACCTACAATAAAGATACAGTTAAAAAACCCTGTCAAAGATCAGAAGAATCAGGAAATTACAGATTTCTACAAGAAACAAATGATCACTGGAAATGTTCAGTTGAAGGTTAAAGACAAACATGTTGTCACTGCTATTCTGGAAGTATTGCCATCATTTTTCCATTTTTTCTTTCCCCCACATGCACAGATACACTTCAACCACCCCTTAGAAAGCCAAGGCAAGGAATGAAATATTTTTATTTCATTCCTCTACTTTTGTTGGAAAACTTGAAATCTTGACTCTCATCAAATGTAGTATTCCTGTCACTGGTACCTAGTACTATACTAGATAAACCAGCCTGAGAATAGGAGTAGCCTCCTCTCCTGATCTGTGCTTGCTGAGAGACAAACCGCGAGAGACAGAAAACAGGGAACTATGAATGGAGGTAGAATTTTTTTTTCCTTTTTTAGTATGAGTGTGGGTACTTCTCATTTATTCATAAATTATGTGACACTCCTCCAATCTCAAAACCACTAAACCACAGCCAATAATTAAACCATCTTACCACTAAAAATATCTTTTCTTTCTTTGTCTCCTGCACTATTCCTACAGGACCCCGGCCTACTCTTTTTCTATACTGATGAGTGAACCTGGAAGAAGTGATGATAAGTTTTGGTGTTTAACACAAACATCATGGCACACCACAGACCTCATAAATGACAGCTGTAGGATTCTGAAATAACAGCAAGTATTCTATTCATTTGTTTCTGTTTTAATCTTTTTCTTTTATTTTTTTTTTAATTCAGACTAACTGGCTTGAAGGACAGATAGTCTTTTATGAATACCAACAAATTAACAATAAAAATATTTTTTTCTCTAATAGGAATGACACTAAAACAGAATACTCTGACATGTAAGATTATAATATTGCCAAAATATGTCAGTAAAACCAAGGTCATACATGTGACATGCTGCTTCCAGAAAAAAAAAAAATCAGGATTTAAAAATTATAGCTTATGAGATTCTACTTTAAGATGACATAATAGAGAACAGATTAGTTAATGTTTCTCACAAATGAACCAACCCATTGTATAACTACAACCATATTTAATCATGATGGTAAAGTACAAGGAATAATAATCTCTTTTCTATTTGGACAACTCGTCTCAGACTAAAATCAGCTTGAAAGTAAATTCATTGAGGACTGGTTGTGTGGATATACCTGACCATTAATTTTTTTTTTTTTTTTAACAACTCTAGGTTCAAACAGACACATGGCTTTCTAAAATAAATGTAGGTTTTTGGTTTTTTTTAAGGCAATTACTCAGTGTTTGTTTAACATTTAATGCACTCAATAGCAATTCACCCCTTAAGCATTTATGAAATAGTTTGTGGACGTGCTTGCAGTAGTATACTTGTGTGCAAAAATCAAACATAAAAACTGATCACATGCTCACAGCTGGAACCTGTGTCAGGCTTGATTCCGTCAGGTATCAGGCATTATCACTGAGCGCTCCCTCAGCAGGAGGAAAAATGGTGGCACAGAGGAGAACGATCACATCAGACACACTCCAGGGTTTCCTTCCCCTACATTGTTCCTCTCCCAAATGTAACTCTTTAAATTTTAAATAGGAAAAGAACACACAGAATCATTGCTCAGGAAAAAAAAAAATGGAGAATTGGACTGGATATGGAGAGGGGAAGGTTGTAGCAAAACAAGACAGAAACACTTCTCACTAAACATGTGAAAATTAGAAAGTTCAACACTTTAATGTGTCCTTAAGACCTACAGATGCACACAAATCAAAGAGGGTTTGAAGCTCTAGTTCAGATACACTAGTCTTCCACTGTGCTGTTTTTATAATTGTTGATCGTGAACAAGTTACTCCTTAGTAACCAGATGCAAATGTACTCAAGAATAGCTCATTGATGAGGTTTTGTCTTCTAAACCTATACTTATTGGGCATAATATATATTAAAACACATTAAGATCATTGAAAGACTTAAAGACACATGAACTGGAGCATGCATTATTTTTTCCTTTTCCAGAGGGAAAAAAAAATCACCTTCAAATCCTATTATCTTACTCAATCATAGAAAATTATACTTGAGCAATTTGTTTTAACCTCCCAAAATCTCAATTTTCATGTTAGGCCTTATGAGCTATAATACTACTATCACTGTTTTGAAAAACAAAATTATTACATTACTAAGTTCATTCTACCACAAAAGCAAAATTCTTAAGAGAGGTGTAGTTTCAGAAAGCATAGGAATTGCTAAATAAATAATAATTGTTATTCCATGTCCATGGTAGCCCCTCCAATGTGTTCAGTGGCTATATGACCAACCTCCTAAAGGTGCAGAAAGATGGGGCAGCCTTTGTTCTCCTCCAGTGTACCTGCTGCACCTACTGCTGACCTCATTGGCACTCCTATTCTGAGTTTTGCACCCTTTGTGATAGAGACCATAGAGCAATCCTCTGAGCCCTAAACATTTGCCTATTTACCCTGCTTCTGGATGGTTTGAGAAATAGCCCTCAGTATGCAATAGCTAAGTAAAGATGGAGTGTAGATCTTGGTCCATCCATCCACCCTTCTGTAAATCCTGTGGGATTAGAAGCAAGTCACCCTTAATTCTAAGCTTCACTCTGAAATATAGTAAAATTCTAATGTCTTTTTCTTGGAACTTTGTCACAAATACTAGGAATTAAATCCCAAATAGATGAATTAGGTGTTTCAAGTAAATATTAAATAAAATTGAGATGTCACTTCTAGCTTCCCGAGTACAGAGCTGTGCTTTCCACTGACTCCTATTCTGAGTTTTGCATGCGTCTGTGCATATGTGGGTGTGTGTAGGAAAACATACAAGTGTGAACACAGAAGGTACATATACATAGGAACACATACATACCTATGCATATGCATGTATACATACACAAACATTCTTTTAAATTTTTAGCTTTTTTTTTTCTTTTCCATAAGAAGAAAAAATATAATAGATAAATTCTCAGCCCCAAATAGAAAGGAACAAACTGAATATGTGCATTTTCTTTTTAAACAGGGAATCAGATCAGCCTAACAAGATGTTTCCCTGAAATATTGGCCTCAAATGAGTCCATTCAGCCATGGCAAGGAGAGGTTTCCAGCCAAAACATTTAATTAGTGCCCAATTAAGACAGCCAGAATGATGTGAAGTCCGGGCTCTGGCCGCGTGCTTGCCTCAGGATGGGTAAGCAGCTTAAGTGAGTCTAGTCTGACTAAAAGCTGTCAACTGTCAAACTGTCAGTGGGCCATATGGGTCAGGCAGCATCTCTCTGAAGAATTTGGCTTGTCCACTCGTCAGAGGAAAAACACCTCCAACACCATTGGGTTGACAAATACCCAGCAGCTTTTCAAAGCAAGAAGGAATTGAAGTTATGGTCCGATTAAAGGAAGAACTCTGTCATGTCCCTTTTAAACTTTACTGGCACCCCATCAGCTACAGGAAAAGGTCCAAAGTTCCTATAAGGACAGATAACACCCTTGCCTAATTATCCGGTCTCCTGTCTCACCTCCCCCTTTCTCTGCTTTATCCTTGAGCCACATTAAACTGCTTGATGTCCTATCCACATGTACATTGCTCTTTCCCAACTCCAAAGCTTTGCTAATGTTATATCCCTGCCCACAGCACCTTTCTCTCTTCTCCCTCCACCCCAGTGCATTCAGCTCTTGCTAAAATTCACCCCTTTACATTAAACTAAGTCAGCTGCTACACGAAGTCTTCCTTACCCATCCCTACACCTCAACCTGGCAGGGTTAGAGCCCCCTCCCCCAGGCTCTCCAAAGCCCCTGGGTATCTAGCACCCATCTTAATGCACACAGTTATCATCAATTCTTTATGAGCCCATTTCCCCCTCTTGACTCTACACAATGTGATGGCAGAAATGTCTTCTTTGTCTCCATCATCCTAGCACCAGGGACATTGAAAGTTCCTCATATTGCATTCTAAGGATCAATAATCTAATCATTAAATAATCAAGTTAAAGCTAACCTCAACCCATGTTTAATTTCTTCTTTTGTTTTAAAACATCCCTGTTGGATAAACAAGCACCATCATACCATTGGATTGATTTGCCAGTACAGATAAAGTAAGCCAATATACAACTGAGTATTGGCTCACTGCAGTCCTGTCGCTCCCTGTGCCCAGGTCAGTGGGCACATCCTTCCCAAAGTGCAAACACAGGAAGAGGTGCCTGGAATTAGAATCCATTATGGTACCAGGCTGAGTAATATCAAATAGGGGAGTATTCAGACAACCGAAATCAGAGATCCTTATAATAAGCTACTTTAAAAAAAATTGTCAGTGTAGGTTCATCAATCATTATCAATATGCCTCTTTTGTGGGAGATGCTGATAATAGAGAAGGTTATACATGTGTGGGGCTAAGTGGTATGAGAGGTATCTTTGTATCTTTCAACTTTGTTGGGAACCTACAACTACTCTTTTAAAAAAGATTTTTTAATGATAAAGAAATGATAAATGTTTGAAGAAATATATCTAACCTGATTTAAATATTATGCAATGTGTACATGTTATTAAAACATCACATGGTACCCCATTAATATGTACAATTCTTATATTTTTATGTGTACATTAAGAATAAAAGACATTGCAATAGCACTTTTCTAAACATTAGCTTAAAAACTTCATTAATTGATTAATGTAGCTCTGGTATTTTATCATAACCAGGAATCAAGTAAGATGTAGAAGAAGCTGGGGCAGGAGGGAATATTTTGATTTTTGGAAACATCCTTGGCCTTTTCTAGCCTCTTCCTTGTCAGAAATATTTTTATGAGAACTATTCTAAAGAAGAAACTGATAAAGACAAGCTTGAAGAGGAGAGAAGATGAAAAGAGATGACTCAAGAACTCAGCCAGAGCTTGGCGCCCATGTGTGAAAATGCTGGGTCCAGGTTCTCATTCCCCAGGACCCATCCAGCCAGTCCAGGCCCTCAGGTCTGTTTGTCTATGTGTCCTCTACCTGCCTGAGTAGAGATGCCACATGATCCCCCCAAGTGCAGGCCGATCTCCACCCCTAGCAACGCCTGGGATGAAAGAGTGATACCCTCTGACTAACCAGTGCTATAACAAAATGGAAAATTTCTCTTTTTGTTTTTAGATAGAACAAGTCATACCTTTTGACTGTCTTCTCTCACTGTTTTTGTTTTGTAGTACTGAGAATTGCACCCAGGAGCACCCCACCAATAAGCCACATCACCAGCACTATTTGTTTATTTATTTATTTTGTATTTATTTATATTGAGACAGGATATCACTAAGGTAACAGAGGCTGGCTGAAAACCTGCTATCCTTGTGCCTCAACCATCCTGTAGCTGGGATCACAAATATGCAGCACCATGCCCAGTTTAGAGTAACTATCTTAAAATTAGATCAAAGATGAGGCATTCTCACATAATCCTAAATGTTATGCAATAATTTTATTTAATAAAAAATATTCTAAGGGCTGGAGATGTGGCTCAAGCGGTAGCGCGCTCGCCTGGCATGCATGCGGCCCGGGTTCAATCCTCAGCACCACATACAAACAAAGATGTTGTGTCCGCTGAAAACTAAAAAATAAATATTAAAATTTCTCTCTCTCTCTCTCTCTCCTCTATCTCTCTCTCTTTAAAAAAAATGGTATACAAAAAAATATTCTAAAACTTGAATAAAGAACATGCTTTAGAAAGCAATAAACATCACACTTAATATTTCCTAAGTTCAGGACAAAGGTAAAACTTATGAACTAATCATCCAACAGAAGTATCTTAAAAAAGAGCACATGTGACTGACATCATCTCATAACTACCAGCTATTGGTTACACTTCCCATTACAGCTAAATCAGGCTGTAGCTATTACAACATGGTGAAAACATATATTTGTTTAATACACTGATGAATCACTTGTGCACAAACCTGGAGTACTGCTTTCACTGGCTGTAAGGAAAAGGACCCCAAGGCTCCACATGGAGTGGCTATGCTGAGGCATGTTCACTATCACAAGCTCCCTGCACAGGTAGTTTCTGTGGTGTGGATAAAGAATTGGTGGCAAGAGCTTTATTCCAAGGAAGGCACATCCCATGGAGAACATAGGTAGGATATAACCATGACTTTCTACATAAAGTACCAAATGTTATATCCTCCCAAAATGTCGCCTTTCCTGCATTCCCAAGAGGTCATGGAGGGAAGACCTGGGTTGTTTCCACTTTCATGAACACGTGCATGTCAAGAGACAGAATCACCAGGTCTAGGAAAAGCTTCCCAGGTACTTCCAGACCTGCAGGAGGCACCTGTTCAAGCCAAGAGGCCACAGCAAGCATCAGCTTTCCCTCTATACAGCAGCACAAGCACATCCCCAGATAGCATCCACTCTACTTCCCTGCAAGAACAGAAACAACTGGAAGTAAAAAGGCTTCCTCTGTCCTCTTCCATCTGCAGAAGCAGCTTCTGAGCCTTTTCAAAGAGACACGAAGAATGCTTAGGTGGCTGGATGGGCCTTTCCTTTTCTCACTTGTCTCTTCTCTCCTTCCTTTGCCATGTCCCTTTCTTGGGGAGAGGACATGTGGAGAAAACCTGTTTTTATAATAAAGTACAGGAAGTTAGACAAAAGGTAATAAGAATTTGTGTGTGCATGTGTGTGCGGGAGAGAAAAAGAGAGAGAGAACTCATTTGCACAAGTGAATAGATGCAAGGTATATGCTGCCTCTCCTGAAAGAATGCAGATAAAATGCAAAACCTAACAGCTCAAAGAGCCTGCAGCTGACATTCAGCACAGCTGTATGTTAGAAAGAAAATCATATGGATTATATTGAGTGAGAACAAAACACTAGAGAGAAACAGAAACAAAAAAAAAAAAAAAGGAAGAAGAAATAAGGAAGCCCTCATACCTAACTGATGTCCATGGTAAAAGTAAAGAAGGAGGCCATAATGATAACTGAATACAGTGTAGGGCTGCTTACCTAAGCTGGGGGGAAAAAAAAAGTTCTAGAAATGTATGTTGTAGGAAGAAGTTCCCAGATTTCTGATACCAAGTCTGTATAATACTTCATGATAATTAGGGAAGAAACTAAGGTCATAGGTGGCAAATTAATCTCATATGCCATAGAAACACAGTAGTCAAGGTCAGGAAGGAATCTGGGGAAAACAGGGCACTAAGGAAATGATGTCAGAATTAGACACCTGAGCAAATAGATTTTTTGTTTTTCATTTTAAAATAAGATACAGTGGTTATACAAGAACCATGATTCTGACTCACAAGTGTTTTGGGGAGCCTTAGGAGATGGTACACCAAAATATGTGGCATTGAACCTCAAACCCAGAGCCCCGTGGAAACAGCAAATGCAGAGAAGGGCTTTCTCTGAAGTTCCTTCAGCTACCTGAAGAGCAGATCTGACAAACAGGAACACCATCACCTTCCACCTTCCTATTGAAATATCATTCACCAAGGAAGACTCAACTTGTTTCACAGAGAAGAGACTAAATATTAAACACCACACCTGGAGCCCAGGAGAAATTTGCTCCAGGTCATCATCTGTTCTTCCAGCATGTCCTGGACCCTAAAATTCACTTCCTCCTCCTATAAGAGTGCCTATGGTCCCCCCATTCTCTTCTTCCTGTGAAGAGAATATTTGAGTCTTAAATCATCTGGTCCATCTTCAAATTTCATTTTGTTTGCCTCCTATGTACATGTGCTTGCTAATACATCTGCGTGCCTTTGATCCTATTAATCTGTCTATTGTCAGTTTATTTCAGCAGATCCAATTATTAAAATTTCACATGGAAAATCAACTTCTAGGGCAGGAAAGCAAAACAGGTCACAACCAATAGAACAATGATGAACTACATACATATAAATTTTAATAGCAAGAGCAAATATATATACATGTAACATATATATGCATATGTATGTATGTATGTATATGTGTGTATGTGTATGTACACACACACAAAAATGAAAAAAAAAAACTCATGTAGGCACATAAGATTTGTTTTGTAACAACATATTATAGTACAAAGAAGTTACCAAACCCAATGAGCTCTATGAAAGTAACAGCAAGCTTTGTGTTGCTAATGACTAGGGATTATAACTGAACATTAATTCATATATTCTAAATAGAGAAAATCATACATTGAGTTTGTATTGACATATAAATGTTAAATTGGGAGCAGGTATATAGAAGCCAATTCTCTTGACTTGGATTAACACAGATGACAAGTCTAGTAAGCAAACTGAATCCGAACACTCTAGTGATAATGACCATAAAGCCTGTAGAGTGTGTCTGGAAGGAAAGGGCAGGAGGCTGAAAAATGTCTAAAATGGTGAAACTCTGAAAATCAAATTTTAACTGTCAGAGTAGAGAAAGAATTAAAAATTGAAATTTAGCAGTACTAAAATTATTCCAGGTTATCTAAGAATGACAGTATTCTTTATAATACTGAAAACTTTTATCAATAAATATTTATATAGTGAGTTTAAAATATGGATAGCAAACACCAATATTAAAAAGAATAATTCTAACTCTTCTCAGAGTATTAAGATAGGTATACAAAAATATAAAATTATCATTTTCAAAAGTCAAATTGTATATCACAAAAAGTATATTTTAACTATTTTATAGAAATATTTCTACTATAAAAAGTTCAAAAAAGTAAGAAAAGAATGAGCATTTTAATAGGTTGTCAGTCATCTAGTCATGAGGAGGGCTCCTAGGATAATCATTATAGTTAGTTTCCCATCATGGGTATGCTCAGCTTATGAAAATTGAGTCATACACTTAGTATCTGTGCCTTATTCTAACTGAAGAAATGCTAAGATTCAATTTAAAAAAATTCTAAAGAAAAAAATGGCATCATTCATAATCAGCATTTCTAAGACTTTGAGTTTATCCTCCACTAAAGTACTTTAAGTGTGTGGCCCAGCATAAAACATAATAACATATTAGGTTGTAAGGAACATAGTTCTCTAAAGGGATTGAGAAGAATTCACACTTGGTCAGTATAGTTAAAGTCTTGGAAAGGATCTTAGGAAATATCTGCTTGGATCCTAAGAAAATGGGCAAGAAGCAGAGGGACCAACTGAAATGTGTGACACCAAGTCTGTTTAACTGGAATGAACTGATTTGAGGAACAAAATGTGCATGTTTCAGCTCCTTGAGATCAACTTAATGATCCAAGAATGTGACATTTCTTCTGGTCCAGGGTAACATATCATGCCCCGGTTATGAAACCATAATGCCCATATTCAAGCCAACTCTCCCATTTCTCCATTGTCTACTCTTGAGCAAGACATTTAACATTTCCAAATCTATGATTTCTATACACATTGAATAGGATAAGATTACAGGGCTGGGGATATAGCTCAGTTAGTAGAGTGCTTGCCTCACAAACACAAGACCCTGGGTTCAATCCCCAGCACCACAAGAATGGGATAACATGGCATACCCTATTTACCTGTCTGGATTATTTTGAGTCATATACAAGATAACATAAACAAAGGGTTCTGAGAGTTAAAAGAAAATTTTTAAAAGCAAGTGTGTATGTGTGTAAAATACTACTGAAGAGCCTGAATTTGATGAGCCACACTGATTTGACCACATTTATTCTCTTTGACCTATCCTGTGTACTATTTGCTAATGTACAACTTCCTAAAAACACATATTGTTTATATCATGCTCCTGTTTCAACACTTCAGCAGCCCCCCCTCTGTCTGTAGCCTCAGATATTTAACAGTCTCACATTCATCACTAGGATGTACCATTTAGAGCACAACAATGCAGCCTTTCAAATCATGCCATGATCCTTCCTGTGGATCATATCCTTACCTCACTTGCCCTTCCCGCTCCTGCTCTTTCAAATTACATCTGTCCTTTAAGGTCCTATTCACATCCTCCCTTTTCCATGAAGCTCCCTCCATTGAGTCTAGTGAATCGATCTGTTTATTATCCCTGATTCCTGTGGATACCATATTCTGCACATATGTATCAAGACTTGTCTCACTGAACTGTAAAACCCCTTTAGAAGATGCATTCATTCTTTCCTATTTCTTTCCTTTTCCTTTACCAATACTGGGTAAATGGTGATGAAACTGTTTTAATAAATATTAGAGTTCTCAATAAAATGCATGGAAATGAATTAATAATTCCTAAGGGAATATCTGACAGTTACATGAAATCTGTGTATCAAAGGTGTTATTTCTCTTGCTCATTTCGAACATGCCTTCTGGGAAGTGCTTTGAGAAGCTACAAATAAATGTTCTCCTCTACGAGAAGGACAGAGAACAAACCTAGGTCACTGTCCCTGATTTACAAGACTGGGACAAACATAAAAATGAATCCATACATAGGATAAAGTTACTGGAGTGCTTGCCTCTATTATATTACACACAAATATAAAGTCAATTCAAAACAAATAAATATGAAATATTAATAATCCAAAACATGAATGTGTAATAGTTAAAGAATAGTTGAGTTTTGAGAAAAGGAGCTCTACTGAGTTCTACCAAGATTAGATGCAACAGACCAGTCACGAAGAATTGAGAAGAAAGGAGGTCTGATCATAGATGGGTGACAGATCAGAGACAGGCAGGGTACTTAGTGGAGAAGAGAAAGTAGGGAAGGGAGGAAATGGAGAGTGAACCTTTTGGAGGCTACTTTAATTGGCTAATACTAGGGTTTGGACAAGGATACCCAAATGTCCATTTGCTTGCTATAGGTTTGGTCAGGGGGGCACTACTGGAAGGTAGTGGTAAAGTAGAAGAAATAAAATATAGGTAGAATGGAAACAAAAAGGAAGGACAAGTATAATTTTAAACTGAGGTTCTGGATACCTTTTCAGGCCTGGCACCCCACCCCTACCCCCCAAGCCAGTCTTTCTCCCAAGTCTATCACTCCCAAATTTCTGTGAAATCTGTAGATCTTAGAGTTACCATGAATTTTGCCACTTATAAAACCCATCACCTTGTGCACCTTTTATTAGTCCACCAATAAATAGATTAAGCAAAGAAAGAAATTATCTTTTAAGAAACCTACAATTTAAGGAACTTGACATCAGCATTGATCAGATCAAGAAAACCACACCAACCCAAGGATCTGAGAAAGACCAGGCCACTGTAAACCACCTTGAGATCACCAGACTGATGATCACCAAACCCCTCACTAGGTTTCCATTAAAAGAAGAGTCTGAGAATCCCAAAAGCATTAAGATGGCTACATTCTTCCTTGAATGTGTATTCCTTGCTTAGCCCAGGCTGTCTCTTGAGCGAGTTCCCATTCTTGCTTGAATGCACATCTGCCTTTCTAAATAAATCTCCATCTGTGTTTCTGATTGTCATGTGCTGAAATCATTTTCTGTCATATGCCATGGCCCTGACTTGTCTGGAGTCAAAGTTCCCCTTTCTAGCAACTCCTCAGACTTCTTCTGGTGATGGTGGAACCTTTAGAAGATAGGGCCTTAGGGGAGGTTGTTAGGTCATTGGGAGGCAGGCCCTTAAAGGAAATTATGGGACCTTTTGCTTCTTAGCTGATAAGGACAGCAGTTTTGCTCTGCCATGTACTCATCCATAATATGCTGCCTCACCATAGGCACAGATCAGTGGAGCCAACTAAAAAATGACATGGACCAGAACCTCCAAAACTTTAAGCCAAAATAAACCTTTTCCTTTTTATAAGTGAATTATCTCAGCTGTTTTGTTACAGTGATGGAAAATGGACTAATACAGCTAACTTTCATGGTTCTACTTTTTGGCTCTTTTTTCCCCCCACATTTTTTTCCTTTCCATTTTGTACTCATGCCCAGATTCAAAGTGATGGCTTCATAATAATAAATAAATAATTAAGAAACCCAAGAAAGGATCCAAAAGATATGCCAAGAAGGGTTATAAGCTTGGCATCAGCTCCTTCTTTAGTGAGAGACAGAAAATAGGTTTGAATTTGCCTGCCTGGATGGCTGGAAGGCAGTGACAGACATCCAATTATAAAGCTCAGGGGGCATTTTTCTCTTGCCATCAGTAGAAGCCAGGCTGCCTGGCATTCATATTTTAAAACACTTTTTTTTTTTTAATTCCCAGTGTTTAAGAGGTAGTAATGTTTATTTCCCCTCTTCTAGAGGCTTAAATATACACACATCTTTCTTTAGTGTCAGGAGTGAGTATACCTGGACTCCTACAGGTCTAACACCATAGAGAACTGTGCTCTGATTTACCCAGGTGAGATTACATGCCTTTGAACCCTTGCCTCTAGCTTTCAAGATATGACCAGTGAACAGGATGGAAGAGCAGAGAACAGGTGCTACGGAGAAATGATGAGTTAGACAGCAACAGCTCACTCAAGTTCATTGTTTATACAGTTTATAAAATGTTTTCACAACTGTTACATCATTTGATCCTCATACAACCCTGTGACGCCAGCAGAGTTAAGACTGTCATCGGCATTGTGTAAACAGGGGAGAAGCTCAGAGGTGCTCTCTGCCTAGTGCTTAGTCACATAGCTGGTGCACTTCCCCACTGGGACTGGAGCCCAGGGACCCAGAGTCATTCACACAGAGGAACAGAGGACTCAGCTCCAGGGACAGCAAGCAGCTCAGGGACTTTCTGAGAGATGTGAGACAGACATAAAATCCCAAACCAGAAAAGGGCTCAAAAATATCAAATTCAGTCCCCTCATTTTACAGATAAAGCCTAGTTTGATTGAATGATTGGCTCAAAATTACCCATTAAACTCATGTAAAAGTAGCTCTCCCAACTCCTAGTCCTAACTCTTTCACCCTCCATGATCTCTTTCCATTAATCTGGTTTAAACAACAACAACAACAAAAACCTCAAAGGCATTCTGGACAGGAAGTCAGTGAGAGAGGTTAGGATCCACTTAACCTGACCAAGTAAATGGGAGGTTTGATCAAATACCCAATGAAACTGAGTTCTGCAAATTGATTAACTAGAGTTAAAAGTCTGCCTATTTGAAAATGCATAAAGCTTTGAAGAGGGCTAGGTGGTAGGAAAAAGTTCCAGAGGCAGAATTAGTAGGTCCTCATTTGCCCTGTCCTACTGAATGACTTTGGAAACCTGGCAGAGGATCAGTCTCTTCATTTGCAATAACCAGGATGCCTGCTTCATTGGATTGTTACAAAAAGGTACTGAGATAAAGGGTGTGAGAGTCATTGCAAACAATAAGATATCGTCATCCTTTTTGCCATGGTTTGCTTTCCTGAATAACCTGGCTAATTGTCCTCCTTTCACTTAATTTTTGGTTTTGTTTATGTGGCCCCACTAGCTACTTTGCGTGAGAGTGACACGCAATAGTGAATCACACTCAGGTTAGACTTTAAAAGGACCCAGATGGTCCTTTTTCACATTGGCACTTCAAACAAGAGCGTGAGGGTATATGGATATTCCAGACTGTGGCTCTAATATTACCTCTGAAAGGTTGAGAAACGATATCTAATAATGACCTTAATCACCTATGAATATAAAATTGCCAAAGAGATTATTTATGTATGCCTATAAAAATTTAGGAGTACCCAAGTGTCCAAGGAATGTGGATATTGCTAACTGAGCTAGAACTGTAAAGACAAAGATGGATTCCCAAATGAAGAATTTATCAAGGTATCGCTAACCCTGCCCAAATTAGAGAACACTTAAACATCTGGGTTCCAAGAGGCTATCAGAACTTTAGGAAGCTAGCTTATGACCAAGATAAATCCACTGGATCTGAGGGCCTTGCTCACCAACAAAAGCCTGTCCTTAAATTTCAGCTTGTAGCAAGATTTACCTGCACATAACGTGCTGACCAGCTGGTAGAAGACCCAATCTCTGGCTCTGAGTGAATATGAATTATTACATGAATTTCATGTGAGCTTGGGTGGCAAACGGTTAGTCCTCTTGACCTGAGTCACCCTGGGAAGAGAAAGGAAAGGAAGCTAGAAGACCTCACTCAAACCTGTTCCCTTTCATTCAGCCTCTCTCAGGTATGTCACTGAATCGCTGCCACAGGCACCTGCAAAGGGGCCAGGCTGCCAGACAACACTTGACCTGAGTGGAAAAGCCACGTTTTTGATGGGTTCAGGACCAAAATAGCACCTTGACATGCTGAAAGCAGCCCAAGCAGGAAGATCCCTCAGATCCCCTCTCCACTGTTCTCCCTGAAGCAGATCATAGAGCAAGGAAGGGTTTTCTGACATTCTTTGAATAAGACCCTCAAGAGAAAGGTGACCTCTCTATCCCTAGAGGAAAGGGGACCTCTCTGTGCCTAGAGGAAAGGGGCACCTGAAAATGAAGGACCACAATGAAGAACCTGAACAGAGTCCTGGCTGAGTTTCTGTGTGTCCTATTATATTTTCCCACGATTGTCACTCTTCATCAAACCTAGCATAAAAATACACAGGAAACTTTCTTTTGGTGTTCATTTCTTTGCCAAGTCTCCCATGTCTTGTAAAACTTGTATTAGGTAACTCTGTTTGCTTTTCTCTCATTAATCTGTCATTCATTATAGGCAACTCAACCACGAACCTATATTACCCAAGAGGGCTCCACCTTCTCTTTTAATGACTCAAACGGAAAACACACTGATTTGCCTTCTGAAACATTTCTGAAAACAGAAGAAAAAGTTGACAACATTACCCATTTTTGAAAATAAAGTTATGCTCTATATTAGGTATAAATTTAGCCCACTTCTTCCCTTTTAAAGCATTTTTAAAAATGCCTGAGATAAGCAACAATGAGGAAGTACATAACAGCATAAATTTAATGATCATCTATATAGCTGAAGTTTAAAAGAAAATGAATATTTAAAAAAAAACATTTCAATTAAGATGGTTGAAATTAAAACAATTATATTACCTTTCAATTAACCAGTAAGCTCAATTAAACAAAATCACGTATTTATTGTACTTTTCAGTTAATGAAGATTTTGGAAAATTTAATACTAATTATATATCAGAGTTTCTCATGAAGATAATATCCAGTTGTTATAGGACATGTACAGAGAATTTTTTTCAATTGTGTTGATACTGAGTGCTGTTTATTTTAGAAACAGTCTAGAGTTAAAGAAGGGTGACATTATAGTAATTACTCTTAAATCCTCTCAGGATGGGAACACGATGGGGGTCAGAAAAATGGGAAGGATGCACCACAAGAAAAAAATCAGCAATTCCTTCCTCAAACTTCTTAATCCGAGTGGCCAATTGTGGGTTGTCATTGCATTAATCTAATTATAACTCTTTCCTGTTGAATTTTAAAATACATGAAATGAATGGGGAAAAAATAGCAACTTGTAAAAATCAAAGGGTTCCACAGTTAATGTTACATTCAAAGGTAATTACTTAACACAGGCAAAGCCCAATCGCACAACCTACAATTCTGCAACTTTCTATAGGCCCTTTTGCTTCTACTTTAAATAAAAGAAATTCCTTTCATTTTGTCAAGAAAACTTTTCTCTACCTCACTACTGCCTGACAAGGGAACAGATGGCAATTTAAGGGGAGAATTTATGAGAGCCACAATCTTAATGTTGCATAAAGGAAAGAAAAAGACTCGCATCAAAACCACTGACAAATGTACTTGCTAATATTAATGCACTCCCCATTCATCCAATATGCTTCCTAATTGCTTTTCTGTACATAATAATGTGGCACCTGCTGCTCAACATTGCAAACGCATCAGGATTTCTCCAAAGTCAAACAGCTCTGCAACTGGCCCTCTCCCAGTGATAAATGTAGAGCACTGTATCACGCACAGTTCCTGTCAGTGGCATAATTAAAATTTTATACTTACAGAAAAAGATAGTAAACAATCAGTTCTTAAATGGATTCACAAGAGGAACTCTTGTTACAGCCAACTTTATAATTAGTATGCATCATGTACTGCTAATATATCCATGACAAGAAAATAGGAAAAAAATTAGAAACTTGAGTTGTTCCCTTTAATGCAATGTTAAACTACAAACTAAAAAAAAAAAATAAATAAAGGAGAAAGAAGAAGAAGAAGAAATGATCCACTGTTACTATACTATTACATTAAGAGCCTTCTCTCATGTTAGCATATTGCTTCTTCTATACAATTTGTCTATGCTTTCTCTAGTGACAATGACAGTGAGATTAGAGTAGGATGGAGAAAACTTTTATTATATGCACACACATCAATGAAAGCACAACCCGAAATTCCATGCATTATGTGGTAGAAGGGTCAGAAAACTACAGCTTGCTAGCCAAATCCAGCCCACAGATTGTTTTTCAATCAAGAATGGTTTTTATCTTTTTAAATGGTTGAAATAAAAATCAAAAGGAAAATAATATTTTGTGACAAGAAAATTATATGAAATTCAAATCTGTATCCATAAATAAAGTTTTATTGGAACACAGCCATGCTCATTCATTTATGTATTGTCTATGTCTGCCTTCTTGCTTCAAGGGCAGAGTTGAGGAATTACAACAGAGACTGTGTAGTTTGCAACGCTTAAAATATTTAACTATCTGCTCCTGTACAGGAAGAGTTTGTTGACCCCGATCTAAGGCATTTGTACTCTACAAATCTGTGTAATTGGAGTGTATAGTTATTTATGTTTGTGTGCACACCAAAACGATTAGTGATCAATGAGATAAAAGTACGGTTATAGCAAGTTTACAACAGTGTGTGTGCACATGCGTGTGGGAAAGGTTAAAATGTATAATTCTAAGTGTGATTAAAAATTAATGTCTGAGTTGTGATAAAAATCTAATTATATTAATTAACTACCTGGGCTTTTATCTTGGTTATAATTATATCTAGCAAATTTAGTGCCACTTTTGCACCTAAACATTTTATGTTCCTTATGTCTGTGAAAAGTCCATTTTATTAAAAAAACAAACAACAGCAAAATAACAATTTGCTATCATTCAGTGTTGAACTAATGAGAGATTTCATAAAAATAGCATTAACATCACAATTTTTTTTCCACAAAGCTATGACTAAGCCAAAAAAAAAAAAAGTTATATGCTAAACTTTCTTGGAACCACAAACACACAAATACACAAATGAATGCACATAAAACTAGTGAAGTCTGAGCAAGGTCCACTGATGGTCAGTTTCTGTTTGCAGGGTTTGACACCACACCAGGATTATGTCATATGTTACCAACGTGAGAAAACAGGTAAACAGTACAAGCAAGCAACCTCTCTGTGCTAATTTTGCAACTTCCAATACTTTTTGAGTCAATAATCATTTCAAGATTGAAAAGATTTTAAAGTTACTTACAACTTCAAAAGAACAGAAACCTTCTTCCTACAATAGGGTTAGTTCCTTTGTCTGATGTGAAAGTATATTGTACCAGGATTTTTAAAAAGGTGACAGGAAAAGAAAATGAGAAAGCAAGAAAGAGAGAGGCAAACAGATATAAAGGTTTCCCCCATTCTCCCTGTATGAAACAAGGCTGAAACAAACCAATCAGTTTAATTCTTCCTAATCAATACAATGTGGGGCCCAGCCAGACCGGTTATCTGGTTTGGTGGGCAAAGCACCTGCGTGGCTGAAGGACTGTTTTGCTTTGCGTGGGTAGTCATGCAGTTCCCCCAAGTCTGGCCTTCTGGGCCTGATGAGGAGTTCTTTGCCCCTGATGCTCCTCTTTTCAGGTCGCCCAAGCACATTCCTATTGGTCAGAACCCTTCCTTTATTGTACAATTACCATCTTTTACATCTAGATGAAAATCCTTCTCTTCACAGCTGAAAGAGAAGGGAATTTGGATCTAGAGGATTTTCCCTTGCTTTGCTTCACCAGGAAAGTATGCCCCATACTATGTATGCCTTTTAAAAATCGCTGTTCCTTTGAGCAAACAGTATTAATTCCAACACTTTTGAAAAGAGGGGGAGGACTACCTGTGAATATAAATAAAGTGACAAATTCCACAACTAAAGATCTCTGGGAGATTAAGGTCTAAATCAGAGGCACAGACACAGATAAAATAATTTGTATCATGAATGAAAATGTTACACACTAAACTCCTAGGAAAAACAAAACCCCTTTTTTTTTTGAAGATAAAACTGCATAAAAATTGCTGCTGTGAGTGAGGAAATAAAGTATGTTTTTAGTTTTCATGCCAGGAAGGAGATGAGATTCATTTTTATACCAGCTCCACAAAAGCTTGCTAGCAACCTGCTTAGAATACAATAGATGGGATTTAAATTTTCTTTTCCTTTACGTGGCTTGCTCATTTGCATGCTAGGCCCCAGAATGGTCCTTCTCTCTGCCATTTCACAGAAACACTGCGATCTGAGCGCTGGGAGCAAACTGAAAGGTTCAAGGGTGCTTGTGAGTTCAGCAGAAAGCTCTTTTATCAGTGTATTTGCAAGGGAAAAATGTAGTCCCTTCCCCACTTCATTGGGCAACTTTTCCTTTGAGGGACAGCTTCAAAAATCTCCTCCCCAGAAACACCTTTCAGCCCAGGAAGTGCTCAGGATTCCTCAAAAATACAGAAGCAAACTCGCCATGGGTATAGCTAATGAACAAAGACAAAATTAGTGTTGCCTTGAAAGGATTTTAGAAAAAAGGATCACTCTACCCTTCTGCACCTTGGTGTCGGGTTTCTTAAATTTCTTCATTTAAAATATTAGACTGTACTGTTATTCAAGCTTACAGGAAAGTCCAAGGGGGCTCAGGCATAGAAGGGAGAAGATATCCCGACTTTCCTTTCCAAACCATTTCAGAATGATTAAAGTATACACAAATGTCCCAAATATCTAGCCCTGTGACTAATAATTTAAAAGAAGAGAAGGAAATAAATGCAAGACATTTTGCAGCTCAAATAGGAAATATCAATCCAACCCAATGATTGCAGTCAGTTTTTAAAGCCTCAACAGCACCTTATCATCATAAAACGACATTCTGTATATAAAGAAAAACACTCCCTCATTGCAACATAAAGATCTCAGATGTGATGCCCGACGAAATAATAAAAGGACTATATTCATCAACAGACTTAAAACTGCAGGTTATTCTCTGTTACTGACAGACAACTGTTCATAGGAACTGGAAGAGGTTGGGATGGCATTCCTATGTAAATAAGAGGGAGTGGTGCCGGAGTGGTGCTTTTTCCAGCATTGCAAGAGCCCTCACAGCAGGAAATGTTTTATTGTAATGCAAATGTATTTGATTTCCTCCAAAATCCCCTTTCACTGTCTTTCCTGTCTGAATGTATCATCACACCATATTTGCAATTCTATTAAGCACCATTTTATATTAGCCTAATTTACGTAACCTGCCTAATAGGAATCGGAAATGTTACAGTTATTTTACTGGATCCAATTAGTATTTCATTGTTTTAGCCTGAGCACAATATTGTACAATAGTCCTCAATACTCAGCTAAATGGGATAGGATGTACTCCACATAATACGATAAATGGAAGCATATGTTTTAAGCTAATTAAAATGCAGTTAAAACCTGCCTGAACTGAAACCAATTGCATCCTTTAATATCTGGTGAGTGACTATTTTTTTTTTTCAAATCTAATAATGAAATGTCAGATCGTAGTGAACTTAAGAAAAAAATACAAAAGTTAAGTACTGAAAATAGCTGGACGAAATTACTAGTGGATTGTTTCCTGGAAACGCATTTTTCTCTTTTTACCTGTCACACATTGAAAAGAGTGAGCTTTTTCCCCAAGTTAAATACACAAATTCACAAAACGTATAAACATTATTGGTTCCAATGTATCACTTCAGGAGCCGGTGAGGACTAGTTTAAGTACTCCTACAAATAGAAATAGTTTCTTGTTTCTTATTTTAGCATCTGTTCAATTTTTAAAAATATATCAAACATCGCATTTCGTGTATTTCAGAAATGATATATTTAGCAAAAAAAGTTACATAATTCAAACCAAGAAAATTTTGCAATCATGATTTTACAAGTTCATCACAGGTAACATAAACATATCAATAGCTTTACATGGGGATGCCAGAACTAGAATGACACTGATCTGTCATACCAAAATTGTAAAAATAATAATAGTAATCATCAGTTATTAATAGTATAAACTAAACACCACCAACCATACATTAAAATCTTATTTACATGCAATTCCTTATAATGCAGAAAAATCTTTTTTAATTTCTGAATTTTGCTATTGATTTCATATTGGATGTTATTCTGCTTTTATCTTGGTATTGTTCCCCTAAGAACCACAGGCTCTATTGAAATACAAGTCGGAAATATCCACTTGTATACAGGAAGTGAAAATACTGAGTGACACATAACCCAATTAAAAATATATTCACAGACACCTCTCAAACCTCATTTTAATGAAAAGAAAACAGTTTCCAAAATTGCAGCTTTGCCAAAAATAACTTTCAGAATAAGAAAATATGTATGAAAGGTTTTTTTCATACATTAAAAGGCAGGCAAAAGTTTATCGTTTAACAAATTATCAAATGCAATGTTTGGTGGGAGAAAAAAAAATCTTATTTTTTTCACACTGACAACAAATACTCAATTGAACTCCCAGGTCGACTAGAGATTTTTTACAGAAATATTAGATGGTTGCACTAAACATGAGAGTGTGCTTTATGTCATTTCTTTCTTTCGACTTTGCCATTAACTCCATAACAGCTGGCATCAAATATACCAAATTGTGATATAATGAGCTTGTATATTGCTAGCAATTACAGAGTTAAGTTGAATAAATCCTTAGAGTACAAAATAAGTGTGCTTTCCATCTGACAATAAATTAAAGGTGACGCTTGCCTTAATTTAAAATTGCCTAAGATCATATATAAAAATCAACAACAACAAAAAAAAATACTGTGATTGAAACCACATCTCAAAACTTGCCAGGTATGACTACATCCATTTCATATATGTTTATGACATCTGTCATCTCGATCTGTTATTTAAATACTTCTTATGCATTGCTGAGTTATGAAGTATGTTTGTGATAACCATACTTCTGAATTTGAAAGCTCAAATTGTGAATTATATATATATATATATATATATATATATATATATATATATTTCCTTGTCAATATATATATTTGAGCAGAAAGTAGAAAAACAAGCCATAATATTCTTTTCTAGTATGATACTAGAGAGGCTGTACCTTTCGAAAAACATGACTATAAGCCTGAAGACCAGATTTTGTTTGGATGTTCTTGGTAACCATATAAACATCACTTCTCTAGTAGAACTCATATATTGTTATATTTTTCAAAAATTAATTAAAGAAATTAACATAAGTTATAAAAAAATAATTTGGATCATACACTAATGGACCAGGTCCAAAAGGAGCCTGGATGGCCTTGCAGTTAGAGACTTAAACAGCCAGTGGCTTAGGTTTTATTTTCAGCATAAAAAACAACAAAGTAGTCAGAAGGGGACAGGGCAGGTACCAATACAGCACCCCTTTCTAAACACACACATAGAGGACAAATATTAAAATTTAAATAAGAGCTGTGGAACATATGCTTAACATAGACCCAAAGTGGTTTTAAGAAGTGATCAAAAGTAGTCTTTGGCTTCTAAAAGGTAATTAAAACTGTCCCAACTGATAGTTGTTTTCCTCTTGTGAACATTTTTAGGATAAAAATAATACTTTTTAAAATATAAAGCATGGCATCTTCCCATCCTAGAAGCTCCATATTTTGAATGAATCTATTATACATACCCTAAAATCTATTGGTGATATGGAAGATATAAGCTTATCTTCTGAAGACAGTATAAGTGTAATATATCCATCCCAATATAGTAGGCTGTTTTGGGACACTGACCAATCTCATCATTGTCATTTCTTTTTTGTTTGTTTTTAATTTTTTTTTAAGATGTTGATGGATCTTTATTTTATTCATTTATTTCTATGTGGTGCTGAGAATCGAACCCAGTGCCTCACACATGCTAGGCAAGTGCTCTACCACTGAGCCACAATCTCAGCCCCTCATCATTGTCATTTCTTATAGAATGAATTTGTATGACTGGGTATGAAAGTGCAGATTGCAAAGATTCAAAGTACTGAAGTAGATCAGCCCTAAAACTTAACTTGGTGGTGCAGAAATTTGAACTAAAGTAGAAACTGAAGTGAAGTGCAAATTGCAAAAGATAGCAATTAACTATTACTTTCTTAGTCATTGATGGTATTCAAGACATGCTACTCCAAAATATGACACCTTGACATATTGAATATTTTAAGCTGGAGAAATTTGAGAAACAGTATGTGTATGAAAGTTTTTCTGACCTTCCCCTGCCCTTTTCCCTGCAGCAGGTCATGAAAGCTAGGAAGGATTTTCTCACCTTTCCTGAAGCAGGTCATAAGACCCTCATGTCTATACCCAGAGGAATGGAGAATCCTTATCATTAAAGAAACAGGGTCACAGAGAAGACTCTGAATAAACAGGTATTGCTAAGTTCCCCTCTAATTTATTATTAGATCATCCCTCTTTGCCAATTACATCTCTCCAGGACTGTCCACTCTTTATTAAACTATAAACACTAAGGTTCACTGATTTTCTTTGGATCTCCATTTCCTTATGAAAGCTCACATAAAACTTACATTCAATAAATTAGTATGCTTTTCTCTTGTTAATCCATTTTTCTCTAAGATGGGAAGAAGAAAAAATATTTTTCCTCCTCTGAATTGTTTAATTCTCAGACCTTGAGTGAATAAAAGCAAAGTTGAAAACGTGAGGTCCTATAGGGTTTTTTCTTTTAAATTGGCAGAAACATTCTATTTCTTTTAAAGACACATCCAAGGCCTGAACCAATAGACCACAGACCAAAGTAGCCATTTAAAGCATTAGCTACTAAGGTTTATGCCACATAAAGGGGGAAATGCTTGGCGTCTGAAACTTGCACCAACTGCTCCATCAACAGCTGAGTTCTTCTAATGCCAGGGTGTGGTGGAGGGTAAAAGCATGTCTACAGAAGTAAAAAAAAAAAAAAAAAAAAAAATGTTACTCAGCTATTTCTACACGTAGGGATAAAATCAAATGCAAGACACTTCATTCAGCATTCTCAACCCTTTTTCAGCTAGCTGTGCATTGATCCAAAGGATTAGCTTATGTGGTGACCAAAATTGAAGGCTCAGATGGCTGAAATGACCACAAAGACAGATATTATCTGCAAAGCTCTTACTGATGCACATGTTCACAGATATACACATTTGCGATCGCAGAATGACTGAAACAGGATCTATGAACAACAACAACCAAAAGAAATAAGTGGGGAGTGTTAATGAGAATTTTGTGTTCATAAAATAGTCTTCGTTTGTTCAACATTGTAGAGAAATTTTAGATCAACCTAAACACCTCTGCTTGCTCAGTGCATCTCAGAATTACCTCTCAGAACACCTCTTTTATATTACTCTGCAATTTTGTAATGTTCTTATTAATAATAATAAAAATCAATAAATAAAATATTATAGAGAAAAAAGAAAAGTCTATCTCCAATTGATTGGGAATGAAGAGGGAAGTTTTGGAATCTCGATTTATAAAAAGCATACCACGATGTCTTACATGATTAAATAATCTGCTGACCAGCATGCCCACTAATCTCTTACATCTAAATAACATATTAATTTCTCTTTTACTCCTAACTCATAAAACCCTAAGCAACCCCAAGGACTGACATTCCTTCTTTCAGTGTCCAAAGCTTCAAATGGGACTGGCCACTTTACTTTTGTTCTGGGATGTGGATTTGTGGGCAGATGACAAGGTGCTAATGAGGAGCTAATGTCCGCACAGCTGGCAAACTGCCAGCCTCAGGATGGGAGGATTAGAGCATTTGTCTGCATTAGCCCTGGACAAAGGAGGGAGGGGCTGGGGGAAAACCAGCTCCAGGTTGAATAACTTGACTCACTTTGGATATTTTTGTCCCATTCCTAAGGTAAGGGGCTATTTCAGGACAAGTATGCACTTTTCCTAGGTGGCATGGCTAGCTCTCCTGTGGATACACTTGACTGGGTTCTCATTGTGGAATAAATTAGTTAGAATAGGCAAGTTCAGAACCTGTCCCACCTCATCACCAACTCTGGACATAATCATATTAATAAGGAATCGGGTGAAATTTCTTGTCTAAGTTATACTCATTTGCCATGAATGTAAAGTCAGCTCATACAAGTGTCTAGCCAGATCACTTTTTGAATTCAAAATTTATTTTTAAAGAGAATGGCACTTTGTTTTCTAATTTTTCTATCAAAAATTCACATCATGAGTTTCTAAGCCAGGAAGCTTATTGGAGAAAAACCCCCAGAGAGATGTGAAATTTCAATAGTATCACACTGCCTGAGCAGAATATAGCTGAGGTACTTCTACCTGGGCCACTTCCACCCAGGTCTACCCGACACTCATTTCAATAACCGTTATCCCTACTACATTTCAAAATCTCACAGATATGCCTACTAATGTCAATTTTCACTTACATAAGGAAAACAAGTAAGGTTACTTTGAATGGAAATAAAGGTTTTGAGGGATAAAATAAATATTCTTTTTTTTCCTGGAAATGATTTTTTAAAAAGATTCACATATGAACATAAATATTAACAGGCTAAATAATAATCCTAAACTGAATACATGGTAAATGACATTATATACAATAAGTATTTATAATATTTATTTTAGATGCATAGTCTGTATAAGTTCATTGTTTCATTCATGGTGTTAATTTGAATTCCCTGCATGATTTGATAACTAAAAATCACAAGCCACAGATAGACCCACATACCACACAGTCAATGATCCAGCTATATAATAACCTGCACCATGTAAACTATTGCTGCAACCTTCCTGAATTCAGCCCTGGCCTATTATTCTCTGGATCAACCATCAGACTTTTGAGAAACAAACCAGAAATCATATAGTATTCCAACCTCGTCATATCTGTTCAGGGGCCCATTTCCCCACAATCACCTCTTTTCCAGTCTCCTCCCTACTCTCCAGTTTTCAGCTCCACTTTGGGTTCTTCAAAACAGGACTAATGGTTTCTGCCTCAGGATTTTCAGAAGTGCTATTCAGTTTGCCTGGAATGGTTTTAGAGACAGCCAAGCTGGTTCTTTTTCATCCTTCAGATCTGAGCTTAATTGTCTCTCCCATCATTCTGTCAGAAGCATATTTCTCTTTGCAGTTCTCTTGTTCAATACTGCGTTTCTCCTGCAACACTTAAGCACAACATTTACTTCTTTAATTTTATTTAGTTTGCTTGTTTTCTTCCCCTCTAGAACCACATGAGTCTTCCTCACTGATGCAGCCCTAGGGCCTTGCACAGAACCTGCTTAGTAGGTACTTCATAACTATTTGTTCAATAAATGAATAAATGTGAGATATTGAGCAAGTCCTAAAATATTTCAGGTTGCAAATTTTAAAGATAATGTTACCCACAGAATTTATTCTAAAGATGTTGAAGAATAGTTGAATTTTAGGCAACAGGGAAAAATGCTGCTTTGGAGTTACTTTATACATTATCAATTCCACTTTATTTCTGAACGGGCACCCAGTATTCTACTAGGGTCCCTTTTGTTTTTAGCTTCTGAGAGATAATGATAAAAATCAGTTATTTTAATTAATTACCTTTCAAAGAACTTTTATTAACCCATGTAACCCCCACCTTATGGATGAGGAACCTATAACCTGCTGGGCACACATAGCCAGAATGTGGAGAATAGGTTTCAACCCAGATCCTCCAGCTACAGACTGTATTCACAACCATCACAATATGCCATCTTCCATGATTCTGAGTGCACAATGACATAGTGGCCATGTATGACAAAGGCCCAAGGGCCACAATATCTCATTCTACATACATATAGGAACAAATGAAGACAAAAATAAATAAAAGGAGAAGGACTTATAGAATCATGGCAAAGCTATAGTTTGGGGTGGTAGGTTCACCCTCTCCTCTCTTTAAAATGAATCTGAATTATAAGCTCTTTCTCACCCTCTTCCCACAGTGCATGAATAAACTGTAGTCCTGAACATCCTAGCTTCTGGCACTATATGATTTTGCATTCCTGTGGTCTTGGCTCTCCTAGAACATGCACAGCTCTCCTTTCCTTATTCCTCAAAGATTCTCAAAAGCAAAATGACAAATGAAATGGGTTATATCACTAGTATCGATCATATCCAAGGACGCATAAGTGGATACTAGATCAAGGAGACACGGTATGGGAACAATTGCCCACAGAGCCACATGGAAATCTCAGAAGATGGCTGATACCAGTGGAGGAAATGGCCTTAACAAGCACACAATTAACCGAAGAAACTTTCAACAGATATTTGGAGGTCAAAGAGTCCTTGTGAAAAATCAACACTTCGTTCCTTGAAGACAAAGGCAGGTGTGATTCTACATGAAGACTGCAAAATATTCACCAGACTACCAGTCAACAGCTGAAGGGCATGAATGGAGTCAGCAAGCATTTTGCAAAGACACAGGTAGACTGGCTCCATAATGATGCTGAAAACTGGCAGGGAAAAAGGGTATAGGAAAGTAGCAAGACCTCAAGGAAAATATTTTTTCAAGTAAGTGCTGGCTTTACTAGTTCTGCTTTCATGATGCAGGCACAGAATCTGATGAACAACAAATTTAGGCTGAAAAACTATCTATCTTGGAGAGAGTGGGTAACAGTTGATAGTTGATACCATTTTATGCATAATTTCATATACCATTTACATTGAAATAATATTAATCCACCCTTGACTACAATCTTTTTACTAGGAGTTGGCAAATTTTTTCTTAAAAGATCAAATAGTAAAGATTTTAGGCCTGCCATTGTGGTACAAAAGCAGCTAAATGAACTAAAACAGATCAAAATAAAAGGCCAAAATAAATACAGAAATAAATAGGCATGGCTATCAATTATACTGTATTTTTTGATGCTGAAAATTGAACGTCATAATCGTTTTCATGTGTCATGAAATATTATTGTCCTTTAGATTTTGTACAATCATTTAAAAATATTTTTTAAAAAAAGACTTAGCTCTTAGGTTATACAAAACAGACAAAGGACCTGCTGATTTTCCCTAGAGGTCATAGTTTGCCAACCTTGACTTTACTATTACAGGGAAAATAAGCTCATACAGACAAAACAAACTCTCAGATGAACTTTGAAAAGGAAATAAGTGTCTTGGAATGTCATACTTTTTTAAATGCAGAAATTATACTCCTTAAATGTGTACATAATTTAAAAGCTTTTTAGTCAAGTATACTTGCTGAAAAACATATAGCTTGATGAGTTTTTGCAAATGCAACACAATCATGTAACCAGCAGCCAAATCAAGAAGCAGAAGATTCACAGCCTCCAGAGTCACCTTTCCTTCTCTACACACGTTCATTGCCACCACCCTCACTCCAAAGTAACCCCTACTCTAAGTACACAGATTGTTTTTGTTTTTTATAATGGTAGCTAACTTTAAAAAAAAATAAACAAAAAAATGTTGGAGATTAAAATAGGGTTATATGACAAAACAAAGTTAGTTCTGTAACTGAAATTTATATATGTGAAATCACATAATCATGGAGTCCAGAAAGAGAAGATATTTCAGAGAATATCCATATTTACACCCTCATGTTATACCAGATTCCTAGAGTAACATAACTAATATATTTATAATTCAATTGTCTACCCAAATACTAGTTAAATAAGTAGTATACATAATTAGGTGGTCAAAAATCTATACATTGCTAACATTTACATCAATGAGTAAAAATTCTAGTCATGCTATTATTGTTAAAGCTAATTTCTCATTTTCATTATGTAAATGACAGAGCTTTTATTTTTTAATTTTTTTAAAACACATTAACATCTAAGACTACCTAATACCTTCCACTATGGTACTGCTAATAAAGAAAGATATTCAACTCATGAATGATTAGCCTTCACGAGAAGATACGAATTGAAAAACAATGATCTTATTAAGTCTTTTCTTTTGCTATATATACACTAAGATCTATGCAAGTTTTAACTGTAATATCAACTAAATTTAAAATAACACTTTGCTAATTTTATTGAAATTTCAACAACAAAAAAAACATGCTTTTTTTTTTTTTAAAGCACTGTAACAAGATTAGACATTTTAACAATCTGGTAACAGTGCAGAAATTTAAAAATTGTGCTACATTTCCAAACTCAGATATAAATACAGGAGCAAAGTTATATAAAAGGTAAGCTGGCAGCTATGGAATAGTTTTCTAATGCTACTTCATACAGTCTCCTATGCAATATCTTTTTTCTCTACACTGCTCACCCACCTCATGAATAATTTCACCAGAAAGATATTTTATATTAACAGGATCTTCATGATTATTTTATAGAACAAAATTAAAATGTATTATTATTTAAGTGTAAATAGCAATATGTAATTTGTCCTGAAATAACTCATTAATATGCCTAGGTATAAAAACAGACTAATTCTAAAGATTTAAATGGAACTGGATAATTCTGCACAGTGCTGTTCAGGTCTCTGCTTTGCTGTCAGCCTGCTTTGTGACCTTGACCATGTCAAATTACCTTAAACTTCAGCCTCCTCATCTAAAATGAGATAGTGTGAATTTTCTCTCCAGTTCTAAACATAGTTAAAATTTATTCTAAGAACATGAAGTAATTAATGTCCTAGCCAAAAAAAAAAAATTCTTCCTTGAAATGCCTGAATATAATAAAGAATTAAAGTTTAAAAACAATTTTCCTGAAATGTTATGAATTTCTCTAATAGTTCAGAAGCTAAATGTTAAAACACTTCACCATTAAGGGATATTTTAAGAAGGAAGAATATACTCTCCAAACAAGCAGCAAAGTTTACAACTACTGGCTTAAAAACTTCACCAACTCTCCATCTCTCAAAAGTGAGATTTCTGTGGCTGGCCCATATTGATGGGTATAAATTCAACCCAATCGAAAGCACAGTAACAATGTGGGCAGTCTCAGACTATTACTTTCAATGGGATTGAGTCCCTGAGGATGGCAATGACTGAGTCCCACTGAAAGTAATGGAGTAAGCAATCACATGCCATTACTTTCAAGGAGACACAGCCCCTCCTACTCATAATAACATGGAAATATAAATCTGCACTGACTCATCGGCCTGAAGAATGAAAATATAAAAGGATTTCAAAGCTGCAAATGTGCCCCTGGAGACCAAAACAAAAAAATAAAACAAAACCCTTTGTCTCCCTGGTACCTGTAACTGATCAAAGTTACAACACGTTTCTTGGAGGCAGAAAAATCCAAGAACCCAAGCTAAGGCAGCACGGCCCTAAGAATAGGTTCTTGTTCTCCTCACATTTTCTTCTGAGCAACTGTTTTGGAGGTTAACTGCTGTACGTAATGATATGCCTGTCTCTGCCTTTTCCATTCCCATTTTTAAGCACTGATAACCTGGAGAAGAACATTTTTGTGCCCTAGGAACCACAATTGGTTAAATTCATTATAAATGAGCTTCCCTCTCCTGTCTTAAGATGTGTCTGTTGACTTCCCTAATAGATGGAAAAATCCAATCTTGACTTTTTTCCACACTGACATGTAGGTGAAATTTCAAGAAAACCTGTGTCTTAGACATGATTTTTCCAAATTTTCTTAACTTCCCTTCCTTTTCCTGGAAACTACTTTTGAGCAATAAGATGTTTGCTTATCTACTTTTCCAAACCTGCCTTCAATCCTAATATCTCAACCACTGCAAAGAAAATGTTCAAGAGATTGAAGCTACTGTAGAATAAGTGTAACTGAGGTTGCTTTGGTTGAAAGAATGATTAAGAGAATCACAATTAAATACTTGTAAACACATATTCAAAGGTGAAGTAGCAAATATTTAACAGCTAGCCCTCGGGGGGGGGGAATGTCAGGATTGTAATATTTGCCAGTTTTTAGGATATAAATACTCCCACCATGACTGATTTCAACTTACCAATAAGATGATACTAAATGTAGAATAAAGAAAGTGATATACAGTAGCACATACTGATATGTATAGTATTTTCACCATTAGGATCTAATAGATACAAATGACTTCAAGGCCATAAATAATAATAAAAGTTCATAAAGTAATTTTGAGAACCTATTACATTTTGGTTTAATGTAGGTACAGTAATTTATTTTTTTTAATAATGACTATTTTTAACACTGGGTTCACAAAATTCTTGACAATTTCATGTTTTTGTTTGTTTTGGTCGTCCTCGGGATTGAATCCAGGGGCACTCTGGGGACACTGGGCTAGAACCCCGGCCTCTTTTACTTTTTATTTTGAAACAGGGTCTTGCTTAATCATCCACATTCAAATCTGTCATCCTCCTGCCTGTGTACTTGCCACCTACCCCCTCCTCTCACAGTTGGTTCTTGTGAGCCAATGCTGGTAGGTCCCACTGGGTGTTTTTCTCTTCGACAGTCCAGTTCACATTATATCAAGGATCACAAGGAATTTTCAAAATAGAGAAGACTTTCCCAGACAGTTCTTAGACCTATAGGATTGGGTCTAAGAAACTGATTTAAGTGGATCCACAATTTTCAAGAGTCGTATGCAACCTCCTGGTTACATGACTCATCTCTGCCTGATGCAAATGAATTTAAAGATTTTTATTTTGAAATTTTAATGCAAAAGAGACAAATTTATCTCAGCTTCCCTTGGTTACTTATGTGCTCTTGGTTTGTTTTAACTTTTTTGTGCCTTTGTTACTTCGCTTATAAAATGAAGCTAATATTATACTAGTATACTGCTGACATTATGGGGGCTATAACCTGAGTTGTCCTCAAATCCTTAAATTTCCAAATACCACTATAGTATATAATTTCCCTCAAGAAATGCAATAATGTAAGAGAAAAAAAATTAGCAGCTCCCTCATACCTCTAGATAAGCTGATAAATACAGACTTTAAGTCATTTATGAAGCTATTTAAATAAATTCTAACATTTGCAAGTTTTTCTGAAATTTCCCTTTTATGTGAAGAACAGCTTTGGGCTTTTAGAAACTGCCTCATGAGTCACCTTTTCTTCTTTCTTTTTAGTGCATACAGTGGGTTTGTCTGTCAGATTTCAGCCACAGACATATGCAACACTTCAAACTGAAATTACCCACAACTTCTATTTTTCTAGGTAAGAATCATCCTTTTCTTAGACTTCTTTACTTCTACCACCAGCACCCAACTTTCTATGATGAATTAAAAAAAAATACAAAAATTTGGGTGAGGAGAAGAGAACAAAGAGTCATGTTACAGTGGAGATGTCATAGGATGACCCCTACACATTCACTGTCTGAATAATGAATCCTGAAGACAGCATCCCAGAACAATGCAGACCCCCTTTTCAGTATAATGAAAAGTCCTCCGTATAGCCACCCTTTAGGGTGACTCATGAGGAGTGCTAAGTGCGAATGACTCATTTACAAATGCCATGGTTCCACTTACTGGAGCTACCTGCCTGAATTAGAGAGTATTAAATCACATAGTGTTTGTGAAGTCCTGGAAACAATGTTTAGCACTTAAAAATACTTAAAAATACCAAGTGCCTCTCCATTAGTTCCTTGTCTGACACCACAGTAATGATTAAAATGGCCCCAGAAGAAGACAAAACAAGGAAGGAAATCTCTAATCTGCTTGCCATGCTAAGTGTAGACTCCTTACATTCTAGAAGGCCAGCATGTCTGCCACTCCTAATATTGACAGCTCTAGAGAAAGGAGTTGAAAATTTTCCTACTCAGGTACTGTCTGTATTTTTCATCTCCATTAACTAATTTCTACCTACTTAGAACTCTGCCTTTGCTTTTGCTAGATGGTTCCTTTAATCCATTCCCCCAAACAGGTAGTGATAGGAGGTGTTCCTTTTAGCAGCAATTATTGACACTGTTTGCTTCTACTTCCTGCCTTCCTTCATTGTGTCCTTCTGTAGCTCGGCTACATGGACCACCAGAACTCTCAGTGCTCTTCGACCTCCATCCCACTGGATCCTTGAAAATTCTCCATCTTTAATGAACACAGTACCTTAAACTTTCCTTGAATTGCAATTTCCTCACAATGTTTTTATGCTAATCAAATTATCACTCTATCAAGAACACATAGTTCTAAAAAAACCCTAAAAATGTAAAAGTCAGGTCTCAAAAGGGGTCAGCCCTAGAAGGAAAAGTTAAAATGAAAATATTTTATCAATTTAGAGTGTCAGTGTTCCATTTCAACACTGGGATGCTTTGCTGTTTTTCATAGGATACCAGTGTTCTGTAGCGTACAGAGCAAACCATAACTTACCTTCTAAAAGATATGTCCTGTTCTCAGGATGAGCACCCCCAAGACTCTCAATTAATGAAAAGTATAAGATTAGACTTCATGTACATTTTCGAAAGTACATGTTTTCCATTTTTCTGAGATATATGTCTATAGTTACTTAATAAATGCTTATTGGGTTACAATATTAAAACACTTGGCAACATGTAGAGTATATTTAAATAGAGGGATTTGTCCTAATACAGATAATTTTAGAATCTTTAAGCCCATCTATCACAAATCAGGAATTCCATAAAGATTAAAAATCTCACTAATGTAAAAGAAATGCTTCAAATAAAAAGAAAGCTTTTAACAAATTATTGTTACAACAAAATCTTATTCAGAACAGAGGCCATTCAATTACTAGTCTAAAAAAAAACACCTGGGGTAGGAGTGGAAAGGGAGAGGGTGCTAGGGTTTAAACCCAGGGCCTCACACGTGCTAAGCAAGTGCTGTACCATTGAGCTGCACCTATAGCCTCTGTTTTCAACATATCTGTATCTCAATCTTTCCTCTAGCCTCCAAAAATAATTTCCTTTTGGTCACATTATTCTTGTCAGCATTATCTTGAACATACTCTCTGGCATGATTCTATCCTTAGACTCATGTGTTTCAAAGAAGCCCAATGAATACAGCTGAGTAATGGGGAATAATTTAAACGTGTGCAAGTTGTTAGGAAGAAATGAAGAGAAAATTGTGTTAAAACAAAATAGCCACAATAATTTATTTTTAAAATGGTTTTCAATGTATATAAACGTTTCTGAAAATATTTCAATCCCACGGTACCAAATTTTGAGAAGGTCACCATTGCTTGTGAAAACTCTTGAAGTAGAGCAACTATTCCATGTAGCACATAAAGTTACAGAAATATGCTGTTTGGGGAGCATTGTGAACATTTTTAGGAATTGTTTTGGCTATGTCTGCTGCAAGCAATGGCACCCATAGAGGCACTTTGCATCCCTTCTATATTCACCATACAACCCTAGAATTTTGCCCACTTGTCATCTCAGGACTACAGAAAATTTTCAACTAGCCAGGTTTAAACAAGTTTGATACAACATTTATTTTTCTAGAAAAGTCTTCCTTTTTATTATTATTATTATTTGCTTCCATCTACACCAGCCTCAATTTTTTTCCTAGTCCACATAAACTACTAAATTTTAAGAGTTATCAATGAAGAGAAGTTAGTAATTTCCTACAGTGTTCCAAACAGCACAACCAAAAGGAAATGACATCAATTTAAATAGTTGAAGTTTTTATATCTATTTTTAATGTTATTTTATCTTATCAACACTGGTCATAAAATGAAAACCTATTCCATAAATACATCCAGTTGACATCTATGAATTTGAGGATAAAGAACAGAATACCAAACATGGAGCAAGAAAGAATGAGAGAGAGATTGACAGATTGGTTACAATGACATTCCTCTTCATTACAAGTAAAACAAAAACACAAGGAAAATTGACAGTAAAATCTTAGTGTAGTAGGGTTATTAATTACAAAGAGTCAGTGACCAAAAGGGCAGATTTGGTTCATCTAAAATATAATACCCAAATATAACGTTTTTGTTCTCTCAGATGAATGGCAATATTATAGTAAACCAAGTTAACACTGGGTAGATATTCCCAAGAGTTCAGTTGAATGATGAAAGGTTGCAGGCTGAAATACAGAAAAATGGCAAACTGTACTTGTCCTGTAGAAACCCTATTTGATTTTCTAGAAAATGTATAACTTCCAACAGGCACTAGAAGTTCTGAGTTGATTTCATGTGCCCAGTATTTTCTAATAATGTATATGTTTTGCTGTGTGAAACCCTACTTTCTTTTAGAAGATTCTGGAATGGGAAAACTTCAGGTCACATGGTAGTTTATCACAAGGACATACTGACTCATCTGCTGTGCCACTATTAGAATTCGTTAGTCATCTTGAAGTAAATTGAGGAGATCTCACTCTGATATAAAGTGGCAACTACATCCTTTGAGACATGATTATCATTCTTTTATCATGAATTTAATTTCAAAGATTATGCAAATTTAATATTTTCCAAATGGAAACAGGGTGTTGAAGCTATAAAACAAATTTTCACATGAAATTCATTTTTTAAAAAAAACCTAACTCTTGAATGTGCTTGTATATCATTCTCAGCTTTGGTAAACTATCTTACCTTTGAAAATTCAGTATTTTTTCACTGGATATTCCTGAAAACTTAAATAATCATAAGGTTTTTTTCATGGTTTGCATATTTTAAGACAAAAAAAAAACAGTAAATAAATCATTCATACATTAAGAATGATTACCAGCATGTAAAGTGTAATGTGGAATTACCTTAGATATATTACCCAGAATGCTTTTCAGCACGGCAGCTAATTACCAGCAGAAAGGTCATGCAAAAAATAATGTGATTAGAAGAGGTTGAAGAAAAAAAATAGCCACATATTTGGACATAGACCAAATTCCCTTTTTGCCACTGTAACTGAAAACCATTGCTTCAATATTTAATGAAACGCTTATGCTGCAGCACCTGGTCACATTGTCAGCACTGCCTAACCACTGCCTCCCCCGTGGGTCATTACTGCAGCCATCTGAAAGGGGGCAAACTGTTCATCGAGGACAATAATGCCAGTCTTTAAGAATCTACAGCTACAAAACAGCAGGAGACAGAGTTACTTTGGCTTTGATCTTGGGAAAAATGGCTGGGGGCAAAATGCTGTTTCCTACCATCAGAGACTATACAGTTAGCAATAATTCTGTAAGTCAAAGCCATTCACGGGACTCAACTTGGCTGCCCTGCTTTGCTTTCTCTCTCCCCTTGCAGAAAGCTAGCAGCTCCTGGTGAGAGATCCTTGTCAACAGGAAAACACTAGTTCATGCTACCCTGCTAATGATCCAATGCATCAATACCTCAAACAATCACAACAAGCAGATGTCCTAAGTTAATATAGACTTCCCTGGGATTTTCCTGGTGAAACATGGCTTTAAAAGGCATTAGTCTTTTGTCCTCGCTAGAGAACGGCTAAATCCTGGCACCAATTCCTTGGGTATGTGAACCTCAGCCTAATGGAATTTAATTACTTTAGTGGTATTAATCATCTGTACAGTAGAGCAAAGAGTATTTTATTACCACTTTTAAGGGTTATCGGCACATTTATTTCAAATGAACTGTCAAACTGCATTACGTGTAAGGCATGCCAGGTTTGAATTCTGCAGCTCAGGTGAAAATAAATTTACAGTTTAAAACTCTTCCCCCATCATCAACATCCCACCCATTAACAGTGGCAGCGCATATGTAAGACTCTCAAAATTAAAAGAAATTAAGTGTTGAATTAGCTATTCATTTTTTACTCTCTGGTTTTATTCCTTATCCCAACCATTTTGACTACTCATTTGCAAAGGTTGCTTTATACCAAGGACCCCAGGAACACCAATTGGCATCAAATAGGCTGTGACACCATTACAGGCTTAGTTACAGAAAAGCGAGGCTAATCTTGTCCATTATCAGGCAACAAGCACCAGCTCAATAATATAAGCTTCCTCCAATTCACGCCATGAAGCAAATGCTTTTGTTTTTGTTCATATTCAGGGAAAATGAATGTGTGTTTCTCTCCTCTCCTCTCAGTTGTTTTTAGCCCTATCCGAATTGTTCTATAAAGAACTCTAAGAAACTCTTGCATCATTTATAAAGCTTTCCTCCTGTGCTAAATAGATCCAACAGTGGATTGCAAGATGCCAAACTCAGGTTAATTCTGTAGACTTCAGTAAACTTTGTTGTCATAAACCATTTCACAGAACTCAGAGGCAGCAAACTCAAGAGGAGAAATGAAAAAGATGCAGATCTAGGGTTCTAATACAAATGTGGTAGGAGAGGCTCCTAGGGCTCTGGAATCTAATTGTCTGGTCTTAATCTCTCAAGTGTTAGTTATGATTCTCTAGGTAAATTCCTTAATCCCCTAAATTTCTCCGTCTGTAAAATGGGACTAAAACATAGGCTTATTTTAATGTTAAAGACAGTACTCCACATACAAATAAAACAATCTTAGCACCACACCTGCCATATACTCGGCTTTACTATGTTGCTGCTATGATTATAGGGAGGACACGTGGTGCTTGAAAAGCCATGTATTCCACTATGTCACCTGGTTGAATGTCAGCGTTAAATAGGAATCTTCATGAACTCCAGTGACTTCTGAGAAGTCTTCATTTTTTTTTTCTTTCCTCACCCTACTTCTCCCCCACTGAAGTCCATATAGTCCCCGACCTGTTCCCCACCCACCTGTTTAAGGCATTTTCCACTCATATCATTTCAGAGACATTCTGCAGTGAGAAGCAAATGAGAGCAATTTGTGACATGAGACACTGCATGTGCACAAGACACATAATTAGTGTCAAAATGGATGCACTTGCTTTTTAAAGTCTATTTGTCCTGTGATTTCAAATGAATCAAGCTGCTATATCTCCCTCAACAGCTTCATACTACTCCATAATGAATTAAATGGCTCCTTTGAAAAAAAAAAAGTGCAAGCATTATGAATAAAATGCTTTTTCAAACGTTGGGATAAGAAGGACTTAAAAAGACTCTTCTGTCTAGTACCCCTTCTTTTAAAGATCTTCTCCAAACTCAGAATCTTTGAAAGAAAAGCATTCTCCAAGGGAGGAAAAAAAAACAATTTTTTCATCTATCCAAACGTTATAATTACCGGTTGTGAGTAGAAAAAAGCTACAGTATTCAGCAAAGACAGAATAGGACCCTGAATTTCCCTACCCCTGCTTAGTACTCTTATGTCCTAAACATGCAATCAAGGCCCCAAATACTTTTCAAAGTGACATTTTATAAGAGAGGAAAGAATGTTCCTCAAAGCTCTAAAATGTTCACATTCCTCACATTCCACCATTCAATTCCTCTATTTCCACTCTATTTCTGCTCCTCTCTTCCCTGTGAATCTCTGTTTGGTATTAAAATAATATATTCTCTAAGTCGATTCCTTTAACCCAACCTTGCAAATAAGATTGGTTCTCCAAACTTCCCAAACTTGGGTCTTTATTCACCTCTTTTGGAAAAAGAAAGAAGCCAAAAAAAAAAAAAAAAAATCTCTGAATCTGACTGACAGTAATCTGTGGAAAAGGCAGAAAATCATTTGAACTTTCAGAAGATCAGAGATACAGATGGTTAAAAACGAAAGTGTTAATTACTTACTTAGTTGGAAGTAGTCAGAGAAAGAAAACAACCCACACTGGTCCAGCTACAAATATGTATATTCGAATTATATACAAAGTTCAGTTTCTAGTGATGGTGTATACTTGTTTCAGAAGGAAGTTAAAATTAAAGCTTATGATGATGAGACAAATCTCTTCCTATTTGAACAAGCAGAAATAAAGGCAAAGAATTATCAGATCCTATGCAATGGTCCATAGGAATCAAGTTTGTCTTATCGTTGTCATTTGCACTCTACAAATTAATGCCATTGGGAAGTCTGTAAACTAGGCTCATAGTAGAAGTCCTACTATTGTATCCCAGTTCCTTTTTATTTTTCCAACTATAAGCATTATTTCTTCATTTGTGAAATAATAGTGTTAATCATCTTACAAAGCACATAAGGATAAATGAGATCAAGTTTATATGCCACGTTAAACTCATACATCCGACATGTTACAAAATGGCAACTATATTAAAAGAAAAATAAAATAATTTCATTGTTCTTTCTTAAAAGAAGCCTCAGGCTTTGTAATAGTGAGCTCTAGCCATTATTCCTAGGTAATAGGCACGAAGTATCCTTAGTAGAGAAAAAGTCTATCAGATCATCTACATTCTCTAAGCATAAAATTCCTTTGGGACAATAAGTATGTTCTTTTATACTGTGAAAAACACACAGGCAATTTGTTTTGTTAATTAGGAAAAAAAAAAAGACCAAAAACCTTATTTTATATTTTTGTGTCATCAAAGAAGGGCCTAAACTTGGAATAAATGTATATGCTGAGCTGCTGAGCAGGGACAGAGTCCCAAGACAAGTTGAGAACTGGAACAACAAACCACTAACCTAGAAGTTGTGCATCACTGATGCTTCCATTCAGCTCTTTTTAAACAGCACCCCTTTTTGGATAAATCCAGATTACTTCTTTTAAGTGTATCATTCCACCTCTCAGCTAACAGCTTTTTAATTTTCATTACATATCAGCATTAATCACTCAATTACCAAAATGTACTTTATCGTGGTATTTTGAAGAAAAGTAACTTCCGACTTAATTTATTTTCAAGAAATAAATTTTGATTCCATGAATTCATTCCCAACTTCTTCACTTCCCCCGATTCCTCTGATATGTTCATTCTCTGCTTGACAAGTCTTTAAGGTGCACTGACTGAAATTAGACCTAGTATTATAGATGAAAGTGTATCATTATTTGATATACCATCAACTTAATATTTCCATATTATTTTCTTCCTTTTTTAAGGCACCCTGGAGTCCTATTTGCCTTGTTAACCGCTTCTGTGTGATGGGGAGACTTCGATGAGTTCTCTGTGATGACTCCTAATACATTTAAACAGCACACGCTGTTTTAATCATATCTGTTTTTACAGATACCACATTTTTTATGAACCAAACTATTCTTTTGCTAACTTTCCTTTTATGCGAAATGTTCTAGGTCAGATAATACAAGTATTTAAAGATATAATGATAAAATGTAATGTTAGCTCAGTGGGAAAAAATTGTTTCAAACATAATGTTAATCATTTCCACATATACTTGAGAATACATGAAAAGATTTTCATGAGTGAATATTAAAATAATTTAACACTTATGAAAGAGATTTATGTGCCTATCTTGTTTTTCATAAATGTCTGTGCCATTTTACTAATTAACCAAAGATATCTGTGTTTAGACCAATTTTGTCTCCATCAGAGCTATGCCCTTTCTACATTACTTTTCCTGCAGTAAAAGTGAAATACTAAGATCTACCCACTAATCATCCTCTAGGTAACAGATTGCAATATTGTGAACACAAAAATATGAGATAGGAAGAGGGACTTTTGGGCTCCTATCCGGGTGTGTCACCAGTATGTGCTGTGCTCTTGAATATATAGTGTTCCCTCTCTCTGCCTCAGTTATCCTGTTCAGATAATGCAAATCGCAAATTTAAGTACAAGATGTCACATATTTTTGTTTTATTTTTTTAAGTGTGATTTCTAATTGTTCCCTCAAATTACATATGAGTGGACCTAATCACATACTTACCTCAAATTATGACTGGTAGGAACTGTACCTATGCTATAGTTCTAGGCTTAAGGTTTATGGCTGAAATTTATTGCTACAACATTTTAGGATATTTCTGACCAGTCTCAGTTTTCAAAGCATATTCTTAACTGCAAAGTTAAAAGGTGGCATTTTTCTCAAAATATCCATAGTTTTCATGACCCCAAAGTCTGTCCTTTCCAACTTGGTCAAGATTTATTTGAAGAGAAATAACATTGTCAACTATTTAAGGCAACAGTCTAAGGTCATTTTAGCTTCGCCCTGACATATGCTTATCATTCACTTCTAGATGAAATGTGCTCGGGATATAAAAAGCATAAGTTCATATTATTGTTCTTAGGAAAAATAAAGTATAACTAGTGAAATAAACATATGTCATAACATGACATATTTATAACTACTAACATGTAATGTATTAAATATGAGTTTATTGCATGCCTGCATCAAATAGTTACTCGGTTCCCCTTGAATAACTCCCATTTTATATTAATGTAATTTCTGGTTGAAAGAGATGGTGACTTATTTTTTATATAGAAAGAAAAACAGAAAGGAGATGAGATACATGAGTTGAAATAGGAATAGGACACTATAGATTCCTTGCAAATACTGCTGACTCATTCATTTATTTTACTCTATAGCTTCCTATGAAGTATTTGTTATGGACTAAGCACTAGTCTATGAGCTGGGACTACCAGAGTAAACAAAACAGGAGAAAAGCCTCTTCCCTCATAGCGCTTGCAAATAAACAAGAAATATGAATTAGCTTGAACTCTGTGCACTAGCATTTTTTGTTAGGCAAAAATGACCGTTATGCACAATTTCATGTGGTTTAGCCTAAATAATATGTCAGAAAAAAAGTGACCCAGAGAACAAAAATGCTGGGGGAAAAGAGAGAGTGAGTGTATGTAGGCTATTACTATTTAAAATAGAGTAAGTCAGGGAAAGAGGATACATCAGGGAGCAAGGAGATGTGGCTCTCTCTGGGAAGAGCACTCAGCATACTGAAGCAGGACTGAGTTTATTACTGAGACCCAGCCTAGGCACCAGTGAGGCTACAATGGAGTGGGCAAGAGGACAAGCCGGCAAGGCAGAGGCGGCGGCAGCATCACATAGGGTCATGTGGCCACAGTGAGGAATCCGACTTTGCTCCAATGAGATTGAAAATTTCCGGAGGGCTTCAAGCAGAGAAATAACATGAAACAGTTTTTTTTTTTTTTTAAATATTTTTTAGTTGTAGATGGACACAATACCTTTATTTATTTTTTATGTGGTGCCGAGGCTCGAACCCAGTGCCTCATGCATGGTAGGCAAGCACTCTACCACGAAGCCACACCCCAGCCCACAGTTTACTTTTTAATCAGACTCTCCTGGTAACTAAGCTGAGACAAGCATATGGGAGGGTGGAGAAAAGGACAGAGGCAGGGAGACAAATTGGGAAGTTCTTACAACAATCCAGACAAGGAGCAAGTTTGAGCCAGGTGGGCAGCAGTAAGGCAGCAAGAAGCAATCATTTGGAGTCTATAAACTGGTGGGAGAGATAGCAGGTGTTGCTATGGATTCGTTTCAGGCCTAGAAAGAATGGGGAATTGGGGAAGAAACTAAGCAAATGGAAGGATGGAGTTGATTTTAACAAAAGTGTAGAAGATTTCAGGTAGGCAGAGTGGGAAAATCTGAATTTCAGTTTGGAACATAATACATTAATGGGAGTTATTAGGTAATCAAGTGGGAACATCAAGTAAACAGATAAACAGGTCTGTATTCAGACCAGTGGCAAGGATGGAGCCATCATTTTAGAGTATCAGCTTTGCATCAATGTTTTCATCCATGAATTCACGGCATGGTGTTGCCTAGGGAGCCATTACAGATAAAGGAGTGAAGAGAGCTAAGAGCTGACCTGGGGATGGGTGGTCCCATGCTTAGAGGGCAGGAGATGATGGGCTAGCAAATGGCTAGTGAGAAGGGAGAAAATGAAAGGGACAGAGCTGCTGGACATCCCAGCGCAGAAAGTGCTTCAATAAGCAGGGGGCTGGTTAACTATGTCAGACTCTGCACAGGTCCATGTAAAAAGCCTGAGAATTATTCACTGGGTTTAGAAACACGGAGCTTGTGGTGACAATGAAAACAATCGTTTTAGCAGGAAAGTGGGAACAAACACCCAACTGATATGAGTTCCAGAGAGAATATTGGGAGAAAATGACCAGACATAACTTTTATTTTAGTATTCCCATGTAAACAAAGAAATGGGGTAGTGGGTAATCAGGTATTGGCAGGTCAGAAAATATTTTTAATAACAGATAATATGATAGAATGTTTATTTTGTTTATGAACTAACTGATCCCACAGAGAAGGAACAAGTGATGGTACTGAAAGAGAAAAGAAAATTGCCAAAAGTAAACTTCTAGAATACAAAAAAAGATGGAAGGAGAGAGGGAAGGCAAAATGTGTAGATATCATCTTAAAAATATATGAGTGACTGAACTCAGGAAATATACTGAGACTTCCAGGTTGTAGGGAGCATCCAGTTGTGATTAGTGTTAAAGCAGGATTACTGGCCTGGATGTAAGTTTTTCTCCAAAGGCACTCAGCTTTGGAGGTGCAGGAGTGGAGGGTTAATCTACCTGAGGTGGGAACAGGACCAGATAAGATGGAAAGAGTTGGGTAATTGGGCTTAATTATTATAATCAAGGACCACTGAATCTAATTATAATAGGGGTAGTGAGGAAGCAAGGGGAAGAAATGACAAAGTGAAAATTTATCTTTGGGGAAAGTTGAGATATAAAAAGGGATGGGGAGCTAGAAAGCTAAAAAGTGATGAGCAAAGAACAGTGAGCTTGAAATTGAGGTAATAAACTGAGTAGGGTTATTGTATTACTAATGTGTAGGGTAGCAACTCTCAGAATCACTTGGAAGGCTTACTAAAGGGATCACTGGGCTTCATACTGGCAGAGTTTCTGATTCAAGAGTCTTAGGGCTGAGTCTGCAAATTTACAAATCTAGTAAGTCTCAGAAGATGTCATGTCTGTGGGTCTAGAGACCACAGTTTAAAAACTATTAATCTGGAATATGACCATGGGTATAGAGGTGTGATAAACAAGATTCTGTGGGAGAGAATGTCAAGGAAACTTGAGGCAGGGAAATTGGAAGACACATGGACAGAACTACTCAATCCACTCAGAGATTTCATTCATTCACCAATAGTGAGATTAGTGGGTGTAATGGCTTTATAAGAAGAAAGTCAGGCATCGTGGCACACACCTGTGATCTCAGATACTAGGGAGGCTGAGGCAGGAAGATCACAAGATTGTGGTCAGCCTTGGCAACTTAGTGAGAACTTGTGAGAAGTCAGGATGTAGCTCAGCAGCAGAGTGTTTGCCTTATATGCATGGCACCCTGGACTCAATCCCCAGTATCTCAGAAAAGAAAAAACACACCCACACAGAGTGGATGGACATGGGATGTAGCTCAGTGGTACAGTGCTTGTGTAGCATGCATGAGGCTCTGGGTTCAATCACCGCACTGCAAAAACAAAACAAATATAATAAGAAGTGAGATTTGAGCATACATGTGTCCATTCTCTCACCACATGATAACATTTTCCATGTTACATCAGGCCCTCACCAGATTGGGCCATTCAATCCCAGAAGTCCCAGCTTCTAGAACCATGAGAAATAAATTTCTTTTCTTCATAAATTACATAGACATTCTGTTAAAGCAACATATACCAGACTAAAATAAGACAGAACAATCTTCAAACACACAATATTATTCACATAATTTCAGGGAGTGTAAGCAACCTAGGAAGCATAGCCACATTAAGTATCCTAAATATAACAAAAAAAAAATGAATTGTAGAAAAAATATTTTGCATCTTTTCTTTGTCTGTACCACATACCATCCTTTCTATGAAAAGTAAACTTTTGTTAAAGAAAAAAGTCATATATATTCTCTAAGCATAAAAAATGTTTTGAATATTTCTTTGGCGATCAAAATTAAATCAACAAAAATCGCACCGATCATCTATTTCCATGGATCCTAGGCACAGTGCAGAATCAAAGAGAGATAAGGTTATGGTTGTAGACCTTGAGAGTTTTATAATATGAAAGGAAATAAAAGGCAAACACACATGAAATTTACCTAAAAATATATAGGGCTAAGTAAAGATTTCAGAAGGCAAAAAGAGAGATGTCACAACAATGATAATAAATCTGTTGTCAAAATAAGAACTCAAATATTAAGAGAAACCAAGGTAATGGCCCTTCATGTCAGAATCGTGTAAAAGAGGCTTCCTCAAAAGAATGAGCCTGCAGTTGGGCTTTGTAGAAGGAGGCGAAACAAATGAAATCAACATGCAAAAAGGATTTCTTGGAGACAAGGATGGCAGGCTACCTGTTAGTGGGCAATCTGACATGTTTGGCAAGTTCTCCATCAACGTTCGACATACCTGTCATTAGAGAGTGAAATGGGCCAAACAACGTGCACGATCTCAGCAAAGCATATGAGCAGATTCAAATTAATTCACAGCTAAAGTACTAGAGCAGCCATCTCCCCAGGAAAGTTGCTTTCCTGGTACCCTGTCTTGCCTGAGGAATATTCAACCACTGGCCTTGTTCACAACATGCACTGTTACTGTTCTCATTGTTCTGCATCTGTGAGGCACTTTACAGTTTCCAGAGTGCTTTTTGCTGTTAGTAGCACTTGTAGTGACCTTTTATGAACCAACTTCAGAAAGTTAACAGAATGAAGAAAATGGATGAAATTATTTGACCTATGGAAAACTCTCTGGATGATTTAAAAAAATAAATTGAGAATTTACACAGATTGGCATGATTAGCATCCAAAGAATAGTACAACAAGTACCTTTTCCCCTTATAATATCTATTAGGTCAAGTTTCATGAATTAAAGATACAAGAATTGTAATTTGCTCCTGGACAATTTAAAAGGGATAAAAGTATCATCTCCTGAATTTCGTAAGCTGTTAAAACACATGTATTTTGCATTTTTAAAATTTCTTTGACCAAATTATCCAAATTAATAAAGCTGTCAAAATTAGAAATAAATATTTGATTTATATGTTTTCTGGTTAACTTTATATAGTAAACCAAACATAATTTGATATTTTAAAAAATAATTTGCAACTCAGAAAGCCTTCTGATCATTGTTAATTTGAGCCAAGAGGAAATCAGAAGACGGCTGAACTTGAACTGACTTCAGTGCTCAAATGAGGAAAAGGTCAGTTTTAAAAACAGTTCCATATAATTAATGGTTCTGGCAAGTTGGAATACAAATTATCAGGCTTCTGAAGAAAATAAAAATTTTAAACAAATGGTGCATTTCAATTATTTTAACTATACATTCTGCCTCCTAGACTTGGCCATGATAGCCTTACAAGTTTGTTTTATGCCTGTAGAATAGGCTTTTACCAAAAACTCGAGAAATTCACCCTATCAGGTAGGTAACTAGATATTGAAGATCTGACATATTGAGCCAAGCCTTTTTTCCTAGTACTCAAAATGTTCTATTACTTAGAACTTTGGCAACTTTGTAGAGTAAACCTAATGGCAAGCTTCCCTCTCCAAATGTCCCAGTCAGGTCTTGAAAAATCCTGAGGCCCTATCAAAGGCCAAGGTACAATAAAATCTGGTTTTGGTTTTAGGGAAAGTCAATTTGACTCTGATTATTAGAAAATTAATCATCTATAAATGATATGTGGACTATACACAAATATTTGGTTTAAAAAGCAGTGCTTTTTTGGGGCTGGGGATGTGGCTCAGCGGTAGTGCGCTCGCCTGGCATGCGTGCGGCCGGGGTTCGATCCTCAGCACCACATACCAACAAAGATGTTGTGTCCGCCGAGAACTAAAAAATAAATATTAAAAATTCAAAAAAAAAAAAGCAGTGCTTTTTATAGTCAGTCCAGAGTTTATTTATTTCTATTCATAAATTTAATTATTTACATTGAACCCTCCCCCTGCAATTATCTATCACCATCGAGTTGCAAACATGAGTGAAATGTTCAACAGAATGACTAAATTTCCCCTTTGCCATAAAAAAAAAAAATAGCATATATTAACCTGGCAGTAAAAATTGTAGGAAGAAACCCCAAATAAATCTAAGACCAGGAAAAAAAAAGAGGGTATCAAATTTCCCCCAATCACAATTATAATCTTCAAACTACATACTCCATGTAAAGTTTCACTGACTGATCAAACTAGGAGAGAAATTAAGCAAGCAAAAGGTTTTTTGTTTGGTTGTTTTTTTATTTTTTGTTTTCTTTTTCTTTTTCTTTCTTTCTTTTTTTTTTTTTTTTGGTACATAGTAAAAGAAAAACTCGTGGATAATCATAAGCTCCGCTCCACCAGGAAAAAATAACAAGATTTAAAATTGTTGTAATAAGGCAGTGGTTAAGAATACAACTACATTATGCTAATTATCATAGTTATACCATTAGCCAATGTATAACTAAAATGACAAAAATGACTCTGGCTTAGCAGATATAGATAAGTTATAGTAAGGTTTATAGGCTGAGACTAAAATTATGCCTCTTTTGCAATAAAAATAATGGTTTGAAACAGAAAATAATAAATAACCTGCGTGAATATGCAAGTGTATAATAATTAGCTTAACTTTTATAGAGGGCAGGACCTCAGTTTTATTATCAATAGTGTATCATATTCACTTCAGTTCTGTGCAAACTGTAGCCTGCTGTAGTTAAAGTAAATGTTTGGTGTATCATTATGACTTTCATTCCTACAACAGCACATTCCATTTTTGTTTTTTGTTTCTTTCCTGCTTTTTTTTTTTTTTGCACCAATGAAGACAGAACCAAAATAATTTTCAAGACCTTTTAACCCAATTATTATTTTAAATGATTTCCCCCAAACCCAGGCCAAAAGCTTAGAAAATAGCTTTGACATCTCTCCACAATGAATCAATTGCCAAGAAAGACTTATGGATTCTATTTGCTAAATGATTCACAAATCTGTTTCTCTCCTACTATTAATATTCAAAGTCCATCTAACCCTCATTCCTTACCTCAATTCTACCAATAGGTCTAATTGGTCTCTCAAGCATACCTTGAACTAGTCACACACTTACATGTAATCTTTCTCTCCTTAGCTTTGCTGTTCAAGAATAATCGCCAACAGCCTCACCTAGACCTATAAACTCTATGTAATTCAGCACCAAATCATTCTCGAATTTTGCTTCCATCCAAATTTGATATTCATATTCTATCCTTTCCTGATTTTTTAAAAAAATCCTTCAGTGTTCTACTCTTCCTGCCTTATGGCTTCTCCTCTTCCTCTGTCTTTCCTTCCTCCTCAATGTTCTTCCTTCCAACTATCAAATGCTCAGCTCAATAATCCCTTCCTTAGACAAGTTCACTTGGATATCCACCTAGGTTATGTCAATAATTACGTGCATCATATTCTGGTCTGTATATAACTACTGCAATTCAGATTATTTGTTTACATGTCTGCCTCTCCTGTCCTGCAAACCCTCCCTTCCCAACACACTCAAATGCATACACTTTGTGACAGAGAAACTTCATCAGTGTTCTTCTATTCTGGATTTTTCAGCCCTAAGAACAATTCCTGCTACACAGTTTGAACTTCCACCAAACTGTTGCACCAAACCTGGGGGGAAAATGCCCATAGATTAGGCACTGGAAACTAAGGGTGGTTCCATTGAATAATAAACCTGGGTACAGAGCAGCAGGAACTAATCTACCCTGAAAGGATCATGACCTTGTTTACCCTAAACATTTATTTTGAGCATCAATAAGTGGAGGGTACAAATAGCTGCAGGATGTCACTCACAGTGTAGTAGGGACATCCTAAGAAAACAATTTCAGTGAAAACACTTTCTGAACAATAATGAGCTACACTCTACAAATGTAAGTTATTACTGCAATATATGTATATAGGTGTGTACAAATGTTGATTTTAAGGTGTATTTAGATATAAATATTTCTATTTCTCCTACTGTGCTGTGATTTTTCTCAAGGGTATTGAGTCTTCTTTTCAAGAAGTAAAAATTACCTTTGTTTTTCAAAGCTAAAACAAATAGAGTCTTCTTTTCCTGGTCTTACCCAGTAAAGGTTATACAATGGTTGCCTAAAGGTGTTTCATGAATGAAGATTTCAATGGTCTTTAGTGAGGGAACCAAAAGCCATACATAGTGACAGGCTTTGCAAGGAATAGTTAATAAACAGATTGCACATAGCTTTGCTCTGGAAAGTATGTGTAATTTCACCCTGTACTTTTCACTCAGCACTCACAGATTAATGCATGGGTGCTGGAACTGAGTATGAAGCAAAGACTTGATAGAAAGAGACTTACCTCTCTCTGTATTTTCCCCAAGAAGGAACCCAGTTAAGTAGCAATCAGCAATCTTTTCTTGCTAATTGGGATTGAATTCTACAGATTTCACTACAAAAATATGAGGAAATTATCTAGCCACTTATTTCAGAAGGAATTCTTAAATTTATTGCTTTTTAAAACTTCAAAAGTTTTATTTTTAAGAATAATTTTTCTTGCCTACAATTTAAAAAATTATGTTATCATAAACAAACAGAAAAAAGTTATGAAAAATACAAAACCATTGAAAGCAAACAGTATAATATTGGTATAGGAATAATCAGAGAGATTGATGAAACACTCTAGAGAAAATAAAAAAAGCAAAACAGAATTTTTTCTAATTTAAAATTTTTATTTTTTTTCATTTTCATACAACTAGGGATTGAACCCAGGAGTGCTGTATCTCTGAGCTGTACCTGCCCCCCAGCCGTTTTTATTCTATTTTGAGACAGGATCTTGCTAAATTGCCCAAGCTGGCCTTGAATTTGCAATCCTCCTGCCTCAGCCTCTCAGGCAGCTGGGATTATAGGGTACCACTGCATCTGGCTGCAATTCAGGAATTTAATATTCAGAAGGTGCAATTTCACTTAAATAAAGAAAAGATAATTTATTTAGAAACAGCAATGATATTTGTGGTCATCCTTTTGAGAGAAAAGGGATATCATATACTAAAACTCCAGTTTGCTTGAAGATTTAGATGTAACCTAAACCAATAACAATATTAGAAGAAATTTTAGAAGACGATATCCAACCAACAGGTCAAAGGTAGATATATTGGATGGTGTAAATAGTACAATTTTATATGACAAATAATTCTATAAAAAAATCCATTGGCAGATAATATATTAAGGAAATTTTTATAATACAGATAACATTAAAGTGTTAAAGTCTAGAATCCACAAATAGTTTTTCAAATTGATAAAAGATACAACACCCATGTCAATGAACCTTAAAAATATTAAGTTAAAGAAGCCAAACACAAAATGTCACTCATTGTAGGATTTTATCTATATGAAATGTCCAAAATAAGTAATCCATAGTGACAGAAAGCAGAGTGGTGGTTACCAGGGAATGGGGAAAAAGAATAGGGAGCAACTATTTAATAGGAACATGGTTTCATTTCAGGGTGCTGAAATGGTTAAATATTATGTTAATTTTGCTTCAATTAAAAAAATATAGTTATACCACCCAATATACATAAGAAGCATTTACACAGACATCTCATGCACTCACCTTAATTACCAATAAACTTATAAAAATCTCCATAGCAAAAAAGGCAAATTAGAATACTATAAGACATTTTACATCAATAAGATTAGAAAAATTAAAAGGAGAGGTAACACTTACTGCTGGTGAGGATTCAGGTAAACAATTAAAACAAGCTGCTGCAAATACAAATTGCTGCAGAACATCTTTGAAAGTAATACAGAGAGTTTATAAATTAAAACTGTACATAGCCTAGTTCTAGTAATGTTATTCTTGGGAATCCATATCAATAATAAAAGCATCATTAGGTAAGAATATATGTTGAAGTACATTTACTGAAATACAAAAGAATTGCAAATACATGAAATGCCTTCAATAGGGAAACCACTGAATATCAGCTAATGGAGAGATTTTTCCAATGTCAAGCGACAACATGCAGAGAAGCTTATATAATGTGGTACTGGTTTTGCAAAGCAAAGGAAATATATATATATGAGCATGGGAAAGTCAGGGACTACTGCCATTAGTGATGTATGATGTGGGGATAGAAGATGTTTGTGGTCTAAGCAGGAGAAAAGAGCAAGATGAAAAGAAAAATTTAAGGGACCATTTTAACCAAGTACAAAATAAAAATTTAGGTACTCAGCAATACAGATCCTGAAAGTAAGGAGACTCCTAAGCCCATCAGTATGGAAGAAGTCCAGTGTAGTACATGTGGTCTAGGCACCTTTCCTCTATCAAAACTCCTCCTTTGGCCAGATGGGAATCTCTCTATTCTCTCTTTTGTTTTCTTCTCTTTCTTTCTTGGTGCTGGGGATGGAATCCAGGGCCTCACACCTGCTAAGCACACATTCTATCATTGAACTACACCTCCAGCCTGTATTTATCTATTTTTTTTTTGGGGGGGGGGGGTGGAAGAATGTGAGACTGAGATCAGAAGCCACTGTATATCCCATATGCCTAAATAAGGGTTCCTCCCCTCATTACCAGTTAGACCTTGGATGTGTTAAAAATATTTAACCTGAAGTTTCTCCATTTAGAGATTTACACCTTTGGAATGTTGTACCTGACTGATAGAGTTTCTGAAAGAATTCAGTGAGTTTATTTGGTGAGCTCTCACTAAATGAGAGCAAGAACCCCAAACTATAGAAAATCTAGTACTTTTCCCACTTCCCATGCCACTTCAAATTCCACTACTGGAATTTACAAGATTTTTACTTTTCCCACTTCCCATGCCACTTCAAATTCCACTACTGGAATTTACAAGATTTTTCTAATTTAAAAAAAAAATCCACCAGAGTGGCCTCCTTATGATTATGTGAGGGATTAAGAAGAAATTCCCTGTCTGTGATGCATAAAGAATTAAAGCATCTTCCCCTAGAAAAGACAACAAGATTTAATTATGGTTGACTCCAGTTTAGGAATGTTTTTCAAGTGTTTTGCTTCTGTTTTTCTATTTTCAAATAAGATCTTCACACAATCTGACACCTGCAAAGTGAACATATTATAATAACAATCTCTTAATATCGCTTTAAAATCTGTTGTGGTTTACATCTCACTAAAGGTCCAGATGAGAGCTTTTGAGATTAGATTTCTACAGGATCAGACACCCCAGTACTTCCCTAACTTCAATTATGACTAGTCCCTACCCCAATTCTCTCTGGGCTTTAGCCACAGTCACACTCTTCTCCATGTTACTTCATTTGCATATCTGGTTGCCTGCCTCAGGATCTTTGCACTTAACTCTCCTTCACCTGGAATGAAGGTGCAACAAATCCCCATTTATCCTCACAGCATTTCTTATTGAGCAATAATCTTGCTTAGTCAGTTTAGCAAAATCCCCCACCCTAGAAATCTGAGCACCTTCAAGATTTTATCTCCCTGGCTTGCCTTCAACAAGAATTCCAAAGAGTTGTTCTATCATGAATCCCTCTTTCCCCTGATGTTTCTTCCTAGTAAATTTCATTCCACTGTCCCCATACTGTTCCTTAGGCATAAATCACTGCTTGTCCTGGAAGCGAGCCCAATCTCTCCCCTTCTCCCCCACCACACACACTGAAAAACCCCATTGCAGTGGTCCCTACAGCCATCTCCATGGCTCCGCTTCAGTAAAGTCTGCTTTACCATCTTGAACAAGTATCAAGTTATTTTCTTCTTTAACACATGACAGCTTTAAAAGGAAGATATTTTAAAACAAGTTTATTGAATTAAAAACAAGTCTCCTTTTTCAGAGTTGAAGAAAAAATAGCAAAGATTTCAAATTGTTGGTTTGCATAAGATTAATGAGTCAACCAGGAGAGTTGAACATTATCTGCATGTGGTTGAGGTGCCAAGAGAAATGATAATTGCTCAATATAGGTGTTCATGAGATAGAGATTTAAGAAAAGAAATACCATCTGATCCAAAGGAAGGAGTCTGATAATGGGAGGTTATCTCTAATTAAATAACACAGATGAAACAAGATGTCATGTGCAAAATATGTCCTCTTAATTCTGAACTTCAGATTCTACCATACAAACACATTCCTAAGAATAATTAATGTTGCCCCATAGCTATATTTAGTCCCTTTGGTAATGACCATAGAAAAGATGACAGGGCAGGTGTCTCTAAGAGAGATGAATAGATGGCATTGACACCCTGGAAAAAAACAGGAGTTAATTCTCAGAGGGACCTAAAATTTTGTCAGTGCTACAAAACATACTGATTAAAAGAGGAAGAACTATCATGTTGATAGGAATTCATATTGAAGTGGGACATTTTCATTACCATAAGATGCAAAAGAAAATGAGATCTTATTAAGACATATTTTTTAAAAAAGATAATGTCTATTACTTCAGGATGTGAAATGTGAATTGGAACAGAACCTTCTCAAGCCAAGTCAATCAGTTGATCTCTGTTTACCCAGGAGCCACCTGGTGGCCCACCCTTTGCTGAACACATTGAAGGATACAAAAGAAACTTCCCACACGATCCTTTTCTCCAGGAGGACTGTAATCTAGTTGGGAATAGAAAACAAGTGGTAAGATAAGTCAAGAAGTATAATATCACAAGAGGACAATGTTGTCATTGCTCTGGAAAAGGTGTGACCAGAAGTGAAGCTTAAAAAGATGGGCGGGATGGGAGCCACAGGCTGGGAAGTGGTCAGTCAGGGACTAGAGGAGGAAGGGAGCTGCCCCATGAGCAGGGGCTAGGGAGCAAGACAGGAAAGTAGATAAAACAAAGTTGTGTGGGACCTTCAAATCCAGACAGACAAATACGGATTTTATTCACATTGAAAGTAGAAATATCAAGGTTGAGACATGATCCTTTGCATACCTGTTCCACAGTTACTTTTCAAGAGACCCAGATCTTGGACTTCTTTAGTTTGAGAAGAGAACTGCTTGGTTTTCCAAATCCTCTAAAAATGACCCAAAAAGGAAATAGGAGAAACATATTAACTACAACCAAAACTTGTTTCCTCAGAGCACAGGAATTCCACTCTTTGTATTTGCCTACATCATAATGGGTTTTTCCTTTCTTTCAGTTGCTATTTCATCCCACACAATGAAAGAAAGAGAGAGAGAGAGAGAGAGAGAGAGAGAGAGAGAAAGAAAGAAGAAAGAAAGAAAGAAAGAAAGAAAGAAAGAAAGAAAGAAAGAAAGAAAGAAAGTAAGTTAGTTAGTTCAAAGATGCCCAGAGTAGCCAACCTTTTAGCCAATGCTCAGACTTAGAGCTTAAATCCCTCCCTAGGGTCAGGGTTCCAAGGATGTATCCTCTAATGTGCCACCTATATCCTAAAACCTACTATTGATAATATTATCTTTCTGCTTCAGTTTCCAGAGGGCATACCAGCTCTTTTCAGCCCTGGGGCTGGAGCCCTGCCTGGTCTCCCTGTCTAGGCCCCTGGACCTGGTCTCTGACTGATATGCTGCTTCCAGTGCCTGGACTTGTCTGCACTCCCACTCCCACTTTCAGTACAGCTAGATCATGTTGGAATAATGATCATTGCATGTACTGCTATTAGTATGACTTATGCCATACGTTCTAACTTCAGCTTTCTATCCAAATATTAGATCTCAAGACTCTGCTTGCCAACCTGGATATTTAATTCCATTTGGGCAAATACCCAGATCTACATGTTGAATACTATGTCATGTGGCCTATGCCCACCTCTAGTAAAGGATCCGTTGTTCTGATTGCTAGGCATGCTGTCAGCAGACAGTCTTCTGCTATTGCCCCTTCAGGGATCACCTTGGTCCCATAAAAGAGGCTTGCTCAAGTTCAAACCCTTTCCGAGAGCAGTCCACAACCAATGACTGAGCACTCTGAGACTAAATGTATCTGGACAACCTGGTCCATTCTAGCTCTAGAGATCCCATTAGTCATTCAGAATGGACACCAAGCCCATATCACAGCTTTCCCTCCCCTCTGTCCAGTGCTGACTGCATGAGTGTTGATCCCCAGAGCCCTTTATCAATAATGTGCAAATGAAACACTGTCAGAAAGAATATCCTGGGGAACCCAGTTTACACCACTAGGTTTCTCTCCAAAGCACAAGCCTAACTTGCTATTTTACTCTCCTTTTTCATCTCAGTTCAATATTAGGGAATGCCTATTGGTTAAGGTCATGATAATTTGTTCAGATGTTTAGAAGATTTTTTTAGTACAATTCCAAATAACAATCATGTTTGTTCTAAAAATTCTGAAACTAGAAATAGTCACATGTCCATTATTAAAAGATCTGTTAGGATTTCAGGTACCTGAAGGTCCAAAATTAATCTTTTGATAAAGATCATATTTTATATTTAAGATGTTAGCCTATCTACTTACTATAATTGAACCCAAATATGATAGTCAATCTGGAATAGAGGCTCATATCTCCACAGAAATTGCTAGTAATTTTGTGGTTCTCAGTGAAAAAGACTAGGGGTCTTTTTGGAAAATGCAGAAATATTTTTGGTTGTTACAATAAAGGAAAGTGTCTCTTTGACATTTAATGGGCAGAGGCCAGGGATACTTGGTGTCTTACAATAAGTTAGTCAATCCCATCAGCAACAACAATAAAAATGACCCATATCCTGAATAATTTTCTGTGGTTCTGAAGGACATGCATATACTTGAAAACTCCATTTATAATTATTTTAGCCTAAGGTATAACTCCATTATGCAAAGCATCTTTTTAAAACTAAAAAAAGACATTATTTTTGTCACAAGTTTAACATATACTGAATTTTCTGGGACTGCAACTACTATGTAATCAAGACTTTCTTGCAAATTTACCAAGAGCTCTTCCTGATTTGGTAATTCACTTCACTGGGCAGCCAAGACATCATACCTCTACCAGCAGTGGTTATGATCATGGTGACCATACACACAGGCAAGCCTCAGCCCAATCTGTTCACTTCTGGTCTAGTGCTACCAATCATTTGCATCCTGAAATATATTTTGTTGTAAAGCATTCTCCTTTGACTTCTCTTTCACTGCAATTAGGGAATCGTGTTATTTTTTTAAAATTCATAATGTGAATTTCACCTCAGGATAATAAGAGGTATTACAAAATATTTATAGAGAGAGATGATTTAGGTAAGGTTGAGAGCAATCCATGTAGAATACTTTGCCAATTGCCAAATATGTCAATTTATATCTTTATCATTTTAATAACATTTTTTTAAGCAGAGAAAACATATGACTATGACCCCAAATTCAGACTCCAAAATAGACCCATAATCACTGTTCATATTTTAATTCATGTTAATTAAAACATTACAATAAACTGCTCAGGTGAAAAAGAAAAGCATCTACAAAATTACAAAATATTCTTGTTTTATTTCTCTGTTATATTTTACCTTCTGTCTCTAAGTCAGAAAGCAAAGGTATCTCCCAAAGAGTCAATGTTTTATTTCTTGAACCTTAAAATTAGAAATGTATAATATTAAAAATGGCTTTAAAAGATACTAGTAATATAAACTTAAGGCTGAGTCAGATCAGATTGATGACTTTTACCTCATAAGCTGTTTTATAAGACTAGTTCCAAAGTAAACACAAATATGACCTATAGCTATTGAGCCATTAAGACTGGGAAAAGAACCAAATCTTGAATATTCCCCACCACTTCTCCATACTTACGCTAAGAAAATAATAACAATATTTAATTAAAATCATGTACTTGCTCTTATTGCATGATTTTTATCAAATGAAATATTTCTGTTATCAATTTCAGTTACTGTATAATGATCATTTTAGTGTTTTTTATATATATTTTTTTAGTTGTAGGTGGACACAACACCTTTATTTTATTTTTACGTAGTGCTAAGGATTGAACACAGTGCCTCACACATGCAAGGCAAGTGCTCTACCACTGAGTCACAACCCCAACCCCATTTAAGTATGATTTTAAACAATAAGTATAACACCTTCCATTTCAAAAGATATCTGTGAAAGTTTAAAGGGTTTTTTGTTGTTGTTTATTTGTTTTTTAACCAGTGAATTTAGAAGTATTTCATGCTCTTTTATAAATTAAATGTAGTCAAGAAGGCCATCCTGGTCATTCCAAAAAACAGAAGGAGAAAAACAAAACAAACAAAAAAGACAGATCTAGAGCTACAGAATGGACAGAGCTGGAGAGAATGAAGGACCTGTCTGTTCAATTCTGTTAACAAAGCCCTGAAAAGACTCAGGATTTCCATTTAAAATTTAAAAAGAATGAAAAATTAGTAGGAGATGAAAACTTTGGAAAAAGAGATGATACAAAGATAGTACAGAAAGAATACTTCCACCTACCTAGACAAGTTCTTGTATTCCTTATTTTTTTTAAGTTGTATATGGGCACAATTCCTTCATTTTATTTATTTATTTTTATGTGGTGCTGAGGGTGGACCCAGGACCTCACATATGCTAGGTAAGTGCTCCACCACTGAGCCACAACTCCAGCCCTAACATTCCATTTTAACCTCGGAATAACCCATGATTGTAGTACTGTCCAATAATGTAATGTACTCATTTGATATATTCTGTTCTGTCCTTCCCCTTGTATCCAAGGCAGCGCTCACATGTGTGAAGAGGAGACTGGCCTCCCTAAGACACCCTTGGTCTATTATTCTCCCTTTAAAGCACAATCCTTTCTGAAGCTATATAAAAAATGTTTTAATATCAGTTTAACATTGATCATAAACTTTTCTTCAAAAAACCATGGAGGAAAACACTATATTTACTCTTTTAGTACTATGATTTCCTCTCTGGTCCTATACTTTGAGTATTCAAACACAACCCAGCTTCCTCACCATTATCCACACCTCCCTCCCAACTCCACCCCACTCCATTGCCAAAAACCTTCCTGGTTTCCCTACAAGGAGGGAACTTACACACTAATTAATCATCAATATTGGTCTTTATTCAATCATGTGATTATTACTCCCTTTAAGGAATAGATTCACTCATTAACTCAACAATCAGAGGCAGTGTAATTGGTTTGTACATTTTATCAAATGTTCTCCTTGCTTTCTGCAGTCCTTAAATGTTCTTTAAAAGGGAGGGCTGATTAAAGCAAAAGGACTGTTCAAGGTGGTACCATAGTCAACACTCCTTATTAAATGAATACTTCTCAAGTATCTACTGGATTCCAGAAACTATTTTGACCCTGCTTATTATTATATTGCCAAGTGAGCAAAAACAGTCTTAGCCCCAGTCCTCTTAGACAGTGATCAATTAGTTAAACCAATGACGGCATTATACAATGTATAATATAAGGTGTTGTGTTAGACCATAAGAGCATGATGTGCCTTGGAAGAATCAAGGAAGGCTTACCAAGGGATGTGAATAATGAAATACCAAGGTTAAATAAGAGCTGTCCAGGCTATCATCAAAAAAGACAAAAGAGTGATGGAAAGGATGTGGAGAAAAAGAACCCCTTTACACTGTTGATGGAGATGTAAAGCAGTACAGTCATTATGGAAAACAGTATGGAGCTTCTTCAAAATATTTTAAATAGAATTTAACTACTACTATATGATATAGCAATCCCACTGCTGATCATAAATCCAGAAGTAATAAAATCAGTATGTTGAAGAAACATCTACCCTCCCCTCCATGTTTTTTGCAATACTATTCAAAATAGTCAAGAAATGGAAAAACCTAAGTATCCAGCCACTGAAGAATGGATAAAGAAAATGTGGTCCATAATAGAATACCATTCAGCCGTAAAAGATCATGAAATTCTGTCAGTTGCACCAACATTGGATTGAACTGGGGATTATTATGTTAAGTGAAATAAGTCAGGCATAGAAAGACCACATGATTTTAAATCATGTGGAATATAAAAAAGGTGATCTCATAAAAGTTGGGAGTAGAATGGTGGTTACCAAAGGGATGGGGAGAGATTGATCACTGGGTATTAAGTTATAGGTAAATAGGACTAAGAAATTCTGATATACCATTGCACATAGATTTCAAGAAGCTAGAAGGAAGGATTTTAAATGTTTGCACCATAAATAAATATTTGAGGAAATGCCTAACCTGATTTAAACATTACACAATATCTAACTTGATTGAAATATTACACAATGTAAACACCTATCCAAAACTTCATGATATCTAAAATATTTTTATGTCAGTTAAAAATAAATTAAATTAAATGTAAAACTATTCTATAATTACATGCAAGTTAACCATTGTTGGAAAACTTTTAATAATCATATAATTAATCAATCATTCTACTTCACAGTTTAATGTCAAAAGCCTGATTCCATGAGACTTAAAAAAAAAAAGAGGAAAAAGGAATATAACTGAGCTGGAGGTGCAGCTCAGTGATAGAACATTTGCTTAAATATGCAAGGCCCTGGTTTCAATCCCCAGCACTGCGGGCATATGTGTACACACATGCAAGAACACACAGACACTCACACACACAAAAGACAACTGAAAGGAATTTGAATATCATTATAAATTGAATTAAATTAAATGAATTGAAGAGTATATAATAATAAATTATGCATAATAATTTTATGTGAGTAAAATATTTACCTTAGCAAAAACTATCTTCCACATTAAAAATACAACAGAGCTGGGCGCAGTGGTGCATGCCTGTAGTCCCAGCAGCACAGGAGGCTGAGACAGGAGGATCCCCAGTTCAAAGCCAGCCTCAGAAAAACCAAGGAGCTAAGCCACTCAGTGAGACCCTGTCTCTAAATAAAAGCAAAATACGGCTGGGGATGTGGCTCAGTGTTCGAGTGCCCCCAAGTTCAATCCCTGGTATAACCCCCCACCCCAAAAAAATACAACAGAAACATAAAACCAAAATTTTCATATATTTATTAAAAAAAATTCTTACTACATGGAAGATAATAGGTGGCAGATTTGGAATCTCAAAGGCATAGATACGTGAAATTTCCCTAAATTTCTTTTTTTTTTTTTCTTGTTTCTGCAGCAATGGGGACTGAACCCAGGGTTTGTTGCTGAGCTACATCCCTAGCTCCTCCCTAAACTTTTGGTGCCATCACTTTTATTCTTATCTGAAGCAGAATCATTTATAGTAACAGAAAGAAACAGACTTACTTGTTGGATGAATTAACTAATTCTCTCAAATGTTTAATACACAATAAGGCAATCTAGGTAACTTAAAAATATTGTGCCTATTTATGATAGCTGCCATTAATAATAAGTTGGGGAAGTAAAGCAATGCACAAATGTTTGCCTTCTCTGTGCCTCTAAGCACATTAGGAATCCACATTTAAGAAGGGAAGGAGGGAAGCTCAGTTTCATTCTACTATTGATCTATCAGACAAGAACTTAATCAATCTTCTTTATAAGCTATTAAAGCCGAGCTTGAGAAATGAACTCACCTGATGCATTCAACATTGATTGCCTCTTTCTAAGAACTGCATATGCCAGTCTTATCTACTACTACAGCTGTGATTCAATTTTTAAGGGACAAGATTTTTCCTTCATTAGTTTCTTCAAAATGTTCCAATTAAGAAAAAGCATTTTTGATACTGGCTCACAGTAAATGACTAAAGCAAAATGAAGACCATAACCCTCAATTTCAGTCGCAGCCTCCAGAGAAAACCAGAGACCAAAAGCATATGTTCATCAAAGGAAATTCAGCACTATTCCCAGGATCCTGCTCTAGCGTGAATTCTGAAAAATGTTCTGGCAGCCTGAAACTAATGTTGAGACCTTAAGCTCAGATAAATCTTGGAAATTCAAAGGGAAACTCAAGGTAGCAGTAAATCTGTCTTTACTGTATATACATTTCAGCCAGGGGCTTCTATATGTAGTATTAGGTTATATGACATCCCATTCAGCATCTAACTGCCTCATAAATATAGGCAGCAAGGTCATTTTACATTTACAGGGCAACCCCCAGAGTGCTAGATGCTATACACTAGAGGTGGGCAGAGGGAGAAAGCGCCACATTCTCCTTTTATTAGGAAAGGTTAATAGCACAAATCTTAAGTGACCAAAAAGGATTCTCTTTGACTCAGCCTTCTGGTTTCTATTTCCTCTTTCCAGGACTCTTCATAGCCAAAAATCAAATACTAGGAGAAGCAGCACTAGAGTTACTCTTCAGTGCTCCAAGACTCTTGAGGGCATTTCCCAGTTCAACAGGGAAAGTACTGCCAACCTCCCAATATAATAATGCATGGTTAGTTTGTTATTTGATGGTAGATAAGAGAGAAAGTATCTACTCCTCACCCTCAGCTCCAACTTCTTTATTCTCTATAAAGGTAACAAATAGGTCCATCATAGGCTATTGGGCAAATTTTCACAAGATCTGATTTCTGGTTTTTTGTTTGCAGTGCTGGGAATTGAACCCAGGAGTTCTACCACTGAGTTATACCACCACTACCACTCCAGTATTTTTGTTTTATTTTGACACAGAGAGCTAAGTTGATAAGGCTGACCTTGGACTTACAATCCTCCTGTCTCAGTCTCCAAGTTGCTGGAATTACAGGCATGTGCTCACACCTGGCTCACAAGTTCTGATTTTCACATACTCCCTAAACATACTCACACGAATCTTTTCACATCATTCCTAATGAATTCATCTACAAGCAGGAATTGCAACAGCATGTAGTCATTCCTTGATACCTGTGGGAGATTGGTTTCAGGACTCCCTGAGGATACCCAAACCCTCAGATGCTCAAGTCCCTTGTCTAAAATGGAGTAGTGTACACATATAACCTATGTAGTCCTCCCATATACTTTAAATCACCTCTAGATTACTTATAATGCCTAATACAATGTAAATACTATGTAGATGGTGAGACAAGATAAAAGTCTATAAGCATTCAATATAGATGCAATTTTTTTCCTTCAAAATATATTCATTCTATGGCTCTGAATCCACAGATACAGAGCCCGCTGATACAGAGGGCCCAAGACCTAGAACAACATTTTACATCAGAACTGTCTTTTTACTCTCACCCAGCTGTCTTCCAGAAACTTCTCTACAGCTGGTTAAGAAGCCTCCTTGAGGAGCCCAACAGCCAAACTCTGACTCATCCCTGACCCTCAGAGTCTTTACCCAGCCCCACTGTGCTCGACCTCACGTCCCATTAAAAACAATAAAAGAGTCCAAAGCTCCGTTGTTAAAGGTGCTATGGTATCTGAGGATTCCCACAGAAATCCAGGGAGCTGATGGCCTCAATCTTTCCAGAATACCTAATGCATTCAGGAAGATGGGCTGCAGTATGGGGTCTAATGTTTATTTATTGCAAAAGTCAAGAATAGCTGGAAGTCCATTAAGAGGATGTTTCAGCAGATTATATTAATTTGTAATTAACTTTCAGTGGTATTTATGAGAGAACTCTTTAATCAGCATAATTCAGACTTGGAAAATTATAATATTAACTAATATTAATTAAATAATAATTTATAAATTTCAATAGTTCTAATTATCTTTTGATTAAATTACCTGTTAGTCAATTCCACACTGCTTTTGATATTAATTAGCTAACTTAAACATGATCTACTGAAACTACTCCCCTGTGGATTAAGGCATATTGTCTAAACAGGTCAACACTGAGATACTTAAGTGTGACAATTTAGATTGCATGATTAGCAAAATTAATTGTTTAAGGCACTGGCGTTTTCATTCTCAATTTGCCAGCGGGTAAGGTCTTTAAAATATGCCCTGGGTTTCCCTAGGCCCAAATTCTAAGCCCACATTCTGATTCACCCCCCTTAGTTCCCCCACCCCCACTTCTCTATCCTGTTACAGAACGTTCTAGTCTTTTGAGACCTAAATTAGTGTCAGCCTATTAATCAGCCAACAAAATATGTCAGAGGGAAAATGAAGTTGCAACCCTACCCCCTCACAGGCAGATCTTTCCCCCATCTCTGTGCTGGTGGAGCTGGGGACCTCAGTGCTACAGCGCAATTTAGGTCTCCTCTGTGCAGTGACAACCAGCCCAGACCTCATTTTTTAATATGTTAATATTTAATTTTAAACCAACTCCCCATAAGTTCTCAAAGATAAGTATGCCCGTTGTCTCCGCATGTCGCCCTTTGACGCTGGCGGGACTTGTGCTGCCCCCACCCACCCCCAGCATCCCGCCCAAGAAATTAAGATCTGTTTAAATGGGATTTTAAAGTCAGTTGTCAGAGTGACAGTTTGTATTAATCATGAAATCATCAAGTAAAGCAGAGGGATATACACTAAGTGAAGAAAGACAAGGGTCTTGTATTCCCCATAGGAAGGACACGCCTGCTTTCAGAAGCTCTAGAGGACACCACAGTGTTACTGAAGTGTCACACCCAGCTGACTGACATGCCTTTCTCTTTTTCCCTCCTTCTCTTCTCTTCTTTCTTTCTTGTTTAGATGGACATTGCCTACATGGCCCAGGCCAACCTCAGACTGGTGAGCTCAAGAGATCAGGAGATCCTCCTGCCTCAGTCTCCTGCCCATGGCCAGGATTCCAGGTTGTGCCCAGCTCTGATTGTTGAAATTGTAGGGAAATAGTCCTACAAAAATGTCACCTTTTTTTATGGTGTAAGTGATCATCTTAGGTAACTCAGATTATAAAATATATTTTAAATAGTTTTATCCCAGAACTACCCATTAACAAGACTGATGAGATGAAATTCTCTCTCCAAGCCCTTGACCTTCTCTAGGACAGGATCTGATCTGAGTGTCTTGAACTGACACCAAAAAAAAAAAAAAAAAAAAAAGAATGTAGTACTTCAACACGAAAATCCACAGCAGTCCATGAAGTAAAAGGAACATTTGCTATGCCCAGAAATTTCACAAACAGAAAAAAAATGGGTGAGTAATGTGGAAGTATTGTTATTTCTGACTTTATTGTTGTAGTTTATATAAAATGGGGAGCCTACAGAATGGATGCATAATACAGGAAGGGCTACATTACATAATTCTGAAGTAGTTTTATGTCTGTTGTGCCCTTCTACAACTCAAGGTCTACTCATTTCTTTAAGTTTTACTTTCACTGCTAAAACTTATTCTTAAAAAAAGAAAAAAAAAAGAATCTGTTGTTTCCTTGCCAGTCACAATATGGAAAATTCCACCTATATATTTGGGGAGAATTTCTTTTTTTCCAAAAATTAATTTTAAATGACTTATAATTATTTGAACAGTGTTAAATTTATTTCCATGGCATTTATTTATTTTTATTTGTTTTTGTAGCACTGGAGATTGAACCCAGGGCCTTGTGCATGTGAGGCAAGCACTCTACCAACTGAGCTCTAGCCCGAGCATCTCCACAGCATTTTACTGGTAGATGTGTGATAAAATGTTCATCTGACAAGCAATGTATGTGTAAGTATAAACAGCAAATTTCCTGTTATTATATGAAGGGGATAGGGAATAACCAGGGTAGGGACAAATGATTATCATGTGAAATTTTTAGAAATGTGTAATTTTATGTTTATTAAATCCAAAAGCAGCAAAAATCATCAGTTATGAGAAAAGGAAATTAGTGTTTGAAATAATTAATCTAACGCTACTTCAAATCTTCAGTTGCACAACACAAGGAGAAACCAGGTGGGACTCATTGGGAAAATATCACTAAAAACAAAGCTGAATCTCAATTGAAAATCACTTATGTATATTATGTGGAATATAAAAGAACTAAGAATAATGTTAATAAAAATGTACAAAAATGAAAATAAAGTTACGTTGAGCCAGGTGTGGTGGCGCATGCCTGTAATCTCAGCGGCTTAGGAGGCTGAGGCAAGAGGATTGCCAGTTCAAAGCCAGCTTCAGCAAAAGCAATCACTAAGCCACTCAGCGAGACCCTGTCTCTAAATAAAATGCAAAATATGGCTGGGAATGTGGCTTAGTGTTCAAGAACCCCTGAGTTTAATCCCTGGTAACACACACACACACACACACACACACAAATGTTGAGTTTCAAAAAGGAGATAATATGAATAAATGAAGATATATTTCTCTTGAATTAAAAGAGTTGTTACTAAAACAATGCAAAAAATTCCAAACTAATTTATAGTTGTGCACAACTCCATTTAAAATCCAACTTTGACCTGGCAGGGTGGCACACACTGTAATCCCAGCAGCTCAGGAGGCTGAAGCAGGAGAATTTTGATTTCAAAGCCAGCCTCAGCAATTTAGCAATGCCTTAAGCAACTCAGCAAGACCATGTTTCTAATATTTTAAAAGGCTGGGGATATGGCTTAGTGGTAAAGTGCCACTGGGTTCAATTCCTGGTACCAAAATAAGTAAATAAAAGTGGATTGTTTTTCTAAATTTCTATTTTTCTTTGTGGTTCTAGGGATCAAACCCAGGGCTTTGTACATGCTAGGCAAGCGCTCTCCCACAGAGCTACACTCCAAAGCCCAATTTTTTTTTAATTAGTCATTCTCATGATTATTTGACCACAGGAAGCAAGCAGAATAAATAAGAATTTGGAAAGAGCATTGGGGATGGAATTTACACTTGTTACAAATGCTTCAAAAAACTGCAATGGCTAAAGTAATGTGATGCTGGTTCCAAAAGATGCAAATGACATAAAATATTGCTATTATAAAGATGATATTTCTATCATTGTAATAGAAAAGAGAAAGATTTGGGGCATCATTGGAGAAAAATCTTGGGATGTTTATATCACGCTTTAGTAAATGTATTCCTCAATATTCATTCTCTCTCTCTCTCTCTCTCTCCTTTTTGGTGACAGGATCTTGTTGTACTGCCCAGTCTCAAACTCTGGACTCAAGCAATTTTCCTGTTTCAGCTTTCCTAGTAGCTGTGACTACAGACATGCCACCAAGATTTTTTTTTTTTAAATCAAGTGCCTCTAGTTTTAGGCACTAGTTCTACATTACAGATATAGGTTTTTTTGTTGTCAGTTTTAGAAAATAGAAGATAAAAAGAAAAGTCCTTGACTTTTTGAGTGCACAATCTTGGGGCTGTCAGACGTATTAGGTTAGCCAGATAGTTAACCAATCAATTAACCAATGATAATATTACTTTAGATGGCATTAAGTGCTGTGAGGAAAACTAACCAAGGGTCACAGGATAGAGTAACAGGGAGGGTGAGGCCTGTTGATGAGATAGGGTGGTCAGAAAGGCTTTACTGAGGAAGTGATACTTTAGTGAAAACCTAGAAAAAGTGAAGGCCAAAAACCAGTATAATTGGGGACAGAGTCTTCCAGGCAGGGGTAATCACAAAAGCAAAGACCCTGAGGAGAGAGCTATTGTGAGTGGAACCCAAAAGAGGTAGAGATGAAGCCTGGGGCCAGATCACACAGGACCTCAGAGGCCATGGTGAGGACATAGCCTTTTGTTCTAAATGTGATGAAAAAGTCAGCAGAGAGTTTGGAGCTGGAAAGTGATAACCTAATTTAAATTTTGAAAAAAAAAATTGTGAAAAGCAGATGACCAGGGGCCAGAGAGAAAGCAAGGAAAGCTGTTAGGAACACCTGCTGTGATCCAAGTAAGAGGTGTGATGACTTGGAACACTGTGGTTAAAATAAAGTGATGATAAATGGTTGGATTCAGGACACACTTAAAGCCAAAAAGATTTGTTTGTCTATTAGATGTGGGAGGTAAAAGAAATTATTTGAATGATGCAAGAAAAAAATAATCAAAACAAGCACCATCATTATATTGATCATATAAATATGTATCCAAAATGAAAACCTTAGATGGAATACACAATAATGAAAGGATTTTTGATAAGTAGAAATAATTCTTGGTGAAAGGACAGTGTCTGGTTTTTGAGAAGTAAGGGCTATAGGCAATTACTTTAAGGTTCTATGGGAGGTGCCATTATCAATCTAATTTTGTTTTCCTCTTTTGATCTCTGATCCCAATAGCAGATGCTACTTGATGCTTTCAAATGGCATTCATAGAAGAAAAATAAAAATGAAATCCAAAGTCCTCAAACCTCATTTCAATAATTCTTTTCACCTTTAATAACTATCAGCTGCTTTGTCTGATACACTGATGATGTGAGCACCCACTTTTCTCTGATTATATCTAGAATATATGCTGTGAACTGACCCAAAATTAAGCATTTAAGTTAATAAAAATGAGATGCTGGCAGCTAAGTGATAAAATATTATTTTTAGAGTTAAGTAATATCAAACTTTTAACCATAGCATTAAAGTTTTGTCAAATGGTTCTCAGAAATTTTTAAAGAATTTGTAATATATAACAAATGATAAGAGTATGTAAACTTGATCCTTTATGTTTATGGACCTAATTATTTTTCAGTTAAAATGTTATGTAATATTATTACATGCAGTCTGACTTATCAAATGTTATTAGGGAAGTAAAAAAAAATTGATTTGGAAATTGAACTAAAAATATTGAATTAGAAATAGTGTATTTTATTTTCATGTATATGCCTACATTCATATTCAGACATATTTTAAAATTTCCCACAATATTTAATTATTAAATGGGAGATACACAGATTTATCTCAGTTTTTGGCTTTTACCTGACATTGTACATAATAATATGCCAACAAAACTGATGACGGTACCTTGACTTGTAAAATAAAACTCATTTTAAAAGTATCATAAATCTAACAGAGCATATCTTGTGTCCTGATTGGTAGAAAATTGGATATTAAACACTAGGGACAAACTGATCTTCTAATTCTGGTACTTGAGTAAGTATGAAAAGAAAAAAGAAAAAAATCGTTACCTGGAGTTGATAGTTTAACTGATCATGATCAATTTGAAGTGCTTATTGCTTAAGTAAATGACCTTTGGGGTGATTTCATTAGCTCCACATACTGCAAAAGGTTATATCTGAATTCAATTTTATGATTGAGTCTAGGCATATAAAAATCCCAAAATAGTTTGAATGAGTTAAAAAAAAAAAAAAAGCACATATTCTTTCTGAGACAAAGACTGGACTATGAACATCCTGCTGGGCTCTGCTTCTCTAATTATAGACTAGATATGTGAGTAAATATTTGAGAGAAGGAAGAAGAGCAATGTGCTGATGTCATTATTACTTTGATATTTGTGGTTTAAAAAATGACTTTCAAATTTGCCCCCAGTTCCTACTTTTTAAAATTATTTTTAATACCTTTGTTTTATTTATTTATTATTATGTAGTGCTGAGGATGGAACCCAGGGCCTCGCACATGCGAGGCGAGCGCTCTCCACTGAGCCACAACCCCAGCCCACAGTTCCTACTTTTTAGCACTACAAATTACTATAGCCAAGATTTGGTCCCACCAGCTCCATGTATTTCTTTGGTGAAGTTTCCTTACCTGTATAGAGTTACACCAACATACAATGAGTTGGTTTTGTTTCTACCTTCTTTTTTTTTTTTGTCTTAAAAAATGCTACACAGTATGTGGCTATTATTTTATTAAGCCTATCTTGTGAAAAGAATTTTACATGGCTCCCCGAGACACACTAGGCAGGAGAAACAATCTGGTGATTGAAAACCAGATGGAGAGTACATGTTTCTGTTCTCCAAGTTGTTGGTAGAAGAAATCAGGTCAATTGTTATCTTGAAATGCCTCAAAATTAAGAATAATGGGATTAAATTAAAAAATACTTAAAAGGAACAAAATTACATTTTTATCCAACTGAAACCAATATAATTATGCATCTTTTTGTTGTCTCTCTCTCTCTCTTTAATCACCACTGCTTTTTACCCTATTTGAAGAACTAAGGCAAAGGCTGGGTGGGCAGCTCAATGGCAGAGCACATGCAGAGCACCAGAGAAGAAAACATCTGAGGTAGTGTCTGTCTGAATGTGTTTAATGCATATATCTCTTACTTAAAAATTTAGGACCATCTTTTCTATTCCTTCCATCCTTGTCATTTTTCTTCCATCTTCCTAATATGAGCCTTTTTAGAGTGAGGGACACCTTCCCAAACCTCAGTCTCAACTTCTGGCTGGGTGTTCTCTGGTGCTCAGAGACAGTATATGTAGTAGCCAGGGTCAAAAGGAAGGTGACCCCTCAGTAGTCTCTCTTTCCTCTCCTCAAGCTCACTCAGGAATCCTCATAAAGGACTTCAAACCAGACTGCTCCATCTACTAGTTGTGTGACTTAATCTCTTTGCTTCTTTGAACCTCAGATTCTTTTTTTCTTCTTTCAAATGAGGCTTAAAAATACCTGCTCTAACCACCTGATAGCTGTGCAAAGAAATCTTGAAGAAAAGCACTTGGTAAACTTTTCGTTACTCTAAAAGATGGCTATTAAATATTTCATTTTAAAGAAGCAGGATAATCAAGTAGAAAAGGATTGAAAGCAGGGAGCAGAGTCCAAACACTGCTACTTCCTGGCGGTGTGTGCCTGAGCACTTCACCTGTACCCCAATTTCCTTGTCCATATAGGGAATAATGAGGATATTAGTTCATCTAGCACCTACAAAAAGAGGTAATATTTACCTCCATTCTATTGCAAGGATTGAGAAAATGTTCTCAAAAGTTCTTTGTGAAATATAAACAAAATACACTGTTTAATATTGTCAAGTATAATCAATAGAAATTACTTTTAGGTATCACAATAGCTCCTGCTACATAAAGTGCAGGATATTCTTCCTTTGCTGAAGAATAAACAGTATAACATTTATTCTGCATCATCAATTAGTTTTTAAAAATGAATTTCATTTATGAACTCGGCATCATACAGTATAATTTTGTGGTTATTAAATTAGCAAGTCAGCAAATTGCTGGTAGAAAGTAAAACAACTTTTAGGATTAACCTGGATTCTCTCCTTGCCCAAACTCTACTTGGGCTTTTTTAGGCTCTTTTCAACAGGCTTTGAGTTTGGGACTTGCAAGTTGTCTCTGTATTGTTCTGTTTGGGCAAGAGTCTTGCTAAGTCATTTTAGCCATCCTCCAATACCTGATCACCACCCTTGATATCTGGTCAGTCCTCATTCTCCACCATCCTCCAGGTAATATTTGGTCACCGTGGCCTGCCATCAGCAAGAATCCTGTCACATCAGTTAGTCATTTTCCAGCCACTGACACCAGTTCCTTCACCCCCGCTTCCTGACTGTGAATTCCCACTCTTCCTTCTTCTATGGTTCTGAATAGTCCCCCTTTTAATTCTGCTTTATCATTCTTTAATGAGTATCATGAATAGTTTTTTTTAAAACAGGCTACTGTGGCTTGATTGATGTTTGATGATTCTAAAAAAAGTTAAAAATAAGGCTGATATAAGGACAGTGGCCTTGAGGGGAAAGAAATTGCTTGTGACTGGGGTGTTAAAAGGCTCAAAAGAAGCACCTGGCACATTGGGAATGCTCTTTTCTTGACCAGAATAAAAGTTGCATGGATGTTCACTTGGAAATATTCATTAAAGCTGCACTTTGTTTTATATACTTTTTTTCTGATTGCATGATATAATTTAAAATTTTAAAGTCTTAAAAACCGAAAAGGAAAAATGTAACTGACAATTTTGACAACTTTCCAAATTTACAATGCGCCAAGGAAAATAGGGACTCAACGTATTTTATACTTTTTCATTTATTTTAATAGTAAAAAAAAATTCATGCATAATTCTTATATGAAGGATATATGAGAGCATGAACCATGCATGTCAGTATCACCAGTGTATGTGTATACTGTATATACATACACCTGTAGATACACAGCACCCGTATATGTGGACATCCACATCTTCTCAGGAACACCAGACATGGGAGCTTATCAACCCCATAAGGTGACTCTCACTGGAGACCCATAAAAGGAGGACGCTTTAAGACTGGACATGGCAGCACCTTGACCCTGTCACCTGGTCACTCTTCACAAGCTTGGCTCAGGAAAATCACCACTGCCATGAACCGCCAGTGTCCTGGCCCTATAAGACCTCAATGAGTGTCACTCCCCTACCTGTGCTGACATGCACGCCTGTACAAGAGATTACTCATATTTGCACTTAGTGTCTTACACTGACCCATTCCTCAGAGCTGATAATTTCATATGGCTGACAATACGGAGTATGGAAAAATTAATTCTTAAAAATTTTGAAAATTTAAGAAGAATAGATAACAATTTTTCAATGCTTTAAATTTTTGGAATTAGACTTTCCCTTTATTAAAAAAAACCAAAACAAACAAACAAAAAAAAAAAACACTATCCTCTTTCTGCTCTCATATCCTTCCCAGGAAAGTCTTTCAACTCAAATGTTAAAATTTAAGAGTGATTTGTCATGAAGTAAGATTCAGATCCTACTAGACTGTCTGAATTCAGACCTCATGTTCCCTTTTCATGAACTATATAATTTTACACAGTGGTGCCTCAATTTCATCTGAAAAATGGGTACAGTCATCATACCTATTTCAAAGCATTGTTGTGATTTAACATATCCAAATGGCTTGTAGTGGTGCTTTCCATGCTTGATCAGTACTGTAGAAATGAAACTTCCTTTTAGATGTAGCCTCACTCTTTTGAAATCTAGGAGTTCCTCTGTACTTAATCAAGTTTCTTCTCTTTTTCTTTTTTCTTGTAATGCTGGGGATCAGACCCAGGGCCTCATGCCTGCTCTACCACAAAGCTACATCCCCAGCACCAAGCTTCTGCATCCTTCACAGAGTCATTAGTCTTCTTAGGATTTGACTCTAGTAAATATTATTTATTTATTTTTGCCTTCTGGCATTTTCTCTGGTTACTTGCTACCAGAAGCCGACCATACAATGTGTCCTCCTTTCATGGTATAAAACCTAAAGCATTTTGGGGGTAGATGGCTCCATGAAAATACCCAGTAAAACATTACTGACTTTAAGACCAGAGTTTTCCCATTCTTATCATTCCATTCCTCCCCCTCTGGCATCATGCTCTAACTTTAGGTCCCAATGTTCTCTTTTGTCATCCAGCCTCATGCAGCACAAAGAAGTGCTTTGTAAACCACCTAGAAAACATTTCAAACTATTTGAAGTCAACTACTTTGTATGCAGGTTAATTTGTCTATTTGTAGAAATGGAGGAAAAGAGGAAGGATGGGGTGACTAAGTGTACTAAAGAACCTAGGAATTTAATCATCACCCAGTATCCATTCAGATGACACAAGTCATAGACTAATTGCTGGGAGAAACCTAAGAAATTATAGCAGTTCCCTGTTACAAACAAGGACAATGAGGTCAGAGAGGCCACCTCCTTACCCAAAGCCGTCAGGAATAAATACAGGCTAGACCCAGGTTTCATGCCAATGTCACTTAGAACCTGGATTTCGACTTAGGCAGTCAGGCTCACGAAGTCCACTCTCTTAACTGCACTGCTCATTCTTTCCTCTCTTTCAGGATGCCACTCGACTGACATGTCAATGCTGTGGTCTCTCAGAAGAAAAAGTAAGTCAGAATAACTGTCCATGCAGCTGAACAACAAAAGTAAAGTACTTTTATACATCAGGGTAAAATCTGGTGGAAACACCATTTCCATCATCCATTGCTCAGATAATTAATATGTTTAGGGTATTTAAAGCATAATCACACACATTCAATACTTCAACCACCCTATGAGAAAATGCATTCTCTCACACAAGGTCACAGAGCAGGAAAGTAGTTAATTCCCAAGTTCAAGCCTCTTTTTTTAATTTTTTTTTACAAGAACTATTATTTTTAATTGATTTTTAAAAAATAAATGACAGCAGAATGCATTACAAATTCTTATTACACATATACAGCATAATTTTTCATATCTCTGGTTGTATATAAAGTATGGTGACAACAATTCGTGTTTTCATACATGTACTTTGGATAATGATGTCCATCACATTCCACCATCCTTGCTAACCCCCTGCCCCCTCTTTTCCCCTCCCACCGCACTGCCCTATCTAGAGTTCATCTATTCCTCCCATGTTCCCCCTCCCTACCCCACTATGAATCAGCCTCCTTATATCAGAGGAACATTCAGCATTTGGTTTTGGTGGACTGGCTAACTTCACTTATCATTATCTTCTCTAACTCCATCCATTTACCTGCAAAAGCCATGATTTTATTCTCTTTTATTGCTGAGTAATATTTCATTGTGTATATATGCCACATTTTTTTTTTATCCACTCATCTACTGAAGGGCATCTAGGTTGGTTCCACAGTTTAGCTATAGTGAATTGTGCTTCAAGTCTCTTTTTTTAAACAGTCTTAAACCACTCAACAATTACTGAGTATTAAGTGCATGGTGCTGGGGAAGATCCTAACAACAGATCTCAAATCAGACAACTATACAAAATGAAGCTGGTCTCCGTGAAGGGACATGCATAGGAAACAGTGGAAGCCCAGAAGAGAGGGAATGAGAACTTTGGGGGAACATACAACATAAGCTAGATCAGGCAGTAGGGGAACTGCAGTGGAGGGACCAAGAATGGATGACAGCATTAATAGCTACTTTACATTGAGCATGTGCCGTTCTCTGTACTTGACCCACTTCAAGTATCCTATAAGGTAGATTCCATAATATTCCTTATTTGTACTTGGAGAAAAACATAATCCAGAGGGGTGAAATAATTTGCCCAATGTCACATAGAATCTGGATTTCAACTTAGGCAGTCAGGCTCAGCAAGTCCACTTTCTTAACTGCACTGCACTTTCTCTGCCATGATAGGTGGCTTGGTGCTTGGCTCTGTCCTGGCAGTGACAGGATGCATGCTACTAAAGAATGTTTATCACAGGAGAGGCATACTCAGATCATATCAACAATTAGAAGGGACCCTCTGGAAAACAATCAGGGGATAAGCTGGAGGGGTGAGAATGGAGATAAAAATCACTTTGGGGTCTATTATAAGGCAAGCAAGAAACAATAAGGAGAAAATATAAGTAACACTGGCCATAAGAAAGAAAAGATAGGGTCAATATATTTAGGATTCTTGAAAGAAAAAAAAAAATCCCCCCAATCCCCGTGCTAGGAATTGAACCCAGGGCCTCACACACTAGGCAAGCATACCAACAGTGAGCTATGTCCACAACCTGAAGGAAGAATCTTGACCCACAGCCAATTAAAAAAAAAAATTATGGAAGCTGAATGGTAGCATCATCCGTTCAGAGACCTAATACAGAATGCAGAGTGGATTTGGGGCAGTGGGCATGTTATGGTTCAGATAGTAAATGTGTCCCAAAAGCCCATATACCAATCAATGTCTTGGTCCCCAGGCTATGGCACTATTGGGAGGTGGTAGAATCTTAAACAGATAGAGCCTAGTAGAAGGAGTTAGGTCATTAGGGGTGTACCTCTGAAAGAGACATTAAGACCTTGCCTCTTCCCCTGTCTCTCTTTCTCTCTCTCTGCTCCCAGCCATCAAGAGGTGAACAGCTTCCTCCACCAAAATGTCCCTGCTGTGATATTCTGGCTTGCCATAGTCCCAAACCAATGGTGCCAGTCAACCATGGACTGCAATGTCTGAAACCATGAGCCCAAATAAACCTTTCTTCCTTTAAGTTGATATATCTCAGGTATTTTTCAAAATGACAGAAAGCTGACTAATACAGTGTGAAAATTAGCTCAGTTTGGGAGTTTATAATTCTATAGTATGATGTGGGAGTCAGGAGAATATCTAGTCAGCTGAGTACACAGGTTTGGTGCTCAAAAAGAATATAAATTTGGAGTTTGGGGAAGAACGGGTAGAGTGTGGTAGGGAGGTCTCATGGATGTGAATGAGAGTAACCAGGCAACAGGTTTGAGGGAGAAGTAGACCATGGAGGCAAAGAGAGCTCTGAAAATAGCAGCTTAAAGGCTGGTAGGAGAAAGCCCAAAAGTTGCTTGAGATTGCAGAGGAAGCTCAGGAGATCAAAGTGCCACTGGAGTCCCAGGGAAGAGGAGCTCTGAAGAACTGGTGAACTGGTCAACAGTATCAATGGCTACAAAAAGAAAAAAATAAGACAAAGGCAACAAGATGGTAATTCTTAACTTCACACTAACACAATTCTTTAAACCATTTGAGAGCAAGATACCATCCAGTAAAAATGCAAACGGCTCCTTTGATTTTCCAACTTGTTTATATGTAGAATCTCTGCTGCACACATAATTATTTACTGCTCCTTGAAGTGTAAGAGAAATTAAGGAGGAATATGGGAAAACACAACAATTTATTTGACTATGCTATATACAATTAGAAGACAATCCCTATGGCCATGTTGAATATGATAGAAATAAGCAAAATTGTGCGGAGGAGAAAGGAAAACAGATGAATTCATGAAGAGAGATTCTAAAATATACACATTTTATAACAGGTTTTAAAGAAGTGTATTTTCAGATGAAAGCTTAACAACTGCTCAGCAGCCTCACAGGCAGGGCTACAATTACAAATTCATCCATCAGTACAACTTGATCTTGCATCCTCTAGCCTCCATTGCCTAAAGCATTGTAGTTGGTGTCCCAAAGTTTACAGCAGGATCCTAGAGAAGGAGACAGGCAACATCGAAGTGCAGGCAAGAGCAAGAATCACAACATGGGTGCATAAGAACAAGGGCTTCTCTATCAGACAGACCAGGGATGGAGATTCTGGTTTCCCTTTACTAGACTGAGGAAAACTGGGAAATACTCTAAGCTTTAGTTTTGTAATTAATTATATAACATATTCCTGATAATAACATAAGGAAGTAATAGCTAATGTTTATTGCACATTTTTATACACAGTAATCTTGTCATATCTTAATTGGTATTTTCCTATCCCTAATCACCTTTTTATAGAGAAAGAAACTGAGGTACAGAGTGTTCAGACACTTGTTCACAAACAGACAGTAAGTGGCTATTATTGAAATCTCAGACTGAAAGACATACTTCTATTGGCCATATTCTCCTGCCTCCCAACAAACATGGTGGTTGCAGTCAATGCAGATGTCTGTTTCACAGAGGCATAGACACTGTGGAATGATAGGAATACCCTTTCTCTGTCCAAATCCCAACAAGGCTGTTATTCAACAAGTCCTTCCTAAACCCAGGCATATGAAAATTCCTATGGGTCTATTTATTTGTCTATCCACCTAGCCATCTATCTACACATACATATATTCATGTATGTACATGTATTCACACACACATAAGCCTTATGAGTACATTGTTTTTACATATGCCATAAACAGAGCATATTTTTAATATGCTTAGTGACTATGGTGATACTTTCACTTGCTAAAGGGAAAGCTGTGTTGGTGGGAACAAAGTTTAAACTCTCAGCCTGCTCCCCTGCTCAGAAGCGGACAGCCTGTCAATCAGCAGGGAGGTACCTTACCCAGGAGTGGAAAGGCAGCCACCTAACTGCTCCCTACCAATTTAGTTAGGGATTCATTCTAACTATTATTTGAAGTGCCTAGAAATTAATGTAATATTTCCTGTACTCATTTGCATTGCCTGCGGGCTAGAAGCGCCCCCTGTGAGGGCCACAGACTTAGGTAGGGAGCTGTATCCAGGGCAACTCAGTACCAAGTTAAAGCAGGAACAGCTCTTGTAGAGTGGTGCTGACATTGGGATTAGGATCTGTTCTATGAGACCGTGCCTGGCTGATAAATTGAAGTGGTAATTTGGGATTTAACTAGATAGAGCAGTAAATGTATTAGAATGAGAAAAATCCAAGGGGAGAAAAGACTGGAGGAACCACACAAGTTGGTGAGTGAGGTTTTGTTTTGTTTTGATTTTTAAATTCAAGTCTCTCCTTTTGGCTTTACATTTGAATCCTGAATTTGAGCATCTCTTCTGCTACTGCAAATATATTAGTAAAGTGGATTGCCTTTGTTAGTCTAAATTGCTGTGTGTTTGCAAATACATTTCAAGAGAATGCCACTCAAGAGAAAGCTTCTCCGGGACCCAAATTACAGTGTCTATAAGTAACTCTTGACCTTGATGCATCTGTGCCCTGTGTGTAATGAAAGTAGGTGCAGACGCAGTTGAAATCTTCCCAAACTATTCATCTCTTATTGATTTGCTTGTTCTATTGTGAGCAGAGAGACACCTACACACTAGTTTAAAATTAGGAGCTCCCAAGACTGTGATGAATGAAACAGACATGATTTACCCCTTGGGATTTAAAAGTACAGAATTTTCTCAGTGAGGAATTGTTGTGAATCTTATTGTCCTGGCATATCCTAAACACATTCATTAATTTATTCCTTTAGTCTACAGATTCTCGTACATTTCCAGCATTACTTTTTTAAAGTCCACTTACTTGGTGATTCTTCAAGTGCTAGATAATTTTCAAGTGAACAAAAAGTTTTGAGCCTTCAAAATTCATTACAAAGGTGGGGGCGGGGAGCACAGAAAAAGGCTTGGAATTCCTTTCACTAAATTAGAATCTAGAAACTCACAAATGATGTTGCTGTATACACACCAGGGAAAAACAAGTCCATTCAAGTTAACTATTTATGAAAGACGCCTGGGCTACTTTAAACACATAAATTGTTCTCTATTTCCACCAAAAATATTTCTCTCGTTTCTAACACTTTTATTTTAAAAATTTTGTAAAATAAATATCGTCACCACCATATTCACAGGAAATCTGTCACCTCACAATTAGAGCCAAGGTTTATTTTTAAACTGCTTCCTCCACCTGAATGTTAGTAACATTTGGAAAAAGCCAAATAATTCATCAGTTCCTAACTCCTCAGAATGACCCAGATGGCAGGGGGGAAGTTGCAGAGGGAAGGTGAAGTCTGTGGCAAGGTGTTTTGATTTTTATAATAGCAATGGTGACAGACTGGTTTTCCATATTTCATACCTTCTTCACCTCTTGGTAATTCCTCTGCTTGGAATGATGACAGTGTATTAAACAAAGTCTTCTTTGGTTTTCCATGTGGATAGCTCCACATATACACACCAGAAAGCATTTGCTTGACCTCTGACAAGGCTCTTTACCTGCTTTTGTACTTAAAATTTGCACTATTTATCTTTAAAAGGGATCCAATGGTGTATATACTTTAGGGTCCCCCAAACCCATCTTATCCTTTCTCTACTTAATCAACTCCTATTCATCTCCTAAGACACCAGTTAAAATTCGGCTTCCCTCACCTCTCTGACTTTTGCCCAAACAGCCTTATAACAATTTAAGGGAACACAATTTGGATCACAAAAAATATCGGAACACCCTTCCATCAGCATAATTCTTTCTGAATAATATATATCTAAATAGTGAGAACCATATTAATTCATACTTTGTGAAAATATTACATAAATATGGGCAAACTTAGTGTTTGCTTTTAAAGTCCAATATCACCTCTCCATTTCATTACAGGTAAATGTTGTGTATGTCTTTTGCTTACATGCAAATATGGTATTGATTTTCTGTTGTCCTCATTTGTCTCTAAAATTTGAGAGACACAATTGATTCTCTTTTTTGAGTTTTTCACAGTATAATTTCAAAACCTGTGATTGAACCTAAAAGAGTAAACCTTCTGAAGCATGAAGACAAATCTGGAAACTTCTTCCCTCTCAACAAAAGAGGGTACTTAGCACAATGAATAACATGTCTGTAACATATCAGTTGTTTATTTTTTTTTTCATTAAATGGTACTGTATATCCTCTTGATATCTTGTTCTCCCATTTAAAAAAAAACATTTTTTTTCAAAACAGCATTTTATAATTCCAGGGGAGATATTTCCTATAAAAATAAAGGGTTCTATGGTTTCAGAAAATGATTTAGAAAAGTTAAACACCCACTTTCACTTTTTTAGAAAGCTAAAACTTGACAACTTGTTACATAAAGACATCTTTGCATCAGAATAAAGAATTGATGGGAAAAGAACAAATTTAAAAAACCCACTCTCCTTCATCTGTTGATATGCAGAGCTTCTTAACTTTAATGTGCATACAAATTGTACAGGGACCCAGCAGATTCTGACTGGTTTGAGCTGGAGTGGAGATGCTGATGTCTCCCCCGCTGCCTGGGGATGCTGAGTTCCTGAGGTTATTTCATGTAATCAAAGCTTGGATTACATCTTTATTTTCTTTCCTCTATGCAATCCTCCTATCAACTTACTTTTCATCTTTGTTTTTTTAAATACACAGAATAGAAATCTTATGACACTCTCATCTTATTAATGGCTAAGGAGATCTAGAAATTTCTTTGTAAATGACTAACTTTTTAGTGATTTGGAAATTATTAGTGTATAAATGGAAAGACAGTTAAGAAAATCTGACTCCTGAGCAGGGAATAAGGAAACTTGAATATTTATGAATAACATTAAAACTAATAAAAACATAATCTTGAAAAGTTACTGTACCATACCTTTCCAAGCTTTGTTCTCTTCCTGTTTTAAATCAGGATGTGGACAAGGTCTCCCTGAGGCCCCTTCTAGTTTCTAGATTCCATAATGTTGGTCATGGTTTGCATAGGGCAACATATAATTTGTTTATCTTGGCTATTTTAATATAGTACACATTATCAATGAACGTATCTATACACTCAAGCAATATAATGATACTAGGACTTGGTGTCAATTAGGAAGATGGCTGAGAAGAATAAACACTTGGTTCACTTATTACCAGTTATAGATTGTTTGTACCTTACTAGTAGGAGAGGATGATACACAGAAAGAGGATTAATAGATGTCAATAAAGCATGTATACTACCATCAGTTATGGGGCTTTGATGGGTCACTTAAACTCTCTGCAAACCAGCTTTCCAAGACCCATGGTAGGAAGGCACTACCTGGCCCACTCACTCACAGGACCCTTCAGAAGCCAGAACAGGACACAGGGTGCATGTGCTGATTTAGAAAGTTTTGAAAAGTGCCTTGCAAATGTAGGTTATATTTTTATCATTTCCCACATCTTTCCTAAATAATTTATCAACTAGCAAACAAAAATACACTTTGCCTTTTGTTATGCAGGCATTTTCTTTTCATCTATTTATTGACTGAAATAAACACAAAGAGGCAAGAAAAACATAAAGAGAAGAGTAAATGAAAGAAAAACACTCACCGACAACTCACAGAAATCTATGGAAAAAGGGTTTTCTCTGAAGAGTATATTAGAATATTCTTAATGATCTAATAAAGGAAGGAAAAAGAGTCAAAAGTTTCATAAATCATCTAACACTTATTTTGTTATTAGGAGAAAAAGGAATTGAATGGCATTACACGAATTAGGAATAGAAAAATTACAAAGTGCACATCTGTGAAAGAAATAAATGTATACTTCACTGAGAGTATAGTTAATTACTGTGCCCACACCATTTTATATTGTGATGGAGTAGCCATAGAACTATTATGGAAACAAAGAATTTCCTTGACAAAGTTACATTTTTAATAGACCCATATTATGTAGGATTAGTCTATTTATCCTCCTACTGGTTTAGTACAATGATAATCATACTAAATATGATCTGGTTCCACTTCTCCTCGCTTGCTCTTCTAAGGCTCACAATTTATGTAACACGTTAAAATATGAAGAATCTGCTAACACAATCAAAGAAACCAGAGATATTATTTCAAGCATGAGTTTGACTTCTTTTACGCTTCAATACAAGCAGAAACTCAGACCACTACAGAAAATTCTAACTAAGTTCAGTCTCCTTGCAGTCTGGCTAATCTAGCTGGACTTGCCCTACCTTAAAAGTAAGGCCCTTTCCCTTAAATATAAATTTTAGTTGCAGAACTAAGTTAGGAAAGAGGTACAATGAAAATCCTAATTTAAAAGGAAATAAGGAAACAGATGTGAATGCCCTGGTTTTGTGAATCCTCGTTAATTGAAGTTTCAGTACAACCTGAAAACAACATTATTTTAAGACTGTATTCTTAGAGCTCTAGTTGAAATGTTCTTTATTATCTGTCCTGGAAAAGGCAGCTTGATTAGCATAACAAATTCTTATTTCCATAATTAAGGATTTTTGTACTACTTCATGATCATTAAACATCTCTCATTGTCCAGGATGATACACACAAAAAATTTTTGAGATGCATATTGCTCCCAAGGTCTCCCTGGAATTTTTCATTGAGCTAGTACATAGATTTTTTTTTCCCTTTGGGTTGTTAAAGTTAGAAAATAATTTTAAATATCCAATATGATTTTTTTTCTACTCCTGCAACTGCCCTCATCACAAACATCATCATCTTGCACCCAAGCCAATGTCACACCCTCCTCACCTGTCCCCCAGACTCAGTTTCTCCTGTTTCTACCCTCCCCCACTGCAAAGGCATCTTTCTGAAGTAGTTTCATCAGAGCAGCTGTTGATCTTGACTCTAACTTGAGACAGCAAACCAAGATCTCATGTTCACTTCTCCTTCCTTTCAAAGGTCCCGCTGAAATGACAGAAGAGTGTTTTTGTTTGCCAAATAATAAAACCCTTAAGAGTTCTGTAAAATAAGCAACTAACCCATAAAGTTCAAGGAAATTGATTCATAGAAAATGCAAGTAAATTAAAGGAGAAAAGACTAGAGGGAAAACTAGCCCAAGACATCAGAGCAAAGATCAGCCCAAGTGAGTCATCAAGTTCAAGGAGAAGGCATGGTCTTCATGGCTGCTCAGCAGAGAGGAACTGAAGGATGACATCCTGAACCATGGAGGCCCTCCTCCCAGCTCTCCCTTTCCATGTGCAAAGTGAGCAATAGTGAACCATAGTTTTCCCCCTGAAAAATGCCAGAGGATTGCTTTCTAAAGAAAGTAAGGGATATGGCTAGCAAGGAAGCCTAGTGAGGGAGGGCACAGGGGATAAGAGAAATAGCACAGAGCTTGATGCAATATTATACCTTAATGGCACAAAATGAGAACAAAGTTTTCCAAAGGACTAAATAAAGCCTCCTTATTTGCCAACGGGGGAATTCTCAGAGTTTGCTCCATACCCCATAGCCCTATCAGAAGAACCTAACCAACACTGCACTCTGCTCATTACACAGAGCAAACACATCCAAGGTGTCCATTTGGAAGGAAACTAAAGACTTTAAAGAAAAGGACCAAGAATAGATGCAGTTAGATGAGTTAATAGAGCAAAGATATTGTTCAGCAGCTGGGGCTCGGTGATATAGCATTTGCCTGGCACATGTGAGGCACTGGGTTCGATCCTCAGCACAACATAAAAATAAAGATATTGTGTCCATCTACAACTATATATGTATAATTGTTCAGAAAGTAAAATTTTAAAGGTTATAACTACTATCATGAAAGAGTGAAAGAATTTGATATTCAGGAACATGAACAGTTTTTTTTTTTTACATAGAAAAGAAAAAAATTCTGAAAAAAAAGGATAGCAAAATTTACATATATACATATGTGTTTGTGTGTTTTTCTCCATCCATTGGACCAAAACGCATGGGATCCCCTCTTTACAGTGCATGGATTTCAAGTGGGTTCTTTGTCTCATGAATTCGAAGAATGAAATCAGACACTAGATGAGAGCAAAGCAACAGGATTTATCAGAGCCATAGAAGGAAAAAAGGGAAGGGTCCTAAGAGAGGGATGCCAACAGGTGTCTATTGTCTAGGGATTTTTATGGATTTGATCTGCCCCTATAGATGACTTGTGGGTATAAGATTTATAAAGGGGGCAAATCAACTGTTTTGCCTTTTTCAACAAATCTGGAGAAAAGTGATTCATAAGCCTTTAACAGCACAGGGTGAAGGTCTGTTGATGCAAGAAGTACCTTGTGGGTGGGTCATGTCTAGACGCTATTAAGGAACTGTTCCTGTGACTAGGAACAGCTGGGTTCAGAAGTGTGATTTCCCAGTTCTCTCCCCCGCCCCCTTTTTTTTCCCCCGGACTGCCTTTTCCTGACTACCTAGAGGTGGTCTATCTTTCTGTCTCAGAAGTTTTGTGAAACATTACTAACTTTACTTTGCCAAAGTCCAAACAGAGCACTTATTTCTGCACTGAATAATGCTGATGTAACATAATATTTTCTTATTGGGTTAAGATGCATAAAATGATCCTTCAGTGTTAAATGGGGAGAAAGGAGGAGGAAATGGCTTAATTATGGCTTTAGAAGGGAAAGCCTATTCTAAAATCTGACAAATATCAGAAAGTAGACAAGTTGGAGGGTGTGGAAGGCAGCAAGTCTGCAAAACAAACATACTTTTCACAGCAGCCATCATCTGAACAGCCTACGATTGACAACTTAGAAAATTAAAAAGTAATGTTGCCACCTGACAATTTAATCAAATGAAAGAACAAAAGAGAGAGGAAGAGGGAGAGAGGAAGGCACAAAGGGGAAGGAGAAGGAAAGAGCTAAATGTGATGTGCAGTGGGGAGAAATGGAGAGAAACTTTCACTTTTCATTTGTGTCCCTTCTTTAGTTTAAATTTTAAAAATCAAGTACAGTTATTATTTTTATTTTTTAATGCAAATTAACCAAGAGTGCCAATTAATTGAGTGCCAGCTAGTTAAAATTTCAATGTGTATAATTCTCCCTGGCACAATAACATGAAGACACAAGATGTTTTCTCTTACAAGTCTTAACATTTTTCTGAGTTGACTGCAAAACTGAAGTCCAAAAGATACTATAAAATATGAATTCCACAGCAATATTTTAAACCTTTATTCTTAAATTTTAAAGAAGTGCATTGTATATGCCTGTCATTATGAAATCTGAAAGTAATTACTTAGATATTAGGAAAAACTAAGGGCATAGACATGACAAAATCATGCATGTTCAATATAAACATTGTTTTAGAAAGTATACACCACTTGTGTTGCATCACTTTGCTTTAAATTCACGACTTCTACTAAGCTTAGAACATCTCTATAACTACCCTAATCACCAGAAGACAGAACAGATCTTTTTGCCTGTTATGCAGACTGACACTTGCACATATAGAATTTTGGTTTTTGGTGCTACTGTATTGGTGTGTATGAATATGTGTATATGTGGTATGTTTACATTCACATGTCTGTAAAGAAAGACTTGCTCTTCTTGGCCACCTTGGAGGGAATGGTGGTTTATGCCTCAATTGAGTATGTCTTATGACCTTTAAGGAGCCAATCTTTAAGGCAAGTATTACCAACATACTTATTAACTGCTGTGATCAATGAAGTTATTACAAGAACTGACCAAGATGATTTCCTATATGCTTGGGAGTGCCTGACCCCTGATAGGAGGTACAACCTTCAGATCTTGGGAAAAGTTATGGATTAGCAAGCCTCATTTTCCAAGGCCCAGAAAATATAAAATAACTTTGTGTCGGGGTTGCAGATTGTGATTAGGTGGTAGCTGGGATTGAACCCAGGATTCTTCTACCACTAAGCTATATCCCTTGCCTTTTTTGTTCTTGAGACTCATCATGTTAAAGACAGCAGTGAGTCCCACATTACATTTATGTTACAGATATTATGATAGATAGTCTACTTTGAAATCCAAGATGTCCTGTATAGGACTAGAAATCAAATTGCCATTACACTGCTGATAAAATAGTTCAGGCTGAAAGACATCACTTAAAATGCATTGGAACTCAAAAGACTTATCTCTTACCTATAATGCAAATATCTAGATTGTCATCTTCTAGATTCTTAGGGGCTCTGGGCCTCTTTTTATAAAAGATTAATTAAAAGAAAAATTTTAAACCAATTTAAAAAATTCTAATACTGATAACTGATATAATCAAAGGACAATATGTGAAAAGACAATAAAAAGGAAAGATACTTTTCTTTGTTGAGGAAAAAAACTTTAAAATTAATCAGATTATGTCTACCATGTGTGGATCATAGTGCTCCACATTTTGGCAGATACAAAGTACTATATGGCTCCATCACTAAAGAAAGGGAACCTTAAAAACAAATGGATGAGATGGCAAATATACAGGAAAAAAAATGATAACATGGCAATTATGTGTGCCAAATAAATAGTAAAGACTACAGGAGATGATGCGGGAAAGAGGTGTATAAAAACTATTACTACTTATAAGATTCCAACTGTATACCAAGCTTATGTATATAATGCAAATTCTCATAACTAAATAGAATTAATATTATAATCTCCATTTTAGTGTTGGAGTAAATTATGTTACTAAATTGGGGTTAACTAAATTGTCAAAGATCATGCAGCTAGCCTCTTGTGTATTCCAACTGAAGGTGTTAAACTCCAAAGTCAACTTTTTCAGTTAAAACTTATTTTGTGCAGAGTAAGCAGGTGACCTTTTGAAGCAATGGAGACATAAAATTGGAACTTGAAGGACTGGTAGAAATGGAACACACAGAAAGGAGGTAAAGAGGATGGAAGGGTATTTTAAGGAGAGGCAAAGTATAAGCAAAGAAATGTATAATACATTTAGAAATATACAAAGCTGAAGGTTTGCGCAGGGGGAGGGTAAATTAAGGGCAAAAAGCCAGTTTGGAACCCAGTTTCCCAGATGTAGAGATTCAGTTTTGCCATTAAACTGGCAATAAAGAACCAGTATAAACTTAAGCAGAGGGGGAAGTTTCAAGCTGAGGCAATGATATAAAATTCTTTGGAGAAGTAGGCAGAAAGTATTGGGGTGGGGAAAAGACAAGACAAGGAGAGAGATGAAGAGGTTTGGGGGCTACTGTTATGCCTAGTTAGTGTCTGAAAGACTGAGAACTTCAAAGAAGCAATATCATCACTTCAAATTTATCAAGTACACACTCCGTATCTATTAAAATCTGGTTCCACTTTCATTTATCTTTCTATTTCTACTGAAAGAAAAATATAAGTTCAAAATGGCGCCCCAGTTCTAACCAGTACACTTCAGATCCCTGGTGGTAATGGGTCAAGTCCCTGGAGGGCTCCACTTTTAGAATACGCTGTTTGCACAGGCGAACAGCGCTCATACATTTTGTTCATGCCCCTGAAACAATTGATGGTCTCCGGTATATGGTGTATGTTTTTTATAATTACACCAGAAGAAAGCATTCTTTATGGAAATAAATGTGCTTTTTAAAAACACATTTCTGAAAAGCAGCAGGCAAGGCATTAATAACAAAGTGAAATGATAAACCGAATGGAAGTCTGAGAAAAATTCTATATTTGTATTATACAGGCATTGTTTTCATTCCTGGCACCTTATTTTTCATGTACATAAAGAGAACGCAATCTACAGCAGGGTGAGACAAAGATCAATGCTGAATGTATTACTTGGCACTGGTCAGATGCAGTTTAATAAGAAAAAAATTGATCCATTAAGCTAAACCTAATTTTTGGCCGAAAAATGGTTGAAATCTCTTCTTTATATTGCTAGCTTCATAAAGACCTATAATATTTGGAAGAAACAACTCAAGGCTGAGTTTAATAAGATTAAATGTATTGCAAATATACTTAACAAGAATCTATCAAGTTGTTAATGATTGCTATTAATATCAAACAATTTTTGTATAGAATTTTTTATTAAAGCAATTGTAAAATACTGCCATAAGAAATACAATATAAAAAGGTTTTCAGGTAATTTGTAACAGCTACAATTGCAACTGTAGAACTCAAATCTTAACCTACAAGATACAGTCATTTATTTTATCAATCCGGTTTCTAACACAAGTACAATTCAATTTGTAAGTATTTAGGTGCTGGTCTGTGATCTGTGTAGTAAAGTCCAGAAGGGCCACAACTACATCAGGCGGTGGTGCTGGTTCATGTCAGGAAATGAGGAAGTGGAGGATTTGGTGGGACAAGATTTAGAATTATTACTAAAACCCAACATTCATTTCAATGAAATTATTTTAATTCCCTGTCATTCTCAGAGCATTAAGAAGGCAGAAAGTTTCACTCAAATTTCCTAAAGTCATGGGTCTTTTAAGACAGAAAGGAATTCAGCCACTGTCTGGTTCAATCTGTCCATCTATAAGTACAGAGACTATAGCTGCAGACTGATATTGTAAAATAATCTGACAAGCATGTATGCACTTAGAGGAATGCTGGATTTTTTATTCACCAGATTAAAACAAAGCAACTAGAGAAAACGAAAGCTATTGGAAAAATGAAAGCTTGAGGTCATATGTGTATCAACCTGAAAAACATTATAATAAATCCCTTTTTGCCTAAACAATAAAGATGCTGGCTTGAATACTCTAATTGTTCATTTTATTTATATTGATGTTTACTATCTATTATATTGCAATAAATCCAGACATACACACAAACTCATGAACATACTCACTTTGCTCAGAACATAAATTATCAATATTTAAATTGGATCCATGATAATTAGGATAAAGGTCATAATTTTTATGAAATATTATGCTAATAAAATATTTTCTCAATGACTGTATTTCCCCAAATTGAGAAAGTAAAACCATATTCTTGTACCTAGTTAAAAAAAAAAATCCCTACAGCTGGGCACTGGGTGATGAGCTATGCCCTTTTTACCTCCAGGGTACCAATTTAAATCTCCTCTGCATCAGGAAGGAAAAAATATTGTTTCCATTTTAATGGCTGTCCAGTGTTCTATGCAAAATGGATAGGAGGTCTCAGTTCAGTTCTTAGTAGATAGATGCTTACATTATAGAATTGTCACCCAGGAGAAAGGACAAGAACTGAAAGATTATGGGAAGGGGATGGCATACTCTCACCCTACATACAGTGCATCCCCTGTGTGGAAAAGACATTAGAGTACTTAAGAATGCTTTTGAGTTCACATGAGGCTAATTAAGTATGCCTTATAATTATTGTATTTATTACAATTTGTAAAATCTGAACATTTGCATGTGCCTACTTTTTTTTTTTTTTAAACATGCAGAACACCACTTTGCAGGAGCAATACTGGGTAGCCGAATACTGTGATCATAGGGTCACAGGCAGCTTCAAATACTTTTTTTTTTTAAATTATAACTCCTGAATATCTTAACTGCAGAGAAGGATGTAAGAACTCTATTGATGATTAATTTGTATTTTAGGCATATAAATCACTTCTTGGTTGTCATGCTAATACTGATTTAGAAAAATATACACTTCAGCTTATATTGATCTGTTTTTCTAATTCTTCATCAGAAGGGTCTAATATGGTTGCTTTTGCAATTTACTTTCCAAGTTATCCTTTTAGGAGATGAAGTAACCAAAAGATATTGAAAATCCAAAGTAAATTACATCGTGCCAGTTAGACTTCCCTGCAGGAATGGATACACCCCTGTAATCCGCTCAGCTCACAACTAATAGACAGGGGATGGGGCTCTGTCTTAATCTTTGCTAAACTATCACTCTCTTTTTAACACATACATTTGTCTTCAGGACATCTATCAAATATTTAGTATATCTTCTAACAAAATTAAATTTTCTATTAAATTACAATCTACATTATGAATCAGAGCTTTAAAATGTATATAAAACCCAATGTTATGTCACAACACTAATCGAAATGCACACAAAAGGGATATTTTGGAAATTGTTAGAAATCATTTTTTAAAGCTCTAAACACATAATTTTTAAAAAAGTTTTAAACATCCCTGGTTTCTAGAAACAGATTTGCTTATAGACTTGGAGTTTATACATAATTTTTCAATGGGGGAAGGGCATAAACATCCAAGAAGAACAAAAATAACTCTAATACTTTAAATGAAACTAGAACTTGAATACTGCCAACATGGAGTACACAATTGTACCATGTTTTAAAAAGTGAAACTGAATCCTATCTATGCATACATGCATGCAGACACATGTATACGTATGTACACATATGTTTGTTGAATGTACACATAACATGCATGAAGACAGGAAAGACATACATTTAATGTTTTAATACTGTATAAAGAAAGCTAGAGAAAGATATCAGATGATAAAGACTATCAAAAATTATCAAATTAAATGTGATTGTAATCTCTAGGGTAAAATAATGCCACAGTATGGAAAGCCTATTGGGATACCAATCCCTCACTGTCATCTAGAGAAAAAATATATGGCATGCAAATCTGTAAGCAGTGGACAGGGAATCCAGAAGTAATTGATGCTTTAGAATTCATTGAACTGTAGAAAGGAAATTCATATAAGAAAGTTCAACACTAACAAAAATACAATCCTATGAGAAAGGATCTGAAAGAAAGATGCTATAAGAGCTTTAAAAAGGATAAGTTTTGGAAATTGCTGTGAAGATATAAGATATACCAGTGCTGAATGACAGTTTAGGCTAACAAATGGGCCAACAAGAAAAGAAAATTTTAAAAGAGGGAAACAAAAGTAAAAATTACTAGCCATCTCTAATAAGAAAATCTTGTTTTCCATGAATGTAAAGGTATACAAACATCAAAAATGCTTCCCTGATTTAAATTGATGGTCACTCTGCTTGGAATCTTGATTCTACTTCCTATAAAGGTGAGAGTTGCAGTCTGCCAAAATGGCTCTCTGTAGGCTTTAAAAACCTATAACAAACTTGTAAGACAAATCTCTAACCATGTATCATCTTTCATATGTTTACTATTGTTAGTAAACTACTGTATGAAGTTGTTTTGTTAACTGACACAAAAATAAGCACTGAAGCTAGAAATAGAATGCAGGATTTTTGATTTTTAGTTTACCTTAAAAGTTCATCTTAAATGCTGCTTCCTATGAAGTTTCCTAATATGTAATTTTTAGGTGATCAGAGTAATGAAGAGATGGAGATAAGAGATCACCCAAATCATGATTAAAACAAAGCTAATAAAAAGCATGTTTTTAATAGAATAAATGTATATTTACTTAGTTAAAATTTATCTATTTGGCCAATTGAACTATAATGCATTTACACAATAAATGCACATAAATATTTCTCTTAAAAGACCATGTCAATTTATATGTACATATACTTACATACACATTTTTACTTTATAGAAATAAATGTATACATGCATATATCCTTTGAAATATGAAAACAAAAATACCTTATAATTGTGAAAATTAGGTGTATGTGAAATTCTGACTTTCTAGATCTGTTTTAATATCTGAAGTGATAACACAAGGATTGCTTCTGAGAGGGAGTCATTTCACTTGTATCATTTAATTTTTTTTCATGGAGCATTTACTTTATAATCAAAAGATAGTTTGAATTTTGAGAGGAAAAAAATTGTCTAGTATCAGGAAGTCTATTTTGGTCTTGTTTTCAGTAGCTAGTGCCTCCTGCTCATCATGACTCATTTCCTCCCCTCCAAACACTTTCATTTCAAGGTCACCAACGCTGGCTTCAACACATCAATTTATTATTATCCACCTTTTGAATGTGAATTTCATGATTGGAATAGGCTGACCAATCATGATGTTCAACAGTCACCTTCCACCTAAGGCTATCCCTTGGCCTTGAACTCATGCTGGCATCCCCTGTGCTGACTGAGAGCCCTCAATGCTTTGTCATGGTCACCTAGAAGGGGGACTTTTTCATGGCTTTAGAGTTTTGTCTCTGTATTTTAACTTACATGAAGAATGGAGACACATTCAGAGGAAATAATTTATGTTTTTCTTTTCCAAATTAAAAAAAATTTCTCCCAATATTTTAAGTCATAACGCAAATTGTTTAATGCTTTCCCCTTTTTATAATTCTTCAATGATTTAAAAACTTTTCTTCAATGTTAAGCATTACCTTTTAAAATCATTAACATTTTAAGTACATAACTATTCATCTGGTAGGGAGATGGCACAGGTTTGGCATGAAGCAGAAAACATTGTATAGCACTTGTTAGTTAATACATATTTCTAAACAGTAGATGTCTTCTAATAGCTACAGTGTTTGTTTTGAGTAGATTTATAATGACTTTAATTCATTTTTAACTCTAGCGAATTTGCAGCTCAATTAAATTACAAGGGATTTTATTTATTTTTCGACCAGCGCTTCAGTCGTATTACTAGCCAGAGAATTGAGCAGATAATACAGTAGTGAAAAGGGAGGCATTTGATGTGATGTTCACAATCTATCAGTTTATAGTCATTATGTCACCCTTCGATCCTTTTTTGTTCTTTCCCACTGGGAAAATGAGAAAGAAAGAAAAGCAGGGAGAGAGGGAGACATTTTATTCTTTGATTTGGCTATATGTTTGCTTCATCTCAGACATTGTTAATTATGCCACTCAAGATATTTGCAAAAGATTTGTTTAACATTAGCCTCTCAATCATAAAAAATCAGATTTAATAAATTTCAGTGGTAAAAGTGAAAATATGATACAGAAATGCTAAGTGTAGAATAAAGTCTCAGCAGTGATTTGTCTGTCTGTAAAGGTTATATAGGGTATTTGCCTTTATTAACCCAGTACTAATGGGGGTTATTAAAGCTGTCATATGTTATTCCAATAAACCCCTAAAATTAACTATAATCAAAATGAGTAAGAATAAATGTATATTAACAATCGTATATGTTTATTCAGCAATACCATTTAATGTGCTTATTTTATATATGATAAATGTGAATGTGCATTTCAGTTATTAAAACACATAGCTATCCTAGGTTGACAGGACTTTACACACACATTTTTTATACTTATCCACATATACCTGTATGATTGCCAACTATGCACCTATAAAATTGTCCTTACAATATTTATGATCATACTTTGTGTAGTCATATATCATGTGGCTAATGTTTTTTTAAAAAAATTAGAAATAAATGTTCGAACTGTATTTCTGAGTGAAATAAAGAGTACAAATGTAAGAAAAGGAATCTACTAATCATACAGAATGCTTGAAAAACCTACAGAATGAAAAATCACACGGAATAAAATAAGAAAAGGGATCAGAAAGGAAAAGCAAGGGGTCAGAGGAGGAAACTAGGTTATAAATTCTCCCAGGGAATTTTCTTTATTTTTTAGATCTTTTGTTTCTATGCTTACACACTGCTGTTTAACATACTGTTGGCTCTCAGTGTGACTGGCTCACCATGAAAATGGAGTAGGAATCATCTAGCTAAGGAAGACAGAGGGAATAAATGCAGGGCAAGAGGCAAAGTTGACTTGCTCCTTCTCCATACTGCCTAATGAATATTTTCACTTCCTACATCATTGGGGAAATTTTGCTGGTTTTCATTTTCTATATCCCCAAGTTACATCTCAATCATGAAATATTAAGCCAGGTGTATTTTACTTACCATGCAGGTGAGTAAGTTTCCAGAAGGAAACTATTTTTCAGTATCTCGTCCAAAGACTAAATAAACTGAAGCAAAACAAAATGGATAGTACAAAAATGTTATGTCTGGTGAAACCAGCCTTTTAAAAACAAATGCTGATTTACTGATAATGAGCTTTAGAGATTCCCATAATATATAGGCTGGAACCAAAGAGGTCAAATTCTCAAAATACTAACAAGGGCTATCCACCCTTCCTTCTTTTCTCTACCTGCAACCAGAAGTGCAGAATTCTCACTGAAGAAAATGAAGCCTGTATTTTCCAGTCTCAGAAAGAGAAGATATGGATTTCTTAAAATAAGACAAATACGTTCAAAGCTCAGGTTCAAGTATTCAGCCAACAGAGAAATTATTTGCCTTAATATTTTGTTTCAAAGATGTTACACATCCATACGTCCATATGTTCCCTCTTTCCAAGACCACTGTCTGTTGTTCTTATAGGAAGGTATGAGAGTAAAATCTGTCACACTAGTTTGGAAACCAAAAACCCTAAGAGAAAGTATCCTTCAGAAAACAGTGCCAATAAAAACAATCAGCTCAAAAAGTATAAATTGCAAAATCTTTCACATTTATAGAAGCATTAAAATTTAAAAATTAAAAGTAAACTTGTGGTCATTTTCATTACTATGAAGAACATAATATTTCAGAGGTGACACTTACATTCCCAACAGGCACTATAACAAGGTTTGTAAAAGCTTGGAAAAAGAATTGTTTAAAAAATTCATGACAAAAGAACATAGTTGTACATCATTAAGAGGCAAGATCATTTGAGAGATGCTAGAGGCCAGTGGTTTTGAATCTCACTTGTGCCATTTGCTAATTAAGTAACTGTGGCCAGGTTACACAACTTCCCTGAAACACAATTCAATAAAATGGGATTTTTTTTTCAAGTTGTAGATGGACACAATATCTTTATTTTTATTTATTTATTTTTATGTGATGCTGAAGATTGAACCCAGGGCCCCACACATGCAAGGCAAGTGTTCCACCCCAGCTACATCCCCAGCCCAAATGGGATTCTTATTACAAGAAAAAAATACAGTTATCTAGAGTGACTATCTTAGGTCTGTTCAGGGGAGAAAGTCCTTGGGATTTACTTTATTTCTTAGCCCAATTCCATAAATATTCTTAAAGTAGAAATATATGCAGGGAATTTCAAAGAACAAACGTCAAGTGCTTTTCATGCATAAGATGAGACCATATCTATGTGTGTATGAATATGTTAAATATACATTAAAAATGTCTCTAAGTCTACATAAGAATTGGTTGGTAGTATTTCTTTCTGCAAAGTGAGACTAAGAATTTTAAGGGGGAAGGAAATTTTAACTTTCATTTCATTCCTTCCCATAATGTTTAAGCCTTTAACAATGTACATATATTATTATATGATTCAAAAGATAATTTGGAAGACAAGTTATTTCAAACATCAGCATGAGGTAATATAACTTTTTTTTAACTATAAGAAAGTAATGAATACATGCTCCTTTTCTCTCAAAGACTAAATAATGTATGAAATTAAGTGTAAAAAATGGCCCCAAATAATTCAGTTTTAACAGCAGATTAAAATGGAAATAAATGATTGTTAACAACGCCTTATAGATATACAATGCCCCTGAGCAACTAACATTTGTTATCAAAAATATTATAAAATGTTCTCATCATTTGATCCTTAAGACACAATCAATCATTCTATTGCCACTATTATTTCCATAATGATAAAGACTGCAAACACCATAGAAAATAAGAAATGCATTTAGGATAGTGTGTTAGCTTTGCATCAATGTGACCAAAATACCTGACAAGAACAACTGAGAGAAGGGAAGTCTTATTTTAGCTCAAGTTTCAGAGATTTAATCCATGGTTGTCCAACTCCATTGCTCTGGGCCCCAAAGTGAGGCAGAACATCGAGACAGAGGGCATGGCAGAGCAAAATTGCTATCTCATAGCAATTGGGAAGCAGAGAGAGGAGTCCAGAAGGGGCCTCAAGGAAGATGCATCCTTCCAGGGCCCATCCCCAGTGATCCTCCAGTCACACCCCACTTGCCAATGAACCCAGCAAGTCCATTCAAGCTAGGATGAACTGATTAGGTTACAGCTCTCCCAATCCAATCATTTTACCTTTGACTAGTCTTGCATTAACATAGGACCCTTCCAGGGACACTTCATATTCAAAGCATAACAGAAAGGGACAAAGAATCATTCTTACTCATCTCCCTATCTCCATTGTATACCACAATGCTTGACACATACCAGTTCTTTAATAAGTCGGTGTTAAATAAACAAATGAACAAATTATAAAAATGATTGTATAGCACACTGAATACTTTCTCCAAACTGTTGATGAACATTCTTTTTGTCCTTAGCTCCAACCTGCTTATACCATCTACCCCAGACCCTAACAGTGAATCTTGTCTGCCTTCCGCTTTTCTTACCTACATCAATTTTTAGCTCTCTACTGAATTAGTCCCTTCAGAATTTACAAACAAGCTGTTTTTCCTCTTACTTTAAAACAAAACAAAAAAAACCTTCTGTTGACCCAGTGGTGTCGAGAGCTGGCTTATGTTGGCTCTCAAGAGCTAGTTGTACACATCTCAATTCTGCATTCAGAGAAATCAACCATTATAAGGAAATTACACTACTGAAATTAACAGAGGACAGATCAGAATTGGTTGTTTCCCCCAGAGAGATGATCATTAAATGTTTACCACCCTATTACTTTCTTTACCTTACTGCCTTTACCAAATATAATCCCATTTCTTTGCCTTTTTTAAAATTTTTTAGCAAAATCTATCAAAACAGTTTTGCACAGCACTTTTTGATTTTTCCATTTTGAACCCCTTACAGTTGAGCTTCGGTCCCCCGCCCTTCCCCGCAGCTATTCTACTCAAGGTTTCTAAAGACCTCACATTGCCAATTCCAGAGGTCACTGCTCAGCTCTCATATTACTTCACCTATCAGCACCATTTTACCGAGTTGATATTGTTCCCCCTCCACCCTGGTAACTTGCTTTCAGACTCCTTTGCTAATCCCTCCTCTTTCCTCTGACCCCTTAATGTTGGAGTGCTGCAGGACCCTACTCTGTCCATTTGTACTCACCCCTTGATTATCACCTTCAGATTCATGGCTCAAGTACCATTTGGAGGCTCATGGCTCCCCAACTTACAACTCCAGCCCAGACTTTTCTCTTGAATACCACATTCTTAATTCCAATAGACTACACCTCCACCTAAACATCTGAATGATATCTCAAATTCAACAAGTCCAACGCTGAACGTCTAATCATCCTTCTCAAACCTGGTTTTCCAACAATTGTACAACTCAGAGAATGGTATCACCATCCTTATAGTTGCTCAAGTCAAAAACATCGTCCTCACCTTTAGTCTCCTTCTTATTCTCACACTCCACACTCAACCTATTAGGAAATCCAGTTGATTTTACTTTCAAACTAGCTCCCAAAGATAACACTTCTCTCCCCATTTCATTGCTGCTAGACTGGCTCACACCTACAACCTGGATTATAAGACTATAAAAGGGGTCCAACAAGGCCCAGTACTATTACCATAATCTGTTTTAAACTCTCAAGACAAAAGTCAGAGTGACCCCTTTAAAATAAAAGTCAGATCACGTCTCATCTCTGTTCAAAGCCATGGGATTGTGCCCTTTTGCTCAAATTCAAAATTCAAAATAATAGGCTATAGGCCCATCAGGACCCAGCCTTCTATTAACCCTCTTACGCCATCTCCCAGGACTCTTGCTTTCACTCAAGTCTCTCCAGCCACACTGAGGCTACATTTCAAACATGTCCAGAGATGTCCTGCCTTTGGGCCTTTCCAGCTGTTTACCTTGCCTGACATCATCTTCCACCTACCAACTGTGTCCCCTTCCTACCTTCTATCATCTCTTCCCACATTTTAACATACTCCAACCAACCCAACCTCCAGACCAACTGCCTCTTGCCCTATTTTCCTTTGTTTTTTTCCTTGCACTTATTACCACCTAACCTACTTAGTGACTTATTGTTTGCTTCTTGCCTGTCCTCACTAGAATGTGAGCTTACTGAGGGCAAGGATTATTATCTGGTTTGCCCACGACCCAAGTGTCTAGGGTAGCCTGACACAGTAATTCTCAACAACTGTTTATTGAAAAAAAAATTTTTAAATGACCAACAAAAACCAATAAATGGCAAATATCATACTGAATTTATAACACACACACACACACACACACACACACACACACACAAAGATCTGATTGTAAAAATTAGAAATTTTAGCATTGCTTCCCAATTGCTTCAACAGCTTTCTGGTTGAAATTTAAATTTTACATAAGAAATGCAGCAGTATTCCCACAACTATACCTAAACCTCTCTCATATCTGGGACTCAAATTCTGGGCTCTTATAAGAGCTCACAGCTCCTATAGGAGTTGTGCATTTATCAGTGGTGACACAAATGGGCCCGTGTAGTATTTTGTACATATGGTGTTAACTTTTATGCTTTAATATATATGTGCAATATGGCTGAATTATACTTGCTCTAGGAACCATCACTTTTATTTTACTGACTTTTGTGTATTTAAAACCTCAGGCATAATACAGTATTGAATTAACAAAGTTTTTTTGGTTGTTTAATTTCCACAGAAGAAAAAGAAAAGACTAATTGTTTTAACATTCACATTTCTACATAGCTTGTACAATGCAAAATTCTCCCACATTCTAATATCAAGTTTGTACTCATGCAAACTTGAATTTAGAAAATGAAAGTGAAGTCCCCAAACACCTCTACATTGACTTCAAGAAAGTTTCTAACACGTACATTATTGTGCCTAATTTGTTTAAAAATACATGACATGAAAGAATGTATGCAAGTTATAAATCTATTGATAAAATATATACCTTCAAATACAAATTTAAAACTTAACTTTAGCCATAAATTGCAGTCATTTCAAACTGAATCTTATTTTTGCTCTTCAATTTAATTTGATATTATTAAAACATAAGAAGACATCTGAAAAGGTGCTTAATTTTAAATGCCATATGCCCATTCGAAAAACAGAAAAGAATGAATGCAAACCTAATAAGGCTAAAAAAAAGAGCTTAAAAAACATAAAAATATCCCCCCGCAAGAAAGAATATAAGCTAAGAGCAATCTGAACACATCATGATAGCTTAGTATTAACTGAATTAATAACTAGATGAAATAACACTTTTTAAAACCTACATAACCATTATGTAAATGTCACAATAAGCTCATATGTTTATCTAAGGAACACTTTGAAAAAGTTTGTAAATATATCAAGGTGAAATATAATTATACAAAATAGGAAGATCCATTGAATAAAATATCTTTAAACAATAGTTTGAATGGGTTATATTAAAACCTACTTTCATATATGTCCATCAGAAATTTTAACAAAACTGAACCACCCTATATACTCAGCTTCAGTTACTGTGTCTGTAGACATGAAGGGTTTGGGCCCAAGCTGTAATAACCAAAGATGTGCCTTATAATTGTAGTAATGGAATGGCCCAAATTTTAAAAAATATTTTCAATTTCAAATATTCTCTTTATACTAGTTTGTATGGCCTTTTTCTTTGTTCAAACATTTAGTTGAAAAGTTGTCTTTGTTGATCTGGACTGTAGCTCAGTGATATATAGTGCTTGCCTAGCATGTGTGAGGCTTTGGGTTCAATCCCCAATACTACAAAGAAAAAAAAAAAAAACTCTTTGTACTTCTAAGTTTATAAAAATTTACAAATAGTTGGGATTTATACCAATCCAGAAACAAGATTTTAGGGAGAACATATGTACTAATCTTAATGCAATGTAACATTTTTAAGACCTTTGGTATCATCACTTTGCATATACAAAGTAGTAGGAAACAATTCTTATCTTTTTGAGTTGGCAGGATTTATACTTGGCAAAATGTTATTAACTACTACTTTTTATGAGTGAAAATAAACTGCATTTTTAATAAACTTTGCATTTCATTATTTGCTAACACAAACTGGCCTCTCCACCAGCCCTTCAGATTGGTTTAAATTAAATTATTGGTTTAAAAATTGGGACAGAACTTGATCCAACAAATACCTGAGCAGGCTGCTCAAAAATCATGTTCATTGATACAGTCAGGCCCAATGACCACAGAATCACCTGCCTTTGCTTAGGTAAATTACCTTCTCCTTCAGCAACCAGGGAGAAAGTTTTTCTACATAGGTCCACTTTGATATTATTTACAACTCTTTTGAAATTTCTATTAGCAGTATATACATAGAACCACCAAAACATCAGGGAAAGATTGGCCCTAAAATCATAACTGCCTTAATTGTTCAGCTTCACTTGTAACCCCAATGGGCAAGGAAAAGATAGTCTGCTGTCAACCAGAACCCAGCATAGGAAGAAAGTGAGCAGACCCTGGTGTGAATGGGATAATGGAGAAGACCAACCAGGAGCTCAGGAATCAAATGCCCCTTATCTCTTCTTATGGTTTTTGGTATAGATGCTTGCATGACTCACCCATAGCCTGCCACTTTCCTTCCATTTGTCACCCTATTTTTTTTTCCATGACTTTTTGTTAACCTCCTGTTCATATCCACCAGAAAACCTAGTTCCGGTCTGACCAGCCTAAGGGCTGTGGGTTGAATCGGGTCATGGTAAATAACTGATCCAGTTTCCACAAGGTTTTCGTGGACAGAATGGAAATTCTGCAAAAAGCACTAAATATTCATATTCTGTCTTCCTTTCTGTATCTCTCTCCTTCATGTTCTCTTTGTATTTGGTTTTGATGAGAATCTATATCTCTAAGGAAAACTTTTTTTTTTTTTTAAACTGCAGCTGGTATCTGAATTATCTTAAGCTAATATAATATGCCAGAGGGTATGAATGGGTTTAGATTTATAATTTCCAGTGAATATTTCCAAAGTTTCCCAAGATCATCCACACCATTTTCTAGTTAATATGTACATATACATACATATATGTATATAATTGAACATATATATTTTTAATTCATTCTCAATAGGGCATGTAGAGTGGTTGAAATATGACATGGTTCCGATAGGAAAACAAATCAAACAAAGGAGGCAAAAATATTAAAATCAAACTTAATTTACATTTATTCAGTAACTATTAATTTGTTCAGAAATTTCACCAAGTACCTACCGTGTGCTGAGGATCATAAATAAAAAGTTCCTGCACTTCATTATTATAGTGGTGAGACTGACATTATGCGATAACTGCTGGAAAGTAACTCTGCACGGTGCTGTTTTTGATAGGATAGGTAAGGATGCTCTTCTGAGGAGGTGACAGGAGGAAAGAGCAGGGAGTGACAGCACTAGCAGGCCAAGTTGCCTGTCTGGATGAAGCCACAGCAGGAGGAGAAGCAGGGAGAGTAGAGGCCATGAGGGAGCCATTGGGCTGGAGTTCTGGGATTGATAGGTGGAAGAATAAGTAATGAGGTTAGAGAAGGATTCAGGGGTTACATCATATGGTGCCCTGTGGCTATGAAAAGCCTTTGGATTTTATTCTACATATAACAGAAACTCGTTGGATGACATGCCGATATTCAACTTAACCTTCTAAAGCCTCACTGCTTTGCTGGGTTGAGAATGTGCTGGAAGGGGAAAATAGTAGAAGCAGAAAATAGTAGAAGTTAAGGGGCTAATGCATTATAGCCTGGAGAGGAAGATGACTTTGGTCACTGCAGAAGTTGGGGAAAAGGGTTCAATTTGGGATGCCCTTGAAGATAAAGCCAGCAAACTACTGTAGATGATTAGATGTATCTAAGAGAGGAATAAAGGATGGGTGGAGTTGATTGTTTTGCCCTGAACAACTGAATGAGTACAGATGATAGTGGTGGAATTTACTAGAATACAGAACCCTGGGAGAAAAGAGGCTTGCAGAGTGAGGCTAAGTGGAAACCAAGCATTCTGTGTTAAACATTAATTTTGAGATGCCTGTTAAATAATGAAAAGCAGTTGGTGCGGAGAAATCAGGCAGGCGCTACAGATAGACACTTTAGGTCATCAGCACACAAATGGTATCCAAGCCAGAGAACAAGTGCCACTGTCTCAAGACTGACTGCAGATCCCCAGAACCAGACAAGAAAAATCAGGCTCTGAACACACCAACATGCTGAAGCAGCAAAGGTGGGAAGAAGGATCCAGCAAAGAAAATTCAGGAGAAAATAGTGAGGTAGGAAGTTTCCACAAGTATAGTGTGTCCAGGAATACTAGCCAAGAAAGTGTTTTAAGTGCATCAAAAGCTGTTGAGAAGTCAAAGATGAGTGCAGGAGATTTAGCAGAGTGACAAGTCTGAAAGCCTGACTGGAGCGTGGTCAAGAAGGAATAAGAGGCAAGCAAGCAGAGAAAACCAGCACCTTAGCAACAGCCTCTTGCCAAATTAGCAAAGCATCGCTTAGAATTGTATTTCATGTTGTTCCTTAGCTCTTTGCTGCTTAATTTTCAGCATGGCCTCCAGTCATTTTAGAATTGAGCTTCTGAGTTCGGTGTTTGGTGTTGCAGTAAAGCTTCACCGTGGAGCAGTTTAAGTAAGAAATAAAAGACAGAAAGCGGGCAACCACTTCAACTTGGGATCCTTTGATAAACTAAACCACATTGTTGTTAGTATTATATTATCATATATTAATTAGCTGATAAGTATTATCTGTTCATACATAGTTGGGCTTTTTCCTCTGAATGTCATAGAGAAGTTAAAGAGCCACAAATCATCCAAATGACAGGATGTTTAAAAGCAGATATTGGATTACATAAGTGTTTGGTTAAATAGAAGTAAGTATCCAGGACATTGGGATCTCTGAGACTATTTTCAAATGGTAGGGGAAGGTGACTGACTTAAAGAAAAATCATTGCAGCAATCACATTTTCTTTTTTCCTTTTGATCTGGAGAAAACAGTGTAAAACAAAATGAACCATTCAATACACTTAGGTGAAAAGTATGCTCTCTTACCTATGTCTTTATGCACTTATTACTTCTTTCAATGTGCCTATTATTGACTTTTAACAAGAGCATTATGAGTAAGAATTACAAGACAATTCTAAAGGAAAAAACATTCTAAAATAATGAGCAAAACAGTTTTACTGAAATGGAACATGAAATGCAGAGCAAAGGAAAAGGGTACATACAAGTAGTTCAGTTGGTAAGTACAGTGGTTAAGACAGGGTGTACCAAGGTGACATTTGAGCAGATTTGAAGGTGGTGAAGGAGCTGATGGTGTGGATCTGCTGGGAAAAGCATTCCAAGAAGCAGGTAGAGCCTTGTATTTTTAAGAAACAGTAAAGAGAAATCAGTCTTTTGAGGGAATGGGGCAAAGGACAGGTGGAAGGAAACCAGGTCAGAGGTTGTTGGTGTGAAGGCATGAGGGGGCAGCCTGGCAGTGAAATGTGGTCATTATAGAGTTTCGAGCTGAGGACTGACAAGATCTGATTTTCAGTTCAAAAGAAAACTCTGGCTGCTTTTGACAATATTTGGGGGTAAGGGGATGGAGGTGAAAAATAAGAGCAGGGAGACCAAGCAGCAGGTCCTGGTGGTTCTGTAAAGCAAGAGATGAATGTGACTCAAGAGTTGGAGGTAGCGGTGGAGCTGGTCAGAAGTGGTAAGTCTTCCAACATAAAATGTTTCCACTCTTGTCATATTAGATACACATCCTATCACCACACCTAGATTCTACCTTCCTTGAGGCCAGAATGTGTGCTCATTTTCACATGGCCAATGAGGGGTATTCAATAATATTTTTTTTAATTAATAAGTGAATAAGTGGTCACTAGACAAAGAATCTGGCTTATCAGAATCTCTGGCACACACCCTGCATTTCAAGGCATATTTATAAATGGACAATAGCACCACCCAGAGTATCAACTTTGAATAATAGGGGCAAAAAAAAAACACCCAGGAGTAACAGCTACATATAATGCATATGTAGAATAATATAAAAAGAAAGATGTCCTTCATAACCGTGAGTTTTATTTAATTCTGCAGTTCTCTTTTTTTTTTTTAAACAAGTAATCTGCATTTCCTCTGCTTTCTCCTTGAGGTAAAATAGTAGCCCGGGGAGAGAGAAATTTCTAGAGCATACAGACAGGTTCACAGTAGGTTTGTCATGAAAATATTTATCATCTTAAGAGCCAGTCGAATGACATTCCATAATGCTAACCCTTACTGTAGTTAACACTGTAGGGAAGAAATCTATCTCTGTCTTCAAATTCCATTATAATAATAAAAAAGGAAACAACAAATGCACATAAAATAAGTAACTTCTGACACATACACGCTCGGCATTACAATGGGCAAGCGATGCAATCATTTGGTATGAAATCACAAACTTCCCAAACTTCAATATAGCAAAAGGGAAATTCCTTCTGGAAAAAGCACCTACACTAATGTCCATTCATAGATACAAGCTGTAGCTAAAGAGATTTTCTTTTTTGAATAAGTGGTCTAGGTTTTAAAGCGGCCAACATCCCATTTAGGTACAGAGTTTGAGAAAAAGCTACTATCAGCAATGTGGAGATAATTTATGTATACAATAGGGAAAAGTCATGAAAGGGGCTGATTTCAATCTTTCTCTTTAAAATATAATGTCTTTGAAGAAATTATTCCAATAGCAATGAGTTTTTGTGATGGAAGTGGCAGATTCAGTCTGGATTCTAGACCCACACAGTTCCTGATTGAGTCTGTAATTTGGAGGAAAGATTTCATCTCTCTCTAAGATGTATCTCCTATTTCCATATTCCCCATTTTCACTTTTTTTTTAAAAAAAGCAACCACTGAGAGGATGAAGTTCCATTTATGACAAATCTAATTGAAAAATATCAGCCTAGATTTGAAATTAATGTTCTGAGACGGCGGTTCTCCCATCTAATCATTCCACAAACATTTATTGAGCACTTAATATTTCCTGCCAAAAGATACTGTCACTACTGTTGAGAAGTAAAATTTTATGAGGAAGAGAGACAAATATGTAGTAAAATAGTCTGACAGTGGCTCTGCCCAAGGTGCTATGCCAATCAGTGGCCGATGGGGTCCCAGGGAGCCAGGTAAGCTCTGCTGGAGGAGGTGCTGCTTGGACCACATCTTGAAGGGTGAGCAAAACTGGTTAGAGAAAGCAAAGAGAAAGGAAGCCCTCAGCAGAAAGCAGACATGATCATGATTTGATGTTCAGAAGGACTCCCTCTAGCAGTGACAGAGGTAGAATAAAGGTAAGAGGTTTGCTCAGAGGCCTGGAGGAACTCACGTAGGATCTTGAGAGTTTGAGTGCAGAACATGGTCATGGGGAAAGCAAGCAGCAGCAAGAGAGTTCAAAATATACTTAGGAAAGAGACCATGAAAGTTGGGGTCCTGACTGGTCCGGGGAAGAAAGGGACTTAAGGGCCTTTATGGCTAAGTGGATAGAGAGCTGTACTTTAAGGGAAGGGACACACACAAAGTGAATAAAACAAATGCAGAGGGGTTATCCTAAAAATTGAAATAAAAGGCCTGGCATGAAACGTTTTTGAGATTATGACTTTATTGACAAATATGGACTGGCTATGATCTGAAGGTATTATAACCACTGAGCTTATCTAAAGTCATAAATGTTACAGAGATCCTTAGGGAATACTTACGCAGATTCACTTTATTTTCTCTGGTCACTGAATGAAAAGTATTAACAAGGTGAAGATAAGCAGCCAGGATAGATTTTAGATATCTGTTATCTAGTGAGTATTCACCAACTTTAGACCTTCTACCATATAATCAAAATTATGGCTTCTTCTTGAACATTTTTTTTAAAATTGTATCTCATTAAAAAATCTTAACATGTTGTGTTTCAGTGAACATTAGCGTATATAACAGAAAGGGAGATAAACAATTTTCTAAATATTTGACTTTATCAAAACAAATTATAGTAGTGACTTATTCATTTGGTAACCTAATATCAAATTAATTCAATCATTAAAACTTAGACACTAATTTCAATACCCTGTGAGCTTTCTTTATTCAAAAACACCATTAAAAGAGGATGAAACACTCTTTCTGATCAGCTATCACTTTGGGATTAGTATTTCCTGGGCTTTTTTTTTTTGTTTTTTGTTTTTCCTGCTTCCAAATTGGCACTAGGAACATCCGCAGTGCTGGTGAAATGAATCACTTCTCAAATAGGACAGATATTCTGAGTACTGAATGTATCACTCTGCAAAGCTTCCACAAAGCACTTTCTAGAGTTTGAATGAAAATCACACCTCTGGAATCATACACACTTGGATGCTCTTTTGAGATCTTCAATACTAGAGATATGGATGAGAAAAGTATATATCTAGTGTATATATCTGCACCCATAAATAATGAATCAACCTGTTAGACCACAGAAATACAATCCACAAATAGAAGACTTCCATTCCAAATCTAGCCAAATTCTATCTACTTCCTATAAAGTAAAAATTCTCTGTATGCCAGCAGTAAAAATCATTCTCTAAATCAGCAGTTTTCAAATAGTAGGTTGTGACCCAATTACGACTCATGAAATCAACTTTATGAGTTACAACTAGCATTTTTATGAAATACAATGAAATGGACATCAGAGTACATTACATTTTATAAGGGCACATATAGTTTTGTGAAATTTTTGTATATATGTAAATACTGAGCCTTAATATAAAATATTTCTTAACAAGTGTTGCATTCAAAGATATTTGAAAGCCATTGTTTTAAATGACCTAATCCGAGGATATTGTTGAAAAATGTCAGCAGTTAGTAGCTCAAATTTAAAGTGAAAACAAATTTTATGAAATGTGAACATAAGATTTTGTACAAAAGCTTTCTCAAAATCAAGCACTCACTTATTTTTACTTGTGAAATATCTTACAAAATAATACCTACCCCCAAAAGATCACAAGTTTCTTTTATACTGTGTTTTGGTACTAAAACTATATGGTCCAACAACACTAAATGACAGATTCTCCTGACTTGATTTAGTCTAGCTATTTAGTAGTAATTATGGACAAAAACCTCACTTGATTGTATTAATCCTGTATTAAACTTTAGAATAAACTCAGAAGCTGAGACATAAAACTTACCTTATGACTACTTAATCCATGAGGACCCTTAAAAGATCAAGAAAGCAACTATAACCCTCTAGAAACACACAGACACACATTATCATCACAAATAACTTCTGCATGTATGTCCCAACATCTTACCAATATGTACAAACTATATCCTACTGTACTTAATGAATAAATTAAAAACATAATTTTAAATGTTATGCATCACTAATTTTATCAGAAGCCTAAAATCTTAAAAGTTACATAAAATCCTTTTTGTAACCACCAAGAATAAGTTTAATCTTATAGGAATGATGGAAAACTTGCTCTGTGATTCCATAACTCATATTTTTACAAGTACATTTTAAGTCAGCAATTAGCAAGTATCAAGTATATCAACCATGACTTTACCTGAACTCAAAATTCTCTTCTTTTGAGAGAGCTATAGTAAGTGTGAAGTTCATATTTCATTTCATTTCTATCACTACGTTCCTTAGGTTCTTTATGATGTTTTTAAAAATCCATAATATAATTCTATGAGAGTTAACATAATAGACTGTAACAGCTGTTATGGTCTATTGTGTAAATAAGTAATTACAGAATTTACAGACTATCATGTAAATATGTAATTATGGACTTTTTAAAATGTGCATTATTTACTCGATAGTCTATCGTTTACATATGTAATTATGGACTTTAAAACATGTATTATTTACTCAGTCTGTAACAGCTCCTTGGGACAGAGTCGTTCTGGCCTATCGGGTAAACATGTAATTACAGAAATTTTTTAAATATGTATTATTTATCTGATAGTGCTGCTACAGATTATCACATCCATATGTAATCACAGATTTTTAAAAAATGGGTATCATTACTTCGTATAATGCTTCTGCAAGTCAACTTGGAGACTTTCAGTTCAGAAATCAGTTATCCAAAACTATACAGTAATTCCACTATACAGCATATTTACAAAGAATGGTGTTTTTCTGCAAGTTCCCTGAGCACATTTTCAAGTTTCCCCCAAAAGTTAAAGAACTGACCCCCCAAACAAGAAGCCATTTTGAGAGAAAGAATGTTTTTCAAAAAGATCTCCAGCTTAAGATTCTATATTTCATTTTTTCAAAGTTTTCTATATTACCATATTATTTTTAAAAGCCAGAACCTCTTGATATATTTGATTTCTTTAAAGCAGAGTATCTGGAATGCATTTTAGCAGTTGTTGCCTTTAGTATTTGATTATGAACACTTCCCTATACAGTAGTGTGCTGGTAAATGTTTAAGGGTTGTCTGGAGAGAAGGACAGGATTGAAATCACTTGCCAATTTCTGTGGTGTAAATGCTCCCACCATGGATGATTTACAGCAGTCACCAAGATGTCACTTAATTAAGAATCCCACTAACTGGAGAACTGTAAAAGGAGACAGGAGTCCATTTCAGCACACCACTGCCTCTTTCTTTTTTCTTTTTTTAATCAATTTATTTTAATTAAATATACATGACAGCAGAATGCATTTTGGTTCATTGTACAAAATTGCAGCACAACTTTTCATTTCTCTGGTTGTACACCATGTAGCATCACACCATATGTGTAATCATACCTGTACCTAGTGGAATGAGATGGATGTTGTTACCCTATCTTTCCCTGCTCCCATGCCCCCTCCCCACTCCTCCTCCCCTTTGCCCCATAAAAGATTCTCATTTTTTCCCATGTGCCCCACATTATGGATCAGCATCCTCTTATAAGAAAATACTTTCAGCCTTTGTATTTTGGGGACCACTGTCTAAGAGACGCAAGTAACCTCCTCTCTGGTTCAGAAGATGCCACAGCTTCCTTTTGATCTTGATGGAGGGTTTGAGCAGCACAATGGGGAAGCACTGTCTGCCACATTGGAGAGGAGACCAGTTTTGGGGGGACTTCCTACAGTTGAAGTACACCTATGATTGATGGTTTGGTGAGGATGTTTAGAGAGATGTTTAGATAGGTGGTTGGAAAGAGAGCTTTAAGATCTACTCTAATTCTATGATGCTACAGTTTTGTGACTTCATAAACGAGAGGTTAAATATACCACATCTCAAGAACCCATCCTTATTCCCACAGTGGTATGTAAAGAGATTTAATTACCATTTTCAAAAATAAATTTTATTCTGAATGTTTCATGTTTAATAATGAGTTATAAACTCAGCAATTCGAGAAGACAGACCTTTATAGTAAATGCCTTAAAAATGAACTTCAGATAACACTATTGAAACTAAGGGTATTAAAGTTTTGTTTTTTAACAAACATAAGCGTTGTTCTGAACTGATTTTCTTTTAAACATTTGCCTTGTTCACTCTCTTTCTGAAATCTGATTAAATATTCATAGATGAATCATAAAGATAACAGACAGTATTTCCAGTGGCAATTAAATACTTCAAATATTCCCAATCTCAAATCTGAGAGATAATGTACTAATCCACATATGGAACACAGACAAGGGATCAGTGCATATATACGATTAATTCTTTATATACTAGGTATGCAACACATCAGAGCGTGTGGTCAATACAATGGAAAAACAGCAGGAAAAACAGCTCTCAGGTAATTTCTACCCCAAGGCAAGGAGATATCATATACATTTGTCTAAGATGCTCCTAAGGTTTCGTTTCATTCTACCACTGAATGTACTCTCTGGAAGCAAGGACCTTCAATATACATTGAATTTTAGTTATATGAAGCCTTTATCAAAAGCTGACACCATGGGTTGCATACCTTCAGGGAGAGATTATGTTCCCCAATGTTTAAATCCCCACACAGAGCAAAACACAAAATATACATTACATTAGGGTATCACATGGCCAACAACTGACTAGACGATGCCAGGAAGAGGGCAGGTGCCGCCTGCCAGAGGCTGCGATTTAATATCCTGCTATAAAAGCAATAGGAGGCTCCTGTTCATCTGAAACCTAGAACCTATAATAAAAACAGTGAACAATTCAAAATTGGCACATTACTACCACTGGCTGTTTATGTGCCAGGATTTGTTTTTTTTAAACATGCCAAAATTGCAAACTGTGTACAGTCCCCTGAAACAACTGAGCTCTTCTTGTTTGCAAGGTGGAATTGTGGGTAGTGAGGGATTTACTATATAGGATATTCTGTTTTCTTTGTTTTAAGTAAATAAGTGTAATACATGCCCCAACAGTTATTTTGGGAACTTGCTTATTCTGAGTTTATTAAATGGCTTAAGTACATGATTTTAGATAAAGTAAGACATGAACAGTTAACAACCTGAGGCACAGAAAATGAGAAAGGTAAGCCAGAACTTATAAACATTCATTTCATCCAGGTGCACCTCACTTTAAACAATAAATGCATCCCAGGAGTGAAGTGAAAATAAAATACTTATAAATTGAATCATATTTTAAATTAACTATGGATACGGTGACTAAAAGGAAGCTGGTGTTTTGGTAATGTGGATGACCACTTTGCAATTGAATTTTATGAAATATGGATTTTTTGACAAATTTTAATGCAGAGTATATGTATATATATTTATATGAGTGTATATTCTTGCAAGTATATGTACTTCTAAATATTCTAATAGTCATACAATTAAGACCAAAATACAGTAAAGGAATTAATGTTGAGCTTGATCCCCATGGATTTTCTGGGTTTAAAGGAACATATGAAACATTTGCTTGAATATGGATGTGTTAGAAAATGAAAAACAAAGGTTTCCATGATTGCAGTTAGTTATCTGTGAAGTAGGAGTGCCAAGCAGTAAAACTCCGTGTCCACTTGGCTGCAACAATTAATATGGAGCTATTTTCAAGGTGGGATTATGGGCACTGGAACCTCTAGGGATGGAATGTTTTGCCCATGCGTTAAATCCTCATTTCGTGTGAACTTAATGAAAAGATTGCAATATGTTCTGTCAATGGTTCCTAGAGCATGGAGATGTCTTTCTTTTTCCCCTGAGTACATGTAGTGAGATTTGTGCTGCATTTTATGGATGGAAATGTAAAGAAAGAGTGAGCTTTTTACTTTGTTTAGAAGTCCTGAAGATAGAGAGACTTAAAATTATGTAGGGAAATGCAGTGAGTTTAAGGCTGTAGTACTGGCTGGAAGCACAATCAGTGTATTTGTAAAACTTTCTGTGTTTGGGGAAAACCTCTAGCACTATAAAATACCAAGAAGAAAAGACTGGAGTTTTTGTTTTGTTTTGTTTTGTTTCTGCAGCATTTTAAATTAGGCAGTGGCTATTTTCAACAGAAGCTTGTTTGTCTGCTCTTTTAAAAGTTTATTTATTATTCTAATTTGAATTCACAAGTAAAGTGTGCTTTAGCCAGAATAAAGACTTGCTTTTACACAGAAATGCTCAGGGGCTGTAATACAGTTAAGTGTATGCTTATCTATCCTTTAGATAAAAGACAGATTGTTTGAGGATAGCAATTAAACATGCAATATAGATAAGTAACACACACACACAGAGCCCAGGGTGGAGAAAGGCAGAAACCAACAAGTCAGGCACACTTAAGACCCATCCCAGCAGCTGATACTTGACATCTGCCTGAAGCCCAGAGATATCCAGATACCTCTGAAGTCAGATTCTTCCCTCTTCTTGTCCATGGCTTAGACAGAAACAAACTAGTTATTTCTTCAAAATTATACAAGAGCACATCATCTTGGGATTCCTCAGACTATAGAATACTCAGGGTCCAAGCAAAAAACCCAGAGAGATTCTTCCTAATTAGCACCAAGACCCAGTTACCTTAATCTCTGAAGTCTGTTCTTATGTGGAATCTGGGCCTCAGAAATTATAAGATCTAAGCAGATCTTTAAGCAGGACTTGATTCCATGGGCAAGAGTTAAGTTTATTTTTAGCACCATAGAATTCTTTGGGTAGAAGGAGATAATAGAGATAATATAGTTAAAGCCTTTCACTTTAAAGTTAAGAAAGCTGGGGCCAAGGGTATAGTTCAGTGGTACAGCACTACCTAGAATATGGGTGAGAGCCTGGGTTCAATCCCAACACTGGAGAGTCGGGGCTGGGGGCAAGGGAAAGCTGAAAAAGTTAAGAATCAGAAAGTTGACATGAGCTGGTCAGAGGTCATCATAAGTGAACTCTCACTCTAAGGGAAAGGAAATGACATTTATGAAGCTATGTGTAAGGTGCTATGCATAGGTTACCACATTTAATCTTCACAGACTCCCCAAAATGTAGTTTTTGCATCTTCATTCACAGAATAAAGCAAATGAGGTTTAGACCAGTTAACTTACTACAAATCATATACTTTTAAGTCAGCTTGCTGAAAACTCCATTCAAATGGTCAATTTACCAAATGAAAAATTTGAAGAATGCCCAGTTTGCTAAATTTACCAAATATTTATTTCTTCACACTATCTATAACTTTCATAGCAATATTATCCCCAAGTGATTAAAGATTGTTAATATTATTTTTAGTTTTCCTTAATCGATTTTCATTTTGTCTTCATGGCAACAACTTTGAGGAATTTAAATTCACTTTGTATTGATAAATAATAGAAATCAAGTTTGAGGTCCTCATTATATGGCTTCTTAAAAAATCCTTTCTCACAATCCAACTTCTTTTCTACCACTTACATTGGTATTGGCTTTCATCTGAAATTTTCCTACAAACTAGTAACAAGTCAACATAACCAAAGAGAAGCCACAAACTTCCTACATTTTATAAAAATTCTAGCAAATTGAGTTGCAATGGATGGTTCAACACCCCTTAGCAACATTGAATATTTAGTTTAACTTTGTCCTAGTTTTATTTTATTTTTTTTTTATTTTGCTAGAGCAAGTTTAGCCTAGCAATTCTACAGCATACCTGTCAGTTCAAATTGGCTAAATGTCAATTCATATGTTTTGTATTTCAGACCTTTCTAAAATGTTTACAATATATTGTAAGAAATCCATTTGATTCATCCAGTTAGCAAATCTATGAATCAAAAATGCACAAAAGGTAGTAGCCAGGTTAAAAATGAGTTGCATGACAGAAACTCTCCTTATCCTTATAATTTAATAAGTCCTTGATTTTAAGACAAGCACATACTGCAAACTGAAATATATAACTTATACTTTCTGAAAGCCAGAGAACAAAATTCTGAGGAAACCAAAAATTTCTGAGGGAGGGACTGAAATTCTGGAGCACAGTGAACTTTAGAGTCTATCAACTTGAGAATCTATTGCTAATGTAAAATGGCTATAAGAAAAACTAAAAACTAAGAAGAGCTAAAACCAAACAAAACTACAATTTTGAAATAGCCCTAAAGCTGCTACTGTCACAGTCATCTTCTACAATAGGATTTGCTAAAAACTTTAGGAAACCTAATAGAAAGGAAGCTCTGATAAATCAATGATTTGGTAAATTGGTCATTCCATGAATATAAGAAAGGAGGGACCTGACCCTCCTCAAAGAGTGTTGGGATTTGGGGGTTGTTTTTTGTTTTATCCCCCTCTATCTCAAAGTGAGCAAAGGATCCCAAGGCTGAGCCGGTGGCACTGAGAGCTATGACACCAAAAGCTCAGAGCTGGCCACCCCAAAAGAACTGCACTTCGCTGTTCCATGATTTCTATTTGAATTGAGCAAAAGAACCTTCAGCTCATTGGCAACAAGTAGGGGGATTAAATTTTGTGAAACTGACTTTGAGGTAATTTTGGAAGGAACAGCCACTCAAGAAATCAGACTTTTGTTTTTTTGCATGAACTGATTTGTTTCTGACCAATAGTTGAAGCATGGGAATCTGTCTGCTGATTCCAAAACTCACTAATTTAACTAAATTATCACTCCAAGGGAAGTGATAATTTCTACCCTTGATAGTCATTCCAATTAACCACATCACCAATGGCTGTTTAAAAAAAAAAAAAAAAAGACTTTTGTAAAGACTTTTGAAGTCACCCCCAACACACGGACTGAAATTTTTAGGTCACTGGAGAAGTTCTCTTAATATGTATCAAAATAAGTATATTGAATAAAATCTCATAGTTGAGTTCAATGCAAATCCTGTACTGTCTTTCCCAGTAGGAGAGTGAGGTATAGCAGTTTTGACTTGCCTAGTCAGAAAGCACTTCTCCCGATACCAAGAACTTTAATTTGAGCAAGACTCAAGCATTTATATTCATATCATGTGGATCTGTCTGGCCACAGTTAATTTGAGCATGTCACTTTATTCCCTGTACAGAATATCTAAAGCTTTAAGGCAGATTCAGGGAGCCTTTTCTTCCTGAAACACAAACACTTACACAATGCTCTCATTAACTGGAACTTTCACATCTGCACTGAAGTGAAAATAGAACCTAAATCTCTGTCCTACCTAGTGTATGTCAAATAACACAGATTAGAGAGGGTGTATTTGACAATAGCATTTTATTCAGGCTTTAGAGGGAAAGAGTTGGACAAGTCATAAACCTATATGACCATGAAATAAAAATATCTGCAGAGATGTGTAAGAGGCATACTATAATAAAAAAAAATTTTAAATACTTTATAAAGGCAAAATTTTACCTGTTATTCATTTAACTTTACCCCAATTTGACACAATCATTGAAAAGCTAAAACTACTGGGAACTTTGAATTTCCAGGGTGGAAAGGAAAGGCAATGTTTTGGTCACATTTTCAGGTTTAAATGGCCTAGTTCAGTTCTGCCCACAAAAATACAATGTGAGCCACATATATAATGTTAAATTTTCTACTAGATACACTGAAAAAGTAAATATTTTAAACTAACACATATTTTATTTAACCCTGCAAAGTATCTAAAGAATTCTTTTGGTAAGTAATCAATCTGAAAATTGAGGTTTTGATCCTCTGTATTGCAATAAATTAATAAGTACGATATATTACATTTTTTTCACAATATGTCTTTAAAATCTAGAGTACATGTACAACTCAGTTTGGACAAACCATATTTCAAGAGCTTAACAGCCATATGTGGCTAGTAGTTACCAAAGGACAGTACAACTCTAGACCCATAGTCTCATTTGGGGAAAAGAAAAAACAATATTTTGAATGTGATGAAATTGGGTAGATTCTCTCTGGGTTGGAATTGGGTCTTGTTTATTGTTGATTCTGAATATTAGGCTACTGAAAAGATACAGACCAGAACAGCACAATTATAAGATCTCCTAATTCTGGGTACTAAGCATACTGTGTTTTACATGCAGTCAAGGTTTCCAAGTTGGGCTTTCCCTGATTTTAGGAATATTTTTCTTTATATCTAACGCCAGACAGGTAAGAAATTCAACAACCCTCTTCTTCCCAGTATCCCACCTCTAGTCATACTTCCACTGGATTATCAAGAATGGCTACTTCCTTCTGTTTTGACACATAGGCAAGGATTCCGTACTCTGGGCCTTTGCCTAGGCTGTCTTCCTTTTAGTGCCTTCTGAACCTTTCTGCCTGAAACTCACCATCTCCACCACTTGGCTGACTTTTGATTACTATCTGGAAGCAAGTTTGCTTTCACTGGCTCCAAAAATACCAAGACCACCACAAAACCCAGGCCCAGTGTTTCTTTCCCCATGTCCCCATAGCAAATACTGTGGGCTTTTATGCCACATGTTCCCATTGTGATTCTTACCCCACAGTATCACCACATCTGACTATTGTCCCTCTTTTCCCAAACTAGATGTTGAGCTGCTAGAAAGTATCTCATTTGCCTTATAGTGCCTCCTACAAAATAATACTCAATAAAGGCTCATAAAGATCAAATGTTGAACAGTACATAGAAAGTATAATCAAGTTTATGAAGTTAAGGAATACTTTTAAGTATCTATCTAAAATTTTAGAGCAAAAATGTATTTTATTTTATTTTATTTTTTAAATAAAGATACTTTTATTTTTTTTTAAAGAGATAGGAGGGAGGGAGGGAGGGAGGGAGGGAGGGAGAGAGAGAGAGAGAGAAAGAGAGAGAGAGAGAGAGAGAAAGAGAGAGAGAGAGAGAGAGAGAGAGAGAGAGAGAGAGAGAGAGAGAGAGACAGAATTTTAATCTTTATTTTTTAGTTTTCGGCGGAGACAACATCTTTGTTGGTATGTGGTGCTGAGGATCGAACCCGGGCCGCACGCATGCCAGGCGAGCGCACTACCACTTGAGCCACATCCCCAGCCCCAAAAATGTATTTTAAATACCACAAATAGTTACCCAACACAGCCCAGTCAGTTGTGCTAGATGTTGAGGTTACAGAGAAGACACATACGTTCAGAGACAGCAGGCAAGGACTGGTAATGACAAGCACTTTTTAAAACAAAGTGAATAAAGTCACCTGGGGAAGTTGTTAAAAACAGATTCTGATTCAGGAGGTTGGGGTACATCCTGAGAGTCTGCATTTTTAATAAGCTCCCAAGCGATGTTGCTAGTCCAAAAACCACACTTGAACTAGGAAAGGACTACAGCCTAACAGTCAGGAGACCTGAAATTTAGCTGTAACTCCTATTGTATGGATATGAGTCATTTCTCTTAATACTGCCAGATCTGCTTGTTCAGCTCTAAAATTGCCTGGGAGAGGAGAGTAAATTATTTCTATAATATCTATAAGCTCTACAATCCACAATATCCATATTCTGCCAGCCTGCCAGGGACAACAGGGACCAGAACAGTGGTTTTTCATTTTGGCCGCTCCTTAGATTCATCTGGTACTAATTTCAAAATCCTGATGCTCAGAACATAGCCCAGACCTATTACCTTGGAATTTATGCAGGTGGGAGCCAGGCGTTAATATAAACTCTCAGGGCTGAGAACTACCAGACAGCACCATCCTAGCAGCATGTGTTGATTAAAACTCAACTGACTGTGTTAATGAGGTCTCAGATAAACTAGAGATGCTACCCATCCAGGTAGCTTTATTCTGTTCTATCCTGTTGTCAGTATTGATATGTTGTTGGTCCAAGGAGCCAAACTAAAGCCATTGTGAAGTATTATTTCCAACACTTAAAACAAAACAAAACAAAACACGTAAAGCCCTGGCCCTGGTGTGTTATTATGCAAAGAAAAGCTAGCTGATACCATAACAGCTCATCAACCAAGCTTCCCAAAGTTTTGCAGACCACTCACCTGACTTTTGAGATCAAAAGGAAAACAGGGATCCCCACCCACCCACACTCCAATGGAGAATAGAAGAAAAAAAAAAGCTGTTTTAGTCAGCTTTTTCGTTGATGTGACTAAAAGACCCACCAGAACAATTATAGAGAAGGGAAAGCTTATTTGGAGGCTCATGGTTTCAGAGGTCTTAGTCCAAAGAAGGCTAGCTCCATTCCTCAGGGCTTGAGGTGAGGCAGAACATCATGGCAGAAGAGTGTGGCAGAGGGAAGCAGCTCACATGATGATCAGCAAGCAGAGAATGAGGTCTCCCATTGCCAGATACAAATATATATACCCTACAGGCACACCCCCAATGAACCACTTCCTCAAGCCACACCCTACCTGCCTTCAGCCACCACTCAGTTAATCCCATCATGGATTAATTCTCTGATTGGGTTAAACTGTAATCCAATTGTTTCTCCTCCAAACCTTTTTGCATTGTCTCATATGTGAGCTTTGGAGGGACAACTCACATCCAAACCATAAGAGAATCCAAGAAGGCACAGGATATTTTTGCCTCTCAAGGGACATTATATCCTAGGTTCTTTTAAAATTAGTTTTGAAAATTTGAAAATTTTAAATGAAAAAGCCCAAATATCAATTTTCAAAAAGGCAAAAAGTTCTAATTCTTACTACATCTCTTTGAATTAGGATAAGAATAGAGGGAAACATCCAAACTTCTAGTCTATACTTTTTAGATAGTTTAGTTTTCAACAAGTTGGTTTCTTTTAACGTGTGTGGTGTGTGTGTGTGTGTGTGTGTGTTTGAGAGAGAGAGAGAGAGAGAGAGAGAGAGAGAGAGATTTGCTTTTTGAAATAAGAAACAAAGAGAATTAGACTCTTTTATCATTCAACTCAAGTAATGAATTGCTGTGTACCACAGCAGTAGCACGTGCTGGTCCCCCCACCCCCTTTTTTAGTTTTCACTTTGGTCAAAAAGGTACTGTACATTCTTTTCCAAGACAGATTATCTATGTTTTACAAATATATCAACAAATAACTACAGAGCACCTACCATAAGGAAAACATTGGAGAAACAGTGAAGCAAAAAGACAAGGTTCTGTTATCTTCAAAGACATTAGAACCTGTCTGAGAAGATTAAACTTACATTCTTTGAAAAGACAGCTAAAATTATGAACAAAAAATAATACAAGCTAAAATAGTAGTTGTAAAGAGTTCAGAGAAGAGTGATGCCTCACTTCCAGCTGGGATGGGCTAATGGAAGGCTAAATAAAGACAGGAGAGGTTTCACCTGCACCTTCAAGGATAGCAGGGATTAGATCATTAGCCCAGAAAAAGAAACTCTATGATCAAGAGCTCGAAGAGAGAGGAAAGCATGAGATGGGCTCAAAAATAGTTACAAGACAAGTAATGAGTAGTGAGAAAAGAGCGCTTGACCTGGGCATGGTGAAAAGTTCCACATCATCCAGCTTCAGATCCAAAGGGTTAAGGACTATGAGCAAAGCAGAGTTAGGCAAATTGGGTTAGTGCTCCTGCTTTGCAGGGACAAGGTAGAGATGACACACCTGGGAAAGCTTGAGCCTAAGAGTTGGCCAAGTTCAGGTGTTATAGAATCAGGATGGAGTACCCAAGTGATAGACTGAGGACTTTTCATTTTTAAGTTTTCATACAGCTAATGGGAAATCAATTAAGACTTTTATTTGCTTGTTTGTCTGTTTTAAGTGACACTAAAAATCCATGTTGTTTAGGAAGACAAATTTGAGGCTAGATATAGTATAAATTAAGAGTTATGAACAATACTTGATAATGGAGAATAAATTCAGATTTAACACAGAAAAAAATGTGGAACAGAACGGATTAGTAGACTAGAACAGAAAGGCAGATATGAATTGCAGTACTAGAAAGAGAAAAATGTCAGAGAAATTATGGAGGATCAAGAAAACGTGAGACTTGGTGGAGAATTAAACCTTGATGTTGGGCTAGCAGATCCCTGGGACCCCACAGAAAAACTGGCATTCCTCTCTTCACATAGAGGCTGCTTGCTGTTAATATATATCTACATTCTTTGCTTGAAGTCCTTGGTCCTTGGCCCATGTATAGGACAAGTAAGAATTGTCAGAGGGACCCCCTTAGAAGCTGCCTGAATCTAAAAGGACAAGGATTTGGAAGCTGAGTGCCACAGACTCCTCACCCTTCATTAGAATATACTCCTAGTCCTAACACTGTCCCTCAGAACACCCCCCACCCGCCTCCCAGTGGGATCAAGATCAGTTTCTCAGTGCAACCTGCTTGCTAGTACATCTTTTCTTGTCTTTACTCCCTATCTTATTTTCCTTACTTCCTTATCAGTATTTTGGGTGTCACCCCCAAAGAAACTTGTGGCCTTGGGATTCTAGATTCTAGGATTGGCCTTTGCTTCCGGAGATATCTAAACTGGCATAGTGACCAAGAGAACGGAATGATAGATTAGGCAGAATAATGACCTCTTCCAAAGTGTCCACATTCTACCCCTCAGAACCTGTGAATGGGATACCTTACATACTTTAGGCACAATAGGGACTTTGAAAATGTGATTAGGTTAAAGACTATGAGATGACTGGGAGAGTCTTCTGGGCCAAGTAGGTGCAATCAAATCAAATGACGCCATAATGGCACAGAACCTTTCCTAACTATAGTCAGAAGGAGCTGTGGCTATGGAAGAAAAGTCAGAGAAAGATGACTGCTGGCTCTGAAGATGGAGGAGAGGGGCCATGAGCCAAGGAATGTGGGTGGTCTCTAGAAGTTGAAAAAAATGACCTCTTCCCTAGAGCCCCAGAAAGGATTGCAATCAAAGTGAGACAGGTATCAGAGATTCTCACCTTTCTGATATTATATTTGTGTTGTCTTAAGCCATGAAATTTGCAATAACATTTTTATAATGGCAGTAGAAAAGTCATATATGATCCTTAAAATTGTAGACTAGTAAAAATTTGAGGTAATCATAAAAAAGTGAAATAAACGAGAAGAAAGATTAGATTTTTCATATGTTGGTTTGAATATTCAGTACATTGATTTGTTCTTGATTATGTGATATTCTTACAGAGAGTCTCTGTTATGTTATATTCCTCAACCAAATACAAGATGGCAAAGAAGTTTCATACTTACAGTTTTTTGTTTGTTTGTTTGTTTTAGCCAGAAGTGACTATAATTTAATCCATTCTGGTAGATCTTACTTGATGCCCTCAAGAAGAAATAAAGAAATGTGTCAGTGTGAAGGAGACTATGGCAATTGATAATATAATGCCGATGTCAAACTCTCTTTCCAGTGCTCAGCTTCACCTGGGCTATATTTGGAAGCTTTCATGTGGAAAGGATGGCTCTGTGACAAAAGTATTGTCTGAGTATATTCCTGAATTTTAAAACTTCATTGAATTGTGACAACACACACAAGGGATTGATATAGGAACTTTGACATGTTAATTCAGAGTAAGTCAAAGTAACTTTCAATGCATTGTTGGAAATATATAATCCTGGACACATTTGAGCACATGGTTTTTGCTTTCAAATTCTATACTTTTGCAATATTATATTCTGAATGTTTTCTAATTCTGCAGTCTCATTGGGTTATTCCATTATTATCAATCCCTGCTTTTTCCTGCCCTATACATCCAATCTTTGTAGCCACATTCAATCTTCAGCTCTCTTACTGACACACACAACCAGTGCATAAAGGAATATTAAAAACTCTACCCCACTGATGAAGCTGAATTTGGCAAGAGGATTGGGTTTGCTGCCTCTATACAAAGAGTTCTGGAGTAAGAATAAAACCCTTGCACCCACACCTCCACCTGACTTCCTTCTCATGAATTCCACATACATTTCTGATTCATCTGCTGCCTAGTTCCTGACTTGTATCCTAGTAGTAACAGAGCTCAAGTGCAAAGTTCTGCTAGCCTCTGGGAGGAATAAGAGTCAGCTTCCACCAGCTGTTCTACTAACTTGCACAGAGCTTGCTAATGTTGCCTCTGGAAACCCAGGCATGATGAGAGCAGGTGCTTTTTTGAACCCTGTCTTCCCATGATGCAGATTCTACCAATTTGGGTTAGCCTAGCTCTATGGCCCTGGTTATTCCTATTGCTGCTTCTCCTGAGGTGGGCAGAAGTAGAGAGAGGGGGTTGTTTTTGATGCCAAATTTTGCCGTTCACAGCCCTTGTTGCTGATCTCTAAGCACATAACTTACCACAAAAGCCACCAATTAACCAAAATTCTTACTTTCAATGAAAAAAAATTCTTATATTTAAAAAAAAAACAAACTATCTACAAATTGACATCTACTAAGGCCAAATGTTTTGCTTTTACTTTCAAAGTATACATATACTTAATAAAATGAGCTCTTGCCAGACAAAGTTTAAATAACTCACTTTATATTTATGTATCAAAAGTTTAAAACCTATGATCTTTTTTTACGTATTACAGATTCAGTTCAATCCTGGGAGTGGAGAACAGAACAATAAACATTGCTGCTCTCTGGTGGGCTGGAGTCAGGTGTTATAGCACATCCTCTATCTTCTCAGAGATGACACCAGAAGCACCCCCACCCCTAGAAAGAAAACACATCCCCAAATACCAAGATAATTTGTAGAAGGGTTAGATGGTTACAAAAGCATTTGGACAGGCTTAATAAAATGAAATAAGGAGGAAAGCAAGTGTAAAGAACATTGAATTTCAAGTGAGGATGGGCTAAAACACTTCATAACCAAAAATAATCTGTGTACCCTTGAGCTTGGAGACATCTGCCTTGGCAGATCACAATTCTGTAGCCACGTGTCCCTGAATGACTAAAGAAGATGATTTAAAAGGATTACCTGTTGGCACAGGCTTCTAATGCTGACAAATCTAACCACTTTCGAAGGCAGGTGCCTTCCACAGATTTTATTTGCCAGGGAGTTTTCAGGTACTTAATGCTGTTTTAATTCCATTTCTTCCAAGACCCTATTTTCTCTAGGACTTGGTCTTGTGACCTGAGGATTAGTCAACCATAGTACCTCATCCTGAGCCATTCTTATTTAAACTGACTTCTTATAGTATTCTCACCTTCTTCTTCCTCTGTGCCCTTCACCCTATCTCCTGAGTCAGTGCTACCCACCCAAAGGTCATCAATCATCTCTGATTTGGATGACTGATTTGTGTTTGGATCATCAGGCTTCTTGATTCCTTCTTAGTTTTGGTTCTAGAGTTATAAAAATGTCCTCAATTTCCTTACATTTTTTCTGTAGAATTCGGGGTTTAATTATGTTTTTGTTTTAGTAAATGTTTACCAATTAATCAATTCAAATACCTCTTCCAGAAATTACTGCTGCTCCTTCCAGGGCCTACCTAACAGAAGAATGCACTGAGTTTGGAATGAAGTTCCATCTGAAGCAATGTATACAACACAATCTATCACATGATTGGCTGTACAAATTTTGTAAGCTTCTTTAGCAGTTTCCCCAGGTTTATTGACACATTGATTACCAAATGGTATGATTAAAGAGTAATTACTAATGATTCCCAAACCACCAGGATTACAAATACCTTGGAATGGACTACAAACTTCAGGAAAACCAAGAAGGGTGAAAAACTCCTTGGATTTAATAATGCAGTCTAGAGATTATTTTCTAACATATGTTGATCACAAATGTGTGCTTCACTGGGGCCTGAGATTCACATTTCCTGGTAGACAAAGTCTAGACCTTGACTATTCCCAGCTGGCCAGTCACACAAGCCATCGATTGAGGTCTAAATATCATACATTAGATTATTAGTCAAATGCACAAAGAAGAGTAAGGGAGTCACAATAATAGTTATCAATGAGAAGGATGTTGATTTTTAAATCCTTAATATGTATGTATGTATTTTCCCATTTTTGACATGGTCTTTTAAATTGGATATTTTTCTGTACATTGAGGAACTCTTCAAGCAGATATTTTTGTATCAAAAATTCATATAGTTATAACATTGAATTTCCTTTTTCTCTATAGATAGGTTTAACTAACCTTTCAGTTAAAAAAAATTAAGGCCATGATGAATATTGATTAACCTTGGGAAACAAAAAGTAAACATAAAAACAATTTCTTACTCCAAGATCAGGTTTAACAATGTGCTAATAGCCCATAATGAAGATAGCAGCCCTAAGTTAATCAACCCATTAAGTTGGGATCAGAAGTGTCAAATCAAGTGAAGTCTACTAATTTACTGACCCTTAATGGGTCAGCAAGATCTATAACCCGATGGCTGATCTTTCTGCTTCTCTTAAAGTCACTTTGAAAGCCAAATTCACTTCCTCCCATGATTGTGAACTCTGACCTGGTATGGGCAGGATGTCAACATAAAATCCATTTATGAGAATGTGCTTGGGGTTACTGAGTAATGGAATCTCAAGCTAACTGGTGAGTTAAGTGTCTGGGTAGAAGCCTTTATGGAAGCATCAGCTTTATTTTTCTTATGACCATAGAACTGTTATAATCTTCAGTGGGCTTGTCTCCAACAAGTCCAGAGTTCTCCAGTTAGCTAAGGCTATCACCCCATCTCCCATCCCCCATCCTGTTCTGTGAAGATAAATCATAGCTGGGAAACATCAACGGATCCAAAAGAACTAAGTAGCAAGGTGAAGGGCTATACCTGCCAATTAGTAATTGTGAAATGTGTGGCTTTATTAAAGATGTAATGCATTGGATAGAAAGTTGCTTTGGTGATTAGCTCAAAGTATATCTCATTTTTGCTTGTTAAGCTAACAAATGACCATCAATTACCCAGTTTTCATGTTTCAAGAGGAAGAAGAGAAAAAGTAGGAATATACCTTATTCCACATAGGCCTTCCAGAGGTATGATAAAAATTATGAATAAAGAATTCATTCTATTGAATCGTATTTATATAATAAAGATCCAACTTCTGTGATCAGAACTGTTTTTAATATCAGCATTTTCCTTCTCAGATAAAAAAAAAAAAGCAATAACTGTACTCTGATTTTCAGTGTCCATTAGCAATCTGTCAGGAGTGTGATGTCAGAGACTCAAAAGGATAGAGATGCAAGAGATACAACGGTGTCCTGGTCCCCAGTCAAGGCTGCTAAAACATCCAGCACTTTGGCCCTGCTCTTTCCAATATCAGTCTTTGGCTGTGGTTTTCCCCCAACTAGGACACAGATAAGATATAAACTAAGGTTCTGTAAAGGGGAAGCAAGAAAAAGGGCAAACTACTGAAGCACTAAATATTAATAAATAAATAAAGTTTTATTGGAAGGAAAACTGAGGTTTATTTGACGGACCTAAGGATTGGTTTTTCTCTTTACAAAGGAAATATGTCAGTTGCATGCGGATGATGCTTGAAGGATCCTGCAAAAGGAAACCAACCATGTTTTCTGGGAACACAGAGAGCCCCCTCTGTTGTTGGTGACATTGCCCTCTATTCCCCCTATTTGCTGCCTTTGTTTTCCTCCCTTGTCATTAGCCAACCTCCTAGTACTGCTGTGCCAGCCTTAGCACAAAGACACTTGTCTAAAAGCCTGTGTAGAAGCTGGAGTTTCACCCTAGGGGGGAAAAAAAGTAAACCCTGGGGCCACAAAGATGAGGAGACAGTCCGAGAAGGTGGCTCTGTCAAGGTCAGCTTTAGAGAGGTGACTTCTACAAGTTCTCAACCTTAAGGCCCGTCTGAGAGAAGCAACGAATTAGGCAGAGGAAAAGGGAGGAAGAGGGGCTGAGATGGGGTCGTGGCTACGCAGATCAGGACCAAGAAGCAGGGGTCAGCGACGTAGGCCGCCAACCCGGGGAACGCAAGGAGGTGGCCCTCCCAGGGGCTGCGCCGCGCCGCGCCGCCGCCGCGCTCGCTCTCGCTGGCACGTCCCCGGGGTCAGTGCCCGGCCCCACCTCCCGGGCTGCGGCGGCGCGGGGCGAGCGCGGGCCCGACCCCGAGGCGCCGCACGGGCGGAGGGTAGTGCTACGCGCCCACCCTCCCGCGGCGGCGGCGGCGGCGACGGCCAAGGCGCGGGAGACCCGAGTGGAGCCCAGCTGCGCTGGGGGCCCGGGGCGCGGCGGCGGCGGGCGGGGCGGCGGGGGCGGCGCCCGGGCCCGCGGCCGCGTCACTTACCGGCCAGGGCGCGGGGACAGCTCGCCGAGTCCTCGGGGCCGCGGCGGCTCGGGGCCGGCGTCCGCGCAGCCCGGGCGCTGCCAAATGTAAACAATCCGCCATGATTTCTTTGTTTAGCTAATTGAACCTGCCGCCGTCTCGAGTCCCGGCGCTCCTGCTCTCCCTTCTCTCCCCTTCCCCCTCGCTCCTGCTTTTATTTATTTATTTGTCCCCCCCCCCAACTTCAATCTTTCCCCGCTTTCTTTAGTCTTAGTAGCTGCTTTTAATGGAAGTCGAGGCATTGGGGGGGTTGGTGCAGGGAGTGCGGTGGTGGTTTTTAGAAATACAGGTAAAATAATACCCCAAACCGCAGGCTGAGGTGCGGTTTCTGCCTGAGGAGGAGGGAATTTCACTCTTCTCCCTCCCTCATTTCTTCCCCGCCACTTATTAAAGAGTATCCCCTGTGGAAAATGCCAGAAAAAAAAAATGCGGGCCACCTTTTAGATCCCTTTCCTTCTTGCCAAAATAGTACCCACGTTCGCTGGCAGGTTGGGACTCCGCAAAAACCCTAGGTTTCTTTGCATTACTTTGAAAACTTCAGATGTAATTGGGGTCCCACCGACTGTGGAAGGGCGTGTAGAACAGCTCTCTAAGGAGAGAAGGATCTTCACATCACTGGCTCCTCAGGAGAGGATGATCTGGTGGTGGCCCTTCTGGCCCTGGCCGCTTAAAGGAAACTCTGGGACACACACACTAGCAGTGACACAGTGGAAAGTTCACTCAAGACTGGAAGGCTCAGCCTCACATTTGCAAAAATGATTGGTCCTTAATAAAATTGTTGCACAAGTTTTGGGAGAGGGAGAGACTAAGCTAAAAAGTATTGTAAGTCCTGGTTGAAAGGCTCAGCCTCCCTTTCTACGTGTTTCTGTGGGTAGAAATGTCATTCATGCTATTTTTGACTATGGTTAATAGGAGCCTTATTTAATCTGAAGCTAATTTATGATGAGATTCAGGTTAAACCGTGGCAGAAAAGGCTAGGGTTATGGCCTTATTTATTCAAAAGACTATTGACCCAGTCTCTCTTCTATTTATAACTAGCATGTTGATGACACCAAAAATGGTTCAATGTTTTAATTCATAAGGAAAATTGAAAGTTATCTACATCTTGAAGTAAAACCCTGTCTCTTAAGTTACCTTCAGTATTAATCTCATTAAAAGAAGTTATTGCCTTACCTGTACTTATTCCAGTATGGAGAGCTCTGTTGGGTAAAGTATGTTACCCTTAGAAGTTTGGATCAGCCATATACTGGTCACATAATTTATTGATTTTGTAGGTAAAAGGATCATCTGATCCAATCAAAAGAACTGAACTAATGAATACTTACACTGCAGGCCAGTCACTGCGGTTATCCAAACCATTTGGACTATTAGTAGGTGGTCAGGCTTTCTGATTACATATAAAGCAAAAGAAATAGTATTGCGAGGCAATCAAAACTCTATTTACACATAGTGTGAGTCTATTCCCTGGGAAAGTTCAACAGAAGTTATAATCATGTTCTTTTCCACACTTATGATGTTCTCTATATTGTGCCAAATTTTACATTTCTCCAAATTCTAGCTTAAGCTTGATCTTTTGAAACCTGCCTTGATATTTATCTTCTTCCAATGGTTGTGCCTTTTCTTGGCATCAGATAGGAAACTCCTGAGCTTCAGAAGTGGTGACCAAAACCCTTGAATAGTCATTGATATGCCAAATATGTGGAAGAATTGTTTTTACTGCACACAGATTAAGTTTAAGGGGCCATAGCTTCACTTTTAAAAGTTAAATTAAAAAACAAATATGTTTTGCATTAATTGCTTTAATGAGCTGGTTGCTTGTGTAAAATGGCTGATGCATATTAACATGAACTTTTTTTTTTAACACACTGAATTTTGCATGTTGGCACCATTTCCCTGTCCTTCCTTGGGTTCATTTCACTTGCTGTGAACTGAGATTTGTTGTGAAAGTTGGAGGGAGAGGAGCAAGTGGAACTACTTATGAGCTCATTCAAATTCTCATCTCTCTCTTCAAGCAAGCAAGATCACGTTATAGATTTGCATATGTGAATCTTTCCTTTCTTATTAGTGAATTACATTTTCTTAAGTCTTTATACCCAAACAAATGTTAACCACATACCAGATAGATTGAAAAATTGGAAACTTGATATATAGCTAGATTCTCTTTATAGGCTCTTAGGGTAGACTGTTACACTGATAATCATACCTTCTTGTATTCACACCCTTGTGTAGTCGTTCCCCCATGAACCCTGAGTGTGGCCCTGTGAATTACTGAGACCACTAAGAAGTGTGCTACAAGAAGTTTGACAAGTACTTTTACACTGGAGCTTGTCCTTTTGGAATGCTCCTTTTTCAATTCAAGGTGCCTTACTCTAAGAAGGCCTTGACTGTTCTGATAGAGAGGGAGGCCACATGGAGGAGAACCAGGCCCAGCACAGCCACCAGCTGAATTATACACATGAGTGATTCCAGCCAGCACTATTTGGTACAGAATAACTGTCCAGTGAACTCATGGCATCATGTTAATAAATCATTGCTGTTTCCAGGCACTAAGTTTGAGGTGGTCTCTTATGCAGTGGCTACTGATATAGCTTTCTCCAATTTCAAGGCTTAGAGATATGGTCAAGCTGTGGGGGTCAGAGAAGGAAACTAAGAATCCATCTAGTAGAGATTCACACAAAAAGAATATAATTTATCTCCTGTTCGAACTCAATGACGCAGTTACTCAATGTTTTAATAGTCATTCTATGACCGTCTTTAGCTCACACTTTCAAATTTAAAACCCCACTGAAGGTTGTGAAACAAGAGGCCTAAACAAAGGCTCTGGAGTTCAACTACCCTCATTCAAAACCCAGCTGAGCCACCAAGTGATACAGCTCAGTGAATGAACATGAATTCTCTCTATCCCGAGGACTTCTAGAAATTAGGCATATTTTAAAAGATAAATGTGCCTCAGGAGCCAGGCACATGCCTATAACCAGGCAGCTTGGGAGGCTGAGGCAAGAGGATCACAAGTTCCAAGCTAGCCTCAGTGATTTTGTGAGGCCCCAAGCAAGACCTGTTCTCAAAATAAAATATAAAAAGGGCTAGGGATATGGCTCAGTGGTTTACTATCCTGGGTTCAATCCCGAGAATGACAGAGAGAGAGAGAGAGAGACAGACATCACCCCAGGAAAAATTTCAAGTAAGAATGGGATAGAGAAGGAAATAAATAATATGTGGAATGTTGAGTTCAGACACAAACCTAATAAAGTAGTTTTGTGATTCCTCACAATTAAGTCATTGCACCCTACTGCGCTGGGTACAGATGTGAATTAGACACCTAAATGCCTGGATCTGGTAAAATTGGATTAGTTTCTTTGTATTTGCAGCTAATATTAACACACACCAGTTATCCAGATTACAAAAGAGGTGGGGCAAGAAAATAAATGTCCCAGCAAGGTAAAGGACAGAGTTTGCTAAACTTTAGAACTTACATAATACTTTGTCTTTAAAAGATGAATTCTTAAAGATTCCAGATAGGCTCAAGGTTTAATACTGGCACGAAACAACATACACACATTAACAAATTAAACTTAATCAAATCTATAAAGCCAATAAGGTCTACCTACATTAATCACATTACTTGAATGTGATATTATTTTTCCAACACTTAACTGTGTCTAACTTTAAGAATGTGATAGTGGCAATTACTGGCATTCCTAGAGTACCATGTGCCATGTGGTTACACAATGAGCCCACCACTTTTGCTACTCAGAGTTCTGTAGCGCTTTCCTTTGCTCAGGGCTTTCTTACTTCACTTGGCCCAAAGCATTAAGTTCTGATATGTTTAAGTCCAAGATAATTAAACCAATCAGGAGACCTAGGTTCAAATATATTGGGCACTTAACACAGGGTAACTTTACTAGGACTTTTAGATAGTCATTTCTTGGAGAGGACAGATTTGAAAGCCACAGAAGGATTATCAATGCAAATCACAAATAATAGCCTTCTAATGCTGGAATCTCAGCAATGTGGCCAAGTCTACCCTTATAGTGTCTACCTTCTAACTCTGCTAATGATTAGAACTTATTCTCATTTCTCACTCTTTAATTTTTCCCTCCCTCAAGTTTAATTCTATTAAGCTATTTCTGCTAAAAATTTAGGCATTTAGTAGTAATGTTTTCATGATTTCTTTAAATTAATGATTTACTTCCAAAATATGTCCATTAGTGGTGAATGAAGACTCTTCTATCATGTTCCCACTTGTTCATTAGATTTTCAGGAAATAACTTTCTTTAATCTCAGAAAAAGTTTTGGTTTAAGATTGTTTGCAAATCCTAGGAGAATAAAAACTGGAAACCCAATGCATTCTGTAGTTTCTGGAATGACTGTAAGGTTCTCACAGGCAGCAGAATTATGAAATGATCAAATTCTCCTAACTCAGTTTCATTATCCTTTGTTTATTGGAAAACTGTACCCACAGCATCCATGGCAAACCCAAAGAGAAGCATTGCGTGATCTTGACAATGCTGCTCCCTGCATTTGGCGCAGGTAGTTGGGAAGCACGAATCTCCCACTTCCAGCCAGGCACTTCTTGGAATAGGCACAGGATCATCTACAGGCGCAGCTGCTGCTGTACTTGAGGGGTCCCAGAACCCAGACACATCTCTTTGAGCAGCCAAATGTGTATCTTCCCAGCTACTACTACCTCATTCACTCTTTTTCATCCTGAAATATTAAACTAAGCCCAAAGTGTCTTTAAAATTTAAAATTTAATTACACCCCTTGGAATCTATGCTTTAGAAAACAGTTACTTTTCCTTTAAATAAACCAATATTTGGAACACATACACACATACACACACCCACATGTATATTAAAATGTGCTTTGAAAACATTCTTTACTATAGCATGCAGCTTAGTAGGAAAAATGGAGAAATTCACAGTTCACTCTTTTATATGCTTTTGAGAAGATCTTCAGAATACAGCTAGTAAGTGCTTGTTGAGTGACACATACTCTTGTCAAGCAAATCTTGTCCCTTAGTGGTAATCCACGGGAGTAGGAAGAGATGAAAATGATTTCCACCCTTACATCCTTAAAATGTGCTTTCTTTAAAGGATGGTCTTGTAATACTATTCTCTATAGAAGTAATAAATATTATCTTTGGGAGATAGTGATTATAATAATGGTGTTCACTTACCAAAAAAGTAACAAAGGTATTTTAAATTGTATTTTTATCATGATAGAGAGATTTCAAATAATTTAGCTAATTTTACCTAATAACTACTGAGAATTAACATTGTTATTTAATGTAATCGGTAGTTGAATGGAACATAAATCCAAGAACTAAGCACTAGGGAAGATGTGTAACAGATAATGCTGAGAGATTTGTAATTCTCAAGGATAGAAAAGGGAGAACCCAAAGGAAATTAAGTTCTGGTTTTCTCAAATAAGTAGATTAGATTTTCTTATTTCTTAAAATTACTCTGTAAAGCATATATTTCATGACATATATTTTTATAATTTTCCCAAATCTACAACATAGATTATGTGTTTTCTACATCAAGATTTCTTATGCCTATTTCTAGTTCTCCATTTTCCAAACACTAAACTGTTACTTTATCTTGTTTTCATAGAATTCTTGAAAATATAAAATATTTTTTAAATGTTTATATGTTATAAACACTGTATCAACTTGTTCACCCTAATAAAGGCACTTAGCATCATAGCTGCATTTGAGAAATATATAAGCACAATAAAACTTCACTTAATATGCTCTAGCATTTCTTCAATAAACAGTGTGAAGTCAAATTCCTATGTAATTTAACAGTTGCTAGTAGCAGCACTCTGTGATACTAGTTGAAAATAGCTACTCTGAAACATGAACACAACACAGAGAAATTATTCTATAGGTTTGCTCATTTCCCAGGGTTCTGTCCAGATTGAACCAACTGGTGCAGAAGCATGAACTTGAGAAAGAGCAATATGAACAAGCTCAGGTGTTGAGCTATTTTAGCTGTTTTTCTCTCCCCCTCCTTCTGTTCTTCCCCTTGGGTCACTTGAAAACACAAATAAAAGTGACTTGAATTTTAAAATGCCAAATAAAGTGGAAAATTATATGAGTAGTCTCAAAAATAGAATACAAAAAATATCAAAACTTCTACCTGTAGGTACTTTTTATTATTTTCATCTAAAAATTAAAATTCAATATGCTGAATCTAACACATGAATAGACATCAGTGCTACCAATGGTCTGAGAGGCCAATGGCTATATGTCCTGTATGGTGCCCATGGATCCTGATGGAAGAAATGGCCCCACAGATAGACATTGTTTCAGCCAGCAGTGCAAGGATTGAATCTGATGGCCTGGGTGCAGTCCTCTTTTTCCTTGATCCCCAGAGTAGGAAAAGACAATCCAGGAGGTTGAGCTGTATTCCAGAAGAGCCACACATCTCTTTAGGCACCAACCAACCAAAAGGAAGGATCTCTGGACCTCAGAAGTCTTCTGGGGATGGTATTGAGAGAATGGGAAGCTGGACCTGTGGTCCATTTTTATCTTTTCATTTTTGTTCATATGCACCTTCCTCCCTCCCTCTGCATGTAAGAATACTTAATTTGGTTAATCCATGTCTGGAGGAAGGTGAAGCCAATTCTACATGTCTTAATAGTCACCTGACTCACATAATTCACACAAGTTGTCCTGTAAAGCTGTTTTAACATGCTTTTATCATGAGATCTTACACCACAGTGCCTGTCACTAAGAGAAGATGATAGATTCGAATTTTGTTTATATTATAATGACATTAACTACATGTATGTTTAGGTTAGAGACTCCAAAGTTGTCAAATGAATACCCCATCAGTAAAAACAGTCTTTGAAAATGAATATCTCAAAATATATATTTAAACACATTTAAATATATTAATAATGTATTTTTATATAATTTATGCATGTTATCACTTATATAATTATATATAACACATATAAATATAGACATATATAGTGTATAAATAGTTATCTTATGACTTATAAGTGATGCATAAATATAAATATATTAACTAGATCTAAATTATATATTTATTTAATACACAATATATTATTTATGCACATGCCACTCTGCTAATAAATTATGCATTAGGCAAAACATAAAGTGAATTTTTTAAAGATAAGATAAAGAGTAAATAAACAATAATATTAAAATTTTATTTTATTCTATTCATTATTGATAAATTCATACCTTTTTCTCTCACGTATTCTCAGAGTAAATACACTCCATCCCTAATTTTCTGAACATATCAATCAAGGTCTAAAAATGAAAACAGAAGGCTATTTAAGATTTCTTATTTTGTAAAGGGAATCTAGCACTACAGGTTGCTTATACAGTAAATGGAAGAGCTGAGAAACTCAGCAGGGTGATGAGATTAGTAGGTGCAGGACACTTAGTACACCTGGGCTAGGTGGCCCCAAGGAGAAGAGGGGAACTTCAGGCCTGAGTTGCAAGGTAGAAGCTGACCACAGCCACTGTTAGAAGCTCTGCCATAGACAGGAGAGTTTGGGAGAAACACTCTGGCACTGCCTGCTTGGTCTGCCCTCATGCAGGGGTAGCTCTGCTTTAATACAGAGTGGAGCAGGGGAAAAGAGGAGAATGAAACAGGCCCAGTACCTGCCAATGGAACTTCCTACAATTCTCTAAATATTCGTTGTCCTTTCATATTTTTCCATCTTGACACGTCTTCATCCATCTACAGGAATACCTTTCTTATTTTTGCCTGTTGAACTCCTATACATCCTTCAAGAACCAAGACATCTATTCCATAAACATTCCCACCATCTGCAGTGCATTGAGTACTGTTCACCAAAACGATCCATTTCCTCTGGAAATAGATCTTACCCCCAAACTCTGTTCTTTTCCCTCCATTTCTTTCTTCCTCTCCTTCCCTCCCTCCTTCCTTCTTTCCTTTTGTGCTGGAGATTGCTGGGGCTTATATATGTTTTCTACATCAAGACTTTATTTCTTTTTTCAAAAAAGAAATTTTCTTAGTTGTCAATAGACCTTTATTTTATTTATTTGTATGTGGTGCTGAGAATTGAACCCAGTGCCTCTCACACATGCTAGGCAAGCGCTCTACTACTGAACTACAACCCCATAAGCATATGCTCTGCCACTGAACTATACCCCCTGCCCCTCCTAAAACCTTTCATATATATATATATATATATATATATATATATATATATATATATAGAGAGAGAGAGAGAGAGAGAGAGAGAGAGAGATATTCTACATGCTCTAGTAGTTCGAGCAAGGATTCAGAACCATTCTGCCTGGGTGAGATCCTGTATCAGATCCTGCCTCTTTACTAACTAGCAACATTAACATGCCTTGGCTTCTTCATCTGTTTGCTGAGGTTAAAAATATGTGCCTTATAATTTGTTTGATGGATAAAACAAATTAATGTTTACATAGTACTTAAAAAGTACCTGGCAATAGTAATTTCTTTATATGTGTTTGTTAAACTACACATACTAATACCAAGTCACTCCTTTTTGAGTGCTTCCCCAGGCCTCTGTTTTTACTTCCAGTATAGAATTCTTTACTGTGGACTATAATCTACGCATCTGTCATTTCTGATAGGATAGGAGCTTTTGCTATGGAGAACCTATGATTAATCATCTAAGTATTCCCAATGCCAAGAGCCTATTAAAAACTCAATAAATGTTTGTTTTATTAATTAATCACTTTATCTAAACTCCCCTGTGTCACATGTCATAGAATCAAATGAGGAGTACCAAAGAAAAGATATTTTTTAAGTTTTGAGCAAAGAGAGATTAGACTGTTGGACTTGATATTCGTGGGACAAATTGCAATGAAACTTTTAAAAAGGAGCTAGGATTTAGACACATAAACCTCATCAGAAGAGCTGAGGGAAATGTGGGCAAAGGTCTGGAAGTAAAAAAATAAAACAAGGCATGAGAACATGTAGAGAGGCAAGGGGCTGCTGTAGACATGGTTCAAAAAGATAGGTAAAGGCAAATTGTGGAAGGTGTGTAGGAAGATCCACTTCATATTGCAGGCCAAGGACTCTCAGTCTCAAATATCATCTGTATCTCTCACATAAGCTTACTCAAGATTAAGTATGAACCCTCTCTTGACATTTAAGAATCTACGTCTATCTCTACCTTGTATAAACTTAATTTTTAGTATCAAATATGTAGATGCTCCACATTGTTCTATGATCAAAAACTCTTCCTGAAACTAATGTAGAAGAACTGAAAAATAAGTTGTACATGTTCAGATTAATCATCAGAGAGATTATTGAGATAAAAATCTATAAGATACTTGTTAGTAATAAGTGTCTGGGGTAAAACCATACACCCAGTTTTCAAAAGATGGAGGTATGAAGAAAGAAAATCAAGCTACAGGATAAAATGCATGGTCAAATTTCTTAATTCAATCTGCAATAAATGCAAAAGGATTTCTCTATACTTCTTCCCACTGAGAATTCATTCTGAAATCTGGGAATGGAGACACTTCTGTAAGCAGCTTTGTTTTTCTTCCTTCACATGCATGGTGCACTGCATAGCTCCTGGGAGCTGTCATTTGGCTCTGACCTACTTTGAACACATTTCATTTTTGACTGGGAACTGTGAGACTGCACACTTCCTCAGGACAGTAAGAAATGCCCATCTTTGGGATTAAACCAGGTTTCCCATGGAGACACTAAATGGTGAATTGGTCTCAGATAGTCTAAATCCCTTGGCCTGTGTGATAAGGTTGTTCTTATTGTTTGGTTTGGTGGTGAGTAGCTTCAAGGATCTCCAGGTGAGTAACAGTCCACCTTTTGGTCTAGTTTACCTTTCTCCCCTTTAGCAAAATTCATGTTCCTCTGCCTCCTTCATGGAACATCTTTTTTTTTTTTTTTTTTTTTTTTTAGCTAGCAAATAAAACTTTGTGACCTTTCCTGGCTGTGTTATCAACATCTCTCTGTGAATTAGTCAGCAGGATGAAAATGTTCTGAGAACAATTCAGGCAGCATCGATAGTCCCTTCTGAGTACCAATTGCCTCAAACTTCATGTGTACTATAATTCCTCTGATACTGGGAGAGAATGTTTTTCTACATTTTATGCTTCTTATTATGCTTAGTTTTTGTTTGTTTGACTCTAAGATGAGAAATTTAATAGCACCGTTACTTTGCAAAAGTATGAACAAATGAAGGTTTTATTCTTGTGGAAGGCTGGCATGTAGAATTTAATTATATTGTAGTTTATCAACCAGACTCAATGGGTACAATACAGACATTTTTTCTCACACTTTGGTCTCAATGTCTACTTTATTTTCTGAAGGAGGATGTGGCCCAGGACAATTTGGTTGCCAGACTCCAATGTGGCTGCCAAAAAGCCTTGTCTCTTGGTATTTATAAATTATTGTGGCTTCTGCCTTGCTTTCTTGAAAATCCCTCCCTTTGGGGGAATGCCAGCCATGCAATGGAGATACTTGGCCCTATGGAGAGATCCACACAGTGAAGGTGTAAGGAGTTCTGTCAACAGGAAGCACCAGGTCTCTCCTTTAGAGTCTTATTGGTCTTATACCCCATGTCTTTACCAATGGATATCAAATACTTTCTTCATGGATTTTGCCATGATTAACAAGCCCTTTTGGAAGTGGATTCCTCAACTCCAATCAAATTTTCAAGTGACTGCAACCCCATTTGACATCTCAACTACAAACTCATGAGAAACCTTGAGCTTGAACCACATAGCTAAGCCATTCCTAACTTCCTAACCCACAATAACTGTGTCAGATAATAAAGCTTTCCAGCCCACAGAAACATTATAAGCTCATCATTTTAAGCCTCTAAATTTTAGGCTGGTTTGCTATACAACAACAGGTACTAATACCTGTGAGCTTCTGTTCTTAGCTATAGTTGTTTTATCTCTTGGGTATCAACATTAAAAAAAATCTCCATTATGAAAATGAATTTTCTCCCTAAACCCTTTCTGAATCATATGGGAAAATCATATTCTTCCTATTAGCATGCCTTTGACCATTACAAAAGCATTCAACAACAACTGAAAATAATTGGAGCCATGTCCCATACTTTTCTTAGTCTCCAAGTTTAACTCTAATCTCTGTGAGAGATAGGGAGGTGATCATGCAGAAGTGATCCCCCCCCCCAGGGGCCCTGAACCAGAGGTGAAGACAGCATGAATTATGCCTTCTTCAGCTTTGCAACTCACATTTAATATCACATGACTTCATTATTGGACCAAATTCAGGCTGTGAATAGGTTTGTGAAAAGAGTCAGTTCATCATACTTATAATTCTAGCATCTATGTTATTAACTCTGAGTTAGGTGCTTATGTCCTTGTACCTTGATCAAATGCCCCAAATTATAACACTATAATGATGATATGTTGTTCTTTCTACTTTCTTGTAATCATCAAGTGAGCCTCAAAAACCCATATGTGTTTGATAGACTTTATTATCTGGACTAACAACTCACCCACTTCTAACTCTCCCTTTGATCATATAAAATTTCCCCTGTTATGCAATCTTAAATTCACTTTTCTAGAGCATGTATTCCACTTGCAATTAAGTAGTGAACTAGGTATTTTATTAAAGTATCCTCCCCTTTTAGATAGAATCATGTTCTCTAGCTCATTGATCTATCTTGGTATTTAGAACATAGAAGGTACTTGATATATATTTACTGTGTAGATGAATTTATTTTCTATTTTCTATTTACAAATGAAGAACCTAAGTCAAAAAGTTTAAATGACTAAAGTCACATTGAATTCTGCAAGAAACAGATTTAGGCTAGTAAACACGCGATAGGTTTCAGTGTTTCATGAATTAAACAGGATGTGAGTATACACCATTCAAGTCCTATGCTTCCTACTTTGATTTCTTATTTTGACTTTAGTTACAGCAATAGTAGGGTTAACAGCACACCTAGTCAGAGGTGTTGAGAGGAACATGAGATAACCAGGTACATAATTGTTACTCTTTAGGGTTCTTGCTCCAGATGGCAGATTCTTTCAGGAAAAGAATTTTGCTAGGGATGAGAATGGAAAATTTAACCAAAGATTTGAAATTTTCAGATGGAAATATTATTTTAAAATTACATATTATAAATTAACTGGGCAGATAATTTCTTTGACAATGGTATTAAACTTAAATCTCTTCTTGCAAATATTAGAAAATGTAGAAAATGAGACAAGAAGTTTGTTTTAATATCTTATGTCTCTTACTATTTTCCCTTTCCCAGTTACAGAATCCTAATGAGTAGATTTGTTTAAATGGAAAATATATCTGCATAATAATAAATTTATAGTTTTAACTTACTCCTTCAAAAGCTGGCTCTTTTATTTAGAAAACTATATTTACTCGCTTGCATTTTGTGTTTTTGCTTAAGTGTCAATTTCTCTGTAAAGTCTAACTCTATTAAAATACATTTGCCTGTAGCCATGCCATCTTTAAATTTTCCTTAATTTGCATGCATTTCATATCTCAATGGGAAACCTAAAAAAATGTCTGACATAAAATCTATACATAACAATACTTTTGATTGACAGGAAGGTTTATTATGCATTGATATGACATCATATTTATGTATAACAATGACTTTTTGACTGACAACTAAGCAATGATAGAATTCTGGGCACCTTCTATATACCACTTTTTATAAGACAAACTAAAATATCCAGATAATTGGCTGAATTTTTCAGTTTTCATGCCAGTTGCTTAGCACTGGGTATGGAAAGACATGATGAGCTAATGTCTCATTTTTTACTTTTTTCAGTGGTAAAAGATGATACTTTGTCCCAATAGAATATGATATGGTTCCACTTCCTTTTTTTTTTCTTCTTTTGATGATTTTGTGTCTTAAAAGTTGGCAACTTCATTATTGAATTAACTGATTTTAAATATAGGCATGCTTACAACTGGTCTGCAGAATAGTTTCAGGATCCTGATGGTGAATCAGTGGAAAATCTTAGTGGGGCTCTGCATTCTGGTCTCATAAATAAGGTTTATTCAGGAAGCGCAATCCTCATCAATGCACCTTCATGTCAATCAATTAGCATGTATTTCTAGAGCACCTACTAGAGTCTGCACTCAACAAATATAAGACAGTATCTGGGCACAAGAAGCACTTGGGGAATGCTGCCAGGCAATACATAATTAAATGTTAAATAATGTAGTACATTCTAAGAATCCAGAGAAAGGTAAAGTCAATGTGGTCTGTGCTATAACAGATCCAAGTTGTCTAAGCTTTTATGCTAATTGAATAAATGACCTCAGGAGAATTGCTTAACAGTTTCATGTCTCAGTTTCCTCATCTGTAATATGAGCTACAGTCATCTCCCAGCTCTGTTTAACTTTGTAAGACAGAGAAAGCAAGATTTGCACTGAGCCTGAAAAGTAGATGTTAAAGCCAACTCTGAGGTCGGCATGAATGGATGAAGGAAGATGCTCATTCATGTTAGGAAGGAAGCTTTCACAAGTCTTGAGATTTGTGTTATTTTAATGACCCTGCTCTTCACAAAAATCAGCATTTAATTAAACTCCTGGAAGAAAACCAGAAGAACAGTATCACTACAGTAATGGGAATTTGTTCATTCATCCAAGTAAGTATACAATTTTTAAAAAAGAGAAGGCATCTAGCTTTTAAAAATAGACTTGAGAACCAGGAGTCTTCATGGTGAAATGATTGGTGCTTCTTTGTGACTGTAGCCCTGGATTTCAATCTCCAGGTGTGGGCACAGCAAGACCACTGCACTAGGGAAGAACTGTTTATATAGCAGTTATGAATTGCTATTTTCTAAATGTACAGGTTGCCTAAGTAGTCCACTTTTTCCTGTGATCCTTACACAAAAGAAGGTGGCCCAATCTGTATGTAAATGTGGGAATAAAAATGAAATGGAACATTGCTTTGGCTCCACCCTTAAGAATATCTGGAAAGGATCCCAGATTCCGCACTAAGCAGAGAAAGAGCTCAGCCCTTGGCTCACACTAGGGTGTATAGCAGGAGAAAATTTTTGACAACTTTTACAAAAGGACAACTCTGCTCTTTGTTTGTATGTTGCCTCTCCTTATATTCCTTTTTCAAAAAGTTTGTGCATATTTGATTTTTATTAATTTTTTTCTTTGCATTCTTGTAACATATATCTTACATTATTATAGACTTAATCATGAAACTCATCTGATTCTTCTTATATTCTTGATAACTCTCAACTTAGACCCAAATATTTTGCTTTCGTAACAATTGTACACTGCATTAAAAAGAGACACAACTAAGCAATTTGTGTTTAGTTAGTGTTTGTAATACACAATTTGTTTTAATTTTGGAACTAAAAGCTACTTTAGAATAATCCTGCATTATTCTTCTTGAAAACATTGGGCCCTGTCTAGCTGTGGCCTTTGGCATTCAAAATTCACTTTCAATAGTAATTAACAAAGAAATTGTTTTTTGACCTTTTTTTTCCAAGAGAAACCAAGTCCTATATTATATCCTCAGAAAAGATAAATTAAAACACTTTCATTTTGTTTCAAGGAAAAACTGGTGGATGTTTCAAAAGTAATGATGTCCAATGGTGTTCAGACTAGGGAATAAAATAAACACCATGAATTTTGCCTTTTAAAAAAAAATCTTATTTTTAAGAGCAGTTTTATGTTTGCAACAAAATTAAGGGAAAGATAGAGAGATTTCCTGCCTATCCCCTATCTACACACATGATCAGCTCCCTCCACTACCAGCATTCTCCATTGGAGTAGTACATTTGCTATAATCAATGAATCTGTAACTATCACTCAGAGTTCATGGTTTATATTAGGGTTTACTCTTGGTGTTGTATACCTGGATAAATTGTAATAACATATCACCAGCATTATACTATCAAACAAAGTATTCTCACTGCCTTAAAAATGATCTGTGCTTTGTTTGTTTATCCCTCCCTCCCCTCAACTCTAGGCAACCACTAATCTTTTTACTGTCTCCATAGTTTGGCCTTCTCTATTTTGTCGTTGTAGTTGGAATAAGACCATATGTAGCCTTTCCAGACTGGCTTCTTCACAGTGTTTTATTTCTTTTACTTTATTTATACTTTTTCCCAGTATAATATGCATTTGTTTCCTCTTTTCATGGATTGAGAGCTCATTTTTTTTTAGCCATGAAACATATTCTATCACCTGAATGTACTCAGTTCAATAATTCATTCACCTATGGAAGAACATCCTGCTTGCTTTCAAGTTTTGACAATTATGCTCCCCACCCCAGGAATTACACTAACATAGTTTGTGTGATGGTGATGATGTTCTTTTTGGATGTGCATCTTCAAAAACAAAAATCACTCGATAATGATTTTGTACATAAATATTTATGCCCTACAATAACATAGACTGAGATTTCCCAAAATTTGGAAGTTCAATGTTAGGATCAAAAAGTGAACTTGGCACTTTAGAAATATATGCTGTCATTGTCTACTGACACAGAGAACTACAAACAAAATAATAGCATTTCACCAACCTGAGTTTCTACAACACACACCAAGGGGAGTTAGCTCCTGGACGTGCAGTGGCAGAGCACCTGTGTCACTGCTGGCAGCTGGCCAGTGGCCATGCAGGAGGGCGGCGGGCAGCAGCCAACAGGCACAGACTCGTTCCTACACCCATGAGACACTCTCTGAGGACATCCAGAAATACTTCACAGGGGAAGCTTGCCAGGTGCTGGGTCCTGTGTGGCCACACTTACTGTCATTTTCTTTTGTTCTGAGGGGCAAGGACATGTCCAAACAGCAAAATTTGGGTCTACATTCTAACATGGCCTAATTTATTTGCATAGTCTACTGAGCTCTGGGACAGCAGGATAGCAAAAATGAAGCCCATCTACAAAGAAGATCACTTCAACGTGGAAAGTCAGAAAATGCAAGAGGAATCAGTGCAAATGTGCACATTTCCAAGGAAGGAATGATAAAAGGGTTTGAGAAAGGTAGACAGAAACTGAACTGCCCACATCCTGTGCATTTTGAAACTGTGAATGATTTGGCTTCCATCAAAACTGTGAAGTCCCTTTAAAAGTACATTTAGAAACATGATCCTGTACTGAGGTCAGACAAAAGAAGAAAAGTGATCTTAAGTGTTTACTCACATGGCATCAAACCACTAAAAAAAGCTCACTGATAAGATAAGGCTGGGGCAAGTGAAATGAAACTCACAGAAATACTTGCCTTGGGAACTCCTACAAGTATTCATTCTCTTAATTCCCATTCGAATATCCTTTCCCAACCACAGCAAACCAGCTCCCACACTGCCTTCAGATTAGGGACACGAGGTTCCTTGGGGAACAGTGCTACACACCCTGCCAACCTCACATTTAACACAGTGACTCTGTACCTCAAAGAAAATCAGCACCTGTTAATGGAATCAATAAAATAAAAATAAGAGAGAAAATGACAGTATTCTATTTGTTGTCATGTCATAACCCTAAACTTTCTACTCTAACAATCTCTCACACATTTTTGTTCATCACAATTTACCAACATTTTTTCTACTATGCAGACACAAAGCAAGGCTGTGTAGTATTCTTGTGCTATCTTTGCTGCCTGCCCCCCTCCATACACCTACATGAGGCTTAAATTAAGAATGACTCTATGGGGAAATGCCCTTATTTTGCAGATTTCCGTTGCTCTGTTTCTGTTCTTTATCAATGTAATAACTCATTAGTATGTTGGTTTCTGAGTATTCCAGTGAAATACACTGGTTATTTCATTTATATAAAAACATGAACACAACACGTGAGCACATGCACATGCTTGGAAATTAATTATTTTTTCAACATAGAAAATTGAGATCACATCAAATTTAAATTCTCAGATATTTCTGTAAAAATTTAAAAATGAATATGTCATCCTGAGTTCTAAAATATGGAGAAAATGGCTTAAATGATGGGAAAAAGTCTATAGCTCCCTAGAGGCTGAAATATGATGATCATCATTTTCATAATTCAAATGAATACATAATTACTAGAGAGCAACAGGGAAGATTTACACTAAACTGAACCAAAAATCAGTGGCAATCAGTATAGGAAAATATACCCTCTTGTATCTGAAGTAAATTAATTTTGTTACTGAAATGTCATCCTGTTGTCATATTTCCACTCTTATCACTTATTCAAACATATCCATTTTTCCTTCCTAATGTTTCATTGCTAAGATAATTGAACTTTGCAGGCTTATATTACTTAAAAGTCTCTGTGTGCATTATTACATGGAAAGGGCAAAGGCAGAGATAGGCCTTATTTAGCTCTCATGGTTTATGATTGCATTGAAGCTCACAATTGATTATAGCTTCCTAACCTCTGTTTTCCTACTCATTACCCTCTTCATTTTATACCAGTATTTCCAGCTATTAGACTGTCTTTATTTAGGAGGCACAAAAGGAAAAGACCAAGAAGAATTTGAAAAATAATACATTTTTGTTTTGATGTTTCAATTTAATGCAGGTTGGAAAATGCTGAACTGTCTAAGGTATACTAAATATTCATTAGGCAGTTTAGCTTTTACTAAGTTCTAAATGAAAATGACCCAGCAAAATCAAATTGAAATTTCATAGAGTACTTTTCAAGTATGGTTCTAAAACATACATTAAACAAAATGCATTCATTTGAATGCAAGTCTCTCTCTTTCTCTAGAATACATACACACCCTAGGGTCTATTATGCTTTCAGTTCAATGCCTCCAAAATGTGTGTGGTGTGGATCAAATAAATAGTTCAACAGCTTTCATAAGCAAACAATCTTATGGTCTGGTATATCTACAAACCTCTTGTGCTATATCTTTATGCTTCCCCACTTACAAAGGTTAATGCAAATTTCATTTGAATTCAAGCAAAATATTCTGCGTTGTTTTCTACATAGACAAATCTGTTCAGAAAGAGCCCATCAGAATTTATCCATGTGAATCCAACAGCCCTTTAAGGACTTGTAGAAGCATAGCAAAATGTGCTCACTTTTAGAAATCAGATTTGCCCTGGCCAGCCTTAGAATCATAGTACTTAGAACAGGAAGGACTTTAGAAATCATACAGCCTAGCCTTCCCATTCCAGCAAAAACATAGAATTTAGCATATGTGCAAAATAACCTATTTTTCATTTCAAAATGTGCTGTTCCTTGTCTCCATGTCTGTTTTATTTGGTATTTATATAAGCACTTTAGATTTCTTCTGTTTACAGTTTTCATGATACATCTTTTTCTGTTTACTTTCAATCTATTTGTGTTTTTATATTTAAAATGCATCAGTTTTAGATGACATATAGCTGGGTCCTGATTTTTAATCCAGCCCCACAATATCTGCCTTTTAATTAGAGTATTAATCTATATAAACTTAATGTAATTATTGTGTTTATATTGTCATTATTGCCTATCTTTCCATCTGTCTCTGTCTTCAAATCTTTTCCTATTTTCACCTATTTTGGCTTACTATAAAGTTTTTTAATAAATATTTTATCTTAGAACACTTTTAAGTTTAGAAAAATATGTGAAGATAGTCGAGAGTTTCCAGATACCTCACATCCAGTTTCTTCCATTATTAACATCTAACATTAGTATGGTACATTTATTATTAATGAGCCAATATTGATACATTATTATTAATTAAATTCACACTTTATTCACATTTTCCAAGTTTTCCCCTGACTTCCTTTTTCTGTTCCAGGATCCATAAACTCCTCTTAGTTGTGACAATTTCTCAGACTTCCCTTTTCTTATGACCTGACAGTGTTGAGGAGCATTGGTCAGGTATTCTATAGAAAGTTCCTCAGTTGGTATTACTCTTATTTTACTCATAATTAGGCTAGGACTGTGTATTTTGGAAGGACGACCCCAGAGGTGAAGTGTCCCTCTTACAACATCAGATCAAGGTATACTCTATTAACATGACTTATTACTATTGACATAAACCCTGTTTCCTGGCTGGAGCAATGTTAGTTTTTCCAATAAAAAGGTGCTTTTCCTGCATCCTCAATTTCATATTGTAATCTGTGGAAAAAGCCACTATGTGTAGTTCATGTTGGGGACATGGAGAGTTATGCTCTTCCTCTTTGAGGGCAGAGAATCTATATAAATTACTCAAATATTTGGACTCAGTAAATATGTTTATTTGTTTATTCTCTCCTAATTGTTTTATTTAATTATCTATTTTATCTCTAGGACTCATGGATGTTTATTTTATACTTTGAGTTATAATCTAATACTATATTTTCTTGCTCATATTGTTCAACTTCTGGTCATTGGGAGTTCTTTTAGTTGGTTCTTATGCCCAGTTGACATACTCTCATCATTGTGGTGTGGGTTTTTAAAGCATTTTTTTTTTTTTTTTTTTTTTACTCTCCAGCACTACAAGATGTTCCAGGCTCAGATCTTGGGAGCAAATCTTTACTCCTCACACATCAGATAGAGCACTAATCTCTAGGGTATATAAAGAACTCAAAAAGCTAAGCACCAAAAAAAAAAAAAAACCTAATCAATCAATAAATGGGCCAAGAATCTGAACAGACATTTCTCAGAAGATGATATACAATCAATCAACAAATATATGAAAAAATGTTCATTATCACTAGCAATTAGAGATATGCAAAAATCAAAACTACTCTAAGATTTCATCTCACTCCAGTCAGAATGGTAGCTATTTTGAATACAAACAACAATAAGTGTTGTCGAAGATGTGGGGGGAAAAGGTACACTCATATACTGCTGGTGGGACTGCAAATTCGTGCAGCCAATATGGAAAGCAGTATGGATATTTCTTGGAAAATTGGGAATGGAACCACCATTTAACCCAGCTACCCCTCTTCTTGGTCTATACCCAAAGGACTTAAAAACAGCATACTACAGGGACACAGCCACATCAATGTTTATAGCAGCACAATTCTCAATAGCTAAATTGTGGAACCAACCTAGATGCCCTTCATCAGATGAATGGATAAAAAAATGACATATATACACAATGGAATTTTACTCAGCAGTAAAAGAGAATTAAATCATAGCATTTGTAGGTAAATGGATGGAGTTAGAGAAGAAAATGCTAAGCGAAGTTAACCAATCCCAAATAACCAAATGCTGAATATTTTCTTTGATATAAGGAGGCTGATTCATAGTGGGATAGGGAGAGGGAGCATGGGAGGAATAGACAAACTCTAGGTAGGGCAGAGGAGTTGGAGGGGAAGGGAGGGGGCATGGGGTTAGAAATGATGGTGAAACGTGATGATCATTATTATCCAAAGTACATGTATGAAGACATAAATTGGTGTGAATATACTTTATATACAACTGGAGATATGAAAAATTGTGCTCTAGATGTGTAATAAGAATTGCAATGCATTCTGCTGTCATATACAAATAAAATAAATTAATTTTTTTAAAAAAGATGCTCCAGGCTCATCTTGTACATTTCATGTTTCTATCCCCAAATCATTCATTTCTCCAAGATACTCTGGTTCTTTCACTGGAGAGTGGTACTAGAAACCAGATTTGGGTAGTAGGTGTGTTTATTTCTCCTAGAGTCTCATTTCTTTAGGTCCTCTCAGCTGACACGGAAAGGTGATAAATATATGGTGTTACTAAGTCAGGTATCTATCCATAGTAAATATTTCCATATGTAACCAGCTGTACATGTACTAAGCTTAACCTGAGCCTTTCCTGATATCTTAAACTCTAAACCATTCCACGTGGAACATTCCAACCTCTTCCCCTTGCCATGAGCAACTTTCTGCTTCAACTGTGAGAGACCTGGCTCTTACCATTTATCATCCATCTACTTAATTGCTCAGTTCCTGTAAAGTAATATCAGAATTATTTGGCTATACACCCTAGAGTATAGTTTATGTATAGATTCTTTTGCCTTTTAATTTATAGACTTCGCTCATTTCCAAAGATACTTTGCTTATCAACTTTTCCCCCTTACTCCCAGTAAAGTTGTTTTAAACATTTGTAATAAAGGCATATTATTTTGTCACATTCTGCCCTTCATTCTGGGATCCTGCAAACTCCTGGATGGTTTTTAAGATGGACACATTAAGATTTACTGTCTATGCTATAAAGTTCTATAGATTTTGACAAAGTCAAATGTCGTAGCTTGCCATTACAGTATTACTCATAATAGTTCGGTTACCTTGTGCCTTATCTACTCAACTTTCCTTCCTCTCCCAAATTCTTGAAATCACTGGTCTCTTAACAGTCTCTACAGATTTTTATAGGATATATTTAACTGGAATCATGTATTTTATAGTCTTTTCAGACTGACTTTTTTTTCATGGAGCAATGTGTATTTAATATTCATCCATATCTTTTCATGGCTTAATAGCTCATTTCTTTTTATAGTGTACTAATAATCCATAGTGTAGATTGTCACTGTTAGTATATTATTTCAGTTAATGAAGAACATCTAGCTTGCTCCCAGATTTTGGTGACTACAAGTAAATCTCTGTTATTATTCATGTGCAGGTTTTTGTGGGGTATATGTTTTCAAAACAGTTCAGAATATAAATAGAAGTTTTTTACTAAAGTGTATGATAAGAGTATTTAACTTTGTAATAAACTTGCCAAACAACTTTCCAAAGTGTGTAAACCATTTTGAATTTACATTGGCAAAGTGTGAGTTCCTGTTGCTCATCCCTGACAGCAATTGTTCATGTCAGGTTTAGACAGGTTTGGTTGTTAGTGATTGTTTGTTTGTTTGCTATTTTATTAAGTGAGTAGAAATAAGGTCTAGATTTTTTATGCTTGTATCTTGTTGGGCTTCTTGAAGGTATAGATTATTGTTTATAATTGGCTCTGTAAACTTGTCAAATCTTGCTTCTGCTACATCTACCCTCATTTTTTATCCCATTCTGTGCTCCATGAAAAAAAAAATCACTTTTGTATATTTCCCTTCTCTTTGTTTCTCCAGTCTTCATTCCATTCTAGGATCTGCCTTCCAGTTTACTTCCTCCTTTAATTAGTCTACTGTGTAGTTAGTGTTAGCAACTGAATTTGTGAATTAATTATTGTGATTTCTAGTTTTAGTTGTTTTATTCCAAAAATGCCTTTTCTACTTTTGCATTTTCTTTTTCCCTGCTCACATTTTCAAACTAATCTCTGATTTCTTAAATATATTAAACATAGTTGTTTCATAACCTGTAATTGATAATATGTGTGTCTGCATTATTTGCAATCTGTGCTGTTTATTACTTCATGTAGAATATTATCTATCAGAATTCTTTGACACCTGTCACGGAGGTAAATTCCCTCAAAGAACATCTGCATTTGCCTCTGTCAGATATGTGAGAACACCTGAAAAACATACTGTTATCCATGTTAAGATTTTTCGAGAATGTAGTCAATGTAAATTGACCTAAAAGCTCTGAGGGTTGGCATGTGTTTAACAAGTTTCAAAGGAGAAATATTTTCCTTTTTTATTCAATACCCTGGTTTAAGACCAGCAACTTTCCTTGTGTTCTGGATGGCATTGTGAGGGAGGGGTATGGAGTGCAGGGAAGGAGAGATCCGGTTTGTTTCAGACTCACCTTTACACTCTTACACAAGAACACTTCTGTAATCCTGACTTTGCTTAGTGGTCATCTTGCCAGTGCACTTAAAGAAGCAAAAAAGAATTGCTTTCGTATTCTTAGTTGTTTTCAGCAGAAGAGCACATAGGCTACCTGTTCTGCAACATTGTCAGAAAAGAAAATGCAAATCCTTTTTATTTTATATGAACACTCAATCCACAAGAAGGCAAATGATTTGACAGAGCCTTCACAGCTCTGATTGTTCGGAATAAAAATTTACTGCTATACTTGGGATTGAACAGTAAATTCTTTTTAAAGAATGTTATTTTCAAAGAAAATATTTTAAGAAGATTCTTTTTAAAGAACATAGGACTCTGAAAATCATAATGACTGGGGAAAATGTAAATATCCATCAATATTCAGTAGGGCAGATTACTTATTAAATAGGTTGTCAAACAGGGTATGTTTCAAGCCACAGAAGACTGTCATTTGATTAAAGATTTTAATCAGATTTGAGGTCATTTCCACCTCAAATCAGTGTACCTCAGACAAATGTCTTTGTTTCATTTGAAATTTTCCCAACTGCCCTACTTCCTAAACACCAGGGGAATCACCAGCTGCTAGCCTGGTATTTAAACCCAAATCTTTGGCATTATCTTTACTTTCAAATCTTTCTTCTTCCACATAGACTCATTTATCAACTTTAGCAGCTTCCTTTGCTCTGTCAATCCTTTGTTGGGGCTGATTACTTTCTGATTAGAATATTGTCAGTGTCATCCTGGTCTTCTAGATGCCAGCATCTACCTATGTTTTTAATTCCTTATAACATGTTCCTGCACATGCATGTGTGCCTGCACACAGACACACACAATTCATCTATATGTTCTATCTGGACATCTTTTTGTGTAAATACTTAGAGCAAGTCTCCATTATGGTTCATCTAGAAAAAGAGTGTTCTAAAATTGGGAGGGGGGATCGTAGAGGTATTTTAGCTTTACATTTGATTTTGATTTTTCAAAGAGATGTAGCTATTTACGACTACCCAGGTAATATAAATTAAAATATGAAGACAATTCTCATGCTTAAATGTCTTCATCCTTCAGTCTTTTATGGTGACTCTCCTCTATCCCTATATACTTTTTGTTCTTTGTTCCCTCCTTTACATTTAACCTTTGAACTTTGTAGCCTAGTTCATAAATTTTATTACTGGGTCAAGGCTTTACCCACCCCCGCCCTCTTTCTTGCGCACGCTCACCAAACATTCTTTGGCACAAAGCAGAGACAAATTTAAGCAAGGTGCATTCTCTGTACTTACCCATAAGGATGTAAGATTGAACACTTTTTTAAAATCACTTTCCTCTATTCTCTTTTCAGAAATAATTTTCCACATGTTGTCCTAAAACATTCCAAGACCTATTCTTCCTGCCTGTCTTTCTTCCAGCTCTCTGCCCTAAATAAATATTTTCCACATTGTACTTTCTCCTTTATCTCATCTACAGTCTTGGAATTTTCAATTCTCAGCCTTCTCTTACAGCCTCCTAAGCCTGAATGCTGACAGTATCATTAACTCTATTCTACTTAATCATCCAGAATGAAGCTCAGAAAGATGTAGAAGTGAAAAACAACAAGGTTGGGGTAAGTTAAAGACTCTAGGAACAACTGGGAAGATAAAACATCAAAGAGATATTTGACGAGAAAGATGTGGATTTTCATATTCTAGAAGCACAACAAAGTCCCCAAAAGGTTAAATAAAATAAAATACACTCAGACGTATCACAGAGAAATTGAACAAAACTGCAAAGAGAAACTGAAAAAGTAGCCGGAGAGAAAAGACAGAGTGTCTTATGAATGATAGTCAATTAGTCAGCTGATTTTTTAATGAGAGACAGCGGAATATCATCACACTGCTGAGAGAAAAATAAAAGTCAACTTTGAATTGTAAACCCTGCAGAATGTTTTCAAAAACAATGATGAAACAAATACAAATGCTGAGAAAACTACTTTTTGAGGTTTTGATGATGGCATGAACTTCATAAAGACTGGTCAACAATTAAAAATGGTAACAGGTAATTTGAACAAATTCTGATTTATAAAATAATAATAATAGTAATAATAATAATGATAGTTTTCTATTGCTGTCATAAAAATTACTGCATATTTAATGCCTTAACATAAGTTAGTATCTTATAGTTCAGTAGTTCAGAAATTTGACACAGGTCTATTGGGCTAAAATCTTGATGTTAGCAGGATTATATTCCTTTCTGATGACTCTGAGGAGAGAAGCCTTTACCTTGCCATTCCTCCGTTTTAGAGCCTGCCTACATTCCTGGGCTCATATCCCTTTTTCTAGATCTTCAAAGTATTTTTCTGACCATTCTGTATAGTCATATCTTTCTCTGTTCAAAGCCAAGAGAGGTCCTTGGCTTTTAAGGATTCCTGGGATCCCACTGGACCCACATGGATAAAACAGATTGATCTCCTCATCTCAAGGTCCTTAATCTTAGACCTTACTCCTATCTGAAAATCCCTTTCATGATATAAAGTAAAATATTCATAGGTTTCCTGAGAATTAGGATATAGACATTTTATTGAAGGGCATTACAGATGGTCCCTGATTTATGCTGACTCAATTTAGGAGTTTTCAACTTTATGATGGTGCAAAAGCAATACATATTCAGTAGAAACCATACATCAAATGTTGAATTTTTATCTTTTGCTATCGATATATGGTATAACACTCTCTCATGATGCTGGGCAGGGGCAGGGAACCACAACTCTGAGTAAGTCAGTCACACAACCACAAAAAGAAGCAACCAATACTGCACAGTATTCTATGTTGCTAAGCTATGATTTTCCATAGATTAGGAGTATTAAGTGTATTTCCAATTTAGAATATTTTCAACTCATGATGGGTTTATAGTGAGATGACCCCATCATATGTGGAGGCACATCTGCCTTCTTCCTGTTATAATTATTATTTATTATTTTGTGTTCCTACTTACCTACACCATAATGAATAAAATCATACTGTAAAACACTAAGAGAAAACAAATAGGTTAGAAGCTTAATATTATAAGAACAATAGTTCCCCCTACATTTATATATTGTTTCAAAGGAACTCTACTAAAAATCTCATATGGTTTCTTATAAAATTTATGAAGTTGATTCTGAACTCTATATGGAAAAGTGAAGGTTCAAGAAAAGCCACGAGCGCACCCCCTCCACGGGGGTCCCGAAGGCCACAGCTTGGCCGCTGCAGCCACCGCCGCTGCCGACACCGCTTTCCGCGGAGCACCTTAGAACAGACTCTTAACCGCGAGAGTGAGCTGCCGAGTAAAATGGAACAGCTGATAAGATGAGTGACAATTTAAAATCTAAATGATCCAACATGGCGGCGGACGCGGAGAGATCAAGTCTCTAACCCCTTCAGCTGCACGGGCATAGGGAGAAGTAAACTGTCAAAATACTGTTCGCTCAGGACCACTAGGCACGGTTGAGCTGAAGTGGACCCCGGGCGAACAGTCTAGCCTTCTCAGAACACACCGAGCCCGAATTGGCTGCATTCTAGCTCCGGTTCGCTTGCTTCATGTGACTCAGCACTAATGATTCCACTGAAATAACTAGTCGGCCCGCCTGAACTCAAAGAGGTAAAAGCCAACTGAGCACCACAGCCAGACCCAGGGAATCAGGAGTGACGCAGGACTAGCGGCGCAGAACTCCCAGCTATCGCTATCACCAGTGCTGACAACAGGTCCCTTGCACCAGCTATCAGGGGAGTTGCTGCTACCTGAGGGCAAACAAATTCGCTGGGGGCCCTCAGCCCCAAGCCCTACAAACTTAGGGTCTGAGGGAGGCAAACAGAAAGGGTGTGCCCAGGCACCCATGAAAACAGGGCTCCCAGGAGCAGCAGACCTGGTGTGTAGTCAGTATTGTGGTGAGTGTCACAGGTGAGCGGGGCCTGGCTTGAGGAACCACAAGAGAAGGCCCTAGGCACTCAGGATTGGAGACCCGCACAGTCTGGGAAGAAGAGCTGAGGCACAGTGATTGGTTCCCACCTATCAAGAAGAGAAGCCTGGCCCAGTGGGCATAGCTCCACCAACTGGAAGAGAAGTTAATCGAGCTATATGACTGCATGTATTATTATTATTTTTTTTAATGATTATTATTAGTATTTTTTTAAATTTTTTTTTAATTTTATTTTCACTTTTTGTTGTTGATGTAGTTGTTGTTCTTTAACGTTCTTATTAATGGTTTCAATTTTTTTTTAATTCTTTTTATTTTATTAGTATTACTATTATTTTTTAAACTTTAATTTCCATTTTTTTACTATCATTATAAAATTTTTTCTTTTTTTTGGTTTTAAATTTTTATTTTTTCGTTTCTTCTTTCTTTCTTTTCACTTTTTTTTTCTTTTGTCTTCTCACTTCTTTTCAATTTTCCTATTCCCCCTTCCTTGAATTCTACCTGCCTACACTCATTCTCTTTAGTGACTTCTTCCCTCCCTTTCTAATATTTCTCCTCCCCAGTGCCTGCAAGCTAGGCAAACCTGCAACCCACGGGCGGGTCAGGTCCAGCAACCTGCCGAGTGACAGAACAGCTACACGTGTCTGCAGGGAACACGGACAGGACCCACAAGTAGGACAGGGCCGGTGGCTTGCTGAGGGGCGGAACCGACCCCTCCCCCAGTGCCTGCAAGCTAGGCGAACCTTCGACCCATCAGGAAGTTAGGCCCAGCAACCTGCGGAGTGACAGAGGTGCCCCTCATGCCTGCTGGGTAGGCAGACCTTTGACCGACCAGCAGAGCAGACCTAGGGCCTGCCAGCGTGGTAGACGGATCACACCAATTGGAGGAGGATCACAGCCACTACCTGCCCTGCAAGGGTGATTTTTCAACTATACAAGAGCAATATAAATAAATAGAGAGAAAATTTCAAAACACATCAGTTTCACCAAGCAGAAAGAAACGCCAGCAGTATGAAAAGACAAGGAAAGAAAGGATCACAGGCAATGCAGGTCAACTCAACTTTAGAAGAGGTAATAGGTGCAACAGATGGAATGTCAGATAGAGAGGTCAGGATATACATGCTTCAGATGATCTGGAGTCTCAAGGAAGACATGAGACAGCAAAATCAGATAATGAAAGATCACATTGACAAACAAATCCAGGAAGTAAAAGATCAATTTCACAGGGAGATAGAGGTAATAAAAAACAAACAAATAGACATCCTAGAAATGCAGGAAACAATAAACCAACTCAAAAACTCAATTGAGAATACTACCAGCAGAGTAGATCACTTAGAAGAGAGAACATCAGACAATGAAGACAAAGTATTTCAACTGGAAAAGAACATAGACAGCTCAGCAAATCTGCTAAGAAACCATGAGCAGAACATCCAAGAATTATGGGACAATATCAAAAGACCAAATTTAAGAGTCATTGGGATACAGGAAGGCACAGAGCTCCATTCCAAAGGAATAAACAGCCTATTCAGTGAAATAATACGAGAAAACTTCCCAGACTTGAAGAATGAGACAGAATCCCAAATCCTAGAAGCCTACAGGACACCGAATGTGCAAAATCATAAGAGATCCACACCTAGACACATTATAATGAAGATGTCCAACATACAAAATAAGGAGAAAATTTTAAAAGCTGCAAGAGAAAGAAAGCAGATTACATTTAGGGGTAAACCAATCAGGATAACAGCTGATCTCTCAACACAGACTCTGAAAGCTAGAAGATCCTGGAATAACATATTTCAAACACTGAAAGAAAATGGGTTCCAACCAAGAATCGTGTATCCGGCGAAATTAAGCTTCAGGATAGAAGATGAAATTAAAACCTTCCACGATAAACAAAAGTTAAAAGAATTCGCAGCTAGAAAACCATCTCTTCAAAAAATCCTTGGCAAAACATTACAGGAAGAGGAAATGGAAAATAACATTGAAAACCAACTATGGGAGGCAGGACAGTAAAGGGGGGAAAGTAGTCAAAGAGGATAACAAATCAGGTTTAGTAACATTAGTAAACAAATATGGCTAGAAGAACAAACCATATCTCAATAATAACCCTAAATGTTAATGGCTTAAACTCACCAATTAAGAGACACAGGCTAGTAGAATGGATCACAAAACAAGACCCAACAATATGCTGCCTACAGGAGACGCATCTGATAGGAAAAGATATTCATAGACTGAAGGTGAAAGGTTGGGAAAAATCATACCACTCATATGGACTGAGGAAACAAGCAGGAGTGTCCATACTCATATCTAATAAAATAGATTTCAAGCCAAAGTTAATCAAAAGGGATAAAGAAGGACACTTCATACTGCTCAAGGGAACCATACACCAACAAGACATAACAATCATAAATATATATGCCCCAAATAATGGTGCAGCTGTGTTCATCAAGCAAACTCTTCTCAAGTTCAAGAGTCTAATAGACCACCATACAATAATCATGGGAGACTTCAACTCACCTCTCTCACCACTCCACAGATCTACCAAACAAAAGTTAAATAAGGAAACTATAGAACTCAACAACACAATTAACAACCTAGACTTAATTGACATATATAGACTATACCACCCAACATCAAGTAGTTACACTTTTTTCTCAGCAGCACATGGAACCTTCTCAAAAATAGACCATATATTATGTCACAGGGCAACTCTTAGACAATATAAAGGGGTAGAGATAATACCATGCATCTTATCTGATCATAATGGAATGAAACTGAAAATCAATGATAAAAGAAGGAAGGAAAAATCAAGCATCACTTGGAGAATGAACAATAGGTTGCTGAATGATCAATCGGTTTTAGAAGACATCAAGGAGGAAATTAAAAACTTCCTAGAGTTAAATGAAAACACAGACACAACATATCGGAATCTATGGGACACATTGAAAGCAGTTCTAAGAGGAAAATTCATTGCTTGGAGTTCATTCCTCAAAAAAAGAAAAAACCAACAAATAAATGATCTCATACTTCATCACAAAAGCCTAGAAAAAGAAGAGCAAAACAACAGCAAAAGAAGTAGAAGGCAAGAAATAATTAAAATCAGAGCTGAAATTAATGAAATTGAAACAAAAGAAACAATTGAAAAAATTGACAAAACTAAAAGTTGGTTCTTTGAAAAAATAAATAAAATTGACAGACCCTTAGCCATGCTAACGAAGAGAAGAAGAGAGAGAACCCAAATTACTAGCATACGGGATGAAAAAGGCAATATCACAACAGACACTTCAGAAATACAGAAGATAATCAGAAATTATTTTGAATCCTTATACTCCAATAAAATAGAAGATAGTGAAGGCATAGATAAATTCCTTACGTCTTATGATCTGCCCAGATTGAGTCAGGAGGATATAGACAACCTAAACAGACCAATAACAATAGAAGAAATAGAAGAAACCATCAAAAGATTACCAACTAAGAAAAGCCCAGGACCGGATGGGTATACAGCAGAGTTTTACAAAACCTTTAAAGAGGAACTAACACCAATACTTTTCAAGCTATTTCAGGAAATAGAAAAAGAGGGAGAACTTCCAAATTCATTCTACGAGGCCAACATCACCCTGATTCCGAAACCAGACAAAGACACTTCAAAGAAAGAAAACTACAGACCAATATCTCTAATGAACCTTGACGCAAAAAATCCTCAATAAAATTCTGGCGAATCGGATTCAAATATATATCAAAAAAAATTATACACCATGATCAAGTAGGATTCATCCCTGGGATGCAAGGCTGGTTCAATATACGGAAATCAATAAATGTTATTCACCACATCAATAGACTTAAAAATAAGAACCATATGATCATCTCGATAGATGCAGAAAAAGCATTTGACAAAGTACAGCATCCCTTTATGTTCAAAACTCTAGAAAAATTAGGGATAACTGGATCATACCTCAACATTGTAAAAGCAATCTATGATAAGCCACAGGCCAGCATCATTCTGAATGGAGAAAAAATGAAGGCATTCCCTCTAAGATCTGGTACAAGACAGGGATGCCCTCTCTCACCACTTCTGTTCAACATAGTCCTCGAAACACTGGCCAGAGCAATTAGACAGACGAAAGAAATTAAAGGCATAAAAATAGGAAAAGAAGAACTTAAATTATCACTATTTGCAGATGATATGATTCTATACCTAGCAGACCCAAAAGGGTCCACAAAGAAGCTATTAGAGCTAATAAGTGAATTCAGCAAAGTGGCAGGATATAAGATCAACACGCATAAATCAAAGGCATTCCTGTATATCAGCGACAAACACTCTGAAACGGAAATGAGGACAACTACTCCATTCACAATATCCCCCCAAAAAATAAAATACTTGGGAATCAACCTAACAAAAGAGGTGAAAGATTTATACAATGAAAATTACAGATCCCTAAAGAAAGATATAGAAGAAGACCTTAGAAGATGGAAAAATATACCCTGCTCATGGATAGGCAGAACTAACATCATCAAAATGGCGATATTACCAAAAGTTCTCTATAAGTTCAATGCAATGCCAATCAAAATCCCAACAGCATTTCTTGTAGAAATAGATAAAAGAATCATGAAATTCATATGGAATAATAAAAGACCCAGAATAGCAAAAACAATACTAAGCAGGAAGTGTGAATCAGGCGGTATAGCGATACCAGACTTCAAACTATACTACAGAGCAATAGTAACAAAAACAGCATGGTACTGGTACCAAAACAGGCGGGTGGACCAATGGTACAGAATAGAGGACACAGTAACCAATCCACAAAACTACAACTATCTTATATTTGATAAAGGGGCTAAAAGCATGCAATGGAGGAAGGATAGCATCTTCAACAAATGGTGCTGGGAAAACTGGAAATCCATTTGCATCAAAATGAATCTGAATCCCTATCTCTCGCCATGCACAAAAGTTAACTCAAAATGGATCAAGGAGCTTGATATTAAATCAGAGACACGGCATCTGATAGAAGAAAAAGTTGGTTATGATCTACATACTGTGGGATCAGGCTCCAAATTCCTCAATAGGACACCCATAGCGCAAGAGTTAACAACTAGAATCAACAAATGGGACTTACTCAAACTAAAAAGTTTTTTCTCAGCAAAAGAAACAATAAGAGAGATAAACAGGGAGCCTACATCCTGGGAACAAATCTTTACTCCACACACTTCAGATAGAGCCCTAATAACCAGAATATATAAAGAACTCAAAAAATTAGACAATAAGATAACAAATAACCCAATCAATAAATGGGCAAAGGACCTGAACAGACACTTCTCAGAGGAGGACATACAATCAATCAATAAGTACATGAAAAAATGCTCACCATCGCTAGCAGTCAGAGAAATGCAAATCAAAACTACCCTAAGATACCATCTCACTCCAGTAAGATTGGCAGCCATTAGGAAGTCAAACAACAATAAGTGCTGGAGAGGATGCGGGGAAAAGGGCACTCTTGTTCATTGCTGGTGGGACTGCAAATTGGTGCAGCCAATTTGGAAAGCAGTATGGAGATTTCTTGGAAAGCTGGGAATGGAACCACCATTTGACCCAGCTATTCCCCTTCTCGGTCTATTCCCTAAAGACCTAACAAGAGCATGCTACAGGGACACTGCTACATCGATGTTCATAGCAGCACAATTCACGATAGCAAGATTGTGGAATCAGCCTAGATGCCCTTCAATAGATGAATGGATAAAAAAAATGTGGCATCTATACACAATGGAGTATTACTCTGCATTAAAAAATGACAAAATCATAGAATTTGGAGGGAAATGGATGGCACTAGAGCAGATTATGCTAAGTGAAGCTAGTCAATCTTTAAAAAACAAATACCAAATGACTCCTTTGATATAAGGGGAAGAAACAAGGACAGGGTAGGGAGGAAGAGTTTGAGAAGAAGATTTACATTAACAGGGCTGAGAGGTGGGAGGGAAAGGAAGTGAGAAGGGAAATCGCATGGAAATGGAAGGCGATCCTCAGGGTTATACAAAATGACATATAAGAGGAAAGGAGGGGTAAGACAGGATAATACAAATGGAAGAAATGATTTACAGTAGAAGGGGTAGAGAGAGAAAAGGGGAGGGGAGGGGAGAGGAGGGGAGGGGAGGGGGGATAGTAGAGAATAAGACAGACAGCAGAATACATCAGACACTGGAAAGGCAATATGTCAATCAATGGAAGGGTAACTGATGTGATACAGCAATCTTTATACGGGGTAAAATTGGGAGTTCATAACCCACTTGAATCAAACTGTGAAATATGATGTATTAAGCACTATGTAATGTTTTGAACGACCAACAATAAAAAAAAAAAGAAAAGCCACGAGGTTCTTGACAAAGTAGAATAAAGTGAGGAGTCTTGTCCTTCAGCAAGATGAAATTTATTCTAATGCCATAGTAATTAAAACCATGTGGTACTGATATAGGAAAAGACACAAGGATAGATGCTCCAGGTGTATTCCCACACATACTTGGAAACTTGATATATGACCAGTGTAGTGACACAGGTCAATAAAGAAAATCCTGGATTTACCCCATTTGTGGGACTTGACTATTGTTTATTCATGTGGAGGCAATGAATTGCATCTTCACTTCTTATCATATAAAAATTTATTCCTAGGTTGTAATAGCTGCGTATGCTATCTTTCTTACCTCCCTAGATTACAATGCAGTAACACAAAAAGGATTTGTTTCTTATCTGGACCACATTCCAGTGTAGACTTGTTGGGGAGCAGCCTGTCAATTCTCTGATCTCCATTGTCATTCACAGATATCATCTCCTTCCAACTGGTGGTTCTGACATCCTTTTGGTTCAGTTCTCCTCTAATTCTTTTATCTCCTTTCCATGTGCTGCTCTTTCTGCACCACCTCATTACTCTGCAGAATCCCCACTAACAAGAAGGTACTTACCAGATGTGGCTTCTCAATCTTGGACTCCCAGCCTCCAGAACCCTGAGTGGAATAAACCTGTATTCCTTATAAGTTACCTTGTCTTTGGTATCTGATTATAAGAGTAGGAAGTGGATGAAGACATGCCTTTTCCTTGTACTTCCTTCTCAAAAATTTTCTAATCATGTTCCATCCCAGTCCCTGCCCATACAACCAAACCATTAGCCATAATTCATGATATATATCATGTGTTGATATATAGCTGTACCTCTGGCCATCTCTTTTTCCATGTAAAACGAACACCCAGGTACACTTCTCAGAGTTCTGCCACTTAAAAAATTTCCCTTTGTCACAGTCTCCTAGGGCAATCCCAGAGTGAAACAGAGCACTGCAACCATTCATTTTTGGGTATTGTTTACAAATCATATAGAATCTTCTGTAAACCAAGCCCAAGATTTTTCTTCCTCAATCAACTAGTCATGAAAAATTCCATATCCTATTCTAAGTATGGTCTGAGAGGAAGAGAGCCAAAGACAGAAGGTACAGTCTTTTATAATCTAATCTTGGAAGTGACCATATAAATTTTGGCATCTTCTATTGGTTATACAGACCAATCCTGGAATAATATGGGTAGGGATTATACAAGGGTGCAAATATTAGGAGGCATGAATCATTAAGGTTCATCTTGGGCAGTCCTTTGTTTACCAAAAAGGAGAAAACAAAGTTAGGCAATGGGGCCTAGAGTCACTTATTACATTATCAATGTGTGCTATGTTAAACTATACCTGAGTAAATTTAAAAAGGCAGAGATGGTGGGAACAATTTGCAATTAAGTCATTTGGAATAAATGATTTATGAGACATTGGATACAGGTATTGCATAATCCATACTGATTTTGAAATGTGAAGTTCATTCATGTTCTCATCTCTTTGAAGGCGGGAGTCTCATTGTTGATGTCCATTTTTTATGCCTTATGATAGTGATTCCTTGCACCTAATGATGAGTTTCTTCAAGAGACAATCCCTCACTTAGTTAGAGTGCAAATATTCTAAATTTTTTGGTTTTCTTTTTAATACTCTTATAAATGCACTCACCTACAATCTTAAAATGCCTTCATAATATGTACTTTTAAATTCAAGTAAAATAATGTCTGGAAAGTCCTTGAGCTATTGAAAAAGTAGAAAACACTCTATCGTAACTTCTGTTTTAGAAACTAAAGCACAAGATCATGGATTAAGTCTCTTGTTCATCTATCCATCCATCCATCCATCCATCATCCATCCATCCTTTTAACTAATGTTTGGACCTTTATACTAATAGTTCTGGGATTCCATACAGTGATTCAGCCAAGTTTTACAAAGAAGACTGAATGAAAATAGTGGTAGAGGAGTAAGAAGAGACAGATGTTGGAGATATTATAAGAAGTAAATTGGAAAAAAAATATCAAAGCAAGAAGATAGAAAAGAAACTCAAATGTATTGAGGAAAGTAATCTTGCCAGTGACTAAGGTAATTGAAAGGGTGGGCAAGGAGTTGTAGGTGGGATCTGGTTAGGTTGAGATAATGGCAGGTCACCCACATAGAAGTTAAAACAGAAATGAAGCTCATGTAATCAATTAGAATTATTAAGATAATGTTTTTTCATTCAATTTATTTTGCAAATATTTGATATACATCTATCAGATACCATAACACATGTCAGGAAACCTATTATAGACATACGTTTTGTTATTCTCAAAATTTAGGGTACTTTTGATTTAAGTGAACAGTTTCTACCATATCCAAGTTCCACATTCTTTCAACCACACCAGCCCATTTCCTCAGTTCTTAGCATGCTTACATTGTAATAATGGAAGAAAATTCATTCACTAAAATAAATTTCAGTTTATCACATGGAATTTCAGAGTATAATATTGCTACCAGAGACCAGGGTAGTGGGGAGGGGAGGAATGGGGAAAGTTTGATCAATGGGTGCCAAGTTACAGTTAGATGGGACCAAGAAATTCTGATGTGTCATTTAACAGTAGCATGGCCATAGATAATAATAATTTACTGTAAATTTCAAAAAGCTAGGAAGATTTTCCAAGTTTTTATCATAAAGAAAAGATGAATGTTTAAGGAGATAGACACATAACCTGATTTAAACATTATACAATATGTACATGTACAGAAACATTACATGATACTGCAGTTACATGGACATGTTTACACTTTATACATCAGTTAAAAATAACTTTAAAAATAACTTTAATATACAAACTGCATATGCACAAGTCCTAATACAGTGGCACAAAGAAAAGATCCTCAGAATCCAGGTGAGAAAAATAAACTCTACTGGCTTGAGCATTCAGGGAAGGCTCAATGGAGGTTGGCATTGGAGCTTAATCTTTAATGATGGGAATATTTGGAAATAGACACAAGAATGATTATGTCCCAGTTTTAAGAAGCAGAAAGAATAAATACAAATTAGTGGGAAAGCTAAGAAATATAGAGCTTTGTGACTTATACAGTTTGGCTGAAAGATCATTTGGGGAATATGATTAGAGGGGATAAAATTTCCATTGTTGATGGTCTAGAGCCTTGAATGTCAACTTCAATCTGTAAGCTATTCAGTGAACAAAGGGGATATATTAAAAGCTGTTGTGCAAAGAAATAATATGACTAGTGCTAAGTTTTAGGAAGGTTATTGTAATGGCTGGCCACACAATTAGTTCAAGGTGGTTGAATGACCCACATGCAACCAAGAGACTTATACTTGAAGAAAAAATTTCTTTTTAAACTTTTCCTTTCTTTAACGTTATTAGGAAGGAGGAGCCCTGTCTTTGGTGCCTGAAACGTAGAGGCTGTAAGCCTGATGATGCTGGGACCTATTGTCATTTAACATGGATGAAACATGCAATTTGGGTCAATGCTTGCGTCTGTTGGAAATGCAAAAGCAGGTCCGAAATGGGAGCAGAAGGAACGATGGAAAAATGATAAGAGAAGATATTGATTCACACACGTATATAGTTTTCAAATATTTTATGATACTTTATGATACTATGTCAACTTCACTAGGCCAAGACACGACTACATATAGTTACTCTGGGTTTGTTGGGGAGGGCTTTCTGGATGAGATTATCATTTGAATCAGTAGGTGGAGCAAAGCAGGTGGCCCTCCTCAAGGTTGGTGAACCTCACCTGTCCATTGAAGAACTGAACAGAACAAAGACGCTGGGCAAGAAAGAGTTTGCTTTCTCTGCCTGATTCTCTTCAACCTGAGACATCAATTGGTCTTCTCCTGCCCTTGGACTTATGTTTGGACTGACATCATGTCATAGAATCTCCTAGGCCTCCAGCTTGCTGACTGCAGATCTTGGCACTTCTCAGCTTCCATAATTGTATGAGTGGACTCCCCATTGAGACCTTCATGAATTACTTTGTGTCCAGACCAAAAAAAAATGTTATATTTTAAAAATAAGAAATAAACCTTATGCTAAAATCGAGGAGCACAGAAACAGGGAAAAGGTGTTGGGTAAATTACTTGAACAAGGAATTTTGAGTTCCGTTTCCTCATTGCCAGATGACAGCAATAATAGTCTCTACACATCATGGGGTATTGTGAGGATTAAACAATAAAATGCATTTAGAACAATGACTAACATAACAGTGCTGGTTATCTCTTGTTGTTGCCAAAAAAGGGAATCCATAATTGAGTCTTGTTTCCTGGGAGGAAGGAGAGCTGGCCAAAAAACAAAACAACAACAACAACAACAACAATAAAACACCAAACAAACAAACAAAAGCCAAAAACAAGCCAAAGAAGAGAGGAAGCATGAAATTTAGCAAATAGTATTATCACAAGACCTAAGGAGGAAAGAATAGGAATTTTAAACACTGCCGAGAAAGCTGCACCTAGGATCTTACTACAACTGAATCCTATGTACTCTCTTCTGTTGGCATTTAGAAGTCTTTACTCCAGAGCCTGGCACTTAGGAACTAGCTTTGCTGTGTTAACTTGTATTGGATGTGTGTTACATTGTGTTCATTTATATAAAATCTGTGCATTCTTTTTCTTCCCTGTGTGGTATTAACCAACCTCTGAACTCTTCAAAGCTAGAATCATGTGATTTTTCTCCCCCAACAATAAATTTTTTATGTTCTGTTCTTTTAGAAACCAGACACACACACACACACACACACACACACACACAAATTTAGTATGAACACAGGAGGCCATCAAGGATGTGACCTACAAATGTCAATATAAACAGAGATGCACCTTTTTAAAAATTAATATTAAATGTAATCCATTCTTTGAAAATTCTTGTTAGAAACGCTTTATCCAACAGTATCCACGCTTCTGTCAACAGCTTTGTTTTGATAAATTGTAGATTGTATACTTGTTGCAGAAAATAAAATAAACTCTCTCTTGGATATGAGTTTCCCCCTTCACCTACAAATAGAAAATTTAACTGATACTCCCTTATAGGAAATTTGAGCTTAAATAATTTTGTTTGATTCTGTTAAACTCATTTGGTAACTGGAATAAGATATTTCCCATTGTTTGTTTTGTGTATTTTCTGTTTTATTCAATTACTTTAGTAATTTCTATCAGGATGAATAAAAATGAATGAAATCCTTATTTTGAAATAGATCATCTTTATGATACAAAGTTTTATAAAAGTTTGGCTTATAGCCCATTATATCTATAATGAGAGTTTCTTTTTTTTTTAAATCCCAAAAAGCAACACTTAAATTTTATGATGAAGTAAATCATCTCCATTTCAATGGCTTCTTTATTTCCTTAAAGAAAACTTGGAAATAAACTTTCATAGTAGAAAATTCCAAAGAGTCTTTTAAAATACTGTAATATTCATTTGCTTATGATGAATATAGAAAATAAGTAATAAGTGATAAAGTAAGTCTTTATCACTGCACTATTATAAAGTGAGTGAGTGAAGTTTTTGTATTGGCCTTAATTTGGAGGACTTTCAATGGATGCTCATGATTCTTATTCCCTTAAGAAAACAGAAGTGATTCACATGCTTGAATCACCAATGCAGCAAACTTACCTACGCCTAATCCACATTAATATCCTGGCCTTCCTGTTGTTACTAGAGATGAACTGCTGATAGAAGTTGTAGCTTCTAAATAAGGCCACTGCCTTCTTAGATGCTATCCCTTCATATCTGCCAGATTGCATCTGCAGTTGTCCCCTCTGTCTTCTCTGTCATCAATTTCACCCCCTCTACTGGCATTCCAAAAGCTACTCTCTAAACCCAACTTTCATTCCAGCTAATTCTATTCTGCTACCTTTCTTAGCAAAATTTTACCTCATGTGCTCATCTATGATCAGTGTCCAATTCTTCTCTTTCCATTCCCTTGAAAGCCTACTAGAGAGAAGTTTTGGTCCTGGTACCACTCGGTCAAGGCTCTTGTCAAGGCCAATGACCTTCACTTTGCCATATCCACTGGGGAATTCCCACCCTCATTTTATTTGGTCTATTAGTATCCATTGTTCTTCTAATACTCAGTCAACTTGAAATTCAAACTATGTTTTTCCTAACTCATAGTCCAATGTTTCTCAATTTTCTTTGCTGGAGCCTTTTTATTTTTCTAATCTCCAAACTTTGATGCTACTCAGAGTCAATTCAACAATCCATACTCAGTCTCTGTGTGATCTCACATAGACTCATGTTTTTTATGTCATCTCTCACTAATGCCACTTAAAGTTATGTTCTCAATCCAAGTCCATGTTTGTTGAAACCTCCATTTGTGTTTCCAACAGGCATCTTAAAATTAATCAAAACCCCAATTTTTATTACTTCCTCAAAGCTTCTTTATTTCTTGTCTCAGCAAATGGTGACTTTATTCTTCCAGATGTTTAAATCAAGTTAATACTTCTTATCTATCCATGATTTTTGAAAAATGTACCTTAAAAATATGTCCAGACTCTAATCATGTGTCACCTTCCTCTGATACTACTACCATATCACTTCCATCTCCTTCCTCAGTTTTATTTTTCTTTGTAATCCTTATCAATACTTAATGTTATGAGTTGAATGATATTCATCTAAAAAGACACTTTCAAGTCCTTAGCCCAAATACCTCAGAATGTGACCTTAATAAGAAATAGAGTTATTATAGCTAAGATGACCTCATACTGAAGTAAGGTGGGTTCCTAATTCCACATGATTGATGTCCTTATAAGAAGATGGCCATGTGAAGACATGGGGAAACCCACAGAGATGGAGGCAGAGATTGGAGTGATGCTGCTGGAAGAGACGTGTAGAGATTTCAGAAATTTTATGGCCTGGCTGTTACTTTATTTGAGACTTCTAGCCTCTGGAATGATGAAAGAATAAATTTCCATTATTTTCATCCACCATTGGTGGTACTTTCTTATGGCAACCCTAGGAAACCAATATAACTAACATATTACACATTTTAAAAATTTATTTGTTAATTGTCTGTCTACCCTAACTAAAATGGAATCTCCAAGATGACTATGATCAGTCCTTCCCCCGCTCACCACCACCACCATGTCCATATTCTCTTACCTAAAAGATAGAGAGTGATTTATTGTGACTAGTAAAATATCAGAGAATCTAATACCCAATGTGGCTATATTTGGACAGAGGGTTTTTAAGGAGGTCAATAAATTAAAGGAATTCCTAAGGGTGGGCCCCTAATTCAATAGGACTGGTATCTTTATAAGGAGAGGAAATTTATATCAGAGACCTCACTTCTCAGTACATACACAGAAGAAAAGTCATGCATTGATATAGCAAGAAGGTGGCCATCTGCAAGCCAGGCAGAGAGGCCTCATCAGAAACCAACACTGCTGGTACTCTTCTAGCTTCCAGAACTGTGAAAAAAAAAAAGAATATCTATTGTGTTAGTCATCCAGTCCAACATAGATGTTTCTGGTTTTAAGTAAATCAATTACTTTTGTTGATTTCTGTATATATCCTGAGCTACTAAGTACAATGAGCATGCCTAGGACCAATTTGTAATATTTTTTTTAATTTTTTTTAGTTATACATAGACACAATATCTTTTTTTAATTATTATTATTTTTTAGTTGTAGGTGGACACAATACCTTTATTTTATTTATTTATATGTGGTGCTGAGGATCGAACCCAGGGCCTCACACATGCTAGGTGAGTGCTCTACTGCTGAGCTGTACACAATATCTTTATTTTGTTTGCTTTATTTTTTTATGTGGGGTTGAGGATCAAACCCAGTGCCTCATATGTGCGAGATAAGTCCTCTGCCACTGAGCCACAACCCCAGCCCTAGTTTATAATATTTTAACACCAATTTTCACTAAAAGAAATCTGGGTTTCATAGAAAGAATTACAACAACAAAAATAACAAACTATCTTTAGTAAAAAAAAAAAAAAATTTTTTTTTTCACCTGGTATATCTTAGTGGATTGGAAACTAAGATCTCTATCAAAGGACCAGTGTACAACATGATAGACATCCAATTGGATAAAGGAGGGACAGTTTGAGCATTAAAAAAAAAATGCAATTGGTTAAAATCATTAAATACTGGGTTATAAATTCAAAACTCATCTTTTAAAAGAGGTAGAGGTAGGGAAATAAATACAACACCCAAGTGAGAGGGTGGTGAAAACATTTTACTGGACAGCACTGCAAGTAATTAAGTCTAAAGCCTAGCCATTAAAAGAAAATATGTAAATATTTATTTTGCCTTCCCTGTATAAACCACAGACTAACTAAAGAAACCTATTGATGAGGGAGAAAAAGCTCCTCTTTCTAATCAAACTCCATAAATTTGCAAAGGATGATATAATGAGAAAATCGCCATTTTCTAAATAATGAAGTAAAACAATTTGGGCAAAACCCAACAACAAATGAACCATGAGATGTACAGTTGATGGGGAGATCAAACGGTCAACACTTGAACTCTTTGATCAATGAGCACCAAAAGCGGGACTTGAAGCATTATGTGCCTCCTGATGCACTACAGTTTGAAACCCATGGTATCACTGTGCTATCAAATGCTGATGGGGTATCTAAACAAGCATATAAAGGTGGCCTTCATGTTCAGCAAATACAATGGAAAAAGGAACAAACAAATAACACCACAAGAAAGCAAACGGACAGATTCAGACTGGGATGTTCTTCAAATACACTGATCCAGTTTCTTTACCAAGTCAAATACAGAAAGAAGCAAATGTTGGGGAATAAAAGAGGAAGAGAAATACTTTTGATTATGAGAGGCTTCAGCAACTTATCAAGAAAATGTCATGTGTAGACCTTGCTTAGCTCCTGATTCAAACAAAACACTTATTAAAAGAAAAACATGTTTTAAAAAAGATAATTTGGAGGGAGATTTGATTATGGTGCTCAGTATTCAATTAAGGAATAATTACTAATTTTGTTAGGTGTGATAATGACATAATTGGAGAAAAAAATCTCCAAATTTATTTTTAAAAATGAAATGAAATGTGTGAAATGACATGATGTGTGGGATTTGTTTTCAAATAACTCTGCAAAGAAAAATAGAAAAGAGATAAATGAAGCAATGTGGCAAAGTCTTAGTAATCATTGAGAACAAAGGATGGCAGAACAGGGATCATCATATTATTGTTTGCGTGCATGTTTGAAATTTTTCATAATAAAAATATTTTAGTTCACTGCATTTCAAAAGTATGCCGTAATCTTCAGAGAAGTCCAGTTGGATGGTGGGACAGAAGCCAGACTAAAACATCCTATGGGGCCAATTGCCAATACAGAAAGGTAGCTGTGGGTTTAGAATCTTGTGTACACAGAGCAGTAAGAGGAGAGTAGAATGGCAGAAGACATGAATACCAAAGTCAAGAGAAGATAGTGTGTTGTGCATTCCTGTATGCGTCAGTACGTATGCTTGCATTTGTGTGTTTTGGGTTAATACAGAAAGAAGCATTTTGATGGGGTTTTTTGTTTGTTAATTTGTTTGTTTGTTTGGCACCAGGGATTGAACTCAGGAGCACTCCACCACCGAGCCTCATCCCCATCCCTATTATGTATTTTATTTAGAGACAGGATCTCACTGAGTTACTTAGCACCTCGCTTTTGTTGACCCTGACTTTGAACTCGTGATCCTCCAGCCTCAGCCACCCCCCTGGTGGGGGGGCACTGCTCCCAGCTTTGATGGTTTTTTTAAAAAAAACACTTAGAAAAAGTAAAAAGACATTATTTTCTAGCACGTAAGTTTTTGAGTTTGGGGTTTATTCAAATAGTCTAATCATTTTCTCCTGTGTTCACAGAAATCAAATAAGAGTCATTGATTTAAGTTAAGCTGAAATATTTATATTAGACCAAATCCAGATATTCCAAATCTACTTCTCTCTGAATGTCTGTTTCTATGCCAGTACCCTGTAGGCTTGTAGGTTGAGAAGACTCCTCTCTGCTTTCTCCAGCTCCTGCCCACTTCCTCCAGCCTGCCCTACATGCTTTTTTCTTGTCATTTATGCCCCCACTTCCCACCAAAAAAAAAAAAAAAAAAAAAAAAAACCTTCAGTGACTCACCTGCCTTTGGAAGAACAGAAAAATTACTGAGTCTTACTCTTTAAAGTGCTCCACTACTCCAACTCTACTTTTTAAATTTCTCTTTCTTAGAATCTCTTAACAAACACTTTGGCCAGTTGTTCCACTCAGTCTTTTCCTGAAACAATTTATTCCTCCCATCTTCCTGAATATTACTTTTCTCTTGCTGCTGCACATCCATCTTAAAAGCCACTCGTAAAAGAAGCTAGTAAGACGATGCCTAGTGATTTCTAGATTTCTTCTATTTCTCTGAATTTCTTTCAGACTTACTATGTAAGACACTCATGTAGCATTCTTTAACTTCTATTTTTATAATTCAGATTGTTTGATGTAGCATATGTTTTCATATTGGCAACATGAACAGAATAGTTAAAATGAACATAAAATCAAGTTTTAAAAATGACATGTATAAAATATATTTGAATGGAGATCTAAGAAGAGAGGCTAGCCCTTAGTCATTTACTGCTTTACATTATTATTGTTTTAGTTGTTATTGTTATTGCTGTTGTTACTGGGGATTGAACCCAGGGGCACTTTACCACTGAGCTACATCCCTGGCCCAAATTTACTCTTATTTTTTTATTTGAAGACAGTGTCTCTCTAAATTCCTATGTTGCTGAGGATATTGCTAAATTGCAGAGGCTGGCCTTGAACTTGTGATGCTTCTGCCCTAGGCTTTCGCTGGGATCACAGGCATTTAGCACCATACCCTGCTTGCCTTATGTAATTTTTAAGCAATTTATATGCCCACATATTTTTCACCTTTACTATAATGTGTGCTCTTCAAAACCAGAGTGATTAAACATAACATGAGGAGGCACAGAGCCTCCTCATGCAGGGCATTGCCACAGTAGCTATGCATTGCATATGTATTCATTTTCTTACTAGTTCTTGGGAGAAACTGCAGAATATTCCAAGTGTGGAAAACAAAATGCCTGTTATTCTTCAGGATTTTGCTCACCAGAGCAAATTCTCTGTCTTGTACATTTCCACTGCCAAATTTGTATAGATTTTTAATTTTTTTTAGCATTTAAAAATAAAACATATTTAACTAGAGTTATAAACCAAATGAGACTTTAGAAGAAATAAAAATTTGAATAAATATCAAAAAAATAAACATAAAAATGGAATATCCTAAAGACCTTTGAAAAGAGAAGAATCATTTGCCCTTGTTCTGTCCATAGCCCAGCTGTACTAGAGCAGTAGGATAGGTTGCTGAGAGACCAAAGAAAACACCTAGAGGTGGGGATGCAATATATAAGGTTTCTTGAGATATGCTTATGGGGACAGTCCAGTGATGATGAACTGGACAGATGCTTCACCAGGAAGTCCAATGGGCCCAGGCTTTTCAGGTGCACCTCTGTTTCACCTAATGCCTCTGGTGCTTCACCAGAAAATAATATCTCCATTCTCCTGTGATGTGCAGTCCAGTGACAGCAAGCTTGACGAGTGCTTCCCCATCCAGAGTACTCTCATCCACACCAGGTACTAGGGAGGGGGCTTAAGGTTAGGTTATAAAAGCAGCATGAGCTTGATATGCTTTGTTCCAGTGGATGACCAGTATCCCAAGGAACTTGCCATACATGCAAGAAAGCAGCTTTCTGCAGATAACACTAATTTATCCTAATTCTCAGCATATGTGAGAGAAAGCCAGTGTCCTCAGAGAATTCTCTCACTTTGCTTTCAGGTGCCATGTCCCCAGCTGCTTTCCTCTACCACACTCTTCTGTCATGATGTCCTGCCTCATCTCAGGTCCCAAAGAATGGAGTTGGCCATTCATGGACTGAGAGCTCTGAAACCTTTGAGTGACAAATAACCTCCTATAAAGTTGCTCTTGTCAGATCTTTTGGTCATAGCAATGAAAAAGCTGACTGAAACACTGAACTTGGCAAGGTTCTTGGGAATGAAGAGCAGCCCTTCAGGGACATAGCGTTTGACTGTCCTCCTTTTCTCCAAGGATGACACAGCCCTACATGATAGATGTTCATTTCCTGAACACAGAACTGTACTAAATGATCATGGAGATACATTTTAGATACTAGATATCTTTAGTAAAGAACTCACTCTGCTAACAAAGTTCAATAAGGTATATAGAGCACTAGTGAGCTAAGTGTGGTCCTTAGACCAGCAGCATCGGCGTTACCTAGGACCTCACTAGAAATGCACAATTTTAGACCACATCTAGGCTCGACTGAGTCAGAATCAACACTTTAAAAGATTTCTCCGGATTCATTTGCACACTAAACTTTAGAGATAGAATAGTATAGCTACCTCATATCAAATATATAAATATGTATATAAAGAGAGAGACCTCATATTTTATATATATATATGTATATATAAAAATATTTAATTATATATATATATACATATATGTGTATGTGTGTGTGTATATATATATATATATATAGAGAGAGAGAGAGAGAGAGAGAGAGAGAAGTGTGTGTGTGTTCATGTATAACTACACACATGATATTTTGACATTTCAATATTATTAAGGAAAATATATCTTTTTTAAAAATATTTTTTAGTTATTTATGGACCTTTATTTTTTTTATTTTTTTGTATGTGGTGCTGAGAATCGAACCCAGCACCTCACACATGCTGGACAAGTGCTCTACCACTGAGCCACAACCCCAGTCCCAGAAAATATATCTTTTAGTAATGAAAATGAGGATTATAATTTACCAAAGTATAAACTATTTTATTTCTGCTCTACTAAATATTGAGTATATACAAAACAAATGTTTAGAATTTTTACCAGCAGCTGTAAAATATAGCACCTAGGGATTGAACAGGTATTTTTTAACATGCTCCTTGCTTTAACAATATTTAATTGTGTATATGCTAGTTTGTTTTTTATTAGCAAAACCTGAGCATTTTGTTCCATTTTTCCCCTAATATTGTTCCTATTTTACTCTCTTCAATCAAAAATTAAAGCAAGGATCATTACTTATTTTCTTGCCTAATTTACATACTGATAGATTATAAATGCCAGCAGTTATGTTTCATATTTCTTCAAGTTCATATTTCTTCACTATATTTTTAACATTTAAAGTATAAGTATACACTGTAAGATTTTATATGATAGAAAATTGTAAATGTAAAAAGTAAACAGAATATTATAATGAAACACTATTCACCTATTAACCTTTAGCAATTATTAACTTTCTGTGACATTTGTTTTACCTGTGCTTTTTCTCATTCCTTATTCTCACTAGGTTATTTTAAGTAAAGTTTATATATTCTGAAATGTATATTTCTCAACTATGAAATTTTTACAAATGAATTCAAACATGTAACCTACAAGCTAAAGAACATATCTAGCACCCAACAATTATTTAAAGCTTTACTGAGATATTCACAAGCATATAATTCACTCAAAGTACATAATTTAATGGCTTTTAGCATATTCACCAGGTTTATGATCATCACTGTCTGAGAATATTTTTTGCCTCCCCCAAAAGAATATTTACACCTCCACAAAAAGAATATTTACATTCATTAGCAGTCACTGCCCATCCCCCCCCCCCCCCCCCCCCCCGCCAATTCTATCTCAGCCTCTAAACAACCACTAGGTACTTCCTTTCTCTACATATTTGCCTATTCCAGACATTTCATATAAATAGAATCACACAACATGTGGTCTTTTGTGACTATATTCTTACACTTGGCATTATGTTTTAAAGGCTCATCCATGCTGTGGCATGTATCATTACTTTATTGTTAAATATTAACCAATTGCATGGATTTACCATATTTTATTTATACAATTATCAGTAAGTAGACTTTGGAATTGTGTCTACTTTTTAGGTATTATGAATAAATAATAATGTCATGAATTTTCAAGTACAAGTTCTTATGTAGATATATTTTTATTTCTATTGAAAATATACCTACGAGTAAAATTGCTGGGTCATATGGCAATTCTTTATATAACATTTTGGGGAATTTCCAAATTGATTTCCAAAGTGGCTGCATAGTTTTACATTACCAAGAGTTGCATGTGAAGGTTCCAATGTCTCCACATCCTCACCAACACTATGGTCTTTTTTTATTAGCACAATCCTGGTGGGAATGAAGTAGCATCTCACTGTGGTTTGAGTATATACAAAACAAATATATTTCCAAATAATTTCCTAATAATTAAGATGATTGCCATCTATTCATTGCTTATCATCTCTTTGTACATCTTCTTTAGAGAAAGGCCAGTTTAAATTCTTTAACTACAGTTTAAATCTAATCATCTTTTTGTAATTGCACTGTAAGAGATCTTTATATATTCTAGATACAAGTCCATTTAAAAATCCATTTTGAGTTAATTTTTATGTATGGCATAGAGAATTAGTCTAATTTCATATTTTTTACATGTGGATATTCAGTTATACCAGAATTTGTTGCATGTGAATCTGTGTGCATGTGAGCTATGCAATCCAGGCATTTTTATGTTTTTATTTGGAGACAGAGTCTCACTAAGTTGTCTAGGTTGACTTCAAACTTGTTATAGTCCTGCTGTAGCCTCCCAAGTCTCTGGGATCATAAGTGTGAACCACTGCATCCGGATGAAAAAAGTAATTCTTGATTGAATTCTTTTGGCATTGTTGTCAAACATTGCCTGAGCATAATTTGAGTTTATATCTAGATTCCTTTCTATTCCATTTATCTCTACATCTAAATTTACATCAGTACCTCTTTATTTTGATTGTTGTAACATCACCCAATGGCTTATATTCTTAAATTGTCACTCCATCAGTCTCATGTGAAATGTCTTAAAAGAGGCTAAGAGCAGAGGCAATGAGAATGATCAGTAGGTGACTGAAAGAGTTTCTGCAAAGAAATCATGGTGCTCACATTGGTGTTATAGGGTAGAAAAGTGGACAGGTGTAATTTGGAAATAGGTCTCATATCAGGATTGCATGTAGGAGATGAGAGAAGGGGAGCTAACAGAAGTAACTTCTGATGTCTTACTTAATCAGCTAGGCCCATGGTAAAACCATTTACTGAACTAGGGAAGATCAAGAGAGAATCACATTTCTTTTTTCTTTCTTTCTTTCTTTCTTTCTCTTTGGCTCTATGTACTTTTTATTTTATTTTTTAAAAATTTCCCACTTTTTAAATTGGTGCATTATAGTTGTACATAATGATGGGATTTGTTGTAATATATTCAAACATGTATATAAGAGAAAAATATAATTTGGCCAATATCACTCCCACCCCTTGATCCCTTTCCTCTACTGATCTCCCTTTAATTTTTATGAGATCTACCCTCATCTTTCTTTTCCTTTTTTCTCTCTAGTTTCTACTTATGAGAGAAAACAAAGGACCCTTGACTTTCTGAATCTGATTTATTTCACTTAACATGATGGTATCTATATTCATTTTCCTGCAACTGACATAATTTCATTTTTCTTCATGGCTGAATAAAATTCCAATGTGTGTGTGTGTGTATCACATTTCCTTTAGTTCTTTTTAGATATACATGACAGTACATTTTGACATATTATACATACATGGAGTATAACTTATTCTAATTAGGATTCCATTCTTGCAGTTGTACATAATATGAAGTTACACTGATTATGTATTCATATATGAACATAAGAAAGTTATGTCCAATTCATTCTACTGTCTTTCCTATTGCCACCTCCCCTTCCTTCCCTTCATTCCCCTTTGTCTAATCCAATAAACTTTTATTCTTCCCTTCTTCTGCTTCGTTGTTAGCATCCATAAATCATAGAGAATAGTTGGCCTTTGGATTTTTGGGATTGACTTATCTCACTTAGCATGAGAATCTCCAGTTTCATTGATTTACCAGCAAATGCCATAATTTTATTCCTCTTTATGGCTGAGTAATAAGGAAAGAGTGACATTTCTGGGGGTTGATCTAGAACTATGAAACTTCTACTTATGAGAGGTCTTTGAGATAGCCAACTACAGATGCCAATTGTTGTCTTGGTTATAAAATAATTTCTGCTTTTAAAGTAATAACCTCAAGTTTGTTTTACCTAGAAAACCCTTGCCCTGCACCTCATCTTGCTCCTTCTTATTATTCAGACCTAGGATTCAAATGTTCACCTTTCTAGCAAGACTATCACTTAGCCCTGCTTCTCACATTCTACCAACTCCTGAACCCATGGAGTTTCACTCCAGACAGCTGGCAGGGCTGACAAGATGAGCTGAGTTCAAAGGAGTTGACTGCAGCAATAACAAAGAAAATGGCAAAGAAACCACAAATATGAGTTTTGGGGGTGGGGCTGCTCTATAACCCCAAGGGTCAGTTCTGCACTGGACAGCACAGGAAAGAGCAAGAGAGACAGCACACCTGGAAAACCTCTATTGATTGGAGAAAAGACATTTGATAGAATATTTCACCCAAATAAGGCAAGGATTAGGGTTTCAAAATGTTGAGTCTTGCTTGGTGATGTCTTGTGGTCAGCAGATTCACTGACATCTTGGCAAGTCACACCCATCTCAGGTGCTGTGTGGGATCACAGGCAGAGTGAGAGGAAAGGCACACTAACGTCATCAGCGTGCAACACCAGACGAGTCCCCTTCATATGTTCAAATGCCCATAACTCACACACACAGTCCATGGATGGCTCCGACATCTCACTATGTCACATTACACTGCTTGCTTGTTTTCCTCATAACATTTTTCACTATCTGAAATTATTTCTTTTTTGTTTTTTAGTTTATTGTTAATTTTTCTCAGCTGGAGTGTCGACTCCTTTAAAATGGATTCTTTATCAGTTTTGTTCACAGATGTATCCATGGATCAGTTGCTTTGTGCTATAAAATAAAGGGCATGCCCCCCCAACCCCCTGCTCAAATTTACATGTTGAAGCTCTGACCCCCACTGTGCTGGCATTTGGAGACTGGACCTTTGGGAGGTGATGAGGATTAGGTGAGGTTATAATGATGGGACCCTCATGGTGGAATTAATGCCCTTATGAGAAAAAAAAAAACAAAACAAAACTCGAGGTGTTTGCTCTCTTTCTCTCTTGTCCCTCTGTCTCTCTCTCCATTATGTGAGGATATATCTAGAAGGGTAGTCATTTAACACCAGGAAGAAAACACTCCCAGAGAAACTAAGTTGACCAGCATCTTGATCTTGGACTTCCCAGCCTCCAGAACAGTGAGAAGAAACACAATTTGAAAGGTTTTTAACGTTTAGAGAGTATTTAAAGCAAAATGATGGATGATATTAACTCAGGACACAGAATGTAGGGCTCAGGATAAAGTTTCTAAGAGAGCCTGAGAAGGAATAACTAGAGGGTAGGAGAAATTAGCAAAGACTATAATTGTTTTAAGAAAGGCAGAGTAAATATTGAGACGGCAAGTAAAGTACTATAGCACTTATTAATTAATTACATATTTACTGAGTACTTACCAAACAAAAAGTTGGATTCCTGATGTGTGGGGAGATAAGATGTGGTAGGCTTTTTTTTTAATCCAAGTCATAACAATAAGGTTATGAATGCTAAAGAATACCTTGGATTTGGGGAGAAGAATGTAGAAAGGACATTCATTTATTTCATGGGATTGAAAGAGTGTAAGTTGTATCCAGAAATTTTTCTTTGAAAATACAGTTATCCCTTTGTCCACAGGAAGACTGATTTCAGGATGCCCCGCACATACCAAGCTCTGCAAATGTTCAAGAACCTTGTATAAAGTATTTGCGAATAACCTCCACAATCTTCCTGTATACCTAAAATCATCTCTAGATTACTTGTAATGTATAATACAATGTAAATTCTATTAAATAGTTGCTATACTATATTTTTTAGGGATTAATGACAAGAAAAAAAAGTCTATACACATTTCATACAGATGCAACCATCAGAGGCCTAACTATATAGTACAATCAACACAGTTGATTGAATTGTGGATGTGCAGCCCATGGACACAGAGGGCCAGTTGTCCTGCAATTCCCGTATCTTGTCTATACGGAAAATAATATATTTCCCTAAGGGAAAAGAAAGAAAATGATTCATTGACAATGAGGAACCCATTAATGCAGAGTCTTTGCAGGAAAACTCAAAGAGGACTAAATTCATTTAAGTATTTTGGAGTCCCTAATATGTATATTGCTTTAAGTTTAACCTTATAGCAAACAAAAGAAGTCATGGGAACTGTAAGGACAAGCTTATAATTATAGAATAATTGATTTCTGGTCAATAGCATATTGATCAGATATATAACACCATGAACATGGATTAATTTAAATGCAAAAAGTAGTTTTCCTAAAAATGATTCAAGACATTGTCCAATAATACATCCTAAATTGTTACACCATATTGAGCATCTATACTATGTGTGGGACGAGAAAGATATGCAATAGATATGCCATAGCTCTATTATATTTTTCACTAAGGTTAGAGAAAATTTTTATATTTTGGAAAGGACATAATAGAATTTCTGAGGCTGGAAGAGTTCTAACATTTACATTGAAAATGACTCCATTTTTCTTACAAGGACAAAATCCAGTTTAAAAGGCCTCTTCCCTGAGCTTTGCTGAGGCCATGATCACGGGACCAGTGGCTATAATGAGGGCTGAGTAGCTAAGTCCCCATACGCTGTACTGAATACTTATCCCAACAGTGTCTGTAGATGTAACAAATGTAAGAGCCATGTTAGAATTACAGGCTATAAAAAATATTGCAGCATGAATTATTTGTCAAGAAATAAAAGATGCATTGTAATTTGCCAAGAAAAAAAATACTATCTAATGTGTTTCCTTTAAAAAAAAAAGTGCTTGCTTGCAAAATATTTGGAAAGTAAATTATCTATTACTATTGCTTGCTTGCTAATTGTCAGTAATAATCCCTTTCAATTACTATGGTGAAGTAGGTCAGCCAATTTTTAGTGCTTATGAAACTTGCAATTTAGAGCAAGGCAGCATATCAGCAAGTTAGATTTTAATATGATTGAGCAAATAGGTTCCTTTCAGTCTGCTTAACCCTAAACATGGATCCAGACCTGCTGTAATATCTAAGTAATTATGCTTAATTTTATTTATATTATCTTATACCTATTTGTAATGATGGTAGTGCAGCCTCAATCCTTTTTATTTTTCTTTTGTTAATTAATATATTTTATTATTTAGAGCAATTTTGTATTTACAGAAAAATTAAGCAAGTAGTTCAAAGTTCATATATATATATATATATATATATATATATATATATATATTTCCCCCTACTTAACAACCCTTTTTATTTACCTAAACGCTTTTTGAGTAATTAATATTCTTAGGCAGTTGAAAATTTGATACTATCTTTGTATATTTTTAATAAGGCAACTACCCTTTCCATATTTCCGCCCACAGTCTCCCCTGATGTTTTGAGTATCTTGTCCACTTACATTTCTTATGTAGTTTATTTTTCACTGAAGAACTTTAGATTGGCCGTTTTGATAATGACCTTAGCAACAATGGGGAGGATGGATTGGGGCAGGGAGAGTATGGGAGAAGGAAAACCAACAGCCCAGGTAGAGCTGATGAGGGACTGAGCTTAAGCAAGAAAGACTTGGGAGAGTTGGAGAATGTGTGCAGTAGGAACTACAAGGAATTAGATGCTTGTGTGATACAAGAGAGAAAAGAAATTCCAGGTTTCTGGCTTGGGCCTCTGTTGTGGCCAATAACAGGGAAACTCCAGAAGGATAGATTTGGGGAGGTAGGAAATACTGACTTGCCATACCTAAGGGACCTCCAAGTATAGATGCACACTCTGTAGTTGAAATGGAGGCAGATTGCTTAGGAAAGCCCTTGGGGTTGGTTTAAAGCAGTGTGAGTTATCAGAGCATGGTGAAACACAGAGACATGGCTGGGGACAGGACAGGCCAAGGAAACTGTGGCACTTGTAGAGAGAAAGGACCAGTTTGAAAGCCACCAAATCCTTGAATCTTGCTGGTATCAGATGGTAGTAGAAGAGTGAAAAAATATCAGTTATTGGCATTGGGCTTAAATCAAGATTTATCACCCAAATGAATGATGTTTAGGCAGGTCATTCTCATTCTTTCCCCACCCCACTTCTTTCTCCTGTCTCTTAGTAAAAAGAGAAAATGAAGTTTGCCTACTTTCCCTCAAGGATCAGTATAAGTTATGATAAAGCAATGCATGACAGATGCTCTCAGAAGGTTAATTATTACATGTTTCCTGTGGTTTTTCAAGTCCTTTGGAAATTTTGACCAGCAAGGAAGAGAGAGAGAGAGAAAGAGAGGAGAAGGGCGGAGCATGGCAGGCCTAGAGGAGAAGGTACTCACTGACTGGTGTGACAACTAGCCAGAAGCTTCTTTAGGTTCAACCCTCCATCCTCTCAAGGACTGCTATGGCTTCCAGGGTGTCTCCCTCCAAAAGACATATTGAAGTGCTAACCCCAAGTTCTTCAGAACGTCATGTTGTTTGGAAACAGGGTTGTTGCTTATATACTTAGTGAAGATGAGGCCCTACTGGAAGAAAGGTGGAAGCCTAATCCAACGTGACCAGTGTCCTTACCAGAAGATGGCCATGGGAACACACTACAGGGAGAAGTCCACATAGAGGTGGATGCAGATCCTGGAGAGCCAGGGGTTGCCAAAGATTGCCGAGAAAACTGCTAAATATAAGGAAGAGGCAAGGGGAGACAGCTACCCCCCGCTACAGGCTTCTGTGAGAACAAGTCTTCCATTTCAGAGTGCTAGCCTCCAAAACCCTGACAAGAACTTATGTTGCTTTAAGCCCTCCCAATTGGTGGCACTTGGTTACAGAAGCCCTAGGAACTAATGCAGAGTTAATCACATTACGTTTAGAAGAGTCTTCAATAGAGCCCATTGTTTATTTTAAAGCAAACCATCATAGTGAGGTAATGTCTTTTAAAATAACACTAAACGTGGGTTTGTTTTTTTCTCCTCTTTACAATTGCATGGAGGGATAGTGTATGCGAGAACCCTCTCACCAGCACAAGCAGCCATTTATTTCAGTCATTAAAGCAGAGTTGGCCTGTGGGCAGTCTGATTAGCCTCATCTGTTGAATCACTAGAGATTACATGAGTGGCACAAGTATGTGTCCCGAATCTAGAGATGTGAGATGGCTGTGTCCTGGGCATGGTTTCTGCTTATGCAGGGCTCAGAGTTGGCTTCGATTCACCACTAGGCAATGATAGACCCAACCTGATTTTCTCTCAAAATTGGGAGCCATCTCACCACAAAGCCATGAAAGGCTAATTTTGGCTTTACTATAAATTACTGCAAATTCTGAACCTGCTTGGAATGCCTGCCCATGCCTTGAACTCATCCTTGCCTGGCTCTCTGACCAGATAGCAGCCCTCTCTGAAACTTTAGTGATGCCTCACAAATCTTGGCCTTCCCTGGTCAGATAACAACCCTTTCTAAGGCTCTAATGACCTTCATAAATTCTCATGTCGGGCCAGCAAAAATGTAAACTACCATTAGTGTGATGCTTGTCAGAGTTCTGTTATCTATAACCCCCCTTTGTGTAACTTTCTAGGCTATAAAGCTGGGCTGCAGGAAAGATGCGGCTGCTGTATTGTTCCCGTGGTTTTGGGTGGGAGAGGCAGCCCGGTCGGTCGAAATAATAAGCTTGCTTTAATTTGATTTTAATTGGAGTCAATGGTCTTTTCTTGCATCCTGGTCTAACAGCAATCCTGTTTTCCACCACTGCTGTAGCAAAGAAGAGGACACTGCTAATTCATAGAAGAGACCTGTTGAGGATGTGAGAAATAAGTTTCAGTCCTGGATCTGCCACTTTTGGATGCTTTCAGGTAAAGACTTGAATGGATACATGAAAGTTTTTTTGGATTCTACTTCATTTCCTTTCAAGATTCACCCCCCTCCCTCATGCTAATGCCAAGGCCTTACTTCTCTTATCTCAGGGCTATGCAAGTAGCTTTTACAAGATTTTTCCCCTCTAACTCTATCAAGCTAAATGGTTTTGCAAATGTGATAGGGACAAGTTCAGATGTTTGTCTCTGCGTCATGAAGACTAAGGGCTAATGCCTCAGGCAACTGAGTTGCTGGCAGGGGAAAGCAAGGCTCATGATGGAGAGAGACAGAAACCCAAGAACATCATTGGAAGCAATAAATTTAGCTGTGCCCTGAAGTCTCACCATATATTTGGATTTTCTAATTATGGACACTGAAGGTTTCTCCTTTTTTTCCTTCATCTGCTTTGGGATGAGTTTTATTGTTACTTAACCTCTCTGCTTTCAGTTTTCTTATCTATAAATTAAGGGGATTATCTTTGAGCCCCCACCATCACAAAAAGAAGAAAATCTCTGCCATGAAAAGGACAAGAGACATATGGAGTCGAGTTGTTATTACTCACCCACAAACCAGTGGCCTAGTGCAGAGCTACCAGTCAAACCCAGTCTAGATCAACCAAATTCCAGCCAAGCTGCTAACACATGCCTAATAATAATTTTTAAAGTATTAACCATAAATTAAGGGGATTTGAGGATGTTTATGTCATAATTCACTTTACATATGTTCACGTCTATAAATAGAACTCTGTAGCTGGATGCTCTCCCATACTCGATTCACAAACTCTACTTGCTTCTTAGCCCCTCCAGTTTTAAGACTAAGGTGTGACTATTTTATTCCTAAATTTCTCTCATTCTCTCTAGAAAAAGACAAAAAGCTGCATTTACTATGCACTAATGGAAATTAAATGGGCCCAAATATCAGTTTGAGGTCTTGAATTTTAGAACTGGATTATAACTCAGAGATAATCTAGTGTAATTTTCTCCTTTTACAGATGAGAATTCTAAGGTCCAAAGAGCTTTCCTGACCCATCAAAGATCTCTCAGCTGGTTAATGTCAGATGCGACCAACCCCCATGCTTTTTAATTCCTACTTCATCAATCCTTCTATTACAACAAATCTCTTCTGGTGTTTACCAAATTTGGGAGGATTCAAAGCTAATACTCCCCTTATGACCTCACTCTTTCTAATTTTTCTAAGTGTATTTAGGGCCTTTGAAAGCTGTGAGCTTGAATATCAAAGTTTCTTCTTGTTCAAAAATTGAAGAACAAATGGAAGCAGCCAGTAAACTCAATGTTTTGCGATTAGCCTATTTTATGTTTGTAAATTTTCTATTTCATTAGAGTACAACATCTCTGCAATTCAAAAAAAAAAAAAACAGATTTAAGTCACCACTCCATCTCTGCCTTTTATGACAGCAATTTTTTAAAGGTTGAGCAGAGTTACCCCCACACCTGTTTCTTTTAAACTGAAAGGGACCCAGCTGCACTCTGTAGGGAAATCACAAAGACAACTGGAGATCTTGTCAATTTACAGCCAAGCTTGGCTGGAGAAAAGTGGATAGCTGATTGAGAAGATAGGGAACAAGCACATTTACCTGAAGATGAGCATGGCTTAGCTGAAGAGACCAGAGATAATGTGGAAGGCTTCCTTGGTTTGGTGGGGAAATCCATGATTCTGTAACATCAATCAAGGCAGCTTCATCTGATTGCTAAGTTTCAAGAAAACCAGGGAACATTTAAAATAGCTATACTGGAAGAGAAAAAGGAGACAGAGGTAGGTGTGATCATTCTGTTTTGTAAAGTTGAAAATGAATGCAATTATGGTATGGAATCATATGAAATTTAATGCAGACACATCTAAGTAGTGAACTTAGGTTAATTACATTAGAATAAAGGATCTCCTTGTGGTTTTCCAGCTCTTACCTGCAAGGGAATATAACACCCATTGAATGCTCATAAAAGAAACTGCATTGGCACAAGAGGGATTGGATAACAAAATGAAATTTTTTTAAAAACCTGAATTTGTAAAAAGTCCCACTGAAAATAATAACCTCTGATATATTCTTCTAAGTGTTTCATAATTGTGGATTAAAATAATTTGCATCATACTTATTAGCTTGTAGTTTCGTTTCTTATTGTTTAGCTGTAGACTGTTGCTGTAAGCAACTCATCCACTGATGATGGGTCGAAGCCAGGAGGACATTATCTGAGAATGTTGGAAGAAACCTCTTTATTCTTTCCCCAAACACACACAGAGAAACATATATGAATATATTATGTGCAAAAATCCAGTATTAATTTGTCTTTGACAATCTGATTCTCTCAAGGGCAGGTATTAACCTATCTGATTAACCCATTAGTATTACCTATAGGGAACAATGCAATTTTATAGGCTGTGGAAAAATGGAAACAGAGCCAATTAGGATCAGAGTTCAGGGAGCAAGATGCTTGCAATGGGAGGCAAAGCTCACAAAGAAAGAAGAAGAATGCCTTGATGTTCCTTTATGTAAGTAACAAAGAGGACTCTCCTCCTCTTCAATTAATTAAACTGAAGTTATGTGCAAAACTGAAGTATTAGTCTTCTCTATATTTGTGGTCACTACTTTATGATGGAACATATGAAGCTCTAAATATTAAAATATACAATGAATGGAAATGACAAGTGACTGGTCCTGGTACCAAGGGCACCAAGTGATATTGCGGATGGTATTGCAGATGAATGATAGGATTTCAAGGTGAGTGAGAAAAATGGAACTCAAATAAGGATTCTGTTAGATGTGAAGTCTTGAATCAGAGCTTCAAGGATGATAGGATGCGGGAAGAAAGGTATGGAAAGAAATTCTAAGTGAGGGAAGAGAGGTGAGTAAAGTGTGAAGATGAGGAAATTCTGGAAGCCTGTGCAAGGGCAGAGAGGAAATGATGCCAGAAAGAAGATTCTCAAAAAGTTATATAAGAGGAAAAAAAAGGGATTGGCTGTTGTCTGTGTTGATCATGGAGAGTCTTTTAAAAGGAATAACATCTGACTCATCTTACTGAAATGAACTGGCTTCTAATTACTGAGGTAAGCTCTTGTTGTGCAGAAGGACCATGCCTATACTCTGAGAAGTTCTCTAGTAAATGTTTTCATTTAAAAAAACGACTAACCAGACAGCTGTGTTCACATCAAGTGGACTGCAGGGTCAGATTTGGTGTTGGGGGGACACATAGTCCCCTGAAAACAATACCATTTCATTTAACTTCTACTAACTCGATGTCTTGCTTCAAATATGAACTAGTGGCCACAGTTCATTTTCTAAATATTAAGAACTTGCCTCTACCTCTCTCAGTTACCCACCACTGGGTACTTTATCTCCCATTTTTCTTCAGCTGGGGGAACTTCTTGCACTTTCTGTTCTTGTCTCATTTTATCATTTGATTGAAAAAGAAGTAGAGCGATTCAAAATCCTCTCAGAAGTACTGGGGATTGTCCACTTGATCGTCCTAATTCTGTAAGCACTTCCTGGAAGGGCATTTCCCTGTACCACTCTGATTTCAGGGCAAATTCACCCTGATTTTAGTGAATCTTCCATGGAAACAATACGATGTTATCCTCAGCCCTTAACTTCCACTTTCCCATCCACTCTTTTTTGCATTCCCCCAAAGAACAAGTAGGTCTTTAACTTCCCTTCCACTCATTTCCTATGGGTTGATTTTTACGGAATTTATATAATTTTGAGGATGATGTAATGTTCTAAATATTGGAGGTTCTCTCAAAAATGCAATGCTAACTAACCAGAAATTCTCACAGTGAATACTCAGTGAAGAGATAGTGGCATCTTAAGCAAATAATCTGCTAAATTAATAAACCTCATAAATTACAAAATCCCTGAATACCAACTGCTGAAATACAATCACTCTCTGACCTGAACCTATTAAATGAAGAAGTCTGCTATGCATAATTTACAACAGTGCTATGAATGAAAAATAGCTCCTTAAAAGGGAGATAAAATACAAAAATGGTCTTGCTGTAGAAACAGAATTACTGGTTATTTCAGTTCTTATTTATTTCAGTATTAGTTTATGGGTCACCTAATAATTTTTATGTTTATCAGTGTTTTGCTCTCAGTTGCTCAATAATCCACTATTGAGACATTATTTCATTCTGTTGGTTGGATAAGAGTGATGTGGAAAAGGCAATATTCATCATGTTTATATTGTACATATGCATAATTTTTTTAAGTTAGGAAGTATAGTGTTGCATATAGATATCTATTGGTAATATTGATAATCTACTAAATTTGTCTAAAAATGAAATTATTTTAAAAGTATTATATCAATGGTTCTAGGATTGAAGAAATGGGGAGATATCACTTACTGGGTATAAAGTTTCAATGGTGGTAAGTAAATCAGCTCTGAGCATCTGCTGCACAACATAGAACCTGCAGTTAACAATATGGTATTGTGGAACTGGGATATAGCTCCGTGGTAGAGCATTTGCCTAATATGCACAAGGCTCTGGATACAATCCCAAGCACTGCAATAATAATGACAATAATAATAATAAGGTATTGTGCACTTCAAAATGTGTTAAGAGGGTAGATTTCATGTTAACTATTCCCACTACAGGGTAGAAAATAGGCACAAGGTATTTTGGCAAGGATTCACTATGTCTATTACCTTGATTGTGGTCTGGTATCCTGGGTGTGGTATACATCCAAACTCATCAAATAGGACACATTAAAAATGTGCAGATATTTGTATATCAATACAACTTAATAAAACTGGTAAATACAACTTAATTAAACCAATCAGTGTTTCAAAATGAGAATAGTTTTGCCCAGAGACAGTTGGCAATGCCTAGAGACAAGTTTGATTGTCAAAACTAGGGCAAGTGGTGATAGTGATATCTAGTGGGTACAAGCCAGGAATATTGCCATATACCCACAATGCCAGCCCATCTGAGTAAACAATTATTCAGCTCCAAATAGCAATAGTGCTACTGAGAAACCCTGTACTAAATTGAAAAAAAAAAATCAACCAGTTTTATAGGTATTTGGAAGAAAAGGGACCTCTGAAGAAAAATCTTTTGCCAAATTCTTCTGCAGAATATTTTTGCTCCCAAACAGGCTATTCTGGGTCAGTGAAAATGAATTCAGAACTCACCTTCCTAAGTTCCCTCTGGAATTTTGAGTAAAAGGATTAGCAGCAGCCATTTGTTCGAGGATTGCACAAGGGACTTCAACAGATGTAACCCTTCCAGGGAGATATAATCCAAACCATGAGAGAAAGCGGGGTAGAATGTTGGTTGAGACATACCCATACTTCATATGGGGGAGCATTTTGGACCCAGATGGACTAAAAGAAATACAGGGAAGGAAAAATAGGATGTCCTGCCTGCCATTCTGATCCTATTAATGAAATCATATTTAAAATTTCAATCTGTATCTATTATTTTGGGACTTTGAGAGTGAACACTTGCTGAGAGTGAGTGATTAAAAGAAAAAATGAAAAAGGGGCATCTAATTAGGGCACTGAAATATTTGTTTTGTTAGGTCAAATTACACAAATCATGACAGAAGTGTGTGCAGTGCTTTCTTCACTTTTTTTTTTTTTTTGACCTGAAGTCAGTTTAGATTTGAAGATTCTCCTGGAAAATCTTAACATGACAAAATGTCCATTGAATTCTCTCTCATTTCAAGTTCTACAGTTCTTCTTCCTTTATAATTATTGTTTACTGTGTTTTTTAGCACTATTTATTTATTTAAGAATTTTCCCCTCAAGGTTTCCATGCATATAGAGTTCAGGATAGCAACATATGATACATGAAAATTATGTGGACTTATACTATCAAAGACAGAGCATAGTAAACTGAAAAAATATTTTTAAGAGATAATCAGAGTCATCTTGTGTTTTTAGGTGAATTCCACATTTGTAAACAGTACTGTTTTCACTGAGTCTTGAAATCAGTGCAGGTGAAATTCTGGTATAGAGGACATTTAACTCAAATATGCTCCAATGTTGGTTTTCAGACATTTTTATTTATTACACTATAACAATTAAAGAAGGCTAGTTTACAAATTAGGTAAATAATGAAAGGGAATGGCCTCAAGAAAAATGGTTGCAACATCTCTGCCCTCCTCCTGCCTCATGAACAAAGAGGAAATAGTATTGTTCTGTAGGTTTAATAGGCCTGGGTTTGATACCTTGCTCTGCTATCCAGAATCAGTATCCTTGGAAATATTGCTTATCCTCTAGGTCTTGGTTTTCTTATCAAAAAAGTGGAAATATTAATTATTACTTCCTGCCTTTTTGTGTAACAACTAAAGAAATAATTTATGTTGAATAGTATTAATAATGTTCATTAATCCTTCCCCCCCAATTTTATCTTCTACTAGTCTTTGCCATTATAACATGCTATTTTGTATTGTTAAGTGATTCTCAAATCATAAATTCATTGAGGGCAGAGAAGTTGTCTGAGACTTGTTTATAATTCATTCAGCTTTTTATACAATGCTCTGAACATCTGAATGTGTGTAGTAGACCCCCAATTACTGAGAGACATCCAGCATGCAAGGACAACGGAAGAGGAAAGTGCCAATAATGTTTGTCTGTGGGCTACTTAATGTCATTCCGGTTACAGAGACTCATGCTTTATCTGTGGTCCATTCTCTGATTTTCTGTCACAGTCAACAATAGCCATAGCGTTCGGCTACATCAAAATACCAAGAAAGGATTGTCCTCTAAATAGAAACCATAACCTGGTCTGATGCCCTTATTATACTAGACAGTGATTCTCAGAATGAATCTTTGGATGAAAAGGCTGGTGTGTCATGGGAACCAGTGAAAAACACAAATTCTCAGATATCACTCTGACTAATTGCATTAAAAATCTGTTTTCACAAGTCTTCCAGGTGATTCTGATGCACTCTAAATGTTGAGACTACTGGCCTAAAACCATGCCTTTGCTTCTCCTGTCTAGTTACCAGAGTCCTGCGTATTCTTCAACCCCAGTGATATTCTTCAAGGGATAGCTTTATCAAAGGTACATAATGGGATAATAATGCCTACAGTCTATCAACCACTAATAGTTATATAATTAAAATAAAACATAGAATTTCTCAAAGCACATTAATGGAACAGTAACTCATAGGCTATTAATAATTACTATTTTAAAAAACCAAAAGGAATTAATTGAAGCAAGTAAATTGTGGGTAACAAGGTTAAATAGGATTTCTATTCGGAGAAATTCTCAATCTCTTAATACACTCAAAACATTCTAAATCTCTACCTTTTCTTCAAACTTTTTTGAAACCACCCTTGTTTTCCAATAAAAATATTTTTGCTGATAGAAATACTGTCTTTGTATTTGTATTTCCCACATCTGAACTTTGTTATAGATTATTAAAAGGTACTTGACTGTTGGCATGATTGTTAATTAATACAAACACTATGGAAATCAATATGGAGGTTCCTCAAAAGACTAGGAATGGAACTACCAAATGATCCCACTATACCACTCATTGGTATTTATCCTAAAGAATTATAAGTCATCTTACTACAGTGATACATACATACCCATTTTTATGGCAGCACAATTCACAATGGCCAAACTATGGAACAAGACTAGGTATCCAATAATGAATGAATATATAGAGAAAATGTGGTAAGATACACAATGGAGTTATATTCAGCCATAAAGTAGAATGAAATTATGTCATTTGCAGGGAAATAGATGGCTCTTGAGAACATTATGTTAAGTGAAGATAAACTAAAGTCATAAAGTCAAGGGTGGTAGGTTTTCTCACATATGTCAAAGCTAGAGAAAAAAAAAGGAGGTGGGGGAAGGAGTGGATATATCTCAAGAAAATAGAAGGGTGCCCAGTGTAAAGGAAGGTGACAGGGGAGGGAGAAAGGGAAGGTAAGAAGGGGTACTAGGTAATGAAACTGACAAAATTACATTGTTATATTGTGTGCATGTTCAAATACATAACAATTAATCCCACTACTATGTATAATTATAATGCACCAATAAAAAAAAAAGTAAAGAAACCACAATCCTGTTCATGGACTGAGTATATTTAACTCCCAATCTATAATATGAATCTAAAGGGGATTTCAAATAAATGAAAGAAAATCATTTCAAGTAAATGATAAAAAAAGAGAATTTTTAACGAAATTGACCCCCCCCCCAAAAAAAAGTACTCAAATCTATGTTACAAATTCTTATTCCGTGATTCCAGTACAGGCACTTACTAAACTGTAAACTTCTTGAGGAAAAAAAGGTGTTTGATATTGCAATATTTTCATTTGAAAATGGTTAGTCCAGTGTTCTCAACTGGAGCAGTATTGTCCCCAGCGAGTGTTTGGCAACATCTGCAGGAGACATTTTTGCTTGTCAAAGTCTGGAGGAGTGTGTTTGCTACTGACCAAAAATGAAGGACATTGAAGAATAATAGACTCGATCACCCCAGTTCCAATACCTACTACTTGCCTGACCAAAGAGGCACCTGATAAGAGCATGAGGAATAAATGAATTCATAGAATTAGTGATGGAGGGACATGACTATCAGGAATGAAATGAGAGTAAATCTTGTAAACCAATATATATATAAAAAAATTATTTAGCACAGCAAGGAAAATCCACATCCAGGTAAACATGGAGAAGGAGGAAAAGTTGCAAGTGAATTTGAATGATCTTCACAAAGAGCAGCCCAGCCAGTGGGTTCTGACATACGGCACAGGGAATGGGTTGAGTCAGAGGCCAGCCCCACCTTGTAGGTACATTCCTCACAGACTTACCAAGGTGATTGTTCCTGCAGATTCCACTCCCCTCCTTCCATTCTGTCCATGTCCTATCACAGCCAGGAAGCAAGTGTCAGGAATTACCAATTGGTGGCATAAAGCCATAAGGTTTTGTTTACCACACAGGAGTTTGTTTGTCTGATTATTTTGAGGAGCTTTGTTTACTTTTAGACTATTATAATCATCTAAGTAACCATCTGTTCATTTTTAGCCAACAACTCGAGTAAAGCTCAAAGTCTCCCTGGAACCAACTGCATCTGACTCTCCAATATATGGACCGTTTGTTTGTTTTAAGTGAATTTGAATGCCTTTCAGGAGACTCTAGTTTACCAGTCTCTTCCTACTGTGTCACCCTCAGTCTCACTCTAATCACATATGTCATATACCTGGCCCCTGCATTCATTTGCCATTAGAGAAATAGCCTTGTGTCTTAGGACTCACGCTCCCTACCTCATGATTTCAAAGCAAAGAAAATCAGTGCAAAGCAAGCCATGCCTTCCTGTGTAGAAGTTATCCTGAGCAGGAAAGCACATACTTCACAGAGGCCTACAAAATCTCCCCCATGTCCACGAATGAGCTGTGAAAATAAAAATTTGAATTTCATTATAAAAATAAATTTCACTATAAGCAATCGTAGATGTGTGAAGCACTTAGGCATTGCCAAGACAAAAGTGGTTTGCAATTTTAGTTCTCAGTACTGATGGTTTAAACCATCATCATCATCATCATCACAGCTTATTTTTATAGAAAATGGTTTAAGCTACTTTCTGTTAAGTAAGTTTGATAGCAAGGGAAGATGAGTCTTGTTCATTCTATAGCTTCAGGTTCTTCCTGACACCCTGCAAAATATTAAACAAATGTGAGATGTTATTATCAACCCTTCATCATAAAACCTTCATTGATCACCCTAACCTTAAACTCCCTCTATGAATTCTGGCAGTGCTTATTTCTCACTGTTTTCTTGGTTATTGTGTATGTGTGCACACGGCCTTGTATTGCTTCTATTGTTGTCACACTGATATTTAAATATTTGTGGACGCGGGATTCTAGTCGCTAATTGTTCATGTGTTTATCTCATCGCTCCTCAACTGGATTATAGGCTCCTTTGTGTCAGAGGCCACGTTCTCTGCTATACTTTAAAACATGCTACCTACATAGTACACACCCGATAAGTGTCTTTGATTTCATTTGAAGAGAGTGTTAAATCCTAGAAGTGCCACAAGAATGTATCTCTTAAAACTCCTCATCTGTAACCTTGTCCCTTCTGGAATATAACCAGAGAATAGCTCTGAAGTGAGGTTATGGTGTGTTTCTTTCTTACTTCTTCCTGGGAATGAAAGCTCTTATTTTCTACCCTGGCAAAGTGTGATGATTTGAATCTAATGTAAGTTCCAGTGTGTGCTGTTCTTTGTAATGAAGGTCATCTGCTAGAATCTAAAAAATAGTATCTGTTGGCAGTAATTATTGAGGTGGCATATTTCTAATCTTTAAGAAAATAGCCCAGTGTTTAAAATTAATTTTCTTATTTGTCTTTGGCTGCAACTTAAAACACTTTTCCTTATATGCACTATAAAATGTTAATAGCTACATATAGAGTGACTTTATGACTGTGGTGTCATTTTTCTCAGCTTGATCAGCTCTTTTGAATGGCATCATTATGATCAAAGTTGTTTACAGTAATAAAATATGAATAGTTTCAATAAAAAAGTAGGAACCATTACAATTAAAAAGTATCTGGCATTTTAGAACGTGATAACCACTTTCATAATGCTGTGGTAGGATAAGCAAGTCTACAATATAAACATAATCATAAGAGTGACCTAAGCAAGTCTCTGAAGAACAGAAAGGAATATGAAGGAGAAAGAGTTGCTGCAGAACTAGAGGGGTCAGCAGAATACTCACAACACCTGCATTTTTTTCAAAGAAATGGAGAACAGTTTATTAACATCTTCTTTACGCGCATACCCTTCATCTGTTCCTTTTCTTCAAGGAACAAACAAATTTTAAAATTAAGTCAGCATGCCAAGAGTCTCAATAAAACTTGATTTGATAAAGTATACTGCAGAAAATAGCATATTCTTATTTGTGGGGGTATTTATTCAGTTATATTGCCTTGCTCCTGGAAAGCACACCAACCAAGATAGTCAAGATAACTCTGTAAATATATCATGAATCAACACCACTCCAAATGCAATAAAGTTTTCTCAACCCAGGTACTGATTTTCAGGTTTCTGTTCTTTCCTTTTTTTTCCCCTGAAGATCACTTCTGGCTCATGTATACACTCATTGTCACTAACATTAGATGGGTGGCAAGTAAGAAAAATTTGATACAATTCTACTCAATCAATGTTGCTGCTAGTTTGAGCTTCCGCAACAAGATTTGGAGGAGGTAAGAGATAGCAGGCTATTTCTTTTGGGGATAAAAGGACTCTTCAGCAATTTTATAGAGGTGATTGTCTTCATAATGTTTAAAGTAAATAAAAGTTTGAGAACTAACTCAGAAGCAGCTAAATACAATGACTATGTTGGCGCTTTTATTTAAGGAAAATAAGCAATGTTTGACATGATTTCTTGACACACTGAGTAATTAGGAACCTGTACACCAGTAAATAAAAGGATTGTCAAAACTTTACTAAAGCATGTTGTATATATTCCAGTGACACTAAAATATAACTCAACACATGTAAGCCCTTTACTAATTCATTATTTTTGTGAATAATGAAAGTGTTCTGTGTCAGTATAGTTTTAGTTGCCAAATGTACAAAGTCCAGGCCACTTAGACCTTCATCATTTTGGGCCTTCCACAGTCTGACCTTGACATACTTGAACAAATTTATGGCTCTTCAGCCTTGTATATGAACCTTCCAGGTTATTCATAGCTCCTTGAAAAACTGCTAAATAGTATGTCTTTATAGAATCTTAAACATATGCCTGAGCACACGTGTGTGCACACACTCTCAAATCCATCCACTACCCAACTCCAGCTTCTCTCCACATATTTAAACTGAATCTTTCTTAACAGGCCAATTCCTTCCCCCATCTCTTCTGTGACAAGCTCCTATGAAGAGCCTTCTTTTGCTGAATTTTCTCCACTTGTTTATACCATTCACTCAGCACTTACATAGGCCTGTTGTAAATTTCTGCTTAGCTACTTTCCATTTCCTTTCAAGTAATTTAGCCTCAAAAATATTTAGTGGAAATTTTTAATATTTGTGAGATATTCTGATTATAATAGAATTTGCCAAGTAAGTGATAAAGCAATAATCTATATGCTAGATGCATAAACTTGGAATGAATTTCTTATAGATCTGGCTTGTCCATTTTCCTTTAGAGTTCAGAGTGTTCTTTCTCTCTTTATTCCCTTTACACTCTGCGGATGATATCTAAATAAAAAGAAATTTAAAACAAAAAACGACAACCACTGAAATATCAGAATGTTAGCTGAAAGTCCTAAAAAATAATCTTTCTTTGAATAGGCTGTAAAAGATAAGAGCCAATTGTGACAGGTCCTTTGTACAACAGCAGCAATAATCCTTTCTACCCATTCCAGAAAAAATACCACATATGCTTATAGGCTAAACAAGTGATTTCTAAAGAGGAAGAATGGAGTAACAATACACCATCACTCTACCAAGTTCAACTAACATTGCTTTGAAATAAAATTAGAAAATGTTAATTAGCAGTTGGTAGTTTAGAGAAACAGCCAGTCCATTCATTTTAGCCCAAACCTGCAAACCAAGGTTTCTGACCAAAGACGATTTCAGGATCATCTTTGGATAGTTATTAGCCAGGTGAGTTTGGCTTGACATGTAGTACCATTACTTGAAGCACTGTTGTGGGAGATGGGGAAGTTGAAGCATTCAGTGTGGCACACTGATAATGAAAATCCTGTAAGTCACCTCAAAGAGACAAGGACTTCCTTCCAGGCATGTACAGGCACTCGCCCACTCAAGGTGCATGTGGGTTGCTGGTCAGCCTCTCACAGAGTGCTCAAGGCAGGACATAAGTCAGCCACTGAATTTAGACCTGGGCCATCATCACCATACTTTATAGGATTCACCTCAATAACCTCACTTCTAGAAAGCTATCTTGCAAAAGTATTTTCACAAACACACAAAGAAAAACCTAACACAGATATCCTACAAAGCACCTGTCCTTTGGGATTTAAAACCTACTAGAAGTGTGTCTTGCATTCTTCTCAATACCTCTGGGAGCTCTCAGAGATGGGAGGGAAGCATAGCTGATTCCTAGTTTTTCTCTGGTTGCAAGCTCCTGCTTCCATGAAATTCTGTGGTCTGCAAACTATCATTGCACATGGGAATGCAGCCCTCTACTATTAAAACATCTCTCACTCAATGCACTTGTGTTTATAGCCCACCACCTTCCCCCCCACCCACAGAGATACACACATACAGAGTTTGGAATGAAAGAGGTATTTTATATCACTATGCTGCTTGACCTCTTTATCTAAAGACATTCTGCTTCTCTGTTCTCAGACTTGCAATGCACTGTGAGAACATTTTCTTCTCCACTTTCCTTTTAGAGAAATTAACTTCTTTTGTATAAGTGTGGGTGTTACCCTTTCTCCACAAGTCTTCAGGTCTGTAGAGTTCTGTGTTTTCCCACAGCATGTTTGCTCCAGACTGAGTTCATCCATGTAGAAAAGACACCGTGTTGTTATATCTAAGATATATTATTATGTATAGCTACAGAGAGACCTGGATTAAACTTTGAAATTGTCTCTTTTAAGTGTGTAAGTTTTTTTGACAACCTAAAAGTCTACCCAAAGGAGAACAACTAAATAAATCATGGTAGATCCATGTAATGGAAATGATATTGTTGTTTTAAAAAAAGAATGAAGTAGAAATATCAGTAATATAGAAGAAAGGGAATAGGAGCTGAGAGGAAGAAAAGGGAAAGAAGTACTGAGGAGTGAATTAGAACAAATTGTATTCCATGCTTTTATAATTATGTCAAATTAAATTCTATTGTCATGTATAACAAAAAGAGCCAATGAAAAAGAATAAAGTAATGCTCTATGAATTAATAATAAAATGTGCTGTTATTATGAAGTGAAATATTTTAGGTCAACAAAGAGAAAATTACATAACATATGTAAGGTACCCTACTCTTGGTAAAAATATGTATCTTTGTTTATTCACAGTCAAGAGTAAATAAATGTCTCAATACAGAGACAAAATATTTGTTGTCTGTGTTACTTTACTTATCATAATGATATTTTTAAAACTTCCTGTGGTACAAAGACTAGAGAGTCTCAGAAAATTTCTATCAAACTTCAGGGAAAACATCATTTCTTTAATGCTGACTTGTTTATGAACAGAAAAACAGGAAATTCCTATAAGGAAGAGTATTTTTCCTTTTTTACATTTGCTATTTAATTTTATTTCCTTGTTTGGAAATCATCTTTTTCTATTCTTTTGTCATCTATTTGAACATTAAAAATTGATGAGACAGAAATATATCCCATCCTGAGCTGGTGGTCAGCGTACAGCTTTGTGTGTGCCTTCAGAAATTGGCTTGGGGTGGCTGAGGTATTGTAGTCTCCTGTTTAACAGTCATTTGACTCACCCACTGAACAAAGTAATAAAATTATACAGTTTTGATTGTGTTGGCAGCCACTTCCCAGCCCTGGAGGGGATTGCCTTCAGATGAAGCTGACTCTTGAAGATGCAGGGAAGACAGAAAGAAATTGGGTATTTGGTGACATCATTGAGCTGATGGACACACCAAACCTGAAATTTCTCTACTTTGTGTTTCTAGTTATAGCATCCAATAAATTCCCTTTGTTGCTTAGTCCATTTTGAGTTGGTTTTCCTGTTGCAATTGAAGATGTCTTATTAGTATATTTCTCTAAATAATTAGGAATGTAGATAATATTTATGCACAATGATTGTTATCACAAATATTCTATAACAGATAAAATTGCAAATTATCACCAGTAGAGAAAAGGAAAGAGGGGGAGGGAAGAAGGGAGTGAAAGAGGACGTACTGGAGACTGAAATGGAGCAAATTATATTCCATGCATGTATGATTTTGTCTGAATGAACCCCACTATTATGCACAAATAAAAACATTAAAAATGTAAATAATCTGAATGATGAATATTAGGTGTATAGATTATAGTTCACTGATAAAATAAAACATTCTGTAGGTATCAATTTGAACTTTTCAAGTAGTTTTTAATCAACAAAGCCCTTCAAAATCTAGCTCCTATCTACTTCTCTGGCCCTATAGCTCTTTGGTTAACACTTGAGTGTTCTCTGTCCACATTTCATGTCCATGTTAAGTTCTGTTACCCAAACAGCAATATTAAAACCAAAACAGCAGCAATAATAAAGGAATGGGAGGAAACCTAGGGAAGGGATGACTGTTTATGGTCTTGATGGTAGTTATGATTTCATGGGTATATACTTATTCCCAAACTCACCAAAATGTATCTATTAAATATGTGTAGCTTTTTATATATGATTGTATATGTTAATCACCTTAACAAATTGGCTTTAAAAATAACGTCATCCTTGGGGCTGGGGTTGTGGCTCAATGGTAGAGCATTTGCCCAGAATGCGTGAGGCACTGGGTTCAATCCTTAGCACCACATAAATATAAATAAAGGTATTGTGTACACCTAAAACTAAAAAATAAATATTAAAAAAATAATGTCATCCCTTCCCCTGTAAAATTCCTAAACTTACAGAGTAAACTTACTTTATCAATGAACTAGTAATAGCTGCCTAAAATGGTCAACCCATTTTTTGAAGCTTTCTTGGAGATTACTGTTTTAATTCCAATTTTCTCTGATTTATATCATAAGGACTGGTCAGGATGGCTCTTCTGCCTGGTTCCCCTACTCTTATACACAAATATTTATTTATTTGTTGAATAATTTTTGAACATCTATTATATGCCAGACACTGGCTAAAGGGCTGAGTATAGAGATCTGAGTCCCCCAAGTGTTAATAGTTTAGGAAGGGAGCCGGTCTTTAAGTAAATAAACACACTGATAAATGGTTTACATGACTGAATACACCCTGTTTTTGTCCATTGGAAGAAAATGCAACTGTTTTTATCCTTTGGGAAGGAAAGCAACTACTTATACAGAAATTAAGAGCAGGCATCTAAAAAAAATCATCTATCTTTTAAACTTCTTTTGTAAAAATGTGTTAACCAAAATTCATCAATAAATATTTATAATTGAGACAGCCCAAGAAAAACCCCATACTGTTATTCTCTCATGAAAAATTAAATTGAGTTACTCATTTGATTAATTTTGAAAGCTCTGGTTTAAGGTTACAGGAGTCTGACAGAAAAATTGAAGCCATGATTGATTTACATGACATACTTTTAATGGAAAATACTGTAAAACATTGCAAAAGCACTCTGACATCTTTAAAGATGAACTCCAGTGAGAAATGCCAGGTTTATGGGGCAGGGAAAAGGTCTCTGTGAGTAACCTTCACCTCCCGCCCATTCTTCCTGAGATGCCCCATACAGCCGTGTTGCTTTCTTTCACTTTTCTAACTGGTACTTCTAAAATATCAGAAAGATCACGCATACAGCAGCACTTCCTATTGTCCACACAGTGTTAATGCTAAGCTTTGTGAAAGGACTTAGACATAAGATGATTTCTCAATCAGCACATTACAGGCACAGGACTGGCAAAATCCTTTTCCTCCATTTCTCCTCCAGGACAGAGACTGTGATGTATTAGTCATTTTCCATCTACACTACTAGCACAGTAGATGTCATTCCTAGGAATTTCTGACCGAATTAAATGTTAATGGATCGTATCTACACAGTGGGAATACCCGAGTGTTATTCTCTTCTTTGCATTAGTTAATCTTTTCCAATTTTTCTATATTGGTGATATCCTTGTGGTGTTATCTTTAAAACTCACAGTCAATGGAATAGAAAAAGATATTCTGATATTGGGAACATCTTTGGCATCTTCTTTAATTTAACATGCCCCAAACAGTTTGTGCATTTGTTTCATGTAGCCAACCAAGACAGAGGCAGGGTTTGGCCATGCACTAGTCTCTCAGATGTGTGGCATACCTGATTTCCCCGCCCACTTTTAGAATTTTTACTGTAATAGCTACTCATGTAAAATTTGAACTCATAGGAAGGTAACATGAACAAAATTAATAATTAAGGAACACCTGAGTTTGAGGCTTAGGTTACCCCCAAATCTTCCTGTATTCTGTGGTGATGCCAATGAGTGATTTGAATGTGGGGAATCATCTTTCACTTTCTTGTAATTTTCATTGTTTTAAATAAATTTGAGTAGAAACCATATGTTTATTCTGCAAATGCAGCTTCAAGACAAATCCTTTACCCCTTAGGAAAATCTTTGCTATCCCTGTGCCCGTCTAGAAAGATGAGATGCACCATAAGATATCAGCATCCTCACTTTACAGATGAGAGTAGATTTAGCAAACCACTCCACTCGGGAGCATTGTTAGTGAGAGGTAGAACTCTGCCGAGAACACTTGTCCTTGTCATCTCAAACTCTGTCCTTTTACCTTTTTTGCCAGAACTATGAAGTTTTATGAAAAACAACAAAATGAGGCATAGAATGACAGAATTTGAATTTATAGAGTCGACTGTATACACTCTATTACTTAAAGAATTGAAGAAAAGTGATACGCATTTCTGTTTAATCTTCTTCACTAGGTAATAAAAAGGAACCACTCAGACAACTGTGGCTAATGAGAATATTTCCATTTTTCCCTAGTTTGAAATCTCTTTCAGGTTGGTCATTCTGTTTGCTTATTTCTTTGTTTCTATTTTATGTTAACTGATTTTCTATAACCCATACTGTTCAGATACTAATATCTTTATATTGTAATGTCTATGTTTTTATTTTAGGACTTAAATGTTAATTGCAGAAGAAATTTACTTATTTATTCTCCTGTAGAAAACTTCTGACAGCTCTCAGTTTAGATTTAATATTAATCAAAAGTTTTTTTCTCTTGCTAGCTCTGCTATTACTAGCTACTGCATTGATCTATGTAATTCTGGGACATGGAAAGATATATGCTATGTCAAACTACTCATATTAAATGACTGGTTGCCTTATCTTGAAAATTAAATATCTGCACTTAAGCAATTTTTGACCTTCTTCCCTATGTCAAGAAGGAAAATTATACACACACATACACACACACACACACACACACACACATACACACACACCACACAATTTTTTTTGTACTCCTCTGGTCCACTCTTATCCCTGGCTTTTCTTTTTCTTTTGAAAGAATGAGAATAGTTATAATCCAATAAAGGCTCTCCACCTTGGAGCTGAACTCATTTCCCATTACCTTTAGCATAGCGACCTCTGTACTCCTACCCTGACCTTAGTAGCTGAGTGGGAACAATTTCAGGCCAAGCCAACAACCAGGATTCTTGGAGGGAAAACTTAATTTGATCCCTGTGCTACTGTTCTCTTGTACATTTCTTCACACATTACCACCAGTTATTTTCTCCCCGGAGCCATCTTCTTAGAGAAGCAATGAATAAATTTTATAAGCCTCAATTGATTTTAGTCAGGAAAAAAAATTCCATGGATTTTATATTGAGGATTCCTTTGTCCTTCACACTGTTCAGCTTCAAAAAATGGTATCCTCAAAATATGACACTCTGACGTGCAGACAAGCAGAAGCTCTAGAAGGCTAGTGGACCTTCCTCTGTCTCTTGTTCCTATTTTCCTCTTGAAGTACCTGAAGGAGCTTTCTCTAAAGTTCTCTCTACCTAAAGACCCAATCCTTCAGAGGATTAACTCAGGAAGAAAAATTAGAGTTGACACCACACCAGAGCCCAAACTTTGTCCCAGGCTACGTCTGTTTTTTGGTGTGGTCCCTTTCACTTCCCCTAAAAATCATATTGTCCTGTTTCCCCCCAAGAAACTCAAAGCCCCTACCTCTTTCTGAGCTCAGAGTGCTACTCACGCTTCAATCACCTGGACTTTCTTTGAGTTCAGACTTTGTGTGACTCTTGTACAATTTTACATTATAAATTTGCATACATTTTCTCTTGTTAATCTGTCTACTGCCAGATTACTTTTCAGACTCAAATATCAAACCTCTGAAGAGAGGTTTTATCACCCGCCTAAGACATACCTGTTGTATGTGAAAGATCACAATGTGGTGATACACATACAGGTTCCAGATCCAAATCTCCTGGATCTGGATTCTGACTCTAAAATTCTGACGCTAAAACACTACTAGGTATATTTTGAAAGTCTGCCCAAATAAGGTTTATATGTTTTTGAAACTATGGGAATAAGGAAGAAAAATGAAAGAAAGAAAAAGTGACCCCTCCACTGGTAGGAAAGATTTTTTGTTTTCTGTGTTTTATTTACTTTGCATTTTATCTCTCCTTGATGAAAGAATTGGTTTTTCCATGCTCCATATATAATTAAAAATTAAGTAAAATAACTGCAGGGCCATATTCACTTTGATGACAGCTTATTTTAAAAATCAAGTTTTTGCCTTTCTTTGGTCCCTGCTGGAATCTTGTAAAAGGAAGTTTTCACCAATAGTGACAAAGACATGCTTGTCACTGAATTTGAAACAGTGAGCGTTTAATATCAAATATTTATTAAAAAAGATTTTTCTGTTTAGTTTTAATTATGTTCTTACTAAAGAAAGCTAATATAGCTAATATGTAATAAAATATGCCATAAATAAACCCATGAACAGATGTTTATTTCATTTTATTTCTTTGGAAGCAATTTTTTTTTTACTTTCTGTGAGGATAATTTATCATTTTCTTTAGATACATATGTGCTTAATAGCTTTAGTAAGGAATAATTTAGATGTCATAAAATTTACCTATTTTAAGGACATAATTCAATAATTTTTAGTGAATTTACAGAATTATGCAAACATTATCCTGATCCAGTCAGTTTAAAACATTTTTATTGCCCTAAAAGATCTTTTATGCCCTATTCCCATTCCCAGGCTCAGTAGAGATTTTAAGGAAAAAGAAATCTCTTAAAAATTTGAATTGTTCTATGGACTAGATAGGATGAGAACAATAACTTAACCCTACTAAGGTCAGGGTAGCAGTACTGAGGTCACTATGCTAAAGGTAATGGGAAATAAGTTCAGCTCCAAGGTGAAAAGACTTTATTGGATTATAACTATTCTCATTCTTTAAAAAAGGGGGATAAGAGTGAACAATAGTACAAAATAATTTTTCTTTCAAGGAAATTATTATCATACCATCCTGTGTGTGAGTGTGTGTGTGTGTGTGGAGAGAGCGAGAACGAGAGAGACGCATTAACCAATTCGTAACACAAATAATAGACTATATTCCAGGGACAACCTTGCAGTGATAGAATTAAAATCATTTTATAGTTGGAAGGAAGATATTTGAATTGTTCTATGGACTAGATAGGATGAGAGCAATAATTTAACCTTTCTCTAATTAATCAGGAAGTTTTCAAGTGCATCAAAAGGAAAATCTAAAAAGAAATGGACCCAGCAAGTTGCTTAGATAGCTTCTACTTATTTCTACATTGTACAGTAAAAATGCATTTAAAATATTTCTTTCAACTTAATTGAAATGTATTGGGTTTTTAAAGACATAAATTCACTTTTAAAGACTTTTAGAAAATTCAGTTTTTATTTTTAAATTTATGTTTAAATAGATCATTTTCACCATGCCTTTTCAATTTTCACATACAACACATATTTATTTCAGAAAAATTTTAATTTTTGAAGGATAATTATCTCAATCTAAAGTCATTTATGTCTAGGGCCAATTTCCCAGCATGATTATATGCAGCCAGTGCATCACAGGTAGTTAAAACATGGCCTTTGAAAACGTCACTGTAGATATGCTCAGTAAAGACATCTGCCTCATCAGCCTGGTTGACTTCACAGAAGTAGTTACTCCTAGGTGGTCACATAGACTTCTAAGTTATTAATTAACTACCTGGAATAAATAATGAAAACATAAGGAATGGATTATAGGCCTAGTATCAGATACCATTTCATAGTGCTCCAACCTGCATGGTTCTCTAAATGATTTCATGGGTAGTAAAAATTTTTCTTTCAAGGAAATAATTATTATCATATGTGTGTGTGTGTGTGTGTGTGTAAAAAGACTCATTAACCAATTCATAACACACAATAGACTACATTCTAGGAACAACCTTGCAATGATAGAATTAAAATCATTTTATAGTTGGAAAGAAGATATTAGAATTGTTCTATGGACTAGATAGGATGAGAACAATAACTTAACCTTTCTGCAATTAATCAGGAAGTTTTCAACAGGAGGACAAACATTAGAAGTTCATTGTAGTGTCGATCCAACATGGTGGTGGGTGCAGAGAGATCAAGTCTCTGACCTCTCCAGCTGAGCGGGCATAGGGAGTCGTAAATTGTCTAAATGCTGTTTGCTCAGGATCACTAGGCAATGCTGAGCTGACGTGGATCTGGGGCCAACAGTTTGGGCCTCTCAGAACACACACCGAGCTCGGATCGGCTGCGTTCAAGCTCCAGATCGCCTGTTTCTCGTGACTCAGCACTAAGATTCCCGCTGAAATAACTGGTCAGCCCTTCTGAACTTACAGAGGTAAAAGCCAACCGAGCCTTCATAGGCAGTGGCCACAGGATTGAAACGGGGCTTGGGAGAGACAGTCAGGACCCACCCATTGCATTGGTCACCCGGCAAAGGAAACGAACGGTCACCATTTTCATGGGATACCACCATGGCAGAGAACTGACGTCACGGGTGGAGGAGATAACTTCATTGAAACCAGCAGCAACAGACACTGAAAGCGAGAAGATCCTGGAACAACGTATTTCAAACACTGAAAGACAATGGATGCCAACCAAGAATTCTGTATCCAGCAAAATTAAGCTTCAGGTACGACAATGAAATTTTTCATGAAAAAAAAATTTTTCATGAAAAAAAAAAAATGAAAATTTTTCATGATAAAAAAAAGCTAAAAGAATTTGCAGCCAGAAAACCAGCATTGCAAAGCGTCTTGAGCAAAACACTACACGAGGAAGAAATGAAAAACAACAACCAAAACCATCAGTGGGGAAGTGCCTTGGTAATGACAGAGGGCGGGGGGGGGGAAAGCTAATCATGGAGAAACAAACTAAATTAAAAAAAAAAAGTTAAATAATCAAACATGCCTGGCAGTACAAACCATATATCAATAGTAACTCTAAACGTTAATGGCTTAAACTCTCCAATAAAGCGACATAAGGCTGGTAACATGGATTAAAAAAACAAATCCAACAATATGTTGCCTCCAGGAGACACATCTGATTGGAAAAGACATACACAGGCTGAAGGTGAAAGGTTGGGAAAAAATATACCACACACACGGTCCTCGTAAGCAAGCAGGGGTGGCCATCCTCATATTGAATAAAATCGACTTCAAGTTGAGTTAATCAAAAGGGATAAGAAAGGACATTATATACTGTTAAAAGGAACCATTCACCAACAAGACATAACAATTGTCAATATTTATGCACCAAATAATGGTGCTGTGACGTTCATAAAACAAATTCTCCTCAAGTTCAAGAATCAAAAACCACAATAATTATGGGTGACTTCAACACACCTCTCTCACCATTGGACAGATCCTCCAAACAAAAGTTGAATAAAGAAACTATAGAACTCAATATCACAATCAATAACCTAGACTTAACTGACATATATAGAATATATCAACCATCATCAAGTGGATATACTTTTTTCTCAGCAGCACATGGATCCTTCTCAAAAATAGACCATATATTATGCCATAGGGCAACCCTCATTAAATATAAAGGGGTGGAGATAATACCATGCATTTTATCTGATCATAATGGAATGAAACTGGAAATCAATGATAAAAGAAGGAAGGAAAAATCCTACATCACATGGAAAATGAACAATATGTTACTGAATGATCAATGGGTTACAGAAGACATAAAGGAGAAAATCAAAAAATTCTTAGAGATAAATGGAGGTCATTCCTCAAAAAAAGGAAAAACCAACAAATAAATGAGCTCACACTTCATCTCAAAGCCCTAGAAAAGGAAGAGCAAAACAACAGCAAATGTAGCAGAAGGCAAGAAATAATTAAAATCAGAGAGGAAATCAATGAAATTGAAACAAAAGAAACTATTGAAAAAATTAACAAAACTAAAAGTTGGTTTTTCAAAAAAATAAATAAGATCGACAGGCCCTTAGCCATGCTAATGAAGAGAAGAAGAGAAAGAACTCAAATTACTAACATACGGGATGAAAAAGGCAATATCACAACAGATGCTACAGAAATACAGAAGACAATTAGAAATTATTTTGAAAACCTATATTCCAATAAAATAGAAGATAGTGAAGTCATCGATAAATTTCTAAAGTCATATGATTTGCCGAGACTGAGTCAGGAGGATACACACAATTTAAACAGACCAAATTCAATGGATGAAATAGAAGAAGCAATCAAAAGACTACCAACCAAGAAAAGCCCAGGACTGGATGGGTATACAGCGGAGTTTTACAAAATCTTTAAAGAAGAATTAATACCAATACTTTTCAAGTTATTTCAGGAAATAGAAAAAGAGGGAGCTCTGCCAAATTCATTCTATGAGGCCAACATCACCCTGATTCCGAAACCAGACAAAGATACCTCAAAGAAAGAAAACTACAGACCAATATCTCTGATGAACCTAGATACAAAAATCCTCAATAAAATTCTGGCGAATAGGATACAAAGGCACATCAAAAAAATTGTGCACCATGCTTAAGTAGGATTCATCCCTGGGATGCAAGGATGGTTCAATATACAGAAATCAATAAATGTTATTCACCACATCAATAGACTTAAAGATAAGAACCATATGATCATCTCGATAGACACAGAAAAAGCATTCGACAAAGTACAGCATCCCTTTATGTTCAAAACACTAGAAAAACTAGGGATAACAGGAACTTTCCTCGACATTGTAAAAGCTATCTATGCTAAGCCTCAGGCTAGCATCATTCTGAATGGAGAAAAATTGAAGGCATTCCCTCTAAAATTTGGAACAAGACAGGGATGCCCTCTCTCACCACTTCTATTTAATATAGTTCTCCAAACACTGGCCAGAGCAATTAGATGAAAGAAATTAAAGGCATAAAAATAGGAAAAGAAGAACTTAAATTATCACTATTTGTGGTTGACATGATTCTATACCTAGAAGACTCAAAAGGGTCTACAAAAAAACTACTAGAACTAATAAATGAATTCAGCAAAGTGGCAGGATATAAAATCAACACGCATAAAACAAAGGCATTTCTATATATCAGCGACAAAACTTCTGAAACGGAAATGAGGAAAAACACTCTATTCACAATATCCTAAAAAAATAATAAAATAAAATACTTGGGAATCAACCTAACAAAAGAGGTGAACGATTTATACAATGAAAACTACAGAACCCTAAAAAGAGAAGTAGAAGAAGATCTTAGAAGATGGAAAAATAAACCCTGTTCATGGATAGGCAGAACTAACATCATCAAAATGGCGATATTACCAAAAGCTCTCTATAGGTTTAATGCAATGCCAATCAAAATCCCAACGGCATTTCTTGTAGAAATAGATAAAGCAATCATGAAATTCACATGAAAAAATAAAAGACCCAGAATAGCAAAAGCAATTCTAAGCAGGAAGTGTGAATCAGGCAGTATAGCGATACCAGATTTCAAACTATATTACAGAGCAATAGTAACAAGAACAGCATGGTACTGGTACCAAAACAGGCGGGTGGACCAATGGTACAGAATAGAGGACACAGAGACTAATCCACAAAGCTACAACTATCTTATATTTGATAAAGGAGCTAAAAGCATGCAATGGAGGAAGGATAGCATCTTCAACAAATGGTGTTGGGAAAACTAGAAATCCATATGCAACAAAATGAAACTGAATCCCCTCCTCTCACCATGCACAAAAGTTAACTCAAAGTGGATCAAGGAGCTAGATATCAAATCAGAGACTCTGCATCTGATAGAAGAAAAAGTTGACTACGACCTACATACTGTGGGGTCGGGCTCCAAATTCCTTAATAGGACACCCATAGCACAAGAGTTAATAACAAGAATCAACAAATGGGACTTACTTAAACTGAAAAGTTTTTTCTCAGCAAGAGAAACAATAAGAGAGGTAAATAGGGAGCCTACATCATGGGAACAAATTTTTACTCCTCACACTTCAGATAGAGCCCTAATATCCAGAGTATACAAAGAACTCAAAAAATTAGACAATAAGATAACAAATAACCCAATCAACAAATGGGCCAAGGACCTGAACAGACACTTCTCAGAGGAGGACATACAATCAATCAACAAGTACATGAAAAAATGCTCACCATCTCTAGCAGTCAGAGAAATGCAAATCAAAACCACCCTAAGATACCATCTGACTCCAGTAAGATTGGCAGCCATTATGAAGTCAAACAACAATAAGTGCTGGCGAGGATGTGGGGAAAAGGGTACTCTTGTACATTGCTGGTGGGACTGCAAACTGGTGCAGCCAATTTGGAAAGCAGTATGGAGATTCCTGGGAAAGCTGGGAATGAAACCACCATTTGACCCAGCTATTGCCCTTCTCGGACTATTCCCTGAAGACGTTAAAAGAGCGTGCTACAGGGATACTGCCACATCGATGTTCATAGCAGCACAATTCACAATTGCTAGACTGTGGAACCAACCCAGATGCCCTTCAATAGATGAATGGATAAAAAAAAATGTGGCATTTATACACCATGGAGTATTACGCAGCACTAAAAAATGACAAAATCATGGAATTTGCAGGGAAATGGATGGTACCAGAGCAGACTATGCTTAGTGAAGCTAGCCAATCCCAAGAAAACAAATACCAAATGTCTTCTTTGATATAATGAGAGCAACTAAGAATAGAGCAGGGAGGAAGAGCAGGAAGAAAAGATTAACATTAAACAGAGACATGAGGTGGGAGGGAAAGGGAGAGAAAAGGGAAATTGCATGGAAATGGAGGGAGACCCTCATTGTTATACAAAATTACATATAAGAGGTTGTGAGGGGAATGGGAAAATAAATAAGGAGAGAAATGAATTACAGTAGATGGCGTAGAGAGAGAAGTTGGGAGGGGAGGGGAGGGAGGATAGTAGAGGATAGGAAACGTAGCAGAATACAATAGTCACTAATATGGCATTATGTAAAAATGTGGATGTGTAACCGATGTGATTCTGCAATCTGTATTTGGGGTAAAAATGGGAGTTTATAACCCACTTGAATCTAATGTATGAAATATGATATGTCAAGAGCTTTGTAATGTTTTGAACAACCAACAAAAAAAAAATAAAAAAAAGAATGCAAAAAAAAAGTAGTTCATTGTAGGTACATGATGGATTTATATCACAAAAAAACAAGTCATGAAATGACAACAAACAGCTTGGGTGATATCCAAAGAATAGGTTTATTACCAATTCCATGGTAGAGGGCTTAAAAGATATGATTATTTTCAACTCAATTTCTTCCCATTCAAGTCCACAGTATTATGCAATGATCACTGTGCCTGAGCCATAGGTAATAAATTAGACCATATAAGCAAATGTAAGAGAAGAATTTCAGTCAGTTACGGCTGAGAAAAATATAGTTCTGACATAAAACACAGCAGTCACAGTATTGTCTGCATATCTTTTGAACCCAAACCTATTTTCTCACTAGGTTGAACTATCAAGTTTTCAGCTGTTGAGGCTTCTCCAGGCAATGGTAAAAATAAAACTAGTAGCTCTAAGTTTCCCTTCATGACGGTAAAGCTCATAAAGGTAAGATTTTCCTCTTTTATTTAACTGTGCTAAGTATGATAAAGTGAGCCCCAAATCCAAATGCAATTTTTAAAAGATGCGTATTTAGAGGAATTCCCAAGATCACCAATGGCTGTTGTATGGTAAGCATGAACATTATAGGACCATGTTGGTATTGTGCAGAAGCTCTGAGTTCAGTACAGAGAGGGGAAGAAGCTGATAAGGAGAAATAGTTAGGGTTACAGAGGCATCTGGAGGATCTGTATTCATTAGGGTCCCTCACAATTTCTCCCACACTGCAACATTTTCCAGGTCATTTTCTTTTATTCAGGAAACTCTATTTACTAGTGAATTATTTGGTTTGTTATGAATCTTCTTTTTAAACTACAAATAATTTACATAAGAGTAATAAGGAGAATAGCGGTTAATGGTGGCTCCGTTGCAGGACACATGCTTAGCATGTGCAGGACCTCGGATTCAATTCCCTGCATATGCACATGTGTGCACGTGTGCACACATGCGCACGCACGCACACACACACATACACACACACACACACACACACACACACACACCATGAAGGAAGGAAGAAAGGGAGGGAGGAAGGAAGGACAAAAGAAAGAAACTAATAGTTATTCACAAGTTAGTAAGAATTAATTTGAAAATATTTAATATTATTGCTTTCCTCCTAATGACTGAAAGCAAATCTACTTTCAGAATGAGAGTTTTTATATATTAGAGTAGTTATAAAACTACAAATATATATATATATGTATATATAAATTATATATATTTAAAATTTAAAAAGATTTGTTACATGCATTATTTAGTTTGATGCTCATAAATGTCATGTGATATGAAAGACACTCTACAAGACATTGCTTTGTTTCTTTCTTGCATGTAAAACCCTGATTTGGGGTAGACCTCACACTTCCATGTGACTCAGGGTTAAAGTGAGACAAGTTTAAGCCAATCACAATTTATCATCTGCTTTGCCAATAATTGGTTTGGGGAAAGCATTGTAACTCATTTCTGCACAATGGGATATGCAGAAGGTCTGCTGAAGTGCTGCTAGAAAGGGTTACTTTGTTCTGCAGGGAAAAAAGCAAAAAGCAAAAGGATACACAGGAAGAAATAAGTCTCTTTTTCTCATCAGTTATTATATTTGCATGTGAAGCCACACTTCAGAAAGGAATAAAACCAGAACTACAGAAGTCACCTTCCAACAAGGAGGTTACTATGCAATCATGCTGCAAATGGCTGACAGAAAGATGAAAAGTTTCAAGGTCCTTAGCCATGTGTTTAACTCTTCCAGTACTTATGGTTTTGTTTATATGAATGAGTACATCTGCTTTATTATTTAAGACAAGTGAGTCAGAATTTGGGGCTATTGCTAAGTGGTGTCAAAAAGATATGTGTGAAATGGTTAGATACCTGATTTAGAAATATGGAAAATGTGACTTTAAGGTTAAGGAACTTAACTGCAACCACATAGTAAATTACAGGTATGTGACAATATTATAATTTCACATTCCAAGAGTTATATGCTTTCCATTTAATGCCATATCAATTCAGATGAATAGAAATAGTAAATAATTTGGGGGTATTGGACATTTTGGGAAACTAAATAAATTTATGTTTCTATTCTCCTCAAAATAAGGATGTTGTGGTGGAGGTTGAGGAGCACCAGAAGAGACGCTGGAAGACAAGCTCAGAGAATAGCAGCAAGTTGCAATGCTCACAATTTGCCTATTTAGCAATGTTGCCTAAAGTTGACCTGTCACTCATGAGAAACTAAACTCTTTCTGCTCCCCCTTCCTATTTCACATATATTTCTATTCCCAGAAAACCAAACATTGGTGAGTCTTATTGGTTGGTAATTCAGCTATATTCTTAATGGAATCCCTTGGTGAGAGGGAAAATAACCCATTTAACCTAAAGGAAAAAGATAAATTAATTAAACATTGAATGAATGGGAAATAGCATGAAACAAAAAAGTAGAAAGCATTGCTTGACTGCACAAGGACTTAGGGACAACAGATAGAAAACTGGTGGAAATTTATATGCACCATTTCATACAAGTTTCTGGAATGCTGTGTGCTAACTTCTTTCTCTCTGTGCAGACCAGCTTGTCTCTGTTCCTCATGCTTAGGGTGAACAGATGCATTCTCCCCACTCCACAACCACCCACCAGCCTTAATTTAACAGGACCTTCCAGAAAAGCACTCTGTTACCATGGACCCATTCATCCCACATCTCAATCTTTAGTCCTGAATTCATAGGAGAGAGAATAGATCTGGCTGTGCTGACTCTTTAGAGTGGTTTTACTCGGACCAGACACCCACACCTTTGTTTAACCAACTACCACTATAGGGTGGTAGTCACTTTGAAGCATCGTGGTCACCTGTAGCAAGGAAAAATCCTTGAAGAAGGAACTGTAACTGAGAAGGTACTCCCAAAGTGAGCCCAACCAATATTCAAAACTGTTTTACTTTGCTTCTTAATGAATAAAGTTTCCAACAGCCAACTTGTAAATAAAATTTTAAATGTTATTTGTTCATAAATAGGAACTGCTTTCTGGTGATAAAGGAGAAACAAATATTCTATGATCCCTTGTGTTGATGATTACTTTGTGTGGATAAGGACAAATAGGTGATAAAAACCACAGAGGTCATAACTGCTGTATGCTGCCACTGTTCCAAGTTCAATTATTTGTACAACTTATAATTATCCATTACATGGTATATACATTACAATTGCAAAATATTTATGTAGATTTACATATTTAATGAGAATTCTAAATTAAATATATTTTACATGGAAAATACTTTAAAAACTAAATTCTTGCATAGAAAATCTGATTGCATTCAAGTAATTCAGCAATACGCCTTCAGAACTATAGAGGTAATGTAAAAATTTTTCGGATAAACAAGTGATATACAATACCATAGGAGCACCAGAAATATTACATATATTTTAAAGTAGTGAAAATGAGTAATAAAAAAGCAAAATCACACTACAAATAATACCACACATATGAAATATATGTCACATAAAAAATGCCCATATGTGAAATAAATTAAAATTAATTGTTAATGAAGGTTAGGGAAGTATAGATATTTAAAGTCAATTACTGTGTAAGTTATAAATTTTAACCATTAGATTTTTGCAAGCTGAAACTCATGCTCTGTATGTGTCAACACCAGTATGAATTTTGTTTATCAAAAATGTTTTTCAAGTGTCACAAATTTTAGGGGCACAATGACTCAAATCATAAATTTTGATGTGATATGTGAACTTACAAGAATATATATTATATATACAGTTATATATGTGAAAATATATTAGGATAAATCTAGCTCACATAAAATTTATTTTGTAAACTTAAATAGGCAATAGTACAGTTTTTTACAAGATTTGCAGGCATTTGAAAAGAAAGTTGTAAATTGACTAGGTCTTTTGTAAAAACCAATGAATTAAAATTTCAGAGTGAAACAACAGGAAATAGTCATAATGAAATCATGGATTTATGTGTTGTACATTAAGGGGCTCCAGGATGGGAGCTATTTTAACACAATGAAAGCAAAAAAAAACATACCACCTATTTGGAGAGAAAAAAAATCAGAACCTTAGAAATATTTACCTTGTGCTGCAAAAACAAAATTCCTATTTTTTTTCCCCAGAAAATAGGGCAATTTCATTCTTTTGTTAGTTTCCATTTTCACTAATTTCTGGGTTGGAGTGAATTTTGTCCAACTACTAAGCAGAAAGTAATTCTTGTTTCAGCTTAATTGGGAACTAGAAATAGAGCCCATCTCAAGGGATTTCTAACTGAGCATTGCAGGCATAAAATGTTCCAAGTGTTCTCATCAGGTTTTGAATAAGAACATGCATTATGTGTATTCGAATGCCTGTGAATCTTCAAAACCTTCAGGCCAAGCATGCCAGGACTCTGAACAATGACATTTTATACCTTAAATTTTTGCATCCACATGAAAGTACTTCTCCTGGAATGCTGAGCCTTCCCAAGGCCTCTCTCTCCAGAAGACAGGCCACCGTGGTGATGCAATGTCCCTCACTGAATCTTTTACAACTTCAACAAACCTCTGTGATTTTGTATGTTGTCATTAGGACACTACTGGCAAATCAGCAGAGAACCCCCCCACACACACCCACAACGAACACTGTCAGGAATCCAGTACTTCTGGCATCCTAAGAACCAGTTCATTTCATCCTGTCTCTCATGATTATAATCTTAGCACAATGAAACGTTCCTTTAATTACCTTATTTCTTCAATCTTGAGTTTGTGCTTATGTGTCCTCCTCCTCCCCCTTCTTCTTTCTTTATCCTCCCTCCTCCTTCTTCTTCCCCTTTCTCCTTTTTCTCCTCCTTTTTTCCTCCTCCTCCTCCTCTCCCTTCCCTTCTTCTTCATCTTCTTCCCACCAATGCTCCTTCTTCTTCTTCGTGTGTTACTGTCTCGTTTTCTTACTGTAATGCGCCTACATTTCTCTTGTTAATTTCCTGTAACAAGAATTCTTGGAAACTTTGAATTCAGGTACAAATCATTTTCCTACCTTATCTTATTCTCATATTCACTCCATGGTGCCATCTCTTTTCCGGGCGCATAACTATTTGTTCACCATAGTCATTTAATTAAAGTAAAATTTTATTTCATAGTTGGCCCCAATTTTAATAGTACAATTTCATGAGCTGTAAATATCTTGGTCACTTCTCCAATGAACATATAGAACATTTCCATCTATCCAGAAAGTTTCCCCAAGGACCTTGGTCAATTGCCCACCCTCCCTTAAAGTAATTATTTTGAAATTTCTGTCACCATAGACGAGTTCAGCAGAATCGAATACTTCACATAAATTCAACCACACAGTGTGAATTCTTTGCTGACTTAACTCAGCATTGTTTTTTTTTTTAAAGATTGTTGAAAATGTCCATGTTGTTGCTTGAATCAATAGTTCATTCTTTTAATTGTTGAATACTATTCTGATTATTGATATGCCACCCAGTATTTGCTATTTATTTATTTATTGCTTGCTTTGGGGTATGAATCTTTTATGAACATTTATGTAAAAGTCTTTCTGGAAACATATACTTTCATTTTTCTTGGGTCTTATGACTGGATTGCGGTCATTGGGTAGCTGGTTCTTATAACTAACCAGGACACTAGGGTTTTATAAACCAGTTTAATGAGTTTATTTAAAGTTTACTTGTGGCAGCTGTAAGTGTATGTAGATGCTTTCTAAACATGGTAACAACAGAGGATTTCCAAAACTCACAGGCAATCCTGAGCTGTGATGGATTAACCATGGAAAACCTTCCACCAACACCCCAAAGGAGCCATTTCTGGATACTAGCTGGCCTTCCCAGGAACTCTGCCCAGCTAGGGATCCTTTGTCTGCTTAATGGAAGTTGTCAATCTCCTATTGGTTTTGCCTGCCCCTTGCCAGATTTCTGTACACAGTTCATCATTCATGGGTGCCATGTTGGAGGAAAACTTACTTTTTCCAACTTGAGTCCAGTGATTGGGAAACTGCAAATTGAATGACAACAGATTAACAGAAGACAAGACAGGTTTATTCACTTGTATGGTACTTAGTGATACTCAGTGAAGTCTTGTTGCCTAACATTGGCCTAAGCTAATCCTATGGCACCAGTTATTGCAAAAAATAAGGAGCCTCATTGTAAGATTGACCAGGAAGGAGGGTAAATCTGCCACTGCAATTGCTTAGTAGTGAGGGGATTCATAGGAAGGAGTGGAGAGAAGCAGCTTGTTGATTGGATGGTGAGGAAAGGAAGTTTTAGGGGTTCTCTCTGGCATAGATGATCATCGTGCCTCTGTGGGCTGCTCGTTTCTTTTTGGAATGAATCATCATGTTCACACGAGGGATTTTGAGCTTGCGATATCACAAGGTCATTGTTCAGATGAGTGAGTTTCTTCTGTGCAAGACCATTCTCGAAATGCTGACCTGGAGTGGATTCTGGAGGCTTTTCCTGAAAAACAATTTATGCACTTTGTTATTTCAGGAATTTATTAAAGGGCGTGTCCAAGCGTTAACTGTTTTCATTAGAGATAAGTAACTCCTTCAATAGCCAGAGATAAAAGGTTTATAAACCAAACTAACAAAAGTGATGGGGGAAGGTTAGGGCTTCACTGGGAAGGTACCGGAGATTCCATTGGCATTTTTGATGCCTGCAATAGGTAGTCTGCCTTCACAGTGGCTGAATTTGCAGAAAACTCCTTCAGAGTGGGAATAACGGAAGCTCTATTTTCTGGACTCTCTTTAGTCAGGTAAGGGAAGCCCAGATAAGATTTCTTCTTCAGATCAAATATTTTCAGGTTAGAGTCATCTTCATACCAACTTTGGAGATACAAGTTGGTCCCTACATACCAAAAGTTAGATTTACAAAGTGTAAAGGCAATCATGGTGTGATCTAACATTAGACCACTGCTGCATACTTCCTACTGGATAAACTTCCAATTTTATCCACAGAAGGTCCTACTTAACTAAGACTTTTGCCAATCTCTATAGTGCTGCCTGTAACTACACCTTTAAACGTAACCATAGGCTCCTTATACCCTCTGCCTTTAAAGGTTATGGCATGTAGAGCTGTTCTTATTCAACTGTGAAGAGTTGAATAAGAGTTGGCAGAGAGTAGTTCTGCTCCCTGAAATTTCCACCTTTCCTTGAAGGTAGGTCTCTACTCTTCCTTTAAGAGTCAGTTCATCTGCATCCTCCTGTGAAGGCTTCCTGGATTTTATGTACTTCTTTCTCATGGCTCCCATTGCAGTTTATGCCCACCTTCCTTACAGTGAGGGTCACATGATAGCATTTGGTCACATGATAACATTTTGGTCCATTTCCACTTTTTCTTTGATTAAAGTGATTGCCCAGTAAGTGGTTGTGGAATGAATGAGTAAATGATTGAAGTCAAGCAAAGTCTGTTGCTCAACTTTGGAAAAAAAGGGTTCTAGTAGCAGACATCATGGTAAGGGACAGAGTCATAACACTATAAGACACAGAATGAGAAAGTTCCTTAGAAGTCATGTAATTTGTTCCCTTATGATAAGGGCAATGATTTATTTTCTTATCATAAGACAGATAACATCAACATTGACCCATTTAATCTAAATATTGGTCTCCTTGTCATTGGTGTCACCTCTCCAGTGGTAAGTAAAAACCCCTTTGTCTCCCACAAGCTTTAGAAATAATAAAATGCACTTCTGGAGCCTGTACATTCATTGCTATGTGGCATCATCCTTCATTTATTTGGGGCTGAAAAGAAGAGAATCTCTCCTCCTTCTCTCCTCCATCAATGCATGGTATGGGCAAAAGTCATGCTGCATGGATTTTTCAGCCCCACCCTGGCCTTCCCATCCTGAGTGAGATATTAGGGGCATTTTGTGTTCCCTTACCCACAAATTCTATGACTCCAGTCCCATGAAACAGAGTATAATAGCCAGTCTAAAAAAGTTGCAGCCCAGAATAAATCAAAGGAAGTAATTGCCAGTGGATATGCATCATCTCAGAATGAAAGGAATAACCAAAATTAAAGCCTTGAAGAATAGATTATATTACTGAAAAAGACAACCCAAGATAACAAGGCATGATTGTGCTCAAAACGTTATATATACATGGAGATGTAGCTCCATGGTAAAATGTCTTGGGTGTTCATTCGCCCTCCAAAAAAAAAAAAAAATAGACCTATAGTGACCACAATTGTTAAATATTTATTCGTGTAAGAATATTTGGCTCCACTTATTGAACTCCTTCCCTATACCGGGGAATGATCTAGAAATGTGCTAACTTCTTGGGATACAAGAGAGAGAGACATGTATGTGTGCGTGCATAGGCGCATACACACACACATACACACAATCTGGAAGGTATACGTCAGACGGCAAACAGTAATTATCTCTGGGTTGCATTATTGCATTATTAATTAATTTCTTTATGTTCACTCTGTCCCCAAGCATGTTTGCTTTTATAGATGGGGAAAATGTTTTGTTTAGTCTCATTTTTAAGAGTGAAACACTGAATCCAGAAATGCTACAATGAAAACTACTTCTACTCCAGGAATATCACAGGATGCTGCTAAATTCAGGCATCTTAAGGAAGAGCCATGGTTCTAAACTATGGTAGGATATCAGAAATCCCTCAAGAAATAACATTAATGAAAACTAACAAACAAAAAAGAACATTTGATATTTTTATTAAGTTCTTTTCTGTGTCCAAGAAAATTTGATTTAGTTAAATGAAATTAAGAGATTAATCGGGAAGAAATTCAAACTCTGCCCCCTGTGTACAGAATATCCTTCTAGAGGGAGAAAAGTCTGAGGGTGGAATAAAGACAATTATTTCCATTCAGTTCTTTCCTCTGCCCTGTTCTTAACTTCTGACCTTCTGCAAACACTGCCACCACTTTTTTTTTTTTTTTTTTATTACCAGGGATTGAATTTAGGGCACTTAACCACTGAGTCACATCCCAAGCCCTTTTTATTTTTTATTTTGAGACAGGGTCTCACTAGGTTGTTTACAGTTCCACTAAATTATTGAGACTGGCTTCTAACCTGCAATCCTCCTGCCTCCGAGGAGTTGATAGGATCATAGGTGTGTGTGTCACCTCACCCAGTAGTGTGGCCACATTTAATGACTTTGTGGGAACAGATGCTTATCAAGTGCAACTGTAATTTGATAAATTAAAACAGTGCTTAAATTTGATGTTTTATTTTGTTTTACTGAATACTAATTCAAATATCTATTAGTTGTTGATCACCTCTTTTTAGGGATTTAGTCTGCAAAAAATGTCAATTTGTGAAATTTTAATCCTTCCACCTACCCCCCCCATCCCCCGCCTCGAAAGGTTGACAATGCAAACAAGCCGATTAAAGGTTCTAAGATGCTACGCAAGAAAAAAACAGAGAAGCTCAATGGTAAATTTTATTGCCACTCATGACCAAGTTATGATGATTATAAAGAAATGTCACTTACTAGTCAGCAATAGCATGCATTTGCTTTATATATTTTATTTCTGCTCGCCAAGTTTGCCTCAAATCTGCTCTGCTGTAACTGCTTTGTGTACTTAATATACAGTATCTATTTATATCAAACAGATTCTTTTATAACTTGATAACATTTGCAGATATTCCTTATTGTTTATGGGCATCTGGGCTTCCTCAACACCAAGTAGAATTTATAGCAGAATTTGAAAATGAAGCAAGCATTCTTGTACTTTTTAAAAAAATATATATTCATACTTATTGTACTTTGCTATGGTGGAAAAATAAAATAAAATGAAGAAGTTCTTTTCTTCTAGGTATGCAGTGATGCATGCTTGTAATCTCAGTGGCTCTGGCAGCTGAGGGGAGAGGATCACAAGTTTGAGGCCAGCCTCAGCAACTTTGATCCTGTCTCAAAATTTAAAAAAAAATTAAAAATGATGTTGCTCAGTGGTTAAGTGCCCCTAAGTTCAATCCCTAGTACCCCCCCAAAAAAGTTATTTTCTAATGAATGCTATCTTTCTATCATGAAAACAGAAAAAAATAATTTAAGAAATTTGTTGTGTGAAATTTAAGTGCATTATTTTTAAATTATAATTATGCAGTTATATTAAATTGTGCAAATTAGTGGGTTTCATGATGACATTTTTATACCAGCATATACTGTGCTTTGATTGCATTTGGCCTTCTTACTACCCTCTCTTGCCTTCCCTTCTTCCCTCTCTCTCCCTGTACCCTTCCCTAATAGTCCTCCTCCTCCTCTTTCTCCTTCTTTTTTCCAGTTACCACATGTGAGGGGAAAAAAAACCTTATTTTTTCTGTGTCTGGCTAATTTCACTTTACACAATAACCCCCAATTCCATCCATTTTCTTGTAAATTACATGATTTCATTCTCTTTTATGACTGAATAAAACTACATTGTGTATAATTGCTGTAGGTTTTTTTTTTTAACTCATTCATCTGTTGATATGCATTTAGGCTGATTCCATATCTCGGCTATTGTGAATAGTGTTGCAATAAACATGGGTATGCAGGTATCTCTTTTGTATTCTGACTTTATTTTCTTTGGCTATATACCCAGGAGTGGATCAATTGTTTGGTAGAGTAATTTTGAGTTTTTTAAGAAAACTCCACACTGTATTCCATAGTGGCTGTACTAATTGACATTTCTATCCACAGGTTATAATAGTATTTTCTCCATATCATATACAGCATTTGTTATTTTTTAGTTTTTTGATAATAGCCATTTTGACTGGGGTGAGATGAAATCTCGATGTAGTTTTGATTTGTACCTCTTTGATGGCTAAAAATGGTGAACATTTTTAAAATATATTTATTAGCCATTTGTATGCGTTTTGACAAGAGTCTATTTAGATCTTCATCTGTTTATTAATTGCATTACTCGTCCTTTTATTGTTAAATATTTGAGTTCTTTATATATTTTGGATATTAATCCTCTGTCAGATGAATAGCTGCAAAAGATTTCTTCACACTCTATAGTTTTCTCTTTAATCTGTTGATTGTTTGCTGTGCGGAAACTTTATAATTTGATGTAATTTGTCAATTCTTGCTTTTATTTCCTAAACTATTGGAGTCCTATTCAGAACAATCATTGCCTGTGCCAATATTATATATATATATATATATATATATATATATATATATATATATATATTAGAGAGAGAGAGAAGAGAGAGAGAGAGAGAATTTTTTTAATATTTATTTTTAGTTTTTGATGGACACAACATCTTCATTTTATTTGTGTGTGGTACTGAGGATCGAACCCAGCACCCCAAGCATGCCAGGCCAGCTCGCTACCACTTGAGCCACATCCCCAGCCCGCCTATGCCAATATCTTGAGGTGGTTTTTATTTCCCTGTTATCCTCCAGTAGTTTCAGAGTTTCTGGTTTTACATTAAGGTCTTTGATCCATTTCAGTGGATCTTTATACAGGATGAGAGCTAGTGTCAATCTTCAACGTGTCTTAGTTATCCAGTTTTCCCATTACCATTTGTTGAAGATGCTATATTTTTTCCTCTGAGGTATGTTTTTTGTCCCCTTTGTCAAGAGACAGATGACTGCAGATGAGTGTGTTTTTTTCTGGGTCATATACTCTAGTCCATTTTTCTATGTGTCTATTTTTATAAATGCATTCTTTTAAATATGAAAATCTAGGTGTGGTTATTTTTTATTTTCAAGACAAAATAAAGCTTTCAATGCTTCTTATATAAGAAAATCACTATTCTAGACTTTCTAAAATAGAAGCATCTCAATTGGTAAGAATTTTGAAAGGAAGAATAGAAAGGGCTGGGGATTGTGGCTCAGAGGTAGAGTACTTGTCTTGCATGTGTGAGGTACTGGATTCTGTTCTCAACACCACATAAAATATAAATAAACAAAATAAAGTTATTTTGTCCATCTACAACTAAAAATATTTTTTTGAAAAAAGAACATGGAACCAAGTTGTAGATAATTTTGTTATTTGAAAGAAGCCTAATTATTTACTGTATATTCCAGTCAAAACACTTCTTAATTCAAGTCTCTCTATACTGGTTTTTTTAATGTAATACAAGAAGCAGCAGTTCTTGCAATGTAACACCAAAGTTAATAAAAACAATAAAAGCTGGATTTGTCTTTTAGACTTAAAAAAACCCACCAAATTTACACAGAGAAAGTGATATACAGAGATGACACAAGCTACACTTCTGTTATCAGAAAACACAATTGAATTGCACTGGACCAACTCAAGTTGTCATGTCATGTTGCTATTGTTTCTTATGAAATAAATAGCTTTGCTTATCATGGTCCAATGTGACATAGTGGTGAAAAAATCCTATTCCATGTTGTGGCAACAGGGAGGAGAGTAAGTGTCATCATCCAACAAAACCTGTATAATCCTTTGGGATTCCTATTTATTAAAGCCAACATTCGTTGCAGCTTGCTTACCAGACACGACATATCTTCTATAGTCAAATTCACAAATTTCTTCACTGTTAAGCCAATAGGAGTGCCCATCTATAAAAATAAAGGTCTTTTTAAAAGAAACACTGGAGGACAAATTGATTTCACCAGGATACCACAACTGCACTGTGTCATATGCACTTACTTATAACCAATTAAACTGCACTTTCACCATGGTTAAAATGTAGTTTTTCAAAATAGCTCTGTTCCTTTATATATAAAAGTACAATTTATAAATTGCAATGCCCATTCATAATAATAATTCCATTTACCTGTCTCTCTACCTCCTCTTGATTTTTCTCATTTTCTCCCCAGCATCTTATAGCTTTCCTTTTGTATGTTGTATTATAGATCCCTACAGTGAGGGCATGATAATGAAGAAAAACAAAACTTATGGGGGGAAATGGTAATTAAGTAGTCCATGTCACATTTCTGCATGAAGCAATGGAGGCAATTTACAACATTGGTCATACTTGTAGTAAAAGCTTTTGTTGTTTTAAGGTACATTTTATGCTGATAAACCATTGAATCTAAGACACACTCACAATGGTTTCCCCATAATATAACTCTATTCTATGTCCTGAGGTGAGGATAAAATAAAAAGCCAAAATCAGAGATAATGGATAATGGGTATACTTTGTACCCACTAAAAATTGGAAAATTTTATTTACTTCCGTGTGGACTCCAAATAAATTTTCATTTTACTTTTTTATTGTATATTTATGTGGGTACATATATATTATTTCTGTGTATAAATATATATGATACCTCGGGGAGGAAAGACTATAAGACAAAATGCCATAAGTATTGGGGTTGTATTCATAGCATACTTTCCCTACATAAATCTCAAAAGACCTTTAAAAAAGTTAATTTTCAAAACATGCCAACTGATCGCTTTGTACTTGCCCTATGTTAGAGATTTGTGACTTAAGGTAGAGGAAGGAAATGTGGTTTGTGCATATTAGCATAATAACTAGAATACCTAGGCCGGCATAGGGTCCATTTCCTCTCGTTAATAGCATCTCAACTTTTTGTTCCCCCGCCCCCAAACTTATTCATTGTGGGTCTCGGGAAAATCAGTGAATAAATGTAGTTAGATCACTCAAAATCAAGACTCTATGGAATTGGAATCTTGGGCAGAGTGTCACCAGAGTGGAAAACATCTAGAATTCATTCCTTTTGATCACAGAGCCCTGGAAATATTGCTTCCTAGTTTCTGTAAACCAGATTCCCACCTCTACCATCAGATCTGACTTTCCAGGGCTTGATGGTAATGCTTTACCTCCAGTCCCATGAAATTCACTATACACTTCCAAAAATTCTTTTTTCTTAAATTAGTCAGAATACTATGCTGTTTCATGTTCCCAATGAACCCTAACTGAAATAGTTAGCAATTTGATACTCTGTGGAAGCTGTTGAGCTGCTCATGAAAATTGTCCATACCCAATATAAAGAATAAATTTTCAGAAGTATAGCTTTTAAAATTTTTAAAAGTCTCAGTCAAAAGTTGAGATTTTGTCTTTTTTTCTGATTTTTGTCTTATTTCTGGACCTTTTTCAAATCAGTTAATATCTCTAAGCATCCATTTTGTCATTTGTAAAAAGGAAATATGTTTACTATTTAATTATGCTGAGGCTTAATCAAAATATGAATTATTTGAAAATCATTTTTAAATTGTAAAGTATCATCCAGTTGTTAGCTGTTATTACTCTTTCATGTATCTATGGCCAATTGATTTTTGACAAGGGTTCCAAAACCATTCAATGGGGGAAAGAATAGCCTTGTCAACAAACAGTGCTGGGACAAGTGGTTAGCTACATGCAAAAGAATAAATATTGACCCTTACCTCATACCATATACAACCATTAATGCAAATGGATCAAAAACTTAAATGTAAAAGCAATAAATATAAATGTCCTAGAAGAAAACATAAGGGTAAATCTTTCTGACTTCAGAATCAGCAGTGAATTCTTAGATATAACACAGAAGCATAAGCAGCCAAGAGATTGAACTTTATCAAAATTAAAAACTTTGTACTTCAAAAGACACAAGGAAGAAAGTGAAAATATTATATTCAGAATGAAAGGAAATATTTACAAATCATACATCTAATAAAAGACATATCTAGAATAAATAAAGAACTCTTACAACTCAATAATAAGAAAAGTAACCTAACTAAAACTTGGGCAAAAGATCTGAATAGTTATCTCTATAAAGAAATTATACAAATAGTCAATAATCATGGAATGATGTCAGTATTGTTATCAGTGAAGTGCAACTCAAAACCACAATAAAAGCACATATAACACTCATTTGGATGACTAACATCAAAAGGTCAGATTATAACATGTGTTCTCTAAGAGGAGGAGAAATTGAAACTCTCACAAATAGCTTATGGAGACATCAAATGGTATAGTCACTTTACAAAACAGTCTAGCAGTTTCTCAAACACATTAATACTGAGTTACCATGTGCTTCAGCTATTTCACTCCTAGGTATATACCCAAGGAAAATGAAAACAAACAACCAGGAAAAAACTTGTACACAAATGTTTGTAGCTCCATCACTCATAATGGCCCAAAGGTTAAAACAGCCCAAATGTCACCAACTGATGAATAAATCAACAAAATATAGTATATCCACATATTGGAATATTATTTGGCTTTAAAAGGAACGATTTATTGACATAAGCTACAACATAGAAGAGTCTTGAAAACAAGAGTTGTTGCAGAGGAATATGGGAGATGAGAGGATGAAAGAGGTGTCATAAATAGAGGGAACGGGGTTTGAGGTGATGGGAATGTTCTAAAATTATCTGTGATACTGATTCCACATACCTGAAAATATACTGAAAACAATTGGATTATGCATTTTAAATAGGTGAATTGTATAATATATAAAGTTTCAAACAAGCTGTTATTTAAAAAAAAAAAATCTACCATCAAGAAAAGAAATTGCACATCTCCAGGTAGAGGTAGCCGCGAAAATAAACAAAATACTTTTTGTACAAAATTATATAATATTAAGTGTCATTATGTACTCATTTTTTATTTATGTATTGATAAAGCATTTTATGCCTTGTATTGGTAGATGAATCCTGTAGCTTATATAAAGGACTATAGAAAATCCTGTCGTCCTTTTGTATTAAGTATTAGACTCCATTAGGACAGATGTAGAACCATTTTTTCCTAGTATCATATGAGTCTTTCATAGGGTGAATTGATGTATCTTGGGGAAGGCAATATAATGTGTTTTTTGCTTTTGTTTAATTACCTTTCTTACTTTTCATCCACAGGCTCAAAAGGAACAGAAGAGGAAGAGTTAGCTTCTAGCTTCTTTACTAAGAATTTTTACTTCTCCTCATTATCACCTCCTTCAGTATTGAAGAACTCTCAGATTTTCTCAGAGAATTTGCGAATAACTACATCATAGCACTTATTGCACCCTAAGTCATTTCTTCATTTTCAAATGCTTGTTATCTCTGTTAGACTATCAGTACCTTGAGGTCAGGGATCGGATCGTGTGTTATTTATTCTTGTTTTTCCACAGTGATAGATCTTCACTATATTTCTGCAGAAGAAATGAAAATTTTACAGTTGTATATTTTGAAAGATGATTGCTTTATTTTTCTTTGTTTTGTTTGCTTTTGTAATTAAAACATGACACTGTAGAAATTCAAAGTTGAAGGAGAAAATATTTGGTCTATTGTCTTAGAAATGTAAGAAATCTCTTCATAAGATTTCTAAATAATGCTTTGTTCAAGCTATGGTTTTAACATTTCTAATGCCATGGAACCCTCTACCTCACAGAGGAGCTCATTATATTTTGAACTAGCTTTTATTGTTGAAAGGTTCATCATAAATGTTAAATCTAAACTTGTAACTCCCACCCTTTGGTTGGTCTAAGATCTGTCATGTGTGGCTATACAACATAATCCAATTCATCTTCCATGACAGTATATTAATTATTTAAAGACACTATCATACTCTCCCTTCTCTATGCCAAGCTTTCCACTAATTCAAATGTTTCTCATAAATGTGATTTTTGGACCTTTCACCATGTAGATTCAACTTCTCTGGACATTACTAGGTTTTCAATATCCCTCTTATGTTGTTCTTCCCAGAAATAATGCCCAAGACACGTGACCATGTGTTGAGCTCAAAGATGCCTTTTCCTTTCTTGATCTACACCTGGGCTTTTGTTAATGGTTCTAAAACTGCTTGAGTTATTTTGAGTCACATCACACCACACTCTTTTACCAAGCTTGTCATGAACTGAACTCTTTTGACATTTTTTTTTCTTGCAAGAATCCTGTGAAGTTGGATGTCCTTAGTTCCTGAACTTGCAATTAATCTTTTCACCCTTCATACAAGACTCTGTATTGATTTTTGTAATAAACAAAATAGCTGGCACAAACCAGCTGCTTAGCAAATGTCTGTACTTCTCTTTCACAGCACTTATCACAGAAGTAATATTGTGTTTTTATCATGCAATTCTCTGAGAGCAGAGCCCATGTATATTTGGTCATTACTACATCTTCCTCAATTAGCAAAGTGACTGGCATACAGTGGTTACTCAAAAATACCATTCCTTTTCCATAATTCTTTGACTGCCTTGCCATGATGCAAAAAAAAAAAAAGTGAATTTGGAGAATTATTCTGGTTTCATTGTTAGTCAATACATCCAAAACTGTTAACCGAGTGACCTTATGGTAAGAATGCTTGAAATAATCTTCCTCATAAAGGGGTCAGTGCCATAAAAACCCAAAGTTAACCCAGATTTCAAAATACACCCCATCTTATGTAAGTCTCTAATCTTTGTGTCAAATGACTAATGATTCCATAACCTGGAAAATTATTTTTGGTATCGTGGCTATTCACATGGCTGGTATCTACAACACTGACTTCTAATTAGTAAATTCAGTTATGGCTATGGCACAAGATTCAAAGAAGAATGAGTGATGTTTTATTTTGTAGTTTTACTAACTCATACAAATGTTAATTTTTTGTAGATACAATTTGTAAGATTTATGATCCATTCTTGTTGCCTTGATCAAATAAAGTTAAATTCAAAGACAGTTCAAGATAAAGGGTTTTTTTTTAAGAGTACTGATAAGTAAATCATAGGTACTATTGGAAGAAACAAACTTCTCTGCAGCCTACAATTCTTAATTAAATTCAAACTATCCCAAATCTGTAGTATGTAGGGGCTAAAGATGATCATATATCAACTTGAACACATTATTTCATAAACTAGGCTTCAAATTATAAATGATTTTAGGATTTGGAAAGTTTTTTTATCATTTTTTTTGATAGCTTCATCTTTGTGAATGCATAGGCAGACACACATCCCGCTCTTTAATAACATCACATTAGGTACTTCTCGGAAACAGGTCACAATAGAGAGGAGTGTTTATGAGTCAGAGGAACCTGTGCCACTGTCAACTTGAATAAGCGGCATCAGATATTTCTGGTGATGAAAACCTTTCAGTGAGGTGAAGAAGGCCACGTTCCATTCCTTTTATTTTCAGAGATGAGATGGATTTGAAAACCATAACCTGGCTTCTTGATGCAAGGACTCGCCACATGAGATAATCTCCAGCACATTACTATTGGCAAGCAGATCTTTCACCCTTTTGTCTCCATGCATTACAGAAAACGTTAAATCAGTTTGGTGTCCATATAAACTTTTGATCCTAGGAATAGCCTAGGGTACCATCATTATCTTCCCGAGGACCATGTGTAGGCCTTCAGTAGGTAGTACTAATTTAATCTCTTTGCTAGAGGAAAAAGTAGCTGATTTTCTAGATCAATATTTGATTGAATATGTTTGAAATGTTGGCAGATAAAGGCCCCTTTTCTGGTCCAAAGACTTTTTGAACCACAGAGGTATAGCGTTCTAGCTCCCCTGGGATTTGAGTGGAAGGAGGTCTCAAAGATCTGTAAGAAGCCTTCCTGCCTTTCCTTGTGTTCTTCCAGCAAGACTCTCTAAAGGTTGAGATGAGAAAAAGATAAGATCAAGAACTGGAATGTCTTTATATCCATTTTTTTTTAATCTTTCCTGGGGCTTCTCTTAACTAAAAATAATCGTTTATACCACTAGTTTACAAAAACCTCCTATAATAGGATGGTAGAAAGAAAGCCCATCTGATCAGCTTTAAGGAAATAACCTGGTGACTTTGGCAAATAATTTGAGACCTCAGAATCTACCATTTTAGCACTAATTAAACAAGAATATCGTCACATCACCCAAAGAGAGATGAATAGAAATTAAAATGCTGAGGTGTTAGTTTAGAACTCTAGTTGGCTAGATAGAGTGATAAGTAAAAGAAAATTTTCACAAGTTGTATTGATTTTGTAAAAACATTTACAAAGAAACATGGAGATCGGGGGAAAGAAATCCATTTGAATAATATTTGACCATACAAACAAAAAAATCAATTTCAGGAGTACATGTGTCTCTGTCATCGGTATTTTCTTCTCTTTAAAGTTTTACTTAACAGCTCTTCCCCCAAACAAAACACACACACACACACACACACACACACACACACACACACACAAATCAGCTTACACTTGACTGAGAGACATTATTCAGTATAAACAATGCCAGCTGTACTATCTCCTAAGTCTATAAATGAAATTCAAGGAAAGATTGTGGGGAAGAGAATGTTTTCCTGTAATTCTCTCCTATGCTGCAGAAATGCCCATGCATTGTCTCAGCACAGAGAGGAAAGGATACTCATAAATTCCCTCTACTCTCTTTCCTATCATTGAATGTCTGTTTGACTGAAGGAGAAATCTGTTACTGACTTTGATCACAGAAGTACATTTTATAAGGAAGAATAGCCACTCCATGCAAAGCCAAGTACAAATCCTTGGAGGCGCAGGTTCCAAAGGACTTAGTTTCCACAGGTTAAACATAATCAGTTCTAACATTTTGAGATGGGAGGATTATAGTCATTTAATCTTTTTCTTTCCACAATGATTCCTCATAGCTTTGATCTATTTGGGTAAATTCATCTAGTCAAAGTAATGATATTCCCAATATAAACTGAACAACTATTCAGGGCATCATATCATATTTCTTCCTTAAAATGGGAAATAAGTAGCCTATGAAAAAGAACTGAGTTTTCTGTACGTTTGATTTGACAACACCTTACTCACTGCTAGGCATGCAATAAACACTTAAACCAATTATGAGAATAAATTGAATTTTCAAGTTCTGCTTTTAAGGAAGAGTCATAATTTGAATTGACTAGAACAACTTTCTATCTACAATTACATTATGAAATATACAATACTAATGTCATCAGAATATTGTTCACAGTGCTTATATACATCAATTGAACATAGCATATAAGCTACTGCTATAGGCAGAAGGATCTTAAATGCAAACTCAGATTGCCCCTGAATCTTTGATTTAGAATCCTTGCTTCAGGGTCTTCTTGCAACCAAAATGTCCCTCATCAACCAGGCAGCTCTGATTGTTAGTCCTTGAGAGACTTCCCTTTTATTTCATGAACTAAAAAGAAAAAAAAAAAGAAAAGAAAGAAAAAAGAAAAAAAACAGTAAGACAAGTTATTGGATGTGAAAATTTAAAGTGATGCTAGCAAGAAAAATAAAGTCTTTCAAATATTTTTCCTTAATATGATTTTAAATAAAAAATGCCATCTACATTTTTGTAAACCTTTGTGTTTTGTAAGAACCAATTTACATGATCTCTCACTATCATTACTATAAGAGAATTCCTTTAATATGCTAAGATTTAAGGTTTTAAATTTCCTGATAATTTTCCTAAATAAAATGATGGACACTGCATTGGTTCTTGTCAAATCTAATGTGAATATTCTAAGTGTATAATGTACAAATAATAGTTGCCCAGATTTCTGATCCTTTCAAAAACTAGAATTGGGGGTGCAGTATGTTTTTTCTTGACAGAATTCATATTTTTAGGGAATATTAGCTCTGTTCCCAGTTCTGGAAGGGTCCCATTGAGTTATCTGTGACCTTGAATAAATTAGAGATGAAGCATGAAACCCTACTGAATGGAGGCTAGATCTCACCAAGGGAAAGGCAGCCTTGGGGAGAGGCTTTTACTGTCACCCATCAAAAAATCATCTAGGGAGGTGGTTACTGAATCCTTGAGGCATGTAGAAATCTCAATCAAGTAGCTCTGAGATTTTTCCTACCTTCTGATTTTTCCTTACTGGAACAATAAATCCCTTTCTCCTCTAGGTATCCTGCAGTTGGGTTTTCAATCATTTGCAGCCAGCCTCACAGTTGCTAAATGATACTCTAACTTCCCACTTTTTAATCTATACCTTTCCCCATTTTGTCCTTGCCACAAGGGATATAGATTATTTGAGGCAAATCATACTGTTCCTCCTGACGTCACAGCTGTGCCCAATGTTCCACTATATGAATATTGAAATTCCAAATTCATTTTCTCAATGATGTTTGCATTATTTCTAACAATATGTCAATGTGGAAAATAATTAAAAATACCTGGTTTTGGCCTGCTTACCTCTCTGAGCCTGAGGATGTAAAGATGCCATAAACATCTTTTCTGTTAGAGAAACACACTAATGAGAGCACTGTGTTTCAATTATACCATGCACACTCTGGAGAAGCCCAGCAGATCTTTTTACTAAAGCAGAGTATGAGCAAAGTAACATTATATGAATATTATTCTGAAACAGTTATTTAACATAATTCCAGTAAGGTGAATTAAGAAAAATACACATGTGACATTAAACAAAGTAGGATAATGATAAATAACCCTAATTAAATAATTCCATTACACCTATCATAAACAAAATTTATCTTGATATGAATCAAGGAAATGCTTTTCTCAGGAAACAGAGTGCTTATTACATATATTTTTTAAGTTTCTCCACTTACTAAACATTTAGCTTATTTTTGGTGATCACTTTGCAAGTGACTTTAAGACACATTTTATGAAAGCAACTAGTGTACATCTGGAAGCACTATGATACACTTAATACACTCGTATTTACTTTGATTATTTGATTAGTATGTTCTTCTCACTAACCCTTACTGTAGGGAATAGGATGTGGCTACTTAGGTAAGTTCTAATTACCATGAAGCTAGCACAACCAAAATCTGCTGTTTTTCCTTTATCTGATATTTTTACCTATATAGCACTCTTCAAAAAAAATTGTACTTTTTAGTTATACATGATAGTACAGTATATTTTTACATACTTATGTAAATATGAAGTATGTCTTATTCTAATTAGGATCCCAGTCTTGTGGATGTACATGATGTGAAGATCATGTACATACACTGTAGTGTGTTCACATACGAACATAGGAAAGTCATGGTGGATTCATTCCACTGTTTTTCCTATTCTTTTCTCCTCTCCCTTCCCTTCATTCCCTTTTAAAAAAAATATGTATATTTTTAGTTGTAGATGGACACAGTACCTTTATTTTATTTTTATGTGGTGCTGAGGATCGAACCCAGTGCCTCACATGTGCCCATAAAGTGCTCTACCACTGAGCCCCAGCCCCCCTTCATTCCATTTTGTGTAATGCATTGAACTTCTATTTTCCCCCTCCCTCCTTGGTGTGGGTAAGTATCTACTATCAGAGAGAAAATTCAACCTTTGGTTTTTTGGGATTGGCTTGTTTAACTTAATATGAGAGTCTCCAGATCCTTCCATTTACCAGCAAATGTCAGAAAGTCATTCCTTTTTATGGCTGAGTGTTGCTAGCCATCCATGGGCTGTGTGTGTGAGCTATGCACAGTTCAGCGGTATGAGGGGACAGGCCTGTCATTACTGCCTGATTGAGCTGTGCGACCTATGCTCTTCCTGTGATCCCACACAGCATCTGAGATGGGTGTGGCTTTCCAAGATGTCAATCAACCTGCTGACCACAAGACATCACCAAGCAACACTCCACCCTTCGAAACCCAATCCCTTGCCTTATGTGGGTGGAATATTTTATGAATGGCTTTTCCCCAATAAGTAGAGGGGTTTGAGGTGTGCTCTTTCTCTTGCTTGCCTCTCTTGCTCCCCTTGCCCTCTTTCCAGTGTGGGAGCTGATCTTTGAGGTTGCAGAGCCGTTCTGACCCCGCAATTGAGAAAAAGGTATTTTCATGTTCCTTTGGTTTTTTGGTTGCCAGCCCAATTCACCTGGAGTGGCCTTACTTCCATTTCCTGTGCAGGACACGGGCGACAGTTGATTAAATATTCCATTTTGTGTGTGTGTGTGTGTGTGTGTGTGTGTGTATAAAATCACATTTTCTTTATCCATTCATCTATTGAAGGGCACCTATGTTGGTTCCATAGCTTAGCTATTGTGAATTGAGCTGCTATAAACATCCATGTGGCTGTGTCACTGTAGAATGCACATTTTAACTCCCCTGGACATATACCTAAGAGAGGTACAACCAGATCAATGGAACCAGGTGGTTCCAGTCCTGGTTTCTTGAAGAATCTCCATAGTTAAAGTATTCTTTTTGATGGTGAGAATTGGAAGCTCTTAAAATAGAACAGAGGTGAAGTATAGTGGGTAGTATGAATTTACTTCTAACATTTGTGGTAAAGAAATCAATACAGCACTTAAGGGAAAACTTGAACAAACTCTGATATATATGCATATATATGCATATAAATATACTTATTATATATAAAGTGTCTATATTTATACGTATAAGATATAAAGTATTCTGAACAATTTAAAATAGTTTGAAATAAATTATCCATTTCCTGGAGATTTATATTCTGGAATGAATACATTAATCTTTAAACTAGCTAGATATATAATCCTAAGCAAAAATAGAAGAAAAAGCCATGAGTCAACATTGTGGGTGCATTTCCAAGCTGATGATTGAAAGGCATGGTGGTCCCCCACTTACTAGAATGAGAAATTCCCAGAAGCACAGGGAACCAAGATATGACTCAGTGAGAACAGAGGAGAAAAGCCTAGGACCTGTGTAGCCAGCTGGCTTAGTGTCATGCCCAATGCATTGAGCCCTGTGCAATGTGTCTTCTGTCTTCTTTCTTCCTATGTTACAGACAGAGCACATTGCCCAGAATGCAGGAAGCAGCCATTTCTCTCTTCTATCTTGGGGGTGAGGCTATGGATGCAATCAAGGTAGGGGGAGGCACAATCTCTATTACTAAATGGTATTTGGGGAAGGCTTTCAAACCAATGAAAATATAAATACTGAAGTTAATTAATACAAGAAGCAAAAAAAAACCAGAGACTATGTTTATTGTCTCAGGAAATCTACCAAAATGTGTCACAGTTTATATCAGGAAATCAACCCTTTCACTCATAGCATAATGCTGAATGACTTTTTCCAAAAGCTACATACTGGGAAATATATTAGATAAAATCTTGCTATAACTTTATAAATAGAAGTTATGATGTAGGCTTAAAGAAGCAGAGGATGTGAATTATGTAGCTCTTGGTAGTCATCTGCACAAGATATTACAGACTGAATACAGTCTATAATGAAGAGAGCATGAGTGACAGGTACTGGTTTCCAGTCTTAGCTATTGTCAAGAATTGAACTGCTCTGGGAAAGCCAGAGCCAGTGTGAACCATAACTCCCTCATTTATGAAATGAAAATGAGAAATTCAGACAGATTATCTGTAAGATATCTCAAAAATTTCCATGCTTTACACATTTCTGGTAGATTTCCTCCCAAAATAGGCATTACCTCTATTTTTTCCTAGCCCCATCTAACTTCAGTGGTCAAGTTACTCTTCATTATTATATACAAGCTGATTTTTCTAAATCACGTGTCTTGTGAAGATTAGCTGCCCTCCCACTATTTCCACAATACCCTAAGGAAGTTGCTCATATCAAACAGGGATGAGTCACGACAGTGACTCTAAATGAGAAGAAACTAAGTACCCAGCAGCGATGTTGGATACCCAATAGTCTCCAAAAGGATAAAAGTAAGCCTGGCAAAATCTTTGTTTTGTACCTGCCTCCAATACATTTGTGAAGGAGTGTTAATGAAAAATGAGAGTGATGTTCTCGTCACACATTTTTGGATTACTGTGCAGCAACATCAATTGGAAACCTAATGAAACAGAGACCACCTACAGAGGAGGGATATTGTGTTCCTCTGTCTGCCTGCATCCTATTTACCAACTGACTCTATGGAACAAGCTGCCTGTTTGTTCGAGTCCCTGTTTGATTGATCATACATTTAACATTGATAATTGGCGATGCCAATTTCCACTATCTTTCACCAATACAAGAATGTGGTAGTTCTTTAGTATTGTGTGGCAACGTAGGTAACTAGAAGATTTCCATCCAGGGTGATCTCAAAATCCCAGCCCTTGTATCATCTCACAATGGTGGGCTTTTGAAATTAGACTGAGTCTCAGAAAAACAAATGGGTCCTTTTTTTTCTGTTTAATTCCTTCCATTGACTAAGGGAGCATGCGATGTGTTCACCAAATAGAACTTTACCTAATCAAGGAAATAACAATAAGAAACCTAGTAGGTGAGTTCCCACAAAGCATATCAGGGGCTATATAAAGAGGAAAGTGATGTTCCAAATGGAAGTGTTCTGTTCTTTGTTTTTGCACCTGTTCAAACTGGCACCTGGTATTAGGCTTGTGACTAGTCAAACATTACCACTTCTGTCAAGCTGGCTGGGAGAAACAAAAGAAGGAGGATATATTGTAAAATATTAGTTCATCCTTGTATGTTATTTCGTTACTTCATTTTCCTTGTCAGGCTCCCTACCTGTGCTTATCATCAACTATAGTTTGTTCCTCCCTCTCTCTCTTTCTGTCTCTCCCTCTTTTTTTTAATTTGACTTCTAGAAGCCATCTGGCATTCAGTCTAATTCCCACATTACAATTCTCCATAAGTCAGTGTGCTGACTGCCTGTCAGGTTATAGGATTAAGTTTAAGGTTTTCTTAATTCGTTGTGAGGTTCTTCATGGATTTGATCTATGATATCTTCCTGAGCTTGTCCACTGGTAGATTTCTGCATGTGATTTATGTCTAGCAGGTGTTAGTTTGCTAGAGCTTTCTAAATATTGGCTTCACAATGCAAGGGAAGCTTGGGAAGACACTAGGACTCAAAATTGTATTGCAACACAACTGGAGAATGGCCTCCCTGCTGAAATTCAATGTTGCAGAACTATTTATTAAGCTAAAAAGATGGATGTTTCAATATATGGAAAAGAAAAGAGGCTCAAATTTCATCATCAACTCACCAGTTGCGCCTATGGTTCTGTGACTCTCAGGATACAGTATATCATTTAACAAGTAAGACAACTGGGTGAGTTTAAAAATTCAGATCTACTCTTTTCTATGAGTTACTGTGAATTTGAGTGTTATTTTTTTCTTTTTTTGTAGTGCCCTACTTTCAAGCTCAATTTCTTTGTATGTATTTTGTTTTCCTGGTATAAAGTTTAAGTGCCTAATAGAAACCTTAGCATTGTGAAGGAGAGAGAGAGTGAGGAGCTTCCTTTAAAGAGCATGCCTACTAAAGCATTTTAAAATGCATTATCAAACAATTGTAAGATGTATACTGTATTGAAGATAGCACAGAATAAGGAATACATCTCATTTAATAATTAGTGTCCACATTAAGTGTTTGATAGCTATTAAAAACTTCTTATTCTTATATCACATGCATATTTTTATTTTTTTAAAAAAATATTTTTGTAGTTGTAGATGGACAGATTGTGTTTATTTTATTTGTTTATTTTTATGTGGTGCTAAGGATCAAACCCAGTGCCTCACACATGTTGGACATGTACTCTGCCACTAAGCTGCAGCACCAGCCCTGTTACATGCATTTCTAGATTGGGATAAGATGATTTCCATAATACTCAGGATAGTGGACTTATGTCTTATCTTTGTGAGAATGATACAGCAATTAATGTTTATTAAACTCATAAAGTTGTTATTAGTCTTATGTATATATATATATATATATATATATATATATATATATATAAATTTGTTTTAGCCACTGTTTCAGAGTTATTCATGACCTCTATTTCATAGTTATTCATGTCTTTCCAACAACAAAAGGAAGCTATTACACGTGTTTTATAGATGAATAATCCAAGATATGGGGAGATTAAGGGACTATGTATGTGGTCACACTGAGAGTTTATCAGAATTAAAATGCAGAGCTCTATGTTCTTGAGGTCTTGCTCATCCCCAGGAACAATGCCACTTTGCACTATAAATTGTTCCTAGAAGCTTAAAAATTTATCATGTGTTCATCAATTTGCATATCTGAGTATGAATGACAAACATTAAATTTTGTGACAACTCCTCATCAACCAATTACTAACAAGAAGCACCTAAAAGGTCGGTGTCAAGAAATAACGAAATAAACAGAACTGTGCACCTTTTGCTAAATACCAGGCAAACAATTCAACCTGTTTGAATTATGTTTTTGACACTAGGAGATAGTTCAAACCTTGGCTTATTCATAGTATTTGACCTTGAATTATTAGGTGAAATTAAAATGATATTTTAAAAATTATTTGCATATGATTCAGATGTGTTATCATCTTCAGAGACCAAACATTAGGGGAAAGTACTTGTTGTACAATTACAAATCAGTAAAAAGAGACAGTATAATGTGTCAGTTGGAAACTGGTATACTTGGAAAAATAAAATCAATAATATATAAGAAGAATCATGTAACATTCTAACATGTGTCAAATGTGGACTACATGCATTCTGCGTTGGGGATTTCTTGCTTTCTGAGGACATTTATTCTATAATAGGAAGTTTCACAATTTTCCACCTTCAGCTGTTGTTCTCATTCTTTGTCCTATTATGGTTCCCTTATTTGGCTTCTCACAGTCAGCCTCAATGGCGCAATTAACTATATAGCATTGATAAAAATACTAACTCAAGAAAATTGTCAAAAGAACATGGAAATTTCAGAATCTTTTTAAAAAGATTGGCCATCTTACTGAAAACTGTAATTAAAGCATGTGTGATTCTGCTTGTGCATTTGTTACCAATTCTCCTGGTCTAGAGTTGAAGAAAATGTGGGCTCCTACAGTGGATTGCAATGGGAAAGCACTTTTATTCTCTAGTCAGTGATAATAAAGCATAACTCCTTAGGGAGGGACTTTGTCCCTATGGTATTCACACCACCTTCCTTTTAAAGGCTGCTAAGTGTGAAATTAGTGTTGTCCCTCAAAGTGCATAAGATTAATTGTTAGTAATTGAACACAGTTTGGGGGCTAATTATATAAAAATTGATATTAAAAGAATACTACCAGATTGATTGAGTTTTACAGTTTGCATTTAGTTTTCAAATTACATGAGTTGAAAGGCAGTGGTAAGAAACAATAAAAATCCATTCAAAGCTGCTAAAGCAAATTAAGGTTTACTAGTCCTTTGAAAGACAAATGAGTCAAATGCTATAACACAGGAGAAACAGTAAAAATGATTCTGAAATTAACTATAGAACTAAAATACCAAATATTCTAGGCTTGTATGTGTTGATCACATTTTGTGGAGGTGACCTAGCAGCTTTCCTTGTGAGCTTGATTAGTTAAGGTAAAGCAAACTGGGAAACTAGGGCCATTCTTTGAGAATCTAAGTTCTGGGCTGGGAATGTAAGTCAGTGGTAGAGTTCCTGCCTGGCATATGTGAAGTTCTGGGTTTGTTTCCTAGCACCACAATAAACAAACAGGCAAAATGTAAGTTATAATGATTTTCCTGAAAAATTATATAATTTATGCCTCCCATTATTCCCAATTTACCTTTACATTTTCAGCCAGAGGTTCTGTGTTCTGAACAATGGTTTCTCTATTCCTTTAACTACTGCTAAAATCCTAGGCATTATAGAAAATGTACATAAGATTCTCAATGGTACAAAAAAGAAGGCAGACACATTTGGGAACTTGGATCCCAAGGAATAGCATGGTGGTGAGTTCCTGGGCTTTTCTCAGGCTTTATATATCCAGACTGGGTCCTGGAGAGTCAGGAAATGCAGAAGTATGCAGATTATAAAGCCCAACAGAAGCATGTTCTCTCTAGTCAAAGGAATTAGAAAGGGATATCCTGATAAGACAAAGATTCTTAGATGATAACTGTTCTACTTCAACACACACCATAGAAACATACATGCAGCTTCAACCACCCAATATCTTCACCAGCCAAGACCTGGTGGAGAGCCAAAACTTACTATGCTATACCCAGGCACCCCAGCTTACCCTAATGTATGCTCTTGGGAATAGCAGACAAGATGTGCAGAAAGTAGAATAAAATGAAAAACACGAAAAGCAAAATTAAATTAGCTTTTCTGAAAATAAAAAAAAGACTATAAAGAATCAAATCAATGATGTAGAAGCTAAATGTGAGAATTGTTCCCAGACACCTAAACGACTACATAAGGAAAGAAATTTGAATTATAATTTAAGAGCAGAGCAAACAGTATAATTTAAGAACAGAGCAAACAGATCAGAAACAATAAATAAAGATATAACAGGAAAAAAATTCACTATCTAAAATTATACCTAAAACTAGAGATTGGCAGGTCTAAACATAAAACAGGAGAAAATTAGGATTAGTGATTAACACTTGACATAGCCTGGTAAGATTTTAGTTTCTTGACTGGCAAAGGAAGTTTGTAAGCAGTCACTACACACACACACACACACACACACACACACACACACACACTTGCTTTTGGAGGTAATTACACAGTTTTCTAATTACAAATGATATGATTTAAACAAAATAACTCAGACCAAACAAAAAATAAAAGAGAACATAGGTAAAACAAACTTAAATAAATGGAATTAAAGATGACATTTTCAAACAAAATAGAGTTTGTAATAAGTTTCACCAAAAATAAACACAAGGTTTTGAAAATCTGACATATATCAAAATATATTTAAGAGGAGACATATTTATAGTTGAAAATAAAACACTGAGAAATACAAATGGATACCTAATTTACCAGTATCAAATATCTGAAATACATAGAAGTTTCCAAATATACCTGCAATAGAAAAAAATGTAGGAAAGACAAAGGAATGGCTATATGACATTTAAAATTTTCTTTAAATTAAAATAAGCCAAAATATAAAGGTAGTTAGGATATATTTGTATCATACCTGAATTTTAATGTGTTCGTTCCATAGTATTAAAAACCAAAAGGTCTCAATTTGTGAAAAAAAGCAAATTATTCAGATAATAATGTCCCAAAAGGAAAATAGAAAAAGTAATTAATTAATCAATTGAAATAAAAACAATAAAGAGATTAAGAATTTCCCAGGGCTGGGAATAGGGTTCAGAAGTGGAATGCTTACCTAGCATGTTCAAGGGTCCAGGTTCAATCCCTGGCACTAAAAAAAATTAATTAAAAGTTTCCAATTTTTGCAAAATGGAAGGCCAGTGCAAGAATGGTTACTGGTGTTAAAGAGAGAGTCAGGGCCTAAATATGCAGAGCCGACAGAGGAGAAAAAGAGTTTGTTTACACATGGAATCTCATCACTGTTGTCAGAACCTCCATTACACTTCCTCCTTTGTTCACAAGCATACATGAGTGCAGGATCCACAGAAATTAAGGCTTTACTGCCCACGTTAAAAAAGAAAACAAAATCAGAGTTTCTGTTTTCAAAGAAAATGAACCACTCTCTATTCAAGAATGCAAGAAACCTGTCCATAGCAAAGCTTGCTTTCCCCCCAGCCTGACAGAGGCTCTGATCCTACTCACTCTAAAGCAAAGCACGGCAGGGGATAAACTCTGCTCATGATATAGATACACAGTCATTTCTTCTTACTATCACATTCTTAAACAGATAGTTAAAAAGCAATCATTTGGCATTGTATGAATCATGCAATATGAAAAAAGCGGTCAAGAAGTACAAACAGATAAATGACCATCAAAGAAAGACAGAATTCAGGCTAAAGACAATAAACTAAGAAAAAAATAAATAATCTCTAATATTCTTTTATGAATATTTTAGAAAATACTATAACCACAAAATATAAACAAGATGTTATTAAAAGAAGAGGGTCCATCAGAGAATAAGAGCTGTGGAAATTAAAATATGATACCTAAACATAGAACTACCACGGGTAAACAAATATATGGGGAAATGAACAGCATTATGAGTATGCAAATTATTCAAATTATCATAAAATGCCCTGCTTTGTTTACCTATTAAAAAAACAGAAGTAAAAAGAAGATGTTACTAAAAATACTGAATGCTGGGGAGGATGCAATAAAACTCTGCTTGTGGTATTAAATATCTGTATAATTTTTTTTAGAAATAATTCAGCTACATGTATATAAAAAGAGATAGGAAAACAAACTTTTGGCCTAGCACAGGACAGTTTTCTTGGTAGCCTTGGGCCAAACCAGTTCTCCCCCTTCCTTGATTGTCATTCTCAGAATAACTGTAGAATGTGCTGGAAATGCAACATGGTGAGGTAAGGAGGGACTGACTAGAAACACATGGGCTTAGTTTCATTAGCCTTCTAGAAACAAGATGTCCTTCAGTGTTTTAGCCCAGCACTGAAGGGTATAAAACACAGGGTGAGCTGCTTCCCAGGGTTCCTCAGCTGTGGTGCAAGTGGAGGCACATACAATGAGTCTCCATCCTCCCCAGGAAGATTTCCTGAGCCTTAGGGAACCAGTACCAATGAATCTGAGGCTTCTGTTGTCTCTTGCTGTCCATCTGGAAGTAATAAATCAGTTTCGTGTATCTTGTTATATGATTATTTGGTCTCACCAGACTCAGTCAGGTTGGTAACCAGTAAACAATCTACCTGTTTTCACACCTAGTTGTCCTGTTTTGTTTTCATCTAAATGGAAGATATAAGATAATTAAAATAAAATATAGAAGTGGTGAAGTGCCCAAATACATTATCATAATACTACTTTGAAAGTTGAGATATTGCTCTTGCAACAGCTGTTCTTGAATGAGCACCCAATATTCAGCGTGTACTTCTGAAATACCCATAAAGGAGCACTGAGGATGTTTAAAATCTCATCCAATATTGCCCTTGCAGAGTCCACCCTGGAAAGCGAATTGCTTTGACTTCTATCTCACCAATCACTAGTCAAAAAAAATTTGTTTCCTAGAAGAAATAATGACTGGAGTGAGTTTTGAAAAACAAATAATAACAGTGTAAGAACATTTGGAATAGAACCTCAGGCCACAGAAAAAGCATGAACAAAGATGCATATCATAAAATAGTGTAGAGGGCATAGAAAACAATAAGCACCTTAAGGTTTCTAATGCTTAAACCATGAAGCTGGGAATGGTTGGAGATGAGAATGGGGAAATTGTTAAGAGAGAACCTGGTCAAGAAGGGCCCTACAACACACCAGGCCAAGAAGCTGTGACTTCAGGTAATATAGGGCCAAACCGTTTTTAAGCAGAGGAATGGTGACTCCAGACTGTGCTTTGGATGCATCATCATTGCTATGTATGTGGTAGGAATAAGTGGGGGAATATAGGGAGTGGCCGGAGGTGATGAGTTCAGATTAGAATATGGTACATATGTGGTTGCTATAGGACATCCAAGGGCGCAGTCTGGCAGGCAGTTAGATCTATAAATATAAACAAGAGAGACTAGGTCAGGACTGAAAAGTCATTTTTTTGAAGTTATTAGAATTATAAATGGAAGTAAAAGTCATGAAAATGATGAGATTGTCCTCATAAAAGGGAAAGATAGCAGTGGTGAGAAGAACTGGAACTTCATGGGACAAAAGTATGAAAGAAACAGCAAGAAGAAAGAATCACAAAGAAATGAAGAAAAAAAATGGATTGAGGTGGGAGAGGAGAATGAGATAAAAGTAAAATATTAACCAATGGAGATTTTCAAGAAAAGTCAATGGTGTTGAATGGCACAGTGAGATTTATTCATATAGGGACTACAACATGGTTATCTGAAAACCGCTGGAAATTTCCCCTCCAACACTAGTCCTTGCAGAACATAACTGTAGGAAGTTTGAGTGTTGGAGAGTTATATAGAGAGGCAGCTGAGTAAATACGAAGCAGAATGGTAGAAGCAAGAAGGAAAGAGTATAGGGTGTGGGTAGTCAGGAAGAGATGTTTAACACTTAGAGCTATTTGAACATGTTCCTAGGATGAGAAAAACAAGAGAAAATAATAAAGTGTGGAATAACAATGGTGAGCATGATCTTGGAGTGAACAGCAAGAGCTGAGATCTAAAGTACAGGAAATACAGGTCTTAAACAGGTGGTAGTAGACCTTAACCTTTGACAGGGTTCAGGACACACTACCCCAAAATATGGTAACTCGGTATTTGAGAAAACAACAGAAGTTCTCTTTGACCTCTTCCTGTACTTCTCCCCTGAAGCAGGCCATGAATGTATTCTCTGATCTTCCTTTAAAGTAGATCATAAGGCTCTCATTCCAGATGGGTCCTTATGCCTGGAGGAGAGGATTGAAGACAGAAACACAAAGAAGAATTGGAACAAAGAGGTCTTGCTAAGTTCGCTTCAGCTTACCATTATATGGCACTCAATTTTGTTCAATCATAGTACTAAATGTCACTCTTTATCAAACTTAAAGTGTAAAAATAGTTTTCCATGTTTCTTTGGGCTTTCATTTTTGAAGGCTCCCATGTTACATAGGATTTATATTAAATAAATTTTGTACTTTCTTCTTACTCGTCTTTCTCTTTTTATAAGCCATGAACTTTATGGTAGATGAGGAAAGCATGACTTCTTCTCCTCTCTACCTTTGAGACTTGAGAAAAGCAACCAAGTGTGAATGGCAGGTATAGATAAGTTGATGAGGGTGGAGCAGACAGAGTTGAGATCTCAAACTTCATAGGTTTAAATCTGGGAAATAGGAGGCAAGCTCATTTGGGTAAGGAAGCTGAAGAATATGGCAAGATGTTGAAGACAAATGGAATTCAAACTGGAATGAGAGCTAGCAAGATATCTTTTCCAAGAATTGAGGAAATGGTATTGAGTTTTCAAGACTAGAAATTGTGAATGTATAATGGTGCCAATTGGTGGATGGTCCTGGAGCTTTTCTGTAGGTATTCTCAGGTGTTCTCTAGGTATTCTCTAAGTATCGCAGAGGAAGTGATCTTTTAGATTGCTAGAGTGAGTGATATATTGCTTAGTGGATGTGCTGGAAGGATAGTAGATAGTTTGGAGAGAAAATAGTAGAGGTGATAAGCCACATGTAATTTCAGCCAGAGGTAGGCTAATAGATTAAAGAAAAATTGATAGTTCAAAGGATTTTTATCCCTTGATTTTTGTCAAGTAAAAGAGCAGGTATAATAAGGGAGAGCCTTTACCTACAATGGGTTGCATTACTATTATTATAAAAACAGTGATCTACAAGGTCTTTATGATCAACACCAATTGTAAGTATAGAAGAATCTTATTTTAATACAATATATAGGGATTGAAATTGTCTCTTTCAGATTATAGTAAGAAATATAAGCTAGTATTATGTAGACCTCCATGAAATATGGATCACTTTATTATTCACCTCAGATCCCCTAAAAAGAGGTTTTCCAACAAGTTCATTTTAATATTCACACATTTCCATGTAGGTAGTAGAGTCAATATGAGTAATTTTCAGTGCTCACTAACAAGGACTTTTGGTTTGCTGTTGGTTGTTAGCTTCAACCCAGTGGATAACTGGGAAACCTATAAGAATACATTTAAAAGTGTGTTCAAAGCATTAAAAAGTGAATGCTTTTAACGGCATCATTCAGGAAAGAGGAAGTCCAAATGGACATGGATGAATTTTTCACTTAGAGGACAAGTAGAATGCCAACTGAGAAATGACAACAATCGATACCTCTAAGTCAAATGCAAGTATAGATAAATTAACTAAAGCAATATTAACTCAAATATCAAAGTATCTGATGACTAGAATTTAACTGAATCAAAGGATACACATATTATCCCCACTCTCCAAAGAGAGAGAGAGAGAGAGAGAGAGAGAGAGAGAGAGAGAGAGAGAGAGAGAAATCTTGTTAGCAGGAAAAAATGCTTATCTATCATTTTGTACACCGGCATTAGCATTTGCTAGTTCAAATCTATTATAAAGCCCTCTCCGTGAATGCACCATTAATAGAATCTTCGAAATGGCTTCTCTCAACATTTTCTTTTTGATTTTTCATGATTTAATTAGAAACATCTTTAAAAAGGCTGGTTTTACTATGTCAGTATCACATCTGCATTTTCAGCAGTATGCTGTTTAATCACAATGGGTGATAAAGTGAAACTCCCAGTACTTATTGTAATATCTAGTAGAACCCACACATTTCGACTTTTAGTGCCCCTGAGTCATCATCTTATATTTGCTCATCAACGTTTTAACTGCCCCTCTTAAAAAAATGTAATTTGATAGTTAATTTTCTAAACTTGTGATTGTTTTGTTTCTTTGCAAAGTAATGACATTTCATATGCTTTTGATACGCATCATCCTTTACCTGAATCCTTTCTTCTAACAAGTACAAAAAGTTATTTCTCTCTTTTTACCTTACATTATTTTTGCTCTTTTTATTTGGAAGTTTGACGAAAATGAAATTCTTCCAAGGTTTCATGATCATCAGTAAAAATGAATTAGCTATTTTATGCCACATGACTGTATAGTTTTAGAGTACATGTAAATACTGCGGCAGGAGTGCTGAAATCAGTAGCATGAAATTCAAGGTCCAAGAAAAATTTCAGTATACAGATGTAGATTTAAGCATAAACAGAAAAGATTTCTTTCAAGTTTTCTTTATAGAAAAGACTTCTTTTTCTAATAAAGACTAATTCTCAGATTTTTTAATAAATAAGTTGGTGAAAAAATTTTAGGTTAATTGGTTTGAGAATTTTTCATTCACTGAAATCAAATTGAGTATGTCTTGCTGCCTGTTGATAAAGAACTGGGAACTGGGGCTACTTCTCTTTTTTATTTCTTCCCTCCTTTTCCTCCTTTCTTATTTTCTTTACTTCTCCCACCTTGTATCCTCTTAAACTTAAAAAAAAAAAAAGGAAACAAATTCTTCAGATAAACGTGAATTGTTAATTATACTAAGCTCCCTTGAAATAGGAACTGGTTCCTAACATCCTCTATCACTAGCAAAGATCTTTACAATATCTGAAATCTATGGAATAAGAGTTTACCGTGTGTGCAGGAGTCCAGTAGCCTTAGTTTTATCGCTGGTCCTGTGTTCCTGGATATGTGATTTCAGGTAAGTTATGGTATCCTCTGAAAAATAATAATAGTAATAGTCTTTCCTTTTTTATTCTGAAAAATAGTGGTAGTAGTAGTATAACACACAACTGCTTGAATTAATACTACATTTAAAGTATTTAGAACAATTTCTAACACATAGTAAGAATTTAATGATCAACAGTTAATGATACTATTCCGTTCCATTATGCTGGCAAGAAAAATTCATCCACTTTCTTCTTTCCTCCATTTTTGAAAACTTAGTTTACCCAACCAGCTCTCCTTTAAGTTTATTCATTAATTTATTATTTTATTCAACAAGTATTTTATGAACACTTGCCACGTTCCAGAAACTGAAGTAGATTCTGGAGACTTGAGAATAAACAAGAAAAATATGGCCATACATTGTCATGAGAGTCACGAAGGGGCTACCCAACACAACAAGCAATTATAATACAGTCTTAGTGTTAAAATAGGAATGGTAAAGATGTTACGGACCCGGAGGATTGGGGCAGGTGCCTGATGCAGATCTCCAACAGGTGAGAGTAACATCACTTTATTGAAGAACACCCAGCTTGCTGCTCTGTTTGACTTCCTAACTTTTCCATATCTTATTAAGCTTTTGCAGATTTAAAAATTGGGTTTATCTGGCCCCAGAAAAGGATGGGATCTCAGAAATCTATATACTTAGAAAGCATTTTGGCTGAGTTTGATACAAGAGTCTGAACACACTACCTTTCTTAGACAAAATGAACAACAGCAAACAAGAAATACAGAAATAAAATCTCAGTGCTGCTACACCATATCCAAATTGTAATCAAAATGGCACACCACTCCAATAGTGCATTAAAAAAGGAGACCTTTCTGGAATGGTCATCTAAAAGTGTGATTTATCGTAGACAGGGCAATTAATAAATGTCATCACCTTATATTCAGTCATACACTGTGTTGGAAAGACTCAAGAATCCTATTTTAAAAGGCTTCCAGATAAGAGATTCTATAGTGTTCCTTGTTAATATTTTTTAATGATTATAATGTTCATTATCATCCCCTTCTTGAGCACAATCAGGAACTTAATCACTTTTGCTGCTGTATTTCATTTTCTGCACAATTTTCAATCTCAAACCTCCCTCTCATTCCTTTTTTTTTAACCTTCCTAGTTCTTCTCTGTTATTCCACCCTTTTCCCAAACTCTTTATCTGGAAAATAGGTGGAGCTCATTTTCATCAAAATAATGCCCCAATGAAAAGGTTCAAAAGATCATGCATCTCAAGGAATATTTGTATTTTAGGGTAAGGAAAGCTAGAAAGAAATGCAAATTAAATTTTGTGATTTTAGACATAAGACAAATGATGTACAGCTGAGATTTTTTTTGCCATCCCTTAAACCATTCCATCCTGGATGGCTATGACTGTCGGTCAGTGCTGTATTGGGGATGTTTAGAATAGTTACTTTTATATTCCATTTCACTATATATGAGTTGTTCTCCTTTGAGTGTATGGTCCTGTGCTGAGGACTCCAGGCTCTGATTGTTTCTGAAGTATGGAAGAACAAAATGGAATTGTCGTAGACGTAGACTACTATAGTCCTAGAAGCCATGTGTTACTCTATCCATGGCAGAATAATAACAATCAATGTCACCACCTAAGCAGTACCTTTCATCCTTAGGCCTCAGAGCACTTCAACATTGTTGCTTCACATTATTTGTGTGAGTTTCTTTTTGGACAAATTGAGAGACACATGATATCGGTTAGCTGTGCTAATTTTGTTTTCTTTAACAAATGCAAAATAAATAACCTACTGAAAAGCCAGATAATATCTTGAAGACAAGCCCTATCTAATGTACGTTATTCTAAATAGATGTATTTGTTTTATGCCAATGTAATTTTCAAAAACGTTATTCAGATACATTCAAGTCCTGGACTCGATCAGTTGATACTGAATTCTTGGCTTCTATTTTGTCAGTCACAGAACCAAGCTACTTGCTTGCACATAGAAAAATGGTTTTAATGAACAATAAAGCTAAAGATTTCTAAAGCTTTGCTGCTTTCTAAATTTTATGAGTAAATTTTGTGGAAAACTGTGTAAATAGAGCATAATTATTTTAAAAATAGGAGCCTTTGTTATTAGTCATCTAACTGTCATGGGTATACAAAGCACCCTGCTGTATAGACAAAAGACTGAAAAAAGTTACCTGTAGAGAGTTTTTGCTATTGAAAGAATAAAAACTAAAGCAATGAAGTGAACTTTTGGTTCACAGAAGCAAATACTGAATGCTAAACCTGGCTGAGGGAAAATCACTTTACCCTGATAACCGGATTACTTAGAACAAAAATAGAGAAAATTAAGAACTGAAGAGCAGAAAATTAAGGTGGAATGCAATTTAAAGAGTAAGTAGATGATGTAGGCTTTCATTTTCTCCCCCCCAGTGTCCAGCTAATTAAAATTACAATCAAAATGAAAGAGTCTAAACTTGTAAATATCTTTAGCTAATGATTTTGTCTTTTTAATCATCCTCACATTCAAAGTCTTCTTTTATTCATTTAGGTCTTTACAATAAAATGAAATTGTTTTTTCCCTGTAAAAATCCTCCTTTTAATTTTCCTTATCAGCTTCTCTTCATATTAAATATTTTCTAGTTCTTTTTTCTCTTCTCTTTATATGACAGTTTTTCAATTTTTATTTTGAACATACTTTGCAGAAGGCAAAGTTGTGTGAGCATAGTTTGTATTTTATTTAAATATTTAAATGCTGATCCAAATACAGAGTATTTAGTCTCCCTCACTTATAAAGAGAATAATTACTTATTATATATGTATATAATAAGTAATTTTATGTATATATATATATATACCTTATAAAATAAAACTTTAAAAAATTTAAGTGGAATCAATTTTTCTACTATAAATAAGTCTTAATTGCCTTTACTGCCACAAATATAGTTTGTATTTCAAAGCAAAGTCACAACTAAGGAGTCCTCCAATTTGTAGGCACTTTGCATTGTATCTCTTTACAAATGTGTTACACTTCAAACTATCCTGGAATAAGTGTTTGGGGACTTAGGAAATTAAAAAGCACCTCAGGATCATGATCATGAAGTTCACCATAGTGTAGCCCATTAGGTAACCAGGTCTAATATACATTAGTCAGGAATGCTATATATACCCTTTGTAGGAGAATTTGTTTCTGAGCCTGAGGTGAGGTCTGAACTTTGCATAACATCTCATCTCCTTTTCCAGTTATGCCCATCTTACCTTGTTGTGGTTAAGATGTGAGGCATTTCCCCAGTGCAGGAATGGTCAAGGTGAGATAATTGGATTGTGAGAGCTATAGTCTAATCAGTCCATCCTAGTTTGTGATAGGTGCTAAGATAGGCAGGTTAGGCATAGCTGAAAGAGGTGGATCATTGAGGGTGTGCCCTGGAAGGGTTCCTCTTCCCTGCGGCTTCTTCCTTCCTTCCCTCTGTTTCCTGACTACCATAAAGGGTGTTCCTCCACCATGATGTTCTGCTTCATCATGGGCCCACAGCAATGGACTCAGCCCAGAATGGACAAAACCTCTAAAATGGTGAGCCAAAATAAACCTTTCCTCCCCTAAGTTGTTGTTATCAGATTTCCTGGTCACAGTAACAGAAACTGAAAGGCATAGAAACTAATATGGAGAAGTAGAGTCATTGTATCCAATCTGACCACGAGGTTCAGAAGCCTTTAGAGCTGCATTCTGGCTGCTATGAATGGGGCAATCCTCACCTGACACACCCTTCCTGCCATGATGTGTCGCCTGACCTCTGGCTCACAACAATGGAGTTGGCCTACCATGGACTAACTTCTTTTAGAGGTTCGGTGAATCAAAATAAACTTTTCCTCCCCTAAGTTGCTCTTGTTGGGTGTTTTGGTCACAGTGACAAAAAGCTGATTAACACATACTTCATTAGTCAATTAACATTAGGAAGACTTACTGATTCTGTCTTTGTCTTCTGAATTTTCCCCTTCTTCCCTTCCTTATTGCCATCACTACAGTCCAAGCACCATCATAACTTAACCAGTTTACTTCAAGGGCTCCTCAATTGGTCTTTCTCCATCTGCTCTAATGTATGAAAAGCCAAACTTTTCTTTTTATTTTTTTTTCAATTTTTAAAAAATTTATTCTAATTAGTTATACATGATAATAGAATACATTTTGATATATCATACATAAATGGAGTATAACTTCTCATTCTTCTGGTTGTACATGATGTAGGATCATACTAGTTGTGTGATCCTATATGCACATAGGGTCATAATGTCTGATTCCATTCTATTATCCTTCCTACACATCCCCTCCCCTCTCTTCTCTCCCCTCTGTCTAACCCAAAATACCTTTATTACTCACTAGTGCCTGCCCCTTGTTGTGAATTACCACCTGTATATCAGATAAAACATTTGGCCTTTGGTTCTCTGGGATTGGTGAAAATCCAAACTTAAAACATAGCCCTACACTTCAAAATATCCCTAGAGACTTTTAATTGCCTAGTTCATAGTTATCAGAAGTAGTTATCTAACTCGTCTCTTAACTGACTACCTATCTACCCTATCAGTCCATTCAAACCAGGATGAACTTATGCCCCCCCCACCACCCGCCCTTCTATCTCAACATCACAACCAGTTGAGATTTTTATGTGTTAAATAGTGTTGTATACTGTAGTGAGTGATTTCCCCCCTAAAAACTGAGATATAATCCTGTCATGCCCTTGCTTAAAGTTCCACAAACTCTTCCTGTCACCCTTAGTCAAAATTATTTATATAACATTGATTTCAAGGCTTTCTAAGGCTTATCTCCAATCTCATATATTAGGATAGTTTTATTGCTCTCCATACTCCTATTCTTCATATTCCAGTTCCTTGAAAATATCATGTGCCTTCTTATCTCAGGTGGACACCCCTGTACATATTATTCTCTTCTCTTTTTTTTTCAGCCTAACAAACTCCTACCCATCTCAGATTGGTCACTTTCTAATTAGTTATACATGATAGTATAAGTAGTACTTTGTACCTTATATCTCAGATAAGGTCATATCTAGGTTGTACACTGTTGTCACTTTCTACTCTTTTATGATAGATATCACAGTAGTATGATGTATCTACCTCTTCAGTTCAATGCAAGCTCCATCGTGGCAAGGACTATGAAGTGTCCTGTAGAGGTAAATTTCTCAATAAATATCGTTGAACAAAAAGATAAAGAATTGAGGGAATGAAAAATAGAACATACTAAATGTTTCAGTAGGCTTTTTTTCATCACTGTGACCAAAATACCCACAAGTACAACTGAGAGGAGGAAAGTTTATTTGGGGCTCATGGATTCAGAGATCTCAGTCCCTAGGCTGACTCCATTGCTCTGGGCCCAAGGTGATACAGGACATCATGTGGTAAGGGCCTATCAGAAGAAAGCTGATCAGCTCATGGCAGGGTTAGGAAGCAAGGGGAAGGGGTACACAGGGAAGATACACCCTTATAGGGTTCACCCCAAGCAACCTACCTTCTTCAGCCATGCCTCACCTGCCTACAGTTATCTACCCTATCAGTCCATTCAAACTAGGATGAACTTATTGGTTAGAGCTTGCATAATCAAATAATTTATCCTCCAAATATTCCTGCCTTGATGGACCTTTGGGGATATAACTCATATCTGAGTCATCCCACTGTTGACCAAATTTGACTTGGCAAATGTGCTCAAACATCCTTCTCATCTCCTGTTTCCCCATGTGATCCTACCTGGATTCTGATGCTTGTTGTCAATAGATATGCAAGTGGCCAGGATCTATTTGTTTGTCCATGATGCGATGGCAGAATTTGAAGTGCTGCTAGAAAACTTTATCAAGTGGTACAGTGGATACTTTATTGAGTTAATACAGTAGGCCAAAATTTCCTAGGAATATATCATGACTAATTATTTCTGACTGATGAATACCTTTCACTCCTCCTCTGTACCCATGATTCAAGAAAGATCAAAATGGAGCACATAGAAAGCCTGCAAGTGAAGTATTCCCCAGAAATGATCTCCTTCACACAGCATTCTCCCCTTGAGGGAAGTCCTGGCTTCTTTTAGTAACCATTAGACTCACCTGGCTTATCAAACAAATGGATCCAAATTTCTTCTATCACAATGGGGATAAAAGTTCCATTCAGAATCTGGGTACTTTTGTGATCAATCTGTTAATATGTTCAAAGTCCCAATATATTAAAACTCAGGAAAATGTGCTATTCAATATTGTGTAGTTCCTTCATTCATCTGTCTATTAGCAATTCTATGACTGAATTGATGAAATTAAGGCAAAATTTGTATATGTGGTAGTTCATTGAACAAAAATGTATTTGAGTATCTATAATATTTAAAGTCTAGATGAGGTGCTGTACATATGCAGAAAATAAATCAGAAAAAAAATTATTCTGTGGACTCTCTATATACTACTGGAGGGGAAACCTACAATAAGAGAAATGAACAAGTTTAATTTATAGTTGTTAGCGGTAGGAGAACGCCGCCCGCAGGCGAACGATCACCTGCCAGCGGCTTGTGATACTGGGCGGCTGGAGACCGCCCGCCTACCTCGACCGGGAACTGAAACCAAACAGAGATAGTCCAGTCACACCCCCCATTAGGACACCCCGGCAAGGAGCCTGGGGCCCGCCATAGCAGAGTAGTGTCGTCACTGGAGCTCAGACGTTGGAATTCCTTCCTAGCAGAATCCAAGTTAGCAGGCATAGTTTAACAACACAAAGGAGAGACATCAGAGTAATACAGAACCAAAACAAAGCTATAGAAGAGAGCAGAAACACGACAATCAAAAAGAGCTGGAAAGTAACGTGGACAACATGAGAAAACAAGGGAAAAAAGGAGTACAAACAATGCAAGACAACTTAATTCTACAGGAGGACATAGAAACATCAGAAGCAGGGATAGGGAAAGAACTCAAGGCATACCTAACTCAAATGGAAAGGAAAATTAGAGAAGATGTGAGACAGCAAGTCCAAGAAATAAAAGTATATTTTGAAAATGAATTAAACAAATTCAAATGGCAAAGAATGAGCTCTACCAGGAGATAGAGATCTTTAAAAAAAATCAAACAATAATCCTAGAATTGCAGGAAACTATAAACCAAATTAAAAATTCAAACGAGAATATTACAAATAGACTTGATCAAGTAGAAGTCAGAACATCAGATAATGAAGACAAGGTTTATCAACTTGAAAAGAGTATAGTCAACACAGAAAAGATGCTTAAATCCCACGGGCAATCTATTCAAGAGATATGGGACGTCTTAAAAAAAACAAATTTGAGAGTCATCGGGATAGAAGAAGGCACAGAGATTCAAACCAAAGGAATAGACAGCATATTAAATGAAAAAATTGTAGAAAACTTCCCAGAGATGAAAGATAGAATGGATTGCCAAATCCTGGAAGCCTACAGGACCCCAAACATTCAAAACCATAATAGACCAACTCCAAGACACATAATAATGAAGATAGCCAACATACAGAACAAGGAGAGAATATTAAAAGCTACGAGAGAAAAGAGGCAGATTACATTCAGGGGTAAACCAATTAGGTTAACGACCGATTTCTCATCACAGACTTTGAAAGTGAGAAGATCCTGGAACAATGTATTTCAAACACTGAAAAATAATGGATTCCAACCAAGAATACTGTATCCAGCAAAACTGAGCTTCAGATTTGACAATGAAATTAAAATCTTTCATGATAAACAAAAGCTAAAAGAATTTGCAGCAAGAAAACCAGCACTGCAAAGTATTTTGAGCAAAATACTACAAGAAGAGGAATTGAAAAATAGTGCCCAAAACCAATAGCAGGAAGGATCTCAGTAAAGGGGGAGGAAAATAACCAAAAAGTAAAACTAGCCAAATGAAAATAAATAAATAAAGAAGCATGACTGGAAGTACAAATCATATCTCAATTGTAACCTTAAATGTTAATGGCCTAAACTCACCAATCAAGAGACATAGGCTAGTAACCTGGATCAAAAAAACAAATCCAACAATATGCTGCCTTCAAGAGACTCATATGATAGGAAAAGACATACACAGGCTGAAGGTAAAAGGTTGGGAAAAATCATACCACTCACATGGCCCTCGGAAGCAAGCAGGAGTGGCCATACTCATATCGAATAAAATCAACTTCAAACCTAAGTTAATCAAGAAGGATAAAGAAGGGCACTATATACTGTTAAAAGGAACCATCCACCAACAAGACATAACAATTATCAATGTGCATGCACCAAACAATGGAGCTGCAACGTTCATAAAACAAACCCTCCTCAAGTTCAAGAGTCAAATAGACCACAACACAATAATTATGGGTGACTTCAACACACCGCTCTCGCCATTAGACAGATCCTCTAGACAAAAAGTGAATAAAGAAACTATAGAACTCAACAGCACAATCAACAACCTAGACTTAACCAACATATATAGAATATATCAACCATCATCAAGTGGATACACGTTCTTCTCAGGAGCACATGGATCCTACTCAAAGATAGACCATATATTATGCCATAAGGCAACTCTTAGTAAATATAAAGGTGTGGAGATAATACCATGCACCATATCTGACCATAATGGAATGAAATTGGAAATCAATGATAAAAGAAGGAAGGAAAAACCCTACACCACATGGAAAATGAACAATATGTTATTGAATGATCAATGGGTTACAGAAGACATAAAGGAGGAGATGAAAAAATTCTTAGAGCCAAATGATAATACAGACACAACATACCGGAATCTATGGGACACAATGAAAGCAGTTTTAAGAGGGAAATTCATTTCTTGGAGTTCTTTCCTCAAAAAAAGAAAAAACCAACAAATACATGAACTCACACTACGCCTCAAAAATCTAGAAAAGGAAGAGCAAAACAACAGCAAATGTAGTAGAAGACAAGAAATAATTAAAATTAGAGAAGAAATCAACGAAATTGAAACAAAAACAACCATTGAAAAAATAGATAAAACTAAAAGTTGGTTCTTTGAAAAATAAATAAGATAGACAAGCCCTTAGCCATACTAACGAAAAGAAGAAGAGAGAGAACTCAAATTACTAACATACGGGATGAAAAAGGCAATATCACAACAGACACTACAGAAATACAGAAGATAATTAGAAAGTATTTTGAAACCCTATATTCCAATAAAATAGAAGATAGTGAAGATATCGATAAATTTCTTAAGGCATATGATTTGCCCAGATTGAGACAGGAAGACACACACAATTTAAACAGACCAATAACAAAGGAAGAAATTGAAGAAGCCATCAAAAGACTACCAACCAAGAAAAGCCCTGGACCGGATGGGTATACAGCGGAGTTCTACAAAACCTTCAAAGAAGAATTAATACCAATACTTTTCAAGCTATTTCAAGAAATAGAAAAAGAAGGAGCTCTTCCAAATTCATTCTATGAGGCCAACATCACCCTGATCCCAAAACCAGACAAAGATACTTCAAAGAAAGAAAACTACAGACCAATATCTCTAATGAACTTGGATGCAAAAATCCTCAATAAAATTCTGGTGAATCGAATACAAAAACATATCAGAAAACTTGTGCACCATGACCAAGTAGGATTCATCCCTGGGATCCAAGGATGGTTCAATATACGGAAATCAATAAATGTTATTCACCACATCAATAGACTTAAAGACAAGAACCATATGATCATCTCGATAGATGCAGAAAAAGCATTTGACAAAGTACAGCATCCCTTTATGTTCAAAACACTAGAAAAACTAGGGATAACAGGAACTTACCTCAACATTGTAAAAGCTATATAAGCTAAACCTCAGGCTAGCATCATCCTAAATGGAGAAAAACTGAAGGCATTCCCTCTAAAACTGGAACAAGACGGGGTGCCCTCTATCACCACTTCTATTCAATTTAGTTCTCGAAGTACTAGCCAGAGCAATTAGACAGACAAAAGAAATTAAAGGCATAAAAATAGGAAAAGAAGAAGTTAAATTATCGCTATTTGCGGATGACATGATAATATACTTAACAGACCCAAAAGGGTCTACAAAGAAGCTGCTAGAGTTAATAAATGAATTCAGCAAAGTGGCAGGTTATAAAATCAACACGCATAAATCAAAGGCATTCCTGTATATCAGCAACAAAACCTCTGAAATGGAAATAAGGAAAACGATTCCATTCACAATATCCTCAAAGAAAATAAGATACTTGGGAATCAACCTAACAAGAGAGGTGAAAGATTTATACAATGAAAACTACAGAACCCTAAAGAGAGAGATAGAAGAAGATCTCAGAAGATGGAAAATGTACCCTGTTCATGGATAGGCAGAACTAACATCATCAAAATGGCGATATTACCCAAAGTTCTCTACAGGTTTAATGCAATGCCAATCAAAATCCCAAAGGCATTTCTTGTAGAAATAGATAAAGCAATCATGAAATTCATATGGAAAAACAAAAGACCCAGAATAGCAAAAGCAATTCTAAGCAGGAAGTGTGAATCTGGAGGTATAGCGATACCAGAGTTCAATCTGTACTACAAAGCAATAGTAACAAAAACAGCATGGTACTGGTACCAAAACAGGCAGGTGGACCAATGGTACAGAATAGAGGACACAGAGACTAATCCACAAAGTTACAACTATCTTATATTTGACAAAGGGGCTAAAAACATGCAATGGAGGAAGGATAGCATCTTCAACAAATGGTGCTGGGAAAATTGGAAATCCATATGCAACAAAATGAAATTGAATCCCTTTCTCTCGCCATCCACAAAAGTTAACTCAAAATGGATCAAGGAGCTAGATATCAAATCAGAGACACTGCATCTGATAGAAGAAAAAGTTGGCTACGATCTACATATTGTGGGGTCGGGCTCCAAATTTCTTAATAGGACTCCCATAGCCCAAGAGTTAACAACAAGAATAAACAAATGGGACTTATTTAAACTAAAAAGTTTTTTCTCAGCAAGAGAAACAATAAAAGAGGTAAATAGAGAGCCTACATCCTGGGAACAAATTTTTACCCCCCACACATCAGATAGAGCCCTAATATCCAGAATGTACAAAGAACTCAAAAAATTAGACAATAAGATAACAAATAATCCAATCAACAAATGGGCCAAGGACCTGAACAGACATTTCTCAGAGGAGGACATACAATCAATCAACAAGTACATGAAAAAATGCTCACCATCTTTAGCAATCAGAGAAATGCAAATCAAAACCACCCTAAGATACCATCTGACTCCAGTAAGATTGGCAGCCATTATGAAGTCAAACAACAATAAGTGCTGGCGAGGATGTGGGGAAAAGTGTACACTTGTACACTGCTGTGGGACTGCAAAATGGTGAGGCCAATTTGGAAAGCAGTATGGAGATTCCTGGGAAAGCTGGGAATGGATCCACCATTTGACCCAGCTTTCGCCCTTCTTGGACTATTCCCTGAGGACCTTAAAAGAGCGCACTATAGGGGTATGGCCACATCAATGATTATAGCGGCACAATTCACAATAGCTAGACTGTGGAACCAACCTAGATGCCCTTCAATAGATGAGTGGATAAAAAAAATGTGGCATCTATATACAATGGAGTATTATGCAGCACTAAGAAATGACAAAATCATAGAATTTGCAGGGAAATGGATGGCATTAGAGCAGATTATGCTAAGTGAAGCTAGCCAAGCCCTAAAAAACAAATGCCAAATGTCTTCTTTGATATAAAGAGAGCAACTAAGAACAGAACAGGAAGGAAGAGCATGAGGAAAAGACTAACAGTAAACAAAAACGAATGGGGGGAGAGAAAGGGAGAGAGAAGGGAAAGGATATGCAAATGGTAGGAGACCGTCAATGATACACAAAAGTATAAGAGGTTATGATGGGCAAGGGGGAGGGGGAAAAAAAGGGAGAGAATTGAACAACAGCAGAGGAGGCAGAGAGGGAAGGTGGGAGGGGAGGGGAGGGGGGATAGTAGGGGATAGGAAAGGTAGCAGATTACAACAGTCACTAATATGCCATTATGTAAAAAATGTGAGTATGTAACAGATGTGATTCTGCTATCTGTATTTGGGTTAGAAATGGGTGTTCAAAACCCAATGGAGTCAAATGTATGAAAGATGATTTATCAAGAGCTCTGTAATGTTTTGAACAACCAATAAAAAAATAAAATAAAAAATAAAAAAAAATGTTAAAGTATTAATAAGATATAGAAAATAATTTTTAAATTGCCAATACTCAAAACCTACAGACAATAAAATCATAATTTAAACCTTAAAAAAAAAGAATAATAGAGTTTAATGATTTCTGGCCTTCAGTGTAGATTTAGGCAGTCCTTCATGCCAATGATAACTAAGTTTTTTCCTATGGGTGTGATGATCTACTAGCAGCACTCTAGGACCTACTCATATATGACAGATAGCATGGATAAGAATTCTGTGTGGGTGACAGTTCTGCGGTTAAATAACTTACCCAAGAACAAATGTTATTCATAGGTAAAAACACTAATATATGTTCTCAATTTGAGAACGAGGGTATTACTTCATTTTTAATGATACACAGTCCTATGAAAATTATATATCAATATTATCAGCTGTTTATTAAATGGGACATTTTGCAAACAGTTTTTTTTAAAAAAATTTATAGTTGTTAGAATTAAAGAAAAAAGCTAAAGCAGACTAGCGCTTATGGGATGTGGTGGTGATGGCCTACAATTTAAATAGAGACTTTTGGAAAGATAAAATTTGGATAATAACCTGAGGAAGGAGAGAGAGGAAGAAGCCATCTGGGATATCATCATTCCAGGCAAAGAGAATAGCCAGCACAGAAATGGGGCATGCCTGCTGTATTCAAGTAATGGCACAGGGGTCACGGTGGCTAAGGCAGTGAGCACGAATAGTAGAGAATAGACACTAGTATTGCTGCATGTATGTAGGTGACTGTATAACCAATGTGATTCTGCAACCTGTACACTCAGAAAAATGAGAAATTATACCCCATTTGATTCAAATGTATGATATGTCAAGATCATTGTACCGTCATGTGTAACTAATAAAAAAAGAGAGAGAGAGAGTGAGATAGGAGAGGAAAAAGAGGTAGCAAGAGATCCTATAGGGCCTGGTAAATTCTCTGGAGAATTGGACTTTTGCTTGTTTGAAATAAGGAGATATTGGAAGGATTTGAGTGGTACAGTGTGACATGATATAATTTCCATTTTAAAAAGATCTGGCTTCTGTATTGGTAACAGAATGGAAGGAGTAGAAGAAGGGATCAACTAGGGTATTACTTAGAGGACTAGTCTTGCTAACTTCCTAAATATGGTATTACATTTCCAGTGTTGATCCTAAATGAACTGACTTAAGGTTGTGAATTTTAAGTTTTGTTTTTCCTACAGTAAAACCTGGTGGAGATGCATTAAATGTAAATTTAATAGTCTCCACATGATTACTCTTTCCTTCCTAGAAGTGGTAGAGTTTTCTTGTGAAACCTGGGAAATGTTAACAGCATTTCCTTGACAGGTAAAAGTACCTAGTCATGCTTTGTGCAATGTGGGAAATTGCTCACATTTTCTCATCTTTGCATGTAATTTAGAAACCTAAAATACTCATCCATAAATTCATAACACAGTTATTTCCTTAAGTTTTATTATTGCAGAGCACATTTTTAGTTATTTTAGGGGACAGAAACTAATATAATACATATTCCTGGCCTTGAGGAATTTATTTATAATATAGTAAATTTCGTGAGATAGGGTTATAATTGAATACGAATACCTCTATGGGGAATTGGACTTATTATCTACCTTAGGATAAACATATTTATAATCTGATACAGTCTGGATTCCAAAAGTTTTATATTTTGAAATTACTATAATCAGATAGCTTCAACAATCTCACCTGATTTCCTGCGTAACTATTACATGTAGCAACAGAAATTGATCTTCATGTAGATATGTATTGTTTTTACAAAAACAAAAGACACAGCTGTTGAAGAGTATCTATTGCTAGTAGGTGAGATTACAATGTTATTTGAGATGTTTTCTTAAAGACTGAATAAAACCCAGAGTCTATACTAACAACATAAAGTAGCAACATGAATCAAGCAATTTGCCCAGAATTTCCAGACTTAAAAGTTAAGTTCTAAAGTATTTTAAAATAGCTAAAATTTGATATAAAAGTCAATTTTAATAGAAACCAAATAATGAAAAATGTTTCTAAGTTTTGGCCATTGGTCTTTATTTATAGTGTTTTGGTAATCTCATTTAAAATTTTTCCGTGATAAAAAATTTCATAATAAGCCCCAAACCATGTTATAAAATTCTGTGCATGTACCAAAAACACTTCTCTCTCTCTCTCTCTCTCTCTCTCTCTCTCTCTCTCTCTCTCTCACACACACACACACACACACACACACACACACACACACACACACACACTTAAATTCATAAGGAAGATTGTGGCCTAACCTGGGTCTCATGATTTCTAGCATGGTGCTTTTTCTCACTCATTGATAGACTAAAAAATTCACAAGATGATCAGAAGAATCATCTAAATTGTCCCATCTTTCCTCAAAATAGAATTCCTTTATAAAGCCCGATATCAATTCATCTAAAATCTATACCTGGCTATGTAAATTATGTTAAATAATCTTTTAAAAAGTATTACTCTAGATATGACTTAAATGACCTTATTGGAAACTGGTTAAAATGGATCATTTTGTTGTTGTTATGGTTTGTGATACTGGGGATTGAACTTGGTGTGCTCTACCACTGAGCTAATACCCCCAATCTTATTTATTTAGTTATTTATTTGAGAAGAATTCTCACTATGTTACCAAAACTGGCCTCAAATTTACCATCCTCCTGGCTCAGCCTCTCAAGTCACTGGGATCACAGGTATGTGCCCTCAAGCTGGGCCAAAATGGACCAGTTTTTGAGTTGCCATGGAACCATCTTTTAAAATGTAATGCTCATAATCTTTGATTATGGAATATAGGAGCCTAAAGCAAATAGCAGTTTATTTTGAGGGTTGTTTATAAAATAGAGTCTATCAAGCCCTGCCAAAATCTTTTATAAATGATGTAAACAAAGTTTTTCCCCCCCTGGGAAATATTTTCTGTGACATTACAAAGCAGCATTTGCCAAAATTAAATCTATTTGAACTCAAGGATTCAGTTCATAAGAAGGGCCCTGTGAAAACTGCTGGTACAAAACAACTAATATTGTCAGTATTAAAAGAACTAAACAACTAGTGGTGTGAGAACCATACCAATAGCACCATGGATTAGCTTACATTCTCCTCTTTGTTAATAATTTCAATACTTTTCCATACAGTTTTAAATTACAGATGAAGTCTTCTCTAACAAATGGATACTCTTACTCTTTCCCTAGTATAATCTTAATTGTATATTGCTCATGCTTCTTTATTGACTCTCAAATTAAACCAAAACCTTCTAAAGCTGATTTTTCTTGTTGTTCCAATGCTTTTGGGTTTTTAAGCTCATAATTTTTACCTCTTGACCAAAATATCATTCAGTATGTTTCAGTTTATGCTTTCAAAGACTGGAAATACTCAATTCAAATTTAAATTTTACTTTTCATCTCCAATTAAAATACAAAATATGGATTTATCATTAAAATCTCTGATTCAACAGTTCAGACCTATCCATGTGATTCAAATCAAATTAAACATTTTTAGCATCTCTTTGGAATCAGCAAGCACATTACTGAATGTACCACATTAGAGTACTTGCTAGCAATTATTTAGTTTGGGTAAGGAAACAGAACAAATGCACATGAAACAAGTAAAAACACGGTTTCAGGGAAACATCAATAAGTGCAAATGACTATAATGCAGTCATCACACAGTGCAAGATTAAAGAATAGATTAAAGTTAGATTGAAATTAAGGTATAATTAGGGTAATTATGAAAACACTTTTTTGAAGATGAGTTTTGTGTGAGGTTTATAAAAAGTTCTAGTGTATGAATTGTAGGTGGGGGACAGGGATTTCCAGTGATAAGAGTGGGTCAACAACATGGGAATGAGCCAAGACTGAGTATGTTTGAGAAAGGTCAAGAGCACACATCTGGCCAGAGCAGTGTCAGGTTGCAATGGTAAACCATGCTGATCCATACACTTCTTTAATCTTTTTTAGTTCATCAACTATTACTTCTTTTTCTAATTAGCATAGACTCATGGCTATATCCCTGCAACCCCTCTATGGCCAGAATGTTCAATCCTTATACCCTGTTTTGCTCCAGTAGCTCCAGCATGGCGAGTTTCAGACATCAGAAGAATGAGCCTGTTGCCCCAGTTGCTAGTAAACGGAACAAACTCAAATTATCTTTCTAATGCGAGTCACAGTCCTACTCTCGCATCACACGTGTCTTCTCATAATTATTTTAACAATTATTTTAATAATTTATTAAATAATTTAATAATTATATTAACAATTAAACAAAATAAACGATTAATTCCGCAAATATTTTTTTTTCTTTTTTTGAACTGTTTGAGTCAGTTTTTTCACTGCTATGATTGAATGAACCAACAAGGACAATCTTCAGGAGGAAAAGTTCACTTGGGGCTCACGGTTTCAGAGGTCTCAGTCCATAGAAGGCTGACTCCATTCCTTGGGGCTTGAGGTGAGGTAGAAGTTCTTAGTGGAAAAGTGTGGTGAAGGAAAGCCAGCTCAGGACAGAGTACCAAGAAGCAGAGAGAGACTAAGCTCAACTCACCAAATATACTCCAAAGGCACATCCCCAATGACTCACCTCCTCCAGACATACCCTGCCTGCTTCCAGTTAATCCCTATCAGAGGATTAACTCACCACTTGGGTTAAGGCTCTCATAACCCAATCATTTCACAGCTAACCCTTTTTGCATTGTCTCACACATGAGCTTTTGGGGGACACCTAATTTCTTTCTTTTTTCTCAAAGAAAAAGAGAGAGAGAGAGAGAGAGAGAGAGAGAGAGAATTATTTATTTTTCAGTGGACACAACATCTTTATTTTATGTGGTGCTGAGGATCAAACCCAGCGCCCCACACATGCCAGGCAAGCACGTGACCACTTGAGCCACATCCCCAGCCCAAAGGACACCTAATTTCTAAACCATAACAGTTACCTACATTGGAAAACAGAATTTTCTCAGCGAGAACAACAACTCCCCTGAAGCTATGCTACCAGTTACAGATACCTGTAACTCTAATTCTGTTTTCGGATCAATTCTGCTTTTCTGTTCTTATATTCAGGATGATGAAGAAAAACATTTGCTCATGTTGCAGCTACAAATCTATCATCTGTTGCTTCATCTGGGTTTTTATAGACATATGGCAAAAAATTCTACATCTTCTGTCATTGGCAATGTCCTCTCCCATTTTCTCCTTTCTAACTGTCTTCAGCAGATCTCCTACCCCAACTTCACTCAGTTGATGAGGTCATTGGTCAAACACCAAGCCCAAAGACCAGCCTGCAGATGTATTACAAATATGTTGCATCCTGTCCCTTTGATTGCACTGATGGTTGCAATAATTGGATAGCACTCAGTTTATTACTGGCAGCATGGGCTAAATGGAAACCCATGGTATCTAGTCTCCTCTAGAGTTAGTATCAAGTCAGAAACTTCCCACAAAATGTAAGGTGCCAAAGAAGGCATCACCTTTGACTAAACTTGAGGGCTCTTCTGAGTGTATACTCCTATATGGAGTTAAGTGATTCTCCATTCAGTATCTTCTTCTACTATAGGAAAATCAAGCACTATTGTTGCTTCCAGATCATAAAAACCAATTGACAGAATGACTTGCAATGAAGCCCTGGACTTGATACTAAGCTTTGTTTTATGCTAGATCCTAAATATAAAATTCAGATGATCTTGTTAATGGTCAGAATACGACCCATAAATATCTTTTATCTACTATTAATATACCCATTTTGCAAGCAGTAGCCTGGAATGCCACAGATCCTTAAATATCCAGGCCTTTTCCTGTCTTATAAATTCTCTTTATTTTTACAGAATTTTACAATCATACTCTATTTATAAAATCATCCAAGGTTGTTTCTACTTTCTGATATTTATAATATCTTATTAGCATAATATTTTGAGGGTATTGGATCAAAATATAATAGTAACAAAATTCCAGCAAACTAGACTGTACACTAGAGACACAGATGCATATCCCTGAGATATGACAAAGATTTGCAAATTTCTGATGATGACCATAAACCAAAATGGAAGATAAAATGTTTTGGCAAGATCAAGAACTGTACCAGAAATGCTAAATGAAACATTAATTTATTCTATTAAGAAGAAATAGACCACAATTGCAGGCACAGCTAGAGCCTCTACTGTTTTTTTTTTCCCAATAATCAGCTATAATTTTTCTAAGCCAATCGGATGGCAAAAAGCCATCACTAAATTAATCATCAAGTACACACTTTTCAGAAAGCAGCTTTCAGAGTTGCAGCACTCCTGTTAATTCTCTATTTTGGCAGGGAAGGAAAATGCCAAATGACCGATACCTGGCCCTTCCTAAAATATTAGTCCTTACTTTATAAGTCAAAGAAACTCTATGTGGATTCTGCCAGTTTCCAAAAAATGCTCATTCCAACAACTCACTCCAGTTGTTAGGATATAACCTTAATATGTTTTTTTTTTTTTTCTGGGGGGGGGCGGGGAGGTGTGTGGGAGGTGGTGGTGGTGGTTCTGTGAAATAAACCCAGGTCAGAACTCCATTTATCACTTGAGTGCCCTAATGATCCCCACCACTGACTGTCAATGGACTACAGTGAAATTCCAGGTTTCCAGGAATCAGTGATCACTTCAAGCCAATACAAAATATTTCCCAGGTTTAAATGTTTCCCTCTCAATGCTCCAGTATTCAGGTTAACGACTGCCAGCCCCATTAGGAAGGACAAGGCAGAAGGTTCACAGTTTGCCTCTGTAGTGTTACAGCAGGATTTTTCCTCATAGGCACTAGCCTCCCCTTCATTGGGTGATGTTGGGTCTGTGAACTCCGAATCCTCTAGTACATTGGCTCCAGCGAGGCCTCTGTTCACCAGACCAAGAATAGCTTTGGTTAAATAAATCAAGACACACCTTAATTGGCTGTCTGTCTATTTCATTCCTGGGGACCCCATGATTAATTAACCACAGTCAGAGATTTCTGCTACGGAAGCCATTCCCCGATCCCTGAGTGTAGCATCTGGCTATTAAAACAATACCCACTTTGCTTCAGACTGTTAATAGTCATCACCTGGGCCAGGCCACAGCCGGCTTCTCACATTCCCACTGAGATCAGGAATACCATTTTTATTGTAGCTCCTTCCACAAGCATTCCCAGTCCAGGAAAATAAAAGAGCCAGAAGAACACTTTTAAATATTTGGGTATTTTCCTTTTCTCTCTATTTTTATTGGCAATAGAGAGAAGTCTTCAGGGCCCTGACAGGATATAGGGGTGAAACATATAATACATCACATAATACATTTAATCTACTTTCTTATCTTCCAGAGTCTTTAAATTCTTTCCTCTACAGTCTGCCAAGTACTTTCTGGCCTTTTATTTCACCAAATGAGGCCAATAGTGGGTTCCTGTTTGCTTTAGCAAACCTAGAAAACTATAGTCAACTGCCTGAAACATTCTATGGATGCAGTATGTCTTAGGCATGAATGAATAATAACAAATACAGCTCATTTATGTTTAGAAATAAAGAAATCTTAGATTTCTATTCATTAAAATAATATGGGGGGTTAAAAAGTAAGATGCATATAACACACACACACGCACACATACACACACACACACACACACACACACACTCACTGCCACTCCCATACACTTAAATAAGAATCTCTGGGGTTATTTTAAGCATCTGCATTTTTTTTTCAATCTGTCCAATTGATTTTTATTCATGGTGATATTGAAAAACTACTGCTACCGAAGTTCTTTTGGTCACTTCTAAGATTTCTATTATCACCTATATACTATGCTAATAACATGCATTTATAAATCTTCCTAAGATCTGTCTCTGAGCTTCAGTCCCCAAAACAATATTTCTCTCTTTGCTCTTTTCCCCCTACTTTCCCAAGAATCTGGAGGCTTACACAATTTAAAAGGTATTATCAAATATTGTTACACTTATAAGGAACTGCCAAGCTCAGAGTTAAAAAAGCAATCCTGGCCTATATCTTCTTTGTGCTTATACTTTGTTGCCTGTTGAGGGTTTCTTAACCTTAGTCTTGTTGCCATTTTGGTCCAGACCATTCCTTGTTATGTTAGCTCTCTTGAGTATTGTAGGGTATTTAGCAGCATTCCTGATATCTATCCACTGGATGCCATTAACATTCCCCTCCCTTGCTGTAACAACCAAAAATTAATCTGGATATTGCTAACTGTCCCCTAGGGGTCAAAGTTGCTCTTAATGGAGAACTATCATCTATGGTTATTTCTACATAAAGGTTTAAAACCTACATTTTAACATTTTATATGCTAATATTTAGCATATAAATGTATAACATTTTAAATTGCTAAATATATTAATTTTTCCTTCATTGTTTCAAATCTTGGATATTTGTTCCATTATCAATACTTTATAAATCCAGAAATATTCCTTATCTAGGGCATAGTTTTGAATAATTGTAATCAGCACTCAGGCACAATTTTGTATTGCTCTTGAATGTTATATTTCTTAAGTCTCTTTTAAACTTTAAACATCCTTTCCCTTTGTCTTCTTTTATGACTCCCATGCCATTAACCCGATAAAGAAATTGGGTCAGTTGTCCAAGTAAATACTTTGTATTCTAAATTTACCTAATCATTTCCTCCTGATGTCATTTAGCTTGTTCCTCTGTTGTTTTTTTTGTTTGTTTGTTTTGTTTTTGTTTTTTTTTCTGTAAACTATAAGTTATATCCCAAAGCCTGATTAGATTTGGGCCAATCATTTTTTGAGTTTTTTTTTTGTTGTTGTTGTTGTTGTTTGTTTGTTTGTTTTTAGTTGTAGATGGACACAATACTTTTATTTATTTTTATGTGGTGCTGATGATCAGACCCAGTGCCTCACAGGTGCTAAGCAAGTACTCTACCACTGAGCTACAACCCCACCCCTCTGGGCCAAACATTTTTGATGCTATACTTCACTTGGTAGCATGTGAATTGACACATAACATGGTGTTCCACTCTTAGAGGTGTCATGTCATGATTCAATTATCATAAAGTTGATAGTATTCCATGTTGTGAGTAGCTTTTCAACCAATGGTTTTAGCATCTATGGATGCTTATTGCCTAAGAGAATTATTCCATTAGGAGTTAGGAAATGATCAAAAGGAGGCCCATCTCAAACAATTTGTGATGATAAATAGACATCTGAGGTGGGTACATCATGAAGTACATCTGCAGGATTAGGGCTAGAAAGATAGATTTGGAATAGCATTTAATACCCATAGAATGGTAAGCATTTAATACCCATAGAGTGAATGTAATCGCTAAGATGAGAAGAGGGTCCATCAGCAAGCACCAAGACATCCTAGTTTTTAACTGGATGAAGAAGCCAAAGGAGGGCTGAGAAGTTATGATTTACCTCTGTTTTTATTGTTCCACAAAACTTTTTTCACAATGTTCCCTGGAATATGGGAATTGTCTCCTAGTTGACCTTCCTACCTCTATTGTCCCTTCCAATTCACCCATCACAGAAATAGAAGAATTTTTTTCTACAAATTAAATCTATCATATGAATTCCTAGATTAAAATCCTTTAGGGGCTATAGCTCAATGTTAGAGCACATTCTTAGCAAGTGAGAGGCCCTGGGTTCTAGCACCAAAACTAACAAAAGCCCTTCAATGGTTCTGTATTGCTGCTTGTATAAAGCCCAATGTCTATTGCCACTACATAGGTAAATTCTTTCTGAGGTGGTTCTTACCTACCTACTGAACCTCACATCTTGCCATTCCGTACCCGTGAGCAGTTTCCCCAAACATTCAGACTGTTTAATGTTTCTGTAACTCTTATTCAGCTTCTTTATGGAAGAACTTGATCCACTTGATGAACACCTAACCCATATTTTAGGACAAAGCTAAAGGCAATTTAATTATAAAATCTTTTCTGAACCCTCATCATGTAGAATTGACCTCCATTATTCTTACCTTATGGCAGTGTGAGCATGTGTCCCAAAGTGGGACTTTAATGCACTCCTTTCCAAATGAAGTACTATTGTGATTACTTATTGTCTTTTCTCTTTTCTTATTGATTTTTTGTAAAAAAAAAAAAGGTAAATGATAGCACAATGTATTACAATTCTTATTACACATATACAGCACAATTTTTCATATCTCTGGTTGTATATAAAGTATGTTGACACCGATTCTTGTGTTTATACATGTATTTGGATAATGTTGTCCATCACATTCCACTATCCTTGCTAATCCCGATCCCTCCTTTTCCCTCCCACCCCTCTGCCCTATCTAGAATTCATCTATTCCTCTAGTGCTTCCCCTCCCTACCCCACCATGAGTCAGTCTCCTTATATCAGAGAAAACATTCGGCATTTGTTTTTTTTTTTTTTGAGATTGGCAAACTTCACTTAGCATTATCTTCTCCAATGCCATCCATTTACCTGCAAATTTGCCATGATTTTGTTCTCTTTTATTGCTGAGTTAAAATTCCATTGTGTATATATGCCACATTTTTTTTATATCCATTCATCCACTGAAGGGCATCTAGGTTGGCTCCATAGTTTAGCTACTGTGAATTGTGCTGCTATAAACATTGATGTGGCTGTGTCCCTGTAGTATGCTGTTTTTAAGTCTTTTGGGTACAGACTGAGAAGAGGAACAGCTGGGTCAAATGGTGGTTCCATTCCCAGATTTCCCAGGAAACTCCATACTGCTTTTCATATTGGCTGCACCCATTTGCAGTCCCACCAGAGATGTATAAGTGCACCTTTTTTCCCCACATCCTCACCAACACTTATTGTTATTTGTCTTTATTTATTTATTTATTTTTTGGTAATTTGTTCTTTTTTTATTGTTGGTTGTTCAAAACATTACATAGTTCTTGATATATCATATTTCACACTTTGATTCAAGTGGGTTATGAACTCCCATTTTTACCCCATATACAGATTGCAGAATCACATCAGTTACACTTCCATTGATTTACATATTGACATACTCATGTCTGTTGTATTCTGCTGCTTTTCCTATCCTCTACTATCCCCCTCCCCTCCCTTCCCCTCCCCTCTTCTCTCTCTACCCCCTCTACTGTAATTCATTCCGCCCCCTTGTATTATTTTTCCCTTTCCCCTCACTTCCTCTTGTATGTAATTTTGTATAACCCTGAGGGTCTCCTTCCATTTCCATGCAATTTCCCTTCTCTCTCCCTTTCCCTCCCACCTCTCATCCTTGTTTAATGTTGGTCTTCTTCTCGTGCTCTTCTTCCCTAGTCATAGCAGCACAATTCACAATAGCAAGACTGTGGAAGCAACCTAGATGCCCTTCAATAGACGAATGGATAAAAAAAAATGTGGCATTTATACACAATGGAGTATTACTCTGCATTAAAAAATGACAAAATCATAGAATTTGGAGGGAAATGGATGGCATTAGAGCAGATTATGCTAAGTGAAGCTAGCCAAGCCCTAAAAAACAAATGCCAAATGTCTTCTTTGATATAAGGAGAGTAACTAAGAACAGACTATTTGTCTTTATAATAGCTGCCATTCTGACTGGAGTGAGATGATATCTTTGGGTAGTTTTGATTTGAATTTCTCTAATTGCTAGTGATGATGAATATTTTTTCATATACTTGTTGATTGATTGTATATCCTCTTCTGAGAAGTGTCTGTTCAGGTTCTTGGCCCATTTGTTGGTTGGGTTATTTGTTTTTTTGGTGCTTAGCTTTTTGAGTTCTTTATATACTCTAAATATTAGTATTTCTAATCTGATGTGTGAGGGGTAAAAATTTGCTCCCAAGATGTAGGCTCTCTGTTCACTTCACAGATTATTTCTTTTGCTGAGAAAAAACTTTTTAGTTTGAGTCCATCCCATTTATTGGTTCTTGGTTTTAATTCTTGCACTATAGGAGTCTTATTAAGGAAGTTGGGACCTAATCCCACATGATGAAGATTAGGGGCCTACTTTTTCTTCTATTAGATGGAGAGTCTCTGGTTTAATTCCTAGGTCCTTGATCCACTTTGAGTTGAGTTTTGTGCATGGTGAGGGATAGGGGTTAATTTCATTTTGTTGCATATGGATTTCCAGTTTTCCCAGCACCATTTGTTGAAGAGGCTATCTTTTCTCCAATGCATAATTTTGGCATAATTATAAAATAATTCTAATCCCAGCAGCCTGCAGCAGGGCCCGGAGAGCCAGGCCAACTGATTCGCGTGGCCTGCCCTGCGGCTACAGAAGGCGTGGCGCCTCAGTGAAGCCATTAATTGGCAAGCAGGGAGGTTAGGGAAGGCCATTAGGTGGAATCCCACCAGCCAAGCCCACACGGACCCTTGGGCCGAGCACGGGTTCTCAGAAGGGGAAGGAAGCGGTACAGTCCCATCCCCCACAGCGGACACTCCGCCGAGCCAGTCAGCGGCCACCATCCGGGAAAGCTGAAGGATACACCGCCACTCTCCTTCAGAGTGCGACATCAAAACAGGTCGGTGTCATTCAGCTCACCCCCCAGACAGCGGGAATTCGCATAAAATCTCTCCTAGGCTTGCCGGGAGAGGGAGTATCAAGCTGAGCCTCCATACAGGCTAGGGGGAAACCAGAGACACCTGACCTCCAACCCCTCCTCCCAGTAGCAGCCAAAAGGAAACCTGGCTAGCCAGCGCTGGGGGAGGGGCAAGCAGAAAAAATCAAAGTGATAGAGTGCCAGGGATCCCAGCAGCCTGCAGCAGGGCCCGGAGAGCCAGGCCAACTGATTCGAGTGGCCTGCCCTGCGGCTACAGAAGGCGTGGCGCCTCAGTGAAGCCATTAATTGGCAAGCAGGGAGGTTAGGGAAGGCCATTAGGTGGAATCCCACCAGCCAAGCCCACACGGACCCTTGGGCCGAGCACGGGTTCTCAGAAGGGGAAGGAAGCGGTACAGTCCCATCCCCCACAGCGGACACTCCGCCGAGCCAGTCAGCGGCCACCATCCGGGAAAGCTGAAGGATACACCGCCACTCTCCTTCAGAGTGCGACATCAAAACAGGTCGGTGTCATTCAGCTCACCCCCCAGACAGCGGGAATTCGCATAAAATCTCTCCTAGGCTTGCCGGGAGAGGGAGTATCAAGCTGAGCCTCCATACAGGCTAGGGGGAAACCAGAGACACCTGACCTCCAACCCCTCCTCCCAGTAGCAGCCAAAAGGAAACCTGGCTAGCCAGCGCTGGGGGAGGGGCAAGCAGAAAAAATCAAAGTGATAGAGTGCCAGGGATCCCAGCAGCCTGCAGCAGGGCCCGGAGAGCCAGGCCAACTGATTCGCGTGGCCTGCCCTGCGGCTACAGAAGGCGTGGCGCCTCAGTGAAGCCATTAATTGGCAAGCAGGGAGGTTAGGGAAGGCCATTAGGTGGAATCCCACCAGCCAAGCCCACACGGACCCTTGGGCCGAGCACGGGTTCTCAGAAGGGGAAGGAAGCGGTACAGTCCCATCCCCCACAGCGGACACTCCGCCGAGCCAGTCAGCGGCCACCATCCGGGAAAGCTGAAGGATACACCGCCACTCTCCTTCAGAGTGCGACATCAAAACAGGTCGGTGTCATTCAGCTCACCCCCCAGACAGCGGGAATTCGCATAAAATCTCTCCTAGGCTTGCCGGGAGAGGGAGTATCAAGCTGAGCCTCCATACAGGCTAGGGGGAAACCAGAGACACCTGACCTCCAACCCCTCCTCCCAGTAGCAGCCAAAAGGAAACCTGGCTAGCCAGCGCTGGGGGAGGGGCAAGCAGAAAAAATCAAAGTGATAGAGTGCCAGGGATCCCAGCAGCCTGCAGCAGGGCCCGGAGAGCCAGGCCAACTGATTCGCGTGGCCTGCCCTGCGGCTACAGAAGGCGTGGCGCCTCAGTGAAGCCATTAATTGGCAAGCAGGGAGGTTAGGGAAGGCCATTAGGTGGAATCCCACCAGCCAAGCCCACACGGACCCTTGGGCCGAGCACGGGTTCTCAGAAGGGGAAGGAAGCGGTACAGTCCCATCCCCCACAGCGGACACTCCGCCGAGCCAGTCAGCGGCCACCATCCGGGAAAGCTGAAGGATACACCGCCACTCTCCTTCAGAGTGCGACATCAAAACAGGTCGGTGTCATTCAGCTCACCCCCCAGACAGCGGGAATTCGCATAAAATCTCTCCTAGGCTTGCCGGGAGAGGGAGTATCAAGCTGAGCCTCCATACAGGCTAGGGGGAAACCAGAGACACCTGACATCCAACCCCTCCTCCCAGTAGCAGCCAAAAGGAAACCTGGCTAGCCAGCGCTGGGGGAGGGGCAAGCAGAAAAAATCAAAGTGATAGAGTGCCAGGGATCCCAGCAGCCTGCAGCAGGGCCCGGAGAGCCAGGCCAACTGATTCGCGTGGCCTGCCCTGCGGCTACAGAAGGCGTGGCGCCTCAGTGAAGCCATTAATTGGCAAGCAGGGAGGTTAGGGAAGGCCATTAGGTGGAATCCCACCAGCCAAGCCCACACGGACCCTTGGGCCGAGCTCGGGTTCTCAGAAGGGGAAGAAAGCGGTACAGTCCCATCCCCCACAGCGGACACTCCACCGAGGCAGTCAGCGGCCACCATCCGGGAAAGCTGAAGGATACACCGCCACTCTCCTTCAGAGTGCAACATCAAAACAGCAGACACTCCATCCAGGCAGTCAGTGGCCACCATCCGGGAAAGCTGAAGAATACACCACCACTCTCCAACAGCTTGTAACATCAAAACAGCCAGCAGCAGGACCCCGGAGATCCAGGCCAACTGATTCGCGCGGCCTGCCCCGCTGCTACAGAAGGCGTGGCGCCTCAGAGAAGCCATTAATTAGCAAGCAGGGAGGTTAGGGACTGCCATTAGGTGGAATCCCGCCAGCCTAGCCCACCGCCCACGCCCGGAAGAGGCCCAGCGATCTGCCAGCATTGTAGTCACGACACCCCAATTGGAATAGGGACAGAGCAGAGCCGCCTTCCACTCCCGGAACAGGCCCAGAGAGCCGCCAGCGTGATAGACACGTCACCCCAATTGGAGTAGGGGCACAGCCGCCGCCCGCACCTGCAAGGGAGACTTTTCAAGTATACAAGAGCAACATAAATAAATAGGGGGTAAATTTCAAAACACAACAGTTGCACCAAGCAGAAAGAAACGCGGGCAGTATGAAAAGACAAGGAAAGAAAGGACCACAAGCAATGCAGGTCAACTCAACTTTAGAAGAGGTAATAGCTGCAACAGATGGAATATCAGATAAAGAGTTCAGGATATATATGCTTCAGATGATCTGGAGTCTCAAGGAAGACATGAGACAGCAAAATCAGACAATGAAAGATCACATTGACAAACAAATCCAGGAAGTCAAAGATCAATTTCACAGGGAGATAGAGGTAATAAAAAACAAACAAATTGAAATTCTAGAAATGCAGGAAACAATAAACCAACTTAAAAACTCAATTGAGAATACTACCAGCAGAGTAGATCACTTAGAAGAGAGAACATCAGACAATGAAGACAAAGTATTTCAACTGGAAAAGAACATAGACAGCTCAGCAAGTCTGCTAAGAAACCATGAGCAGAACATCCAAGAATTATGGGACAATATCAAAAGACCAAATTTAAGAGTCATTGGGATACAGGAAGGCACAGAGCTCCATTCCAAAGGAATAAACAGTCTATTCAGTGAAATAATACGAGAAAACTTCCCAGAATTGAAGATTGAGACAGAATCCCAAATCCTAGAAGCCTACAGGACGCCGAATGTGCAAAATCATAAGAGATCCACACCTAGACACATTATAATGAAGATGTCCAACATACAGAATAAGGAGAGAATTTTAAAAGCTGCAAGAGAAAGAAAGCAGATTACATTTAGGGGTAAACCAATCAGGATAACAGCTGATCTCTCAACACAGACTCTGAAAGCTAGAAGATCCTGGAATAACATATTTCAAACACTGAAAGACAATGGGCTCCAACCAAGAATCGTGTATCCGGCGAAATTAAGCTTCAGGTTAGAAGATGAAATTAAAACCTTCCACAATAAACAAAAGTTAAAAGAATTCGCAGCTAGAAAACCATCTCTTCAAAAAATCCTTGGCAAAACATTACAGGAAGAGGAAATGGAAAACAACATTGAAAACCAACAATGGGAGGTAGGACAGTAAAGGGGGGAAAGTAGTCATAGAGGATAACAAATCAGGTTTAGTAACATCAATAAACAAATATGGATAGAAGAACAAACCATATCTCAATAATAACCCTAAATGTTAATGGCTTAAACTCACCAATTAAGAGACACAGGCTAGTAGAATGGATCAAAAAACAAGACCCAACAATATGCTGTCTACAGGAGACGCATTTGATAGGAAAAGATATACATAGACTGAAGGTGAAAGGTTGGGAAAAATCATATCACTCATATGGACCGCGGAAACAAGCAGGAGTGTCCATACTCATATCTAATAAAATAGATTTCAAGCCAAAGCTAATCAAAAGGGATATAGAAGGACACTTCATACTGCTCAAGGGAACCATACACCAACAAGACATAACAATCATAAATATATATGCCCCAAATAATGGTGCAGCTGTATTCATCAAGCAAACTCTTCTCAAGTTCAAGAGTCTAATAGACCAACATACAATAATCATGGGAGACTTCAACACACCTCTCTCACCACTGGACAGATCTTCCAAACAAAAGTTAAATAAGGAAACTATAGAACTCAATAACACAATTAACAACCTAGACTTAATTGACATATATAGACTATACCACCCAACATCAAGTAGCTACACTTTTTTCTCTGCAGCACATGGAACCTTCTCAAAAATAGACCATATACTATGTCACAGGGCAACTCTTAGACAATACAAAGGGGTAGAGATAATACCATGCATCTTATCTGATCATAATGGAATGAAACTGAAAATCAATGATAAAAGAAGAAAGGAAAAAGCAAGCATCACCTGGAGAATGAACAATAGGTTGCTGAGTGATCAATGGGTTTTAGAAGACATCAAGGAGGAAATTAAAAAATTCCTAGAGTTAAATGAAAACACAGACACAACATATCGGAATCTATGGGACACATTGAAAGCAGTTCTAAGAGGAAAATTCATTGCTTGGAGTTCATTCCTCAAAAAAAGAAAAAACCAACAAATAAATGATCTCATACTTCATCTCAAAATCCTAGAAAAAGAAGAGCAAAACAACAGCAAAAGAAGTAGAAGGCAAGAAATAATTAAAATCAGAGCTGAAATTAATGAAATTGAAACAAAAGAAACAATTGAAAAAATTGACAAAACTAAAAGCTGGTTCTTTGAAAAAATAAATAAAATTGACAGACCCTTAGCCATGCTAACGAAGAGAAGAAGAGAGAGAACCCAAATTACTAGCATACGGGATGAAAAAGGCAATATCACAACAGACACTTCAGAAATACAGAAGATAATCAGAAATTACTTTGAATCCTTATACTCCAATAAAATAGAAGATAGTGAAGGAATAGATAAATTCCTTGAGTCCTATGATCTGCCCAGATTGAGCCAGGAGGATATAGACAACCTAAACAGACCAATAACAATAGAGGAAATAGAAGAAACCATCAAAAGACTACCAACTAAGAAAAGCCCAGGACCGGATGGGTATACAGCAGAGTTTTACAAAACCTTTAAAGAGGAACTAACACCAATACTTTTCAAGCTATTTCAGGAAATAGAAAAAGAGGGAGAACTTCCAAATTCATTCTACGACGCCAACATCACCCTGATTCCGAAACCAGACAAAGACACATCAAAGAAGGAAAACTACAGACCAATATCTCTAATGAACCTTGACGCAAAAATCCTCAATAAAATTCTGGCGAATCGGATTCAAATACATATCAAAAAAATTATACATCATGATCAAGTAGGATTCATCCCTGGGATGTAAGGCTGGTTTAATATACGGAAATCAATAAATGTTATTCACCACATCAATAGACTTAAAAATAAGAACCATATGATCATCTCAATAGATGCAGAAAAAGCATTCGACAAAGTACAGCATCCCTTTATGTTCAAAACGCTAGAAAAATTAGGGATAACAGGATCATACCTCAACATTGTAAAAGCAATCTATGATAAGCCACAGGCCAGCATCATTCTGAATGGAGAAAAATTGAAGGCATTCCCTCTAAGATCTGGTACAAGACAGGGATGCCCTCTCTCACCACTTCTGTTCAACATAGTCCTCGAAACACTGGCCAGAGCAATTAGACAGTCAAAAGAAATTAAAGGCATAAAAATAGGAAAAGAAGAACTTAAATTATCACTATTTGCAGATGATATGATTCTATACCTAGCAGACCCAAAAGGGTCTACAAAGAAGCTATTAGAGCTAATAAATGAATTCAGCAAAGTGGCAGGATATAAGATCAACACGCATAAATCAAAGGCGTTCCTGTATATGAGCGACAAATCCTCTGAAACGGAAATGAGGACAACTACTCCATTCACAATATCCCCCCAAAAAATAAAATACTTGGGAATCAACCTAACAAAAGAGGTGAAAGATTTATACAATGAAAATTACAGAACCCTAAAGAAAGACATAGAAGAAGACCTTAGAAGATGGAAAAACATACCCTGCTCATGGATAGGCAGAACTAACATCATCAAAATGGCGATATTACCAAAAGTTCTCTATAAGTTCAATGCAATGCCAATCAAAATCCCAACAGCATATCTTGTAGAAATAGATAAAAGAATCATGAAATTCATATGGAATAATAAAAGACCCAGAATAGCAAAAACAATACTAAGCAGGAAGTGTGAATCAGGCGGTATAGCGATACCAGACTTCAAGCTATACTACAGAGCAATAGTAACAAAAACAGCATGGTACTGGTACCAAAACAGGCGGGTGGACCAATGGTACAGAATAGAGGACACAGTAACCAATCCACAAAACTACAACTATCTTATTTTTGATAAAGGGGCTAAAAGCATGCAATGGAGGAAGGATAGCATCTTCAACAAATGGTGCTGGGAAAACTGGAAATCCATTTGCACCAAAATGAATCTGAATCCCTATCTCTCGCCGTGCACAAAAGTTAACTCAAAATGGATCAAGGAGCTTGATATTAAATCAGAGACACGGCATCTGATAGAAGAAAAAGTTGGTTATGATCTACACGCTGTGGGATCGGGCTCCAAATTCCTCAATAGGACACCCATAGCGCTAGAGTTAACAAATAGAATCAACAAATGGGACTTACTCAAACTAAAAAGTTTTTTCTCAGCAAAAGAAACAATAAGAGAGATAAATAGGGAGCCTACATCCTGGGAACAAATCTTTACTCCACACACTTCAGATAGAGCCCTAATAACCAGAATATACAAAGAACTCAAAAAATTAGACAATAAGATAACAAATAACCCAATCAATAAATGGGCCAAGGACCTGAACAGACACTTCTCAGAGGAGGACATACAATCAATCAACAAGTACATGAAAAAATGCTCACCATCACTAGCAGTCAGAGAAATGCAAATCAAAACTACCCTAAGATACCATCTCACTCCAGTAAGACTGGCAGCCATTAGGAAGTCAAACAACAATAAGTGCTGGAGAGGATGCGGGGAAAAGGGCACTCTTGTTCATTGCTGGTGGGACTGCAAATTGGTGCAGCCAATTTGGAAAGCAGTATGGAGATTTCTCGGAAAGCTGGGAATGGAACCACCATTTGACCCAGCTATTCCCCTTCTCGGTCTATTCCCTAAAGCCCTAACAAGAGCATGCTACAGGGACACTGCTACATCGATGTTCATAGCAGCTCAATTCACGATAGCAAGACTGTGGAACCAGCCTAGATGCCCTTCAATAGATGAATGGATAAAAAAAATGTGGCATTTATACACAATGGAGTATTACTCTGCATTAAAAAATGACAAAATTATAGAATTTGGAGGGAAATGGATGGCATTAGAGCAGATTATGCTAAGTGAAGCTAGTCAATCTTTAAAAAACAAATACCAAATGACTCCTTTGATATAAGGGGTGTAAACAAGGACAGGGTAGGGACGAAGAGCTTGAGAAGAATATTTACAGTAAACAGGGATGAGAGGTGGGAGGGAAAGGGAGTGAGAAGGGAAATTGCATGGAAATGGAAGGCGATCATCAGGGTTATACAAAATGTCATATAAGAGGTAAGGAGGGGTAAGTCAAGAGAATACAAATGGAAGACATGATTTACAGTAGAAGGGGTAGAGAGAGAAAAGGGGAGGGGAGGGGAGGGGAGGGGAGGGGGGATAGTAGACAATAGGACAGACAGCAGAATACATCAGACACTAGAAAGGCAATATGTCAATCAATGGAAGGGTAACTGATGTGATACAGCAATTTGTATACGGGGTAAAAGCGGGAGTTCATAATCCACTTGAATCAAACCGTGTAATATGATGTATTAAGAACTATGTAATGTTATGAACGACCAATAAAAATAAATAAATAAATAAATAAATAAATAAATAAATAAATAAATAAAAAATAAAAAAATAAAATAATTCTAATTTTGTGGGTTAGTCTCCGTAATAACCTAGAGTAAACCTTAAATACCATGCTATACACAAACAAAACAAAACAACATTTCCCTCTTTGCTCTTTTCTCCCTGTTTTCCAAGGTTTCTGGAGGCTTATGCCATCTGAAAGGGATAGTCAGAAGGATATTTACTTTGTCTTATTCCTGAGAACTGTCGACCAAATTTTCTGTTCTCCTTCTAAGCACATAGTTGTCATATACATTTCTGCTCCCTTGAAGGAAGAAGTGTCACTGGTACTTATTTAGGCCAGTGAGATGTCAGCAGAAATGATTTCCCTGTATAAGCCAGTTGGTTGAATAAACACTCGTTGGAATGGAGTCTTCATAGCCAGAGTCCCAGTGTGATGAGCATTTCAACATGTGTTCAAATATAATATGAGTAAGAAATTAAATTTTTTTTGTATTAAACCACTGAGAGTTTGGAATTGTTTGTTAGCTCAGAATAATATAGCTAGACCTGGCTGGCATAGGCACAGAGTAGGGAGAGCATAGGGTCTGCTAAGTATAGTAAATAAGGCTGATCACCAAACTTAGCTGAACTGATAGGGAACTGTTTCAACATAGGCATCATCTTACACAATTGTTCAAGAATTTACATTTTGTTCTGGTTAATTATTTAAATAGGGGCAATCCTGTGTATTATATGATGCTAAGTAACATCTCTGCCTTTTATCTAGTGGTACCACTCCTCACATAAGTCTCTAAGCATTGCCAAATGTCCTCTGAGGATGGGGATCAACACTGTTCTGACTGGAAATCACTGCTATGGGGAATACAGACCTGCTATTAATGCAGCACTTTACTCAGGCTGCTCTAGAGTTGGAGAGAGAAATAGCCTCCATCAGGGCTCAGTTCTGCCAGTATTAGTTTTAGTAGGCTCCCAGAGGCTTAAGGTTTGGCTCTTCCAATATAAGGTCCAAAACATCCTCCTCTTGCCTGCTGCCCCTCACCCTGCCCACCACAGAAGCACCACACTAAAGCCAGTTCAGGTGTCAGCTTCTTGTGATTTTGGATCTACTACCTTTGGATGTCCCCTCTCCCCCAACACACACACACACACACACACACACACACACACACACACTGGGTAATTTATATTTTTATCTAGTAAAGTAGCAAAGTACACATTCTGACTTTTTTTTTTTCTCAGCTACTCCAGAAGATAGGTATTTCCCTTTGGGAAGAGGAACTAACTTCAGTGCTTCAGTAACTAGTTCTCTGTGGGCATCACTTTTAGTAGGAATGAGAAGAAGAAGAAGAAAAAAAAAACCTTTCATGTTTAATTCTTGGTGGGGCATAAAAATAATAATAACTACTATTAAAATCATTATTATAGATAATTGCTGACATCTGTTGAGAGCAATGTGCTAAGCCATGTTACATACATCTCATTAATACTCGAAACAGTCCTAGAGGTATGTTATGGTTTAGATATTAGATGTCCCCCAAAAGCTCATGTGTAAGGCAATGCATGAAGGCTTGGAGGTGAAATGATTGGGTTCTAACAGTCTTAACCCAACCAGTGTATTAATCCCCTGATGGGATTAACTGAGTGATAACTGAAAGTAGGTAACTGTGGCTGAAAGAGGTGGGACATTAGGGTTGTGCCTTTGGGATTTCCATTTTGTATCTAGTGAATGGAGTCCCTCTCTCTGCTTCCTGATCATGTCCTGAGCCACTTCCCTCTACCACACTCTTCTGTCATGATATCCTGCCTCACTTGGAGCCCCCAGGAATGGAATTGGCTGGCTATGGAGTGAGACCTCTGAAACCAGGCATTCCCAAATAAAATTGTTCTTGTTGGGCCTTTTGGACACAGCAACAAACAAACAAACAACCTGACTAAAACAAGGCATATATTTTATTTTTCCATGTTTTATGAAGAAGGAAACAGAGGAACAGAAGACTTACGTAATTTGCCCAAAGTTATACATTAGTGGACTTTGAGCCTGGACATAGATCCACTTAGTTTGATTCCTAAGACCCAACTTTTAACTATTTGCATCTCAAATATAATCAAGTGAAATTTCCACTTCTGAAAAAGAGGCAGAAAGACCTGTTGGGGACTGTTTCACAGCAAAACAATCACAACTGGTGAAAATTATTTTAAAAAAGGAAAACATTTAATGTCTCTAGAAGTTAAAGACATATGGTTTCTTCTTAAAGGAAGAAATATCTATTCAAGAAAATCTACTAATTTTCAGTAACAACAGCTGACTGTGTCACTTGAGCCATGACTTGCTCTTTCCCTTCCTGCTTTCCAGCTTAGTCTCTTGGAAGATCCACTTTGGTGTGTGTCACTTAGTTGTGGCTCCCATTTCCCTCACTTCACAGATAAGGGACATCCTATACCACTGGAAGGGATAGGCTACCCCTTGAAGCTTCAAGTTGCAAAGCCTAAATTCTAGTGAGTACAGCTGAGAAGTCATAGGCTCCCTTTCTCCACCTATCCCTCTAGGAACTGTAGGGACCCAGAATACTGGGACTTCTGATCACCCTCACCCAGCTTGCTTATAGTGTGAAGGTCCCATGCTTGGAGCGATAAGCTGAAAAGAACATATACCAATGACCAAAAACCACATAAAAAGATGCTCAAATCTTTAATCACCAGGGAACTACTAATCAGCCACAATGAGATATTACTTCACACCAACTAAGATAGCTGTAAACAAATAGGAATATAACAACAACTATTGTGGAGAATGTGGAGAAATTGGAGGCCTCATAAACTTCTAGGGGAAACCTAAACAGGTAAACTGTTTGGAAAACAGGATGGCAGTTTTTTAAGAAGGTTAAATCTCTCTAAAACTACTTTACATCCCAGTAATTCCTCTCTAAGTGAATAGCCAAAAGAAATGAAAACATACATCCATATAAAAAGATTTTATATGGATGTATATTGAATGTTATTAGCAGGATTATTCTTTTTTATTTGTTTTAATTAGTTATATATGACAGTAGAATGCATTTATGCACTTTGAGATGTCATCCACAAATGGGATATAATTTCTCATTTTTCTGAGTGTACATGTTGCAAAATCATATTGGTCACGTAGTCACATATATACATACAGTAATAATGTCTGTTTCATTTTATCTTTCCTATCCCTCACCTTCACTTCCATCACTTTCCTCTACCTAATTTAAGGTAACACTATTCCTTCCTAGTGCTCCCTGACCTTATTGTGAATTAGCATCTGCATATTAGATAAAACATTGGGCCTTTGGTTTGTGGAATTGGCTTATTTTGCATAGCATGATATTCTCCAACTCCAACAATTTACTGGAAAAAGCCATAATTTTACTCTTCTTTAAAGTTGAGTAATATATACCATTCTATTGAGTATATATACCACATTTTCTTTATTCATTCATCTATTGAGGGACATCTAGGTTTGTTGCATAGTGTAGCTATTTTGAATTGAGTTGTTATTGATGTGGCTGTGTCACTATAGTATGCTGATTTTAAGCCCTTTGGGTATAAACAGAGGAGTGGGATAGCTGCGTCAAATGGTGGTTCCATTCCCAGTTTTCTGAGGAATTTCCATACTGCCTTCTGTAGTGGTTGCACCAATTTGCAGTCCCACCAGCAATATAAGAGTGTACCTTTTTCACCACATCCTTGCCAACATTTATTGTTGTCTGTATTCTTGATGATGGCCATTCTGATAGGAGTGAATTGAAATCTTGGAGTAGTTTTGATTTGCATTTCTCCAATTGCTAGAGATGTTGAACACTTTTTCATATATTTGTTGATCAAATGTATTTCTTCTTCTGTGAAGTGTCTGTTCAGTTCCTTAGCCCACTTATTGATTGGGTTATATGTTTTTTTGGTGTTAAGTTTTTTGAGTTCTTTATATATCCTAGAAATTAATGCTTTATTGGAGGTTTTAACCAAAATGTCCGTGAACTAATCAATGGGTACATAAATAAAATGTGGCATATCCATACAATGGAATAATATTCAATCATAATTGAGGTCTGAGAGAAGGTACAGCATAGCTGAACCTCAAAAACATAATGTTAAATGAAATAAGATGGTCAAGAAAATTCATCTATTCCATGATTCCAATTATATGAAATGTAGAGAATAGGTAAATCTATAGAAAGAGAAATCAGATTTGTGATTGGCTCAGGATAGGAGTATGGGAAATGGGAAGTGACAGCTAATAAGTAGAGGTTTTCTTTGGAGAGCTAAATATGTTCTAAAATTGTGATGCTACACAACTCTGAATTTATTTAAATGATTGAATTTTATGATTTAAGTGGGCAGATTATATGATATATGAATTATATCACAATAAAACTGTTATAAAGGTATAATCAAGGGTTATAGTATCTTCCTGTACTAAACAGTAAATCCTAGACAGCAGCAATCATGTCTCATTCCTCTCCTAGTACAGAGTCAAAGAGCATGGATTTTGGAATTAGATCAACCTAAGTTTGAGTCCCAGTGTCGTGACATACTGTCTAAGCTTCAGTTTCCTCACTTATATAATGGAAGTGATAGAATTAAAATCATAGAGCTGTCACAGGGATACGATGAAGTTATGCATACAAAAAATTTACTAAAATGCCTGGCACATCATATTCTCAAGAATTGTTATGTCTCATTTATAGCAGGTGCTCAATAATTGAAAACAAGAAAGGACAGAGGCAAATTATGTATATGTGGGCAATGAGCTTGGGGATACCATCTAGAAAAATCTGCATATGGTATGGTATTGGAATTTCATGTTGCCAAGACGAGTATAAAGTTACTACAATTTTTGAGTTAGGGAAATACAAAACTTCTTGACTTAGAGTTTTATAATAATTGTGAATGAAAAGTCTTTTAGAAAAGTAGTGTTAGAAGCAAAGAAGCAAATTTGGAGAAAACATGAATAGCAATTTCTGCCTTGAATCCAGGAGTCATTTCTTTCCAAGCTTTGGTTTAAAACGCTGTAAAATGTGCATAGTCATCCTTGCTCCTGCGACTTCACAGTGTAACTGGAAAGCCCAAATGACAGAACATGCATGGAAGTGTTTTTGAAAACTTAACAGCTGAAAGTAATCATCCTTATTAGATTATTATCCCTGGACAATGCTCGAAGCTATCCTGCACATGTATTTATTCAGATGTGCCGCAGTCCGGCTGCAGCAAAATAGCCGGGGGGTGACGAATAACTTCTGTAGATTGATGCAGCAGGAATGGGAGCCTTTTATTGTAGGGCAACACAGCTATTTATACATTTTGCACAGCTTATCTTAATTAGCATAAACTAGATACATCAATCAACCAATAAGGAATCTCCACACTTAATGGCTCACTTTTGTTACTTCTCAAACCACTCCCTCTGGCATTTTGCCAGGCACCATCCAAACTTGTTTACGAACTCTAACATTTGTCTGGCAAAATACCAGGTGTTATTTTTGACTTATTTACAGACCTTAACAATTCCCCCTTTTGTTTAATTTAAATAAAGACCATAGTGGTTTTTACAGAAACACCATAAATAACCTGCTACAAACAGAAAGTGAGGATACAAAATGTAACAATACCAAGCCAACTTATGGCTCCATGCAAGAAGCCCTTGGAAAAATTATACCAGCAATGACACTGTTAGCAAAGATATTGAGTTACAATTTGTTGTACATTACAGTTTGTTGTCTCAGTCCAAGTAAAGCAGTGTCTCAATAGAATAACTCACAGTCCAGGTAAATCACAGTCCAGGTCTGCAGGCAGCTAGCTTAAATCACAGTCCAGGTAAGTTCTGCAGGCAGCTAGCTTGATCGGAAGTCTCCTCTGGTTCTCAGCCGAAGTCTCGTCCAGTTTTCAGGTTTTCAGCAATACTGGAAATTCTTCCATTTTCGTCTTTACTGGCTCTGGGATGAAGGCAGGAACTCTGGATGGCTAAAGAAAATCTTGTAGCATTCTACTAAGAAAACAACCTTCTGAACAATTTAGTACATTATCTCAAGGTTTTGTTACATTTGAAATAAGCCTTAATAGTGCTCATTACTCATTAGCTTCCAGGTGTGGGAGAACCATTGTAGCTTAGTTATTGGCATTGAAAATGACCAAACATCAGGGACGATGGTAGCGTCTTCTGCTGGCTGTAGCATCCTGGGCAGCCCCAGATGACCCTGGGGAGAGTCCGGGGAGTGTCCCGGACTCAAACTGCTACTGGGCACAGGGAGCAAGAGCCTGGGAGACTGTGCCTCCAGGTCAGGTCTAGATTTGCGCTCTCGGCAGTGGAAGGGCCGGTTGCCACCGCTTGGAAAGTACTTGCTGCACCGTGACCTGCTCCCGCACGTGGCAGCCGCCGCAACAATTCACGCACCCTCCGGTAACGAAAAGTATTAAGTAATAGCCTTTTGTTGCAACTTTTTTCCTGATAATCCTTTTTCTTCTGAACTTTCCTTTTCTTTTTCTTTCTGACTAGAGTTCCTGGGCTTTTATCAACACATGCCCTAATTATTCTTGGTTCCACTGGGGTACCTCTTTCCCTTATCAATTTACTTCTCACCCCTTCAATATTTTCATCACAAAGACCATACAATACACTGAGACAAAACAAGACACAAACATACTGTATCAATCTTTTCCATTTTCTCAAAATGGCCATTTTTCCTCTCTCTTTCCTTTCTCGCCCTATCTGCCTAGGGACGAGCGGATTGCTTCCGTCCTATCTATGGACGGGCAGCTTTTTTTTTTTTTCACTTACCCCCGAGTGTCCCGGGGCTCCCCGTAACGGGCCACCATCTGCCGCAGTCCGGCTGCAGCAAAATAGCCGGGGGGTGACGAATAACTTCTGTAGATTGATGCAGCAGGAATGGGAGCCTTTTATTGTAGGGCAACACAGCTATTTATACATTTTGCACAGCTTATCTTAATTAGCATAAACTAGATACATCAATCAACCAATAAGGAATCTCCACACTTAATGGCTCACTTTTGTTACTTCTCAAACCACTCCCTCTGGCATTTTGCCAGGCACCATCCAAACTTGTTTACGAACTCTAACATTTGTCTGGCAAAATACCAGGTGTTATTTTTGACTTATTTACAGACCTTAACACAGATGTTAGTTAATAATGGCCACAAGTTGAGTTCTCTGTGAAGCAGACTGTGACAAAGAAACTTTATTAGGAGGGAGTTTATTCAGAAGTTCTTGTGGGAACAGCACCTGTAGGGGCAGGGAAAGAAGCAGGACTTAATAGAGGGAGAAGATGGATCATGGTTGAAGTACACAAAAGGTTCATATGACTGCAGGAGATGCTCCGAAGCTGAGATAGCTCTTCAGAGTCACCCCACCCCCACCCCATGTGGCAAAAGAAAGAGTCCTTTATACCTCTAAAAGAATGGCTATTAGATAAGCTCTACCTTAGAAACAGAGCTTGACTTTGGACCAGTCAGCTAATTTTTTAGCAAAGACACGGAAAGAGTTTATAGGTAAACACTGTCAATGGACAGCATTCTTGGGTGGGACAATACTTGTCAGTCTTATAGGGAGGGAGAGCTACAATGCATACGATCTGAAAATGATAGTATATAGTGGAGGTTTGGCAAGCATTGGTAAACTTCACTGAAAGATTTCCAAATTTGGATAAATCAGGTCAATTGTGTTCTTTTGTCTTAGTAATCTAATTCAGATACACACACACACACACACACACACACACACACACACACACTCTTTTGATTCAGTAAATAAAAAAAAATAATTTGGCTATGTCCATAATTGACTATATTTTTAATAGGAAAAGTTTTTAGTATTCAGGATTATTGAAAAGATAAGTAATCAAACTATCTAAATGTAATCATTAGTTTATTTTAGTTGCTAAAAATAGGGTTTCCTTTCATGGAGTAAGTTCATTAGGATGATTTGGTACAAAGTAATTATTGAGTGGATCAGATATATATTTCTTTTTTTTTTCTTTTTTTTAATATTTATTTTCCAGTTTTTGGCGGACACAACATCTTTGTTTTTTTTTTTTTTTTTTTTTTTTTTTTTTTTTTTTTGGTATGTGGTGCTGAGGGTCGAACCTGGGCCACATGCATGCCAGGTGAGCGCGATACCGCTTGAGCCACATCCCCAGCCCCAGATATATATTTCTATTTTATTGCCATTATTATTTGATGTTAAAATTTTGTAAATGCAAAAATTTCTTTAAAATTATTTGAATAGCAAAATAATACAGGTTTTAAAGTATTTTGATAATGAACCAAATCTATCAGAGGCAATAGAAAATTGAATATATTATGAGAGAAGAAAAATTACTTTTGACACAAATATCTTTTTCTAGATCCTTTAAACAATGAAAGTATGTTAATACTTCAGTCCATTGAAGTCATCCATTGCAACTGCTACTTAAAATATTTAAAAAGCTTAAACTACCTTTACCTAGAAGCTTAAAAACTTTTTATTTTTAAAAGGTTTTCTTTTTTACTTTTTAACATTTTTTTTTCTTTTGAGTTTTTAAGTCTTTAAAATTATTCACTTTGGAAATAAGAGGTTAAAAAAAAAGTCAAGAGCAAGCTCAAAAAAAAAAAGTTACTGAAACTTGGTAAGAATATATTACTCATCCGTAGTACCAAGTATTCTTAAATTCAATTTTATTTCTCCTAAGTAAAATGGGGTTAATGAAGTGTTTTCAAACAGAAGTGGTACAAGAAAAAAAAATTAATAAATAGTATTTGTAATTGTTTACCCAGGTTAGTTGTTCTGGCTTTCTTGGATGTGTCAGAGTGTGGATTCTTAATCTGCACAGTATGGTCTAGGTTTCCTCACAGGAATAAACTGAAGAATAACAGTGGTGCCTCAGAGCAGTTTTCTTTAAACATTTTCAGTCATATGTCCCCCAAATTAAATTCTTAAATTGCACATATTTCTGTTGCCATCTAAAATTTTCAATGTGAGTTTAAATAGTTCCAAAGGGCATGTTATAAATATTTGACTTTTTACAATCAAGCTGTTACTTTACTTTTAGAAGTTAAAGTAAAATCTAAATCCCATAGTAATTTGATACCCACTGTTTTACAGTAATGCATACTAAATGCTGTTGTAGCAAATGAACCCATGATTTCATTGCCTTCACATTAAAAAAAGTTTATTTCTCCCTCATATCAATTCAATGGGAAGACATAGCTTTATTCCATCTTGTGCCTTTATCATCCCCCAGGGCCTCAGAATCCTTTGATTCAAGCTAGTGGACAAGAAAAGAAAATGTTGAATTAAGTACAGAAAGTTATAAGAGCCACCCACATAGCATTGGCTACAACTCAGTCACTTGGCCACATCAAACTGCAAGAAAGGCTGGAATGTGGTTTAGTTTGGGGCCCAGAGGAAAGAGAAAATAAGTTTGATGAGTGCAAAAGAGTCTCTCCTCTAGCTTACTTTTCTCCACCAAATATCCTTCTTCTTCCCACACAAGAGGCATACTCTTCTTCCTAAGGGGACAACACAGCATGTCATCACTGCATTCCTCTCCAATTTCAGGATCTTCCAGTGAGGCATGTCCTCTCCATTTGAATCTAGATTTAGATTCCTTTGGTCACTATCTGTTTTCATTAGTTTTTCCCCCTGCTCTGGCCAAAAGACTGGACAGGAACAATTATAGAGGAGGAAAGGTTTAGTTGGGTCCCATGGTTTCAGAGCTTAATCCACAGATGGCCAACTCCATTGCTCTGTGCCTTAGGTGAGGCAGAACATCATGATGGAAGGGTGTAGCAGAGGAAAGCAGCAAGGAATGTAGCCACTAGGAAGCAAAGAGAGATGGCTCCAGTGGAACCCTACCTACCTGTAGTTAATCACCCAGTTAATCTCCATCAGGTGATTAATACATTAATTAGGTTAAGGCTCTCATGACCAAATCGTTTCACCTCTAAATTTTCTTGCATTGTTTCACACATGAGATTTTGGGGAGATACCTCAATCTAAACCATAACACTGCCACCACCCCCTGGCTATGCACACACAACCACTCATACAAAATCCACTGGTGGGAGAAGGGTAGGATAAATCCAATCCAAATTCCAGTTCTTACCCATTTGGAAAAGTGAATAGTAGGAAATACAAAACACTTACTTGTTATAACAATTATGAAACTGGAAGCATAAGGACTAGACAGAGCCCCTCTCTAGTTTCAGAAAATGTTTCTTGACTCGGTTTTGAGTGTGCTCATTGGAAGAAGTCTGTTATTCCCTGTTGTCCTTGCCTCTTCCCCTCTCTCTCCCAAGGACTCTTTTTTGTACTTTATTATCCATAGTCATATATGATATGATTGTTGTTACATTTAGGATACTTAAGAACTATGGTTTTGAGCTCAATATATTCTCTACAGTACATGAAATTACATTTGGATAGAGTAGTTGAAAATTAACTAAGCAAAAACTAAGACTATTTTGGGGAGGGGATTGGCAATGGGGCATTATCTTTGTTGGGTGAACTCATTTGCTTATTCAATGGGGTTCTTCAATTTTTACATTATGAATCTACACTGTTTTTCTGAGGTTCAGAATAATAGAAGATAATAAAATTTAGGTTGTGCCTTCTACCAAACTATGCACACCAAGGTAAGATATATCACTTTCAGAAAATTGAACAAATTTAAAATGTATACAATCATTTTACTGTAACTTAACCATTTCTAGCTTATTGAAAATTTGATTGTCTCCTATTTCCATAAAGAGTTCTGTACTTATTTGGGGGGGGGTGCTGATATACTCCCATAAGTGGTATTTACTAAAAAACAAACAAATAACAAAAAAACACCACTTTTAAATTTTATGTTTATAAGTAGATTACTTTTTTAAAGCATTTACCATTACAAATAACTATCAGCAATGTATGATTATATTTGTTTCTCCATAGACTTGCTAATATTGACTATTTATGTTTGCTAAAATTTTTTAGTTGTTGATAGACCTTTGTTTTATTTATTTATATGTGGTGCTGAGAATCAAAAACCCAGTGTCTCACAAATGTCAGGCAAGCACTCTACCACTGAGCCACAATCCCAGCCCAGTCTTGCTAAATTTTTATAAAGATAATTGAATTGTTTTATTTAAAAAATATATATGTATACAATCATTTTTGAATTCTGGAACAAAATTCAATTCACTCTTGTTAATTTAACTATTTGTCAAAAATTTATAAAATCAAACATTTTCTTATTACAGATAATTTGTTACTTATTTAATTTGTCCATAGATATGTTTTAGTAAGTCCTATCTCTATCAACAAAGGAGTCTGTAAAAGCATGGCTTAGGACACAACCAAATCTTATTTATTTTTCAAAACTGAAGGACATTTTAGGATGAAAAATGTAATTTCTTTGCTTTCTTACTTTATTCAAGGCATATTTCTTTATTGTATAGATGTTGAAAATTGATTTTTTTGCTTCCTATAAATGTTACCAATATATCTGATTTCTATTCTTTATTTTTATGTAGGTCATATTCACTTCAGTTAAGCAACAAAATACAAATAATTTTAGTACACCTGTGAAATTAAAATTTGTTTTTTTAAAAAAGAATTTTTAACACTAATAATTTTCCTTTAAAATAGGCAGTACTCAGCAATAGGCAGATGCAGGGCCTTTGCAGACTAAGCTTCTCCAGAAAGCTCAAGAAGTGTAAGCCTGAGTTGACTGCTAAGCAACCTGGCTTATGATGTTTGCCATGAGTACCACCAGACATCATGGAGGAGCTGTTATGGAGCCAACTCTATCTAGAGGGTTCCCTGAAGGAGTTCTGTCCCTTTCTGGTGAAGATTCCAGGATTCTTAAGTTGTCTTCATATGCAAACGTAGATTTCAATTATCTGGAGATATTCTTGCTTGCTGAAACCCAAAAGTAAGGCAGGAATGCATCTGACCAACTTGCTGTCAATTCTAAATTCTGAAAGAGCCACAAGACAGAAATCTAAGAGAGCTTCTTGAACAATAGCTGTTGAGACAATAGACTTTGGGGCCTGAGATGAAGAGGTGATGGTACATTAAGGCCCTCGTCTCAAATATATACCCTTGTTGCCATATAAAGCTGGAACTCAGGAAAACTATACAGGGATCTGAATTTCTGTGTTTGAGATTTGATGAGATCAAGATCAAGTAAATCCTGAAGAAATTTTCCAAGTAGAAGAAAGTATAAGATGCAACTAGGCTAACTGAAGATGATCTAAGAAAGGTTTGGGAGTTGTGGAAACAAAGGTGTCCACAGTTCCTCTCCACTGATCCACTGACCTGGTTTACTTTTCTCCTCCTCCTCTTCCTCCCCCTCCTCTCCCTCCTCCTTTTAAGTCTTGTTTTCCCATTGGTATCAAATGCTTAAACTAAGAAAATTAAATGTAACAGATGAAAGTCTCCTCTGGCTCTTATACTTATTCTTTGTACCTTATTTCCCTCCCAAATGTAACCACTACTAGCAACACAGTATGTTTTCTTATGTTAACATAAATGTTAGAATAGTAAACAAACCATGACAGAACTTTTGCTTTTCACTCATCAAAATGGCTCGGGGAGGCTGAGGCAGGAGGATTGGGAATTCAAAGCCAGCCTCAGCAAAAGTGAGGTGCTAAGCAGCTCAGTGAGACCCAGTCTCTAAATAAAATACAAAAAATAGGGCTGGGGATGTGGCTCAGGGGTTGAGTGCCCTTGAGTTCAATCCCAGTTCCCCCACCTTGCAAAAAAAAAAAAAAAAGTTTTGAGATTTTTCCATGATGTAATATATTTTCCCACAGTTAATGGCACTTAAATACTACTATCTTTTGTGGCATAGTGTATTAAAGAAATCATGCCTAAGGATGCCTTGAAGAGCTTGAAATTTGGTGATGATCCTTATATAATTGGTCAGAGATTTCAATTTGGAAATCATGTTATCATGATGATAACAGTAGTTCCTTGGCTGATCTTTAAATACAGTGAATATTTTCTGTAGTTGATTTTTATTGGGCTTTTTGTAAACAATGACGCCAGCATACCATGTATGAATTGATGATGATAATGAGTGTCCACCACTTAATATTGAAAACCTTAGGGTAATGGTCGAATTATGAAATCCATAAGTCTTCATATAGTTTCTTGACTAGTGCATTGTAGGTGTTCATTGACCATTTGCTAAATGTTAAATGTTATTTGCCATTTGTCAGTCTAATTTATTCAGGCTGTTGTAAGAAAAATGTCATAAACTGAAGCATTTATAAAGAACAGAAATTTATTTCTCACAATTACACACACTTGGAAACCTAGGATCAAGAGTCAAGTTCAAGATTTTGGTGTATGGTGAGAGGCAACCTTCTAGACAGCAATCTTTTCCCTGAATCTTACATCTCATTTACTCTGTTCAATGTAGATAATTGCCAAAAAGCATTGGGTCCTTGCCTCTGAATCCTCACAATTAACTTATTCAACTTAGAAATTCCCAGAAAATTTACTAGATATCATGTTAGTTCTTAAGCAAAACATAGCCAAATTACTATTTATGGTAGTTGAATTTGTAAATGAGCATTTGCTATTGATAAAGTTTGTAATACAAGAAATATGATCATCAGGGACTGAGGAAGAAACCATATTGTTAGGGTAGCTGTGCAAATATCTATGAGAGGCACATCTCTGAGTTCTAGCAAAAGTTTATTTACAGAGAATATCTGCCAGACTGCCCTTCTGCAAGGCGCATCAACCTGCTGGAAAAACTTAACTACATAGTCGTGTACACTAGAGTAGTTAAAAAATAACCCATCTGATCCCTTGATTGTTATTTTGCATCTTTGCTGTGGTTTCTGCAGTTAGGGACTCTCTTGGGGTGGGCCTAAGCAAAAGTCATGCCTGGGTGGGCAGGTGCTGATTTTCAAAATGGAGTTACTTTGGCCTAAGGACCTAACACATATATAGAGCAATACCTTTCAGAAAATAAGAAAGAGTTCTAAAAAGAGGTGGCATTTGAGAATGATGTTGAAGAAAGGGTAGAATTGCCATCAGGGAAGCCTGGTGGTGGTGAGGGTTGAGGTACTGAAAATGAAAAAGAATCCTCCAAAGTCCAATTTCATTTGAGGGCAGTACAGATGGAAGGGGAGTATTTTATTTATCTTTGCATAACCATTGACATACTATAATGATGTTTGACACACAGCAGGACTCGAAAATGTAATGCATGGACTACTAATAGGAATATCAAATAGCCATATGGTAAATATTAATAAGTTTCTTATTTAATCAGCCCTTAGTAAAAAGGAATAGATCCCATTCCTGAGTTAGGAAAACAAAACAAAACAAAACAACAACAAAAACCTATAGGAAGGGCTGTCAGAGAAAAATTAAGTTTATCTAATCTATCAGCAAACTTCTTTGCTAAGAGCCATAGCCAAGTAGTATGATGCATGGCATTTTTTGTTGAAAGGTGTCACCAGCAAGCCATTGAGATGATATGATTATGTTAAGATCTGCATTCTTATGGATATTAGACCCCCCTGCTGTCCACCTCAGCCTGCTAAGGGACTCCTGGAGAGTTCCCATTGGTTGGGGAAGTGCACGAATTCCGATCTGAAGGAGGGACTTCCTGTTGGGGTTCCGGAGAAAGCTGTGTGTGTCCCTCATGTTGTTTGTTGGCATTTCCCCCCCCACTCCCCCAGTGTACAGGCATTAGCAGGCAGTTTCAAAAATAAGTTTGTTCCTGTTTGAGTGGCTCCTGATTTTGTGACCAGCCAGACTGTGGCACTTTTTTTATGTTTTGGCTTATGTGTTTGCATTTGTAGTACAGCAAAACCTGAGTTGGATAGAGGTTGACTCGAATTTTCAGCAATTTATATGTGTCTCTCAAATATAATACCTGATTAAAAATGGTAAAGCATAGAACTATACTGCAATGTACGTGATATTTTAAATGTATTATAATTTATTATTATATACAGAATAAGTGACAGTGCATGCTGAGGACATACAGGTGACACTCTTGAATGAGAACAACAGCGAAGAAGGGGAGTGCATTAAGTGGTCCAACATGCAGGCTGTAAAATCCATCAGTGCTGGAGGAAATGCAACCCAGAAGTTGTAGCAGTCTTTCAATAAAAGCAAATAAAATCACCAAAAGCTTCTTTGAACAATTAAGACTAGAAGGATCCCCAGCAGCCAGACCTAAGGCCTGAGAGCCTTCTTCCAGGCGCTCAGATGGGGCTCAGGGGCCTGGATGCTCACTTCCGCCCTTGAAGTCCCGCTCTTCCCGCCAAACTGGCTGCGGGGACCCGGCCAGCGGGCGCCGGCAGAACTGCGCATGCCCGGCGTTGTGGCGCCATGGCGGGAATGGAGGGGACCCTGTTGCGCCAGTTCCCGCTGTTTCTGCCCCAGAACCGGGCGAAAACTGTGTATGAGGGATTCATTTCGGCTCAGGTACTCGCCCAGTTGTTGCACTCTCGCTAATAGAGCCTCCAGTGCGGCGCCCGGGGCTCCGGAGTCTGCGACGGGCGGGGGTTAGCGACCCGGACTGGAGGGGATGCAGCGGGACAGCGCGGGACGGGTCCCAGACGCTGGTGGGACAGCGGCTCCCCGAAGCCGGACTCTCGCAGTCTTCCTTCGCCAGGCGGCCTCCCCCTTCCGTTCGGTGCTGGTCACCCACAAGCCCCCGCTATTTGGGTTCCTTTTGGGGGAAAACCTCAGTTTGTTCCTCTGCCGAGTCCGGGGTACCTGAGCACCTCTAGCTGCGAGGTTTTGTAGGAATTAATTACCTGTACCGATTCCAGCATTCTCATACGGAGTTCATTACACTAGTAACTCGTGCAAGGTCTTGAAGTTTGTAGAGCGTTTTCCAGGCACAATGTCTCAAGCCTCAGCCCTCTGGCAGAAAAATATTCTGGTTTTGATAATTGAGGAAATCAGATCAGGGGAGACAAGTTGAAAAACTTGTCCACAATCTTGCATCACCTTCCCTTAAACTCAGGCTGATTCCAATCCCGTATATTTTCCTTTCACGTTGTAGGAAGATGTCTTAGGTTAGGATTTTGAGTATGGACTTTTCCTCTCTGAACATGACACTCATTCCTGTCCCCTTCACTCCTCCCAGCCAAGCACAGCATACATAACTGTTTAAGGAGAGGGATGATATCTTAGCAATTACTTTATGTTTTTAAATGTTCTCAAAACCTGTCTCAAAAAATATTGAGTGCATTATCAAATCCACTTGCAAAATGAAAATTGTCCCAAGGAGTTTCAGAAGATGAAATTAATCAGAATGTTCTGTGATTAGTGAAAGATTATATTTGCTTTCAAATTCATGTGACCATCACAGAAAGTAGAGATTAAAATTCATTATTACATATGGAAGAAAAACCTACCGTTCCTTCCTCAATTGTTGAATTAACTAGTTAAAAAAATACTACTTGGTTTCATACAGGGGTTAGAAAAGTTGGAAAAAGTAGCATTAAATTATTATTTTTTAAAGGAATCCTGTTACACCTAGTTTTAGGCAGTTTTTGAGGGAAATACTTTGTATATGTGTCTGCATCTGCTAACATCCTTTAGAAAAGGTGCAGCCATCAGAATTGGATGAAATTTTTAATGACCTTTGCCCAAAGTTACAATTCTAATTTGTACTTTCCTTAAATAGCTTTCATATTTGTATACTTAGGACTACTGGGGATTGAACCCAGGGTCTCCTGCATGCTAGGCCTGCACTTCACCATTGAGCTACATTCCCTAGCCTTTTTTAAATTTTATTTTGAAACAGAGTCCTCCTAAATTGCCTAAGCTGATCTTGAACTTGCAATCCTTTTGTCTCAGCCTTCTGAATAGCTGGGGTTAAAGGTGTGGGCCAAAGCTCCCAGTTTAAGCAGCATGTTTATATCAATCTAAACATTATTTGTCTAAAAATGTTTTCTGCATATTTCATATTTATAGAGAAGTAGCAAGGGTGACCAAAGAATTCTAGTATATTTATTAAAATTCATCAGTTTACATTTGCCCCATTTGATTTATTCTTGAGTGTGGAATGTGTTTTTGGGAGCATATCTACTCATTATTTTCCTGAACCATTTGAAATTAAACCATAGACACACTCTTTTGTTATCCCTAAATACTTAAGCATACACTTCATAAAAAACAGGCATACATTTATATATAACCATAGTTCATTTACTAAAAGCAGGACATTTAATTATGGTATAATACCTTTTCTAACCTAGAGTCCATATTCAAATATTGTTAATGGTATGTATAATTACATACTTTATACTTCCTTCATTCCCCATTATTCTGATGTAAACTCTTGAATTAAATTTGTCATGTTGTAGTGGCACCCCTCCTACACACACACACACACACACACACACACACACACACACACAATCTTAACTGGGCTTCTCCAGAAATTTTCACCAGGGCTGATTTTAGGACTGTCAGCAAAAGAGTCTCTACAAAAGAGTTCAATGTAGATAAACTCCCTATTTTCATGTTGCCCTATTTTACTTGGCCACTAGCCTGGAAGAAATCTGCACTCCAGGTGCTGGACACCCCTCACAAACATTTATCCAGTATAGTAGTTTGTAGAAATGTATACATAAGTCCTCTGGCCTTGAACTGGGCTTCACAGAAATGTCTACATTTCTAAGATAAGGAAAGTTACCAATTGGGCTCCATGGTAACAGCTGGCAGGGGGAGGAGAAAAGGGGAGGAGAAGCACACCCCCCACTCTTTCAGATGTTGTCCTTATATATACTGACATGTAGTGTTTCTCATCATAATTTTTTAGAAGTTATGGAATTTCTATTTGTAATTCCTTTGAACCCCTGAGTTGTTTATCAGAAAGTTTTAAAATGTTTTTGGTGAAAGTTTCTATTATTAGATTCTTATTTCTTGAATGAGTTTTGGTAGTTTGTGTTCATCAAAGAATTTGTTCATTTCATCTCGGTTTTTAAATTTGTGAGCTTAAAATTATTTATAATAGTCCCTTATTGTCTTTAGGATCTGTGATGATACTTCTTTTATTGGTTATCTTTTGCAGTATGATGATTCCAAACCTTAGTGGTTTAAAATTACAAACACTAATCATCTCTGTTTTAGTGGATCATGAATTTGGGATCGATTTAATTGGTAAATCTTGATTGAGTCTGTCACGAACTTGCAAGAAAGTTGTTTGCCAAGATGATGACTTTGATTATTCAAAGGTTGAATAGTTTGAAGATTTGCTTCCAAGATTATTCATTCATACAGCTAGTAGCTTGAGTCTTCTGCTTTTGACAGGGAGCCTCATGTTCGCATCACATGGACCTGCATAATATTGCTTATGTTACTTGTTCTATCACTTACTGAGGGAGTGTTAAAATCTCCAACTAGTAAGTTTTCTTGTTTTACTTTTAAAATTTTTATTGGTACATTATAATCATTCATAATAGTGGGATTTCTTGGTAATGTATTTGTACATGCATACAATAGAAAAATGTACTATTGTCAGTTTTGTTTCTTAGTACCTTCACTTTTCTTCTCCTGTTCAGTTTTTCAGTTTCTGCTTTCATTTTTATTAGTTTGTCCTTCACATAATTTGAAGTTTTGTTATTATTTACATAAAGTTTTAGTGGCATAAACTCTTGGAAAAGTGATTTCTTTTTAATTATGAAACGACCCTTTTTATTCCTAATAATCTTTTCTTTGAAATCTGTATTTTCTGATACAAATATAGTGATGCCAGCTTTCTTTGGTTTAGTTTCTTTTTCCATACTTTAAACTTATTTGGATCTTTACAGTGAGTTTCTTTCTGGACTTTGCTTTTTTACGGAGTCTAACAATCATTGCCTTTTACTTGGGCATGCTTAGACCATTTACATTTAATGTGATTTTTGATATGGTTGGATTTAAATATTCTGTTTTTCTGTTTTCTTTTTGTCTAATGTGTTCTTTATTTTTTCCTTATTTTTCTGCATTTTACATTCCTTATTTTGTTTATATTCCTGCATTTTACATTCCTTATTTTCCTTATTTTTTTCTGCATTTACATTTTACATGCACATTCTTTTTATGATTCTGTTTCATCTCCTTTGTTAGCTTTTTTACTATATGTTTGTCAGACTGTTTTCTGTTGCTACAACTTTGTACTGCAGACTGGATAATTTATAAAGAATGCTGTTTGTTTAATAGTTCTGGAGGCTGAGAAGTCAGGAGCATGATGCTGGCCTCTTATCATCTTTGGCTAAGGCCTTCTTGTTTCATCTTTACATGATAGAGAACTTCACATGGTTTTAAGAGCAAGATTGCTGGCTTGGGTCTCTGTTGCTCTTCTTATCAAGTCACTAATGGCATCATATGGGCTCAATTCTCTTGGCCTCTTGTAATTGTTAATTATCTCCCATAGGCTATTAATATATGATTTAGGGGATTAACTTTCCAACGCAAGAATTTCAGGGGACTTACCAAAGCCATAGAAGTATTTGTTTTTTGTTTTTGTAAGTAGTTGCTTAAAAGTTTATAGTATATATCTTAAAACTGTCATGATCTACCTTAAAGTAATATTAGGATTCTATTTTATATGCAAAATTGATTTATTAGCTATATGATTTTATCCCTCATTCTTTGTATGTGTTTTTTTAGGGCTCACAGTATGCATCTTTAACTTATCACCATCTGCTTTCATGTATACCACTTCCCTAAGAAATCTTGTGACAGTGTACTTTTTTTTTAAATATATATTTTCAGTTGTTGATGGACCTTTATTTTATTTATTTATTTATTTATTTATTTATATGCAGTGCTGAGAATCGAATCCAGTGCCTCACACATGCTAGGCAAGCACTCTACCACTGAGCCACACCACCAGCCCAGTATCATACGACAGTATAGTTTCATTTATCTGCTGGTCCTTGTGCTTTTGTCACATACTTTCTCTTATAATCCAACCAATGTGGTTATTGTGTGTGTGTGTGTGTGTGTGGTGTGTGTGTGTGTGTGTGTGTGTGTGTGTGTGGTGTGTGTGTGCGTGTGTGTTGCTAGGGATTGAACCCAGGGCATTGTGCATTCGAGGCAAGCACTCTACCAACTGAGCTATATCCCCAGCCCAACCAATGTGGTTATTAATTTTGGTTTAGATGATTATTTTAATTAATGAATTAAAAATAGTTTTAGATTTAAAGATTTTAACAGGTGATACTGCATTTCTATCACCATTGCCTTCTCCACATAGTTTCTCCTATTATTTCTTTATTTTGGTCCTGGAAATCAAACCCAGGGCATTGAGTGTGCTAGGCAAGTGCTGTACCCCTGAACTACATCCCCAGCCCTCTGTTATTATTAACATCTTCATATTACTATGGTGTGTTTGTTGTAATTAATGATTAATGATTTGGTTGATGTTAAAAATATTTATACATTTATTAATTTAAGTTTATACTTCATTAAGATTTCCTTACCTTTACCTATTTTTTTTCCCTCTCTCCTGGGATCCCACCTAAGATACCACCTTACATTTAGTTATCGTATCTCCTTAGGCTTCTATTGGCTATGACATTTCCTCAGGCTTTTCATGTTCTTGATGACCTTGACTCCTTTATGAATATGAAATGGCTTGATTTTTTGAGGAAGTACAAGTTAGATCTATCATAGGATATTCCTTTATTGGAATTTGTTTGATATTTCTCCTGAGTTAAGTTTATAGGTTTTTAAGAGGAAGATCACAGAGTTAAAGTACCATTTCATTTTATTAAGGGTACAGTCAATTAATATCAGTGATGATGATTGATCCTGGCCTTGATCATTTTGCTGATGTAATATTTGTCAGGCTTCTTGACTGTAGTCACTGTTTCCTCCCTTTTTAATATTATACTCTCTGAAAAGAAGTAACTATAAGCAGTCCCAACTTAAAGAGTGGGAATTAGTTTCCCTTTTATGATTAATCTGAAATGCTGTATGGGAAATTTGTTTATTCTCCCTTATTTTTTCATAAAATTATTTATTTACACAAGTATGAATTATGGGCACTTATTTTATATTTTGGTTTATAAACTAATACTATTTCATTGCTCAAATTGCTTTGCAACAGTCAGTTCACCTTTTTTTAAGTCATTATCCTCTAAAATATATTTTTTAAATAAAAGATCTTATATCTTTACCTATATATTTGCTGTATCTGGTATTTTTTATTATACAGTCACATTTGCATCTTATTTTCTTTGTTCCTGAAGGTCTTCTGTTAACATTTCAGGTTAGTACATGTCTGCTACTGATGGATTCTTTTAGCTGTTTTATGTCGAAAAATGTGCTTATTTGGCCTTTATAAGATAATTTCACTGGGTGTAGAATCTAGTTGACAGAGTTTTTTTTTTTTTTTTTTCTTTTTTGATTTGGTACTATAAAGATGTTCGACTAAGCCTTGCACTCTTCCTATGAGAGGTCTGTGCTCTTAGCTTTGTCCTCTATATATTGTTGTATATTGTCTTCCTCTGGTTTTTATCACTGGTTTCAGCTAATTTGTGTTGTATCTTGATGTAATTTTCTTCATGTTTTTTCCCAATATAGTTTATGGAACTTCTTTGATCTGTGAGTTTATATTTTCAATTAATTTGGAAAAAAACATTAGCTGTTATTTCTTTATAAATATGTTCCTTCCTCTCTCATGTGTTGGGGACTTCCAATACTTATGTGCCTATTAAGCCACTTTAAGTTCCAAGTGGGGCTGGTTCCATTTTTTTTTCCCTTCCATCTCTTCCTGATTTATTTTGGATATATTTTGTTGCTATGTCTCCAAGTAAACTAATATCTTTTACGAGGTTTCATGTGCTGTTTATACCATTTTGCATATTTTTCGTCTCAGATGTTGTATTTTTTCATTTCATTAATTCAGATTTTTTATATCTTTCCTGCCTCTTTGTAGTGTGATCATGCTTTCCTCTTTCTTCTTCAACATATGAAATAAAACTGTTTTATTTTTTGACCAGTTCTATCATCTATGCTATTTTTGTGTCTGCTTCTCTTGATTTTTCTCCTCATTATGATTCTTATTTTTTCTTCCTTGCATACCTAATATATCTTAATTGGTGTCGGATATGAAATCTACCTGGTGCATGCTAGATGCTTTTGTTTTCTAAATATTTTTTAGATTGTTGTGCATTACAGTTAAATTACTTGGAAAGAGTTTAATCGTTTCAAGATTTGCTTTTAAGCTATGTTAGGCAAAACCAGAACAGAATTTAGTTTAATTTGACTGTATCAGTGAGGCAATACCTTTCTGCATATTCTGCTTATACACTATTTCCTAGAATACTTACATCCTCTTTTCTTATGGTTCTCAGTTTAAATGGTTTTCTCACATCCATGCTGAAGTCTACCACATAAGAAATTCTCTGAAGTACATGGGAGTTTTCTCTGTGTGTGCTTGTCTCTCTCTTTGCATCTCTCTTCTTGTTGGTACTTAATTATCTTGTGAATTCTACATGCTTTGGCCTCCTCTAACTTTACCTCTCTTCTCAGATTAGGGAGGCTGTTTAGCTTTTTGTTTCCTCATCCTTACCTGTGGCCTAAATATTTTTCAGGGAGTAAGGCTGGCCAATTATAAGGATTTTTAATTTGTTTTCTTCTTTCAAGGAACAATGTCCTGTGCTGCCTATTGTTTAATGTCTGAAAACCATTTTTACATATTTTTAGTCCTGTTTTTAAATTAAGGTAGACTAAGTAAATCTCGCCTCCATTACTTCATCATGCTTAGAAGCAGAAACACTTTAATTTCTTAAAATTTTAGTTTCATTCTTTTTAATTTTTTTTAAATCTTGCTTTGAGATGACTGATAACAATCTTATTTTGTTGCCCATGTAAGTGTTTTGACCTTTTTCCTAGAAAGACTGAACTTTTGCCTTATTTTAAAAGTCTTTATTAAGATATATCTCAGAGTGGATCATTCTGAGTCATTTTTCTTGTGTCTAGTTGTCGCTTTTGTTATGTGGATTTCCAGAAAGTATACTTGGATTATAATTTTAAATATTTTTTCCTCCTGTCTTCTTCCCTAAGTGTTCCAATTATATGCATTTGGACTTTCTTTGCCTGATTTCATCTTCAACCCTTTTTTCTTTGATGGTCTTTACTTTTTTTTCTCATTTGGTAATTTTCTTGCTTTTTCTTAATCCTTATGAAATTTTTATTTAACTTTTTTTCTTGGACACTTTTAAAATTTATTCTCCCATGTTAATAGCTTATTCATTCCTCCTTTTAAAAAAAAAAAACCACTTTCTTATCTTAGTCTGAGTTTTCTCTTGGGTCTGTCATCTGAAATGTTTGATCCTCATTTTCTGTTTTTGTTTCATGGTAACTTTGGATTGATGGAAACATTATTTGTTTAACATTTTGGCTATGTGCAATGGTTTATAAAATTCCTAGTTCAATAATACACTATTTACTGGTAAAGAAAAAGTGCAGTTTGTTTAATTGATGGTTTTGGCGGGAACTTTTGAGGGGAGTGTTATGTTCTTATTTTCTCATATAAGAGCTTAAGTTTTCCAGTCTTTTTTCCTTCCTAATGCCCAGTTTCCAAAAGGTGTTTTTTACCTACCTTTTTATTGTCTTCTGCTTTTAAATCATTTCTTCTGCAAGACTGTTTCTTTGACTTTTGTGTTCACATTAATCTTCTGTTCCCTGTAAGCTTGGAAAATCTGCTTTTGGGGAAGAGTTAATGTTTTTTCAGGTGGTTTAACTACAAAAAGTCTAAATTTGGACATTTTCTTGAACCAGAAAAGTATTGTGGTATGTGACACATCGTTTGACCTCTAAAATAGTTGGATTTCACAAATAGAGAACTTTGGAATTTTACTCTTATACTGTTCCTCAGGTAAATTGTGAATTGTGAACATAGGTTCTTACACCTATGTGTGGGATGTCTATAAAGTTAGGTTAAAGTTGCTACATAATACCTTTTAGTGTTTTAATGAAATAGTGAATTATTGTTACTTGACCTTTGAAAAGGTCAGTAGTACATTTTGTTTCATTTTTTCAAAAGGACATTTAAATGTAATGAAAGTCAGAACTGTAATATTACCATGAAAGTAAAGGTTATGGGGTACATTTAATTGTGTTCTTCTGTTTTTGAATCTGCTTTGAGGGAGACTGCTAAAATTCCACATGGTAATTGTTTTTTTTTTTTTTGAAAATTTTATTACTCTTTTCATTTTATACTGTTGAAGCAAAAGATTACATTTCTGTTTGTCTTTTTCTGCTTATTTTTTTTCTCAAATTTCACATGTATTATCCTATTTAAGTTATAAAGTTTAAACTGCTTACCCATTCACTTTCTAAAGAAAGTAAAACTGAATATATTTCTCAGAGAACACTCTTTCCTTTCCTTAAAAAGAAAGTTGAATAAAATTCTGTATATTCAAATATGTAAGTTTGTGAATACTTAGATTAAAATAAACAATATGTTTCTGCTTTTGTCTATTAAAGGTATGGAAGTATTTTATGTTGAAATATTTAAATTGTATAATATATTTATGAAAATTTAGAAAGTAAGTACAATCATGAGCAACCTGAGGGAATTTGTTTATTTCCTAAGAACGTTTAAATTTCTTTTATATGTCTGCTAACAGTGTTGAGGTTGAATTTCTTGTATTTAAGTTACTTTCTCTAAAAACAAGGTCCTAGTATATATTATTTTGATTTTGTAATAATTCCAAAGTTTTTGACATACATTTATGAAATATTTCCCCCAAATCTTGTATTCTGTTGCTTATATTTTTTAAGTATAAAAAATTTGGGTAAATTTGATAACTTTTGGAAAATACTGCCTTTTTTGTGATTCTAAGTTTAACTTCTCTTAGCATTAAGTAAAAGATGAAACTTTGAGTGATTTTTTTTTTAATGTTCTCTATAGGGGAAAGACTTCCACCTTAGAATAGTGTTGCCTGAAGATTTACAAGTGAAGAATGCAAGGTGATGTAGTGTTTAGTTACATGCTTGTATCTTGGTGGAATAGGCAAGCGTGTTTAAACTGATTCTGGTGACTAGAGTTTTGTCTAATATGTTTACCAATAAATCCTATCAATAAATCTAAAACATTTCTGATTGTTTGAAACCAGTGTCATTTGTAAGTAATTTCCTTGCTACTTAAGTACTTTTCAGAGGTAATACATTTTTTTAAAAGCAATAAACAATAATTGTGTATACTGCCCTAATAAGAACTGAATAGAAGTTTAAAAGGATTAGAAATTCCCCCCCCCCCAACTTTAGACTGAGTATTTATGTGTGATATAATAATGTAATGTGACAAAAATCTAGTTTAGTTCTGTTATAAATTATGTATAAATAAGGACAGGTGGTACAAACGACTAGTCAGAAGATGAGACTAGGTATTCTGCTCCTAAATATCTCTGGAGTAGAGTGGAGTAAAAGGAATGCAGAGATATTTATGTGTAGATTTGATAGGATTTTGTGAGTGATTGGAAGTGGCAGTAAGAGGGAAAGAGATTAGAGGATACTTTCCAAGTTCTTGGCTCAGATTATTAAGCTTACGAAGAGATCACAGATGGAAAAGTGGAAGGGAGATTGTTTTTAGGAATATATTGAGTGTAAAACATCAGAAGTAGCTATTTAATAAGTAGTAGTAGTATATTGGTGTGGAATCTGAGTGAGAGATTTGGAGTGAAGTTATATGTGAAAATCACAGTTGGCATAGAAGTTGAAGCCATCAGTATTAATAGATTTTCTAGTTTCTGTGTCTATGGGGTGAAAAGAGAAGGCCAGTGATGGGATCTTGAGGGAGGGATTTATAGAATTTATAAGACTAGGATTGGCAAAAAAAGAGGAAAATTTGAACAGTAGGTTTTAAATAGGGATTGAAAGAATGAATGGTTAGCCATGCTGAGTGTTGCAAAGATGAGGTTAGATATGAATAGATTTGTGCAGTCGAGGAAACTGGGTTGTTGGGGTTTTGACTGGATGAGTGGGTAGAAAGGGAATGGAAAATATAAACTACTTTAAGGAAAAGGAGAGGGTAGGAAGGCATGTGCATTTAAGGAAGAGCTATGATTTTTTTTCAAGATGATATATACTTAATTCATTAAGGAGAAAAACTTGCAGAGAGTAAGTTAAGACTATCAAAGGTAAAAAGATAATTAATGAAGTGACCAATGTAGTAGCAAGGAATCCAGTGCATACTTGGAGAGGATGTTATCCATAGACAGTTGAATAAACTGCTCTGCATAAGGAGATGGAGTCCCTATAGGATTTAAAAGTTGAAGGCAAGTTAATATAATTCCTTAGAGAAATTACTTACCTGCAGGTGAGGTAAGCCTAGTAGATAGATGAACTTTAACTTATCACTACTTATACAGTTCAAAGTATGTATTCTTTCGGTTACATTAATCTGGAAGTTGAATAAGAATATATTGCTGTATATGTTTTTTTAAATACAATTTTGATGTACTCAAAACCTTTGGTTTTATTTAACCTACCTTTAAGAATTGAGTGCAATAGTAAACTTTGCTTTGGGTAATTTAAAGTTAAAAAGATGTACTGTTTGCCTGTCATTTACTGATTGTGGTTATTTATATTTCGAAGTAAAATTAATACTGACAATTTGAAGACAAGACTTTCAACAGTATAAGTGGTAAAATTTTATTAACTTGTCAGAATTATGTTTATGTCATTTTTTGATCATATGTGCATGTTTGTGTTAGCATACAAATAAATTTTCTTATTTTAATTCTGAACAATGAATAAAACCATTTGTTTTGTTAAAATTTTAGATTACTATGCAGTTGGCAGTTGAAAGCTATACTTAATGGATACCATCAAATAGTCCAACAGGTAAGTCTTTTAAAGGTTTATGCTTTAAATGAGGATAAGAAAGTATTAAATTTACTTTTTAAAGCCCTGCTTTGCACTACACTGAGATTTTAGCTCACTCAATTCAGAATGGCAGTCATCAAGAATGCAAACAATAATAAATGCTAGAGACGACGTGGAGAAAAACGGAATAATTTTACATTGTTGGTGGGATTTTAAGTTAGTATATCACTATAGAAATCAGTATGGAGATTCCTCAAAGATTAGGAATGGAACCACCATATGACTCAGCTATACCACTCCTTCGTATTTATCCTAAAGAGTTAAAGTCAGTGTACTAAAGCTATGCATGCATGCCCATATTCATAGCAGCACAATTCACAATGGCCAAACTATGCAACAAGCCTAGGTGACCCATCAGTGGATGAAAGAATAAAGAAAATGTGGTATATATTATAAACAACGTAGTTTTATTTAGCCATAAAGAAGAAGGAAATTATGTCACTTGTAGTAACATGAATAGTACTTAGGAATGTAATGTTAAGCAAAATAAGCCAATTCAGAAGGTCAAGGGTTATATATTTTCTTTCTTATGTGGAAGCTAGAGAGGAAAAAGGAGAATAAAAGTGGGTGGGTGGAGAGATCTCATGAAAATCAAAGGGAGATCAGTATAGGAAAGGAACCAGGGGGAAGGAAAGGGCAAATACTGAGGAATAATATTTGCTAAATTATATTATTATATTGTGTGCATATACAAATATGTAACAATCCCAACAAGTTTTCGAGAATACACCAATTAAATAGCATGGAAAAAAATCCTGCTTTGCAGAATGTTATAACAAAGTGGTTTTATAGTTGCTAAAGTTTTTAGGTTCCATCTCTGGCTATGAAGTATTTTAAGGATCTATACATTACACAAAATGGTTTCTGGAAGACCGGGGCTATAGCTCAGTGGCAGAGTGCTTGCCTAGCATGTGTGAAACACTGGGTTTGATCCTCAGCACCACATAAAAATAAACAAAACAAAATAAAAAGGTTTCTGGAATCCTCAGCGGATTCCCAGGTAGCATTTGTGTTGTTGAAACTGATTTTCATCCTTGAGCCATTGGGCCCTTCAAATGGATTCACCCCTATTCGTGTTTGTTGCTTTCTTGGTGATGTTTTTTTGTTTTTGTTTTTTTCCTCCTGAGACTGAATAGTGGTGACAGGAAAAATACAAAACAAAGCAAAAACAAAAACAAAACAAAACAAAAAACCCTGGGCCCATTTAGCGCTGTAGCATATCTATAACAAAAATGAATCTTTTCGCTCTAGAATAGCAACAGAAAAGGTGTGAGAGAAATCACTTAGGATCAGGTATACTTGCATAATGAGAGGAGAAATGGTAGCCAAGGTGAGATACAGGCAGGATTAATTTAGTTATTCTTAATGTATATGGTCCTGTACCTGAAAATTCCTTGAATAATCAAAGAAACTTAAACAAAACAAAACAAAGCAAAAAATAAAAAATAAAAAACCACGGACCAATAAACAAACAAAAAACTCCATAATGTTATTGAAGCAACTAAAAATAATGAATTGTCTCTTATAGAAAAATAAATGTTAGTAGAATTGCATTTTTTGATTCTTTTATCCATTTGTATTTTTCCTATTTCCTATATATTTTCTATCTTACAAGAAAGTTATGTGTGATAACCAACAATGAGAATCACTCACATAAAGCATTACTGAGTCACAAAGAAATACAGGAGATAAACTACTTATTTTGTAGAATATAGGCTGTGTTAGTTGCAGAATAATTACAGCAGTTTTTTTTTCTTAATGGAATGTTTAAATTTCTGTTCTTCACTGTCCCCCCATTTCCATGACAATTTGTAGTATACACTGAAGTTTAAAAAATTAATCTATTGTGATGTGTTGAAAAAAATGTCAATACAGGCTACGTATAACAGTAAAATGTACAATTCTGTTTTCCTCTACTAATTGACCAACAAGTTTTCTAGAAAACATGTCAGTTACTTATCTCTCCCTGCCCTCCAGCTGGTCAGATAGACCTCAGTATTAGTTTGAGTTTTTCTTTTAGTCAAAGACCATTTGAATATTATTATTTTTCTCTTGTCTCATTTTCAGTAAATATGGCCCAAGGGTTTAACAGATTTATTTCTGTAAAGAATAATAGTAACAACTTTAGATTTGTTGACCATAAATCTCTGTCACAATTACTCTACCTCCTCCTTATAGCACCCAAGCAACCATAGACGAATGTCTAATGAATTTATGCCTGTATTCCTATAAAAACTTTATTAACAAAAATAGGTATTAAGCTGAATTTAGCTTCTGGCTGTAGTTTATAGACCCTTGATATAATTTGTTACTTGTCTGTAGTAAACTAAAGGAAAGAAATACCATGTAAAAAAGGTATAGTTATGTTCTGTGAACATATGTCTGCTCAAAGCTATGTTAAAATGTAAGTATGTCTTCATGCATTGTTGAAATATCCTAGATTCTTATTATTCTCATCTAAAAAGATTGACCAGATTTATATTTGACTTTGTTAAGAACTATGTGGAGTTAGTGTAGTGCAACAAAAACCAAAAATACAATATTTTGAAGCACAAAAATGATAGTTGAGTTCTAAGAAAGCAATGTAAAACTCGTTTTTGTTTTTCTTTCTTTCTTTTTATTCTATAGCTATTTTAAGAAAGAAAGATTTCAGGGAAATGGACCCATAACTCCTAAATATTCATTCTACTTTAGAGATTATTTCCTTTGGCCATTTTTATTATAATAGCTTTTATTTTATTGAATGATTATCTCCTTTTGAATTAATATGGGCTAGTTGTGAAAGGACAAAAAATAACTATAAGTGGTCTTTAAGGTCAAGGAAATGACAAAAATATTTAATATTGTTGATAAACACTTGTTAGTCCTTATAATAATTAAAAATTTAAAGTTATGTAGATTTGTCTGGTTTTTATGTTTTATGTTCTTTCCATTTACATCTCTCTCTCCCCTCCTCCCCTTCTCTCCCCTCTTCCTCCTCTTTCTTAAAATAATGATGTCATTTGCTAGATTTGCTAAACTTGGCAGTGAACAGAGGAGTATGTGAAGTTTTCAGTGACATTCTTATACAATTCATTATGTCTCACTAAAATAGATTTGAGGGATTTAATTACTTTTTTCAAAATGAAATTGGTAAGAATAGTAGGAATGATGACCATTACTTTATTACTTAATTCCTTTAAGTTGCAGACATAGCCAGTATTTTTTCACATTCATTTCAGTTTATATTTTATTCCATTTTTGATGATTAGAATATTTATTTACATATTAAATTAATTAGAAATGTTTTGATTTAGAGAATGCAGCACTCTGCTGATCTAATGAGTTTTATGATGGAGTTGAAGATGATTTTGGTAAGAATCTTTTCTTCTAATATTGTTACCATATTCTAAAGTCTTGCTTGTTTCTGTAAACTTTTAAAAATCTCTTAGAATGTAAACTTGTCAACTCCCAGTCGTTTACTGTTTTATTTTACTTTGTGCGTAAATGTGAATGGTACTTCCCTTGAATTGCATAAGGAAAGAACTATATGTAGGAATCAGTTTCATTGTATCATAAACTTGGTACCTTTGATACTAATGTTCAATAGATGCTAAAGAAATAAAATGCATTCTTGGCCTATGGGAGAATGTAACATCTAGGGAGAGATTAGATGATTATACTTAAAGATATAATAAGATGCATAAATAATTTTGCATGTAGCTGCAGATCCCTGAAAAACTTGTTGGACTTCATTAAATATATTCAGTTACAAACAATAGGTGTTTGGTCAGTTAATTAATTTTGCATAAAATAATTGATTATTTAGTTTATCTTGTAGGCATTGTTTACTTATAATCATTTTATTACACAGGTCTTTAACATAAACAAAAGAGGAGAGAAGGTTATAGTGAATATCATGAGCCTGTAATCTAACCTTTATTACATATATTTTTCCTTCTACTTTTTTTTTTTTTTAGAAGAGACTCAGTGAAGACTCAGTGAACTTAATAATTCCTTATAGTGGCTTTGCTTGCATCAATATCCAAATAAGGTCCACACAATATATTAATGTCTTTAGTCTTAAATAAGATTTATATGATAATTAATTTATAGTAATATCTCCCCTTCATCTTACCCTTTCTCTCTTATGTCATCTACTTGTTGAATAAACCAAATTATATGTCGTATAAAATTTCTCACATTATAGATTTAGTTTGTTAGACATTTGTGGATTCTTTTTTTTTTTTTTTTTTTTTTAAAGAGAGAGAGAGTGAGGGGGGTGGAGAGAGAGAGAGAATTTTTAATATTTATTTTTTTTTAGTTCTCGGCGGACACAACATCTTTGTTGGTATGTGGTGCTGAGGATCGAACCCGGGCCGCACGCATGCCAGGCGAGCGCGCTACCGCTTGAGCCACATCCCCAGCCCTTGTGGATTCTTTTTAACAGTCTTCTATAGATTGAGCATTCCTTAACTGAAAATCCAAAATGCTCCATAAGCTCAGACTTTTTGAGTGCTGACATCATGCCACAAGTGGAAAATTTCACACTATGAAACTTGGTTTGTTGCAGAAATTGTTAAATATTTTAAAAAGTTGCTTCAAATTATGTGCATGAGGTGCATATGAAATAAATAAATTCTCTTTAAGTTTCAGTCTCATCCTAAAGATATCTTATTATGTATTTATAAATATTCCAAAATCTGAAAAAATTTAAAATCCAGAAACACTTCTTATCCCCAGCATTTTGAGAATAGGAGTACTCAACTTTTATCTTCTTTGTAATTTGGCAGTTAGATCTAGAGGTCCCAGTAGATTTGGATTCATTTTTTTTAATAAGCATACTTGGTGCTGTGTACTTATATTGCATTAGGAGTTACATGATGTCCCATAATTTCTCTTTTAGTAAAGATTGATCAGTAGATTTAGATCCATCTCAGAGTTTCCCATCAGCCTATCACAGAGTAATTTTAGCATCCGTATTAATAATAGCCTAAATCCACTATTTCATTAGAATTTACAAATGGTGATATTTTAAAAATAATTCTGTCATCTGCATTTATTATCTGAAAATCTTCTGTAGAGAAGAACCCTCAATAGTTATTCGGTTAATTTGAGGTACAGCTCGTACTAGAAGATAGGATAAGTGCTTGTTTCGTTTCCTTTTTTTTTTTTTTAAGATCAATTTTTAGAATAATGAGTTGGTGCCTAGCAACTGTTACAGGGAGCTAAAGATTTTTCTTTTTAGTGTCATTATGAACTCATGAGTTGTTATATATTCGATTAACTTTTATGCACTGCACTCATTTTCTTTTTGATGCTTAAATTATCCCACTTTTGGTTGGTGTAAGCGCCTTCATGTTGGCTTCTCAGTTCTTTTAATGTAACCAAACCTCCTATGCTCTAGCTTCATTTACTCATCTTACTCTAGAACTGTAATTAGACATTTCTCCAAAACCATAGATTTCTTTTGTGTGTATGTGTGAAATGGTATTGGGATGCTGTGACTGGAAAGTGAAGTAATCATTGATATTACTAATTCTAGACTCTTTCAGTGGACAAAGCTAGGAAAAATACATTTTAGACTAATTACAATTAATTATCCATTAATGTTGCTATTTCCAATTCAGATTTGGCACTGAGTTTTTACTTCTTTGTTTTTATGCTTGCGTGTCTTTTACTTTAAAATATTGGTTTCTGATGATATTAGCATTATTATGTTCTTTGGTTATGCTTTACTTGTTATGTTTTTTCTCCATATACATGTTTATTATTATATTTGTTTATATCAAAATTATAATACCTATATTGCTTCTAACAGTTGAAAGCACTTGGATATTTTTTCATGGTTTTCTTTGAGACTTTTTCATTTTTTGTAGCAACTGCTACACGTTGAAAACTTAGTTGCTAGATTTTTTTGAGTCATTTAAAAAAAATCCTTCTAATAACTCTCTGAGGTATAACTTAAAAATGCTTGGGGTCAGAATAAAGAGAATAAAATTAATTTCTGAATTAAATTTCAAATTATGAATTTTTAAACCCAAAGTTGATTATAAATGTCATCAAAGACCATGATATAATAACCTTAAAAATGATCAGATGAAGAAGTAAAGCATATTTGTTTTGTATCCCCTTGACACTGGAAAAAAGTTTGAAATTTTTCTATCTTTTTTTTAATAATTTTAATGTTATACAAATATAAGGTCTGAGGGAACCAGAGTAAAACTATATACACTATTAAATTCTTATTCCTAAAAGTAACTTTATTGAGTTGTAAGTAATAGAGCTATTGGTCATGTCATTTTGAAGAAACATTACTTTAAGATGAGATATTAAAATTTATTTCTGATTTACAGCATGTTACTTAGTATATTTGTGCTGCCTTTCTGAATAAAAAAGGAGATCCTATATTTTATCATTCTTTATGAATCAGTAAAATAGGTCATTTTATTGCTCATTCAAGATATTATACCTAAATATGTAAGAATTATTAGTCTATTTATTAGGCTGTGTTGTTAGTAGTAGAATTCCTAGGATATAATCAACATTGGAGGTCTTAAGTGTGGTACCCAAATGAAATGAGTAGTTATTGAACTTATTCAGAAAATTTTGTAAATCTCCTATGGATTTCCTAGTAATAACTGAGCATATTGTGGCAATTTAGTATATATATTAAATCTTCTCTACCAAGTCCCTTTGTCCCCTTTGTGAAAAGTGGTTGTCTCTCTGCCTTTGCCTTATTTTCTATTAAGGTTCCTTAAGTAGGAGTAACTGTCCTGACCCACAGTGGAAGGCAAATGACATAAGCCTAGGTTTGAAATACATTTTTATTGTCCAAGTTTATTTTTATCTTCAATATTTATGGATATTTAGTAATTAATATTTCTGAATTAAAAAAACTTCAAAAGAAATATTGGGTAATTGTTAATTCAAAGAACTGTATTAACTCATTCAGTGACAAGTGGAGGATAATCTTAATCATACAAATTAATTTTGTGGACCACCAAGTTATTTTTAGATAATATTAGACATTTAGGTCATAAAAAAGGCAGTGTATGTCTTTTCTCTTAGCAGCTTACTCTCTAAATCCATATTGATTTCTTGGCTTTACAGATCTGATTTCATCGTTTTATCATCCTAAATTTTTTCAGAATTAGATTGAAGTAGTTTCAGTTAATAGTTCTAATTCTGAAATTCTCTTTTGTAAAATTTATTCTTTCTAGTATTATCTCAACTTAATAATATCCTATCCTTGTTAAATGAAAAAAGTATAAGGACAAATAATAATCTATATTTAATCTAAAACATATACTTAAAGGAATAAAATTTTCAGATTTTTATTGTGGTTATGTTTACCAGAAGTGTTCATAGTTTTTCAGCTTGTTCTCATCTATTATTGCTATTGTGACTAATTTTTTATTTGACTTATTTTTTATATAGGTTGAGCATCCATTATCTGATACGCTTGGGAGAAGAAATATTTCAGATTTTGGATTTTTTCAGATTTTGAAATATTTGCATATACACAGTAAAATATTTTGGGAGAAGACTCAAATATAAAGTGAAATAAAGACTCAAATATATCCCTTATATACATAGCCTGAAGGTAGTTTTAGACAATAGTTTTAATAATTTTGTGCTTGAAACAAAGTTTTATGGTTTGGAATTTTTCACTTGTGGTGTCAGGTCGGTACTAAAATTTGTGATTTTGAATTTTCACATAAAGGGTGTTCAACTTTTAATATCTTTTGATAATCCTGACCTTATGAATATTTAAGTAACTGTAGCTATATATGTTTTTACTTTTCATATGAGATACTTGTTGAGGTTGGCAACTTCAAAGTCACTGGTAATTTTTAGCCTCAGCAATTCTAGTTTGTTTGCATTGCTTCTAAAAAGTTTACATTCTAGTTTAATTCATAAACCATTTTAAAGCCTTCATAAGTGGGCCTCGCAAGGAAAAGGGACTGTCATCTAGCTAGTTGAATAACAAAATACCATACTTACCAGGTTTTAGAGTAATACTGAATACAAATCAATGAAAGAAATTTGCAGGTAGGTATTTGTTGTGATAATGCAGGTTTGTTAAGATGTAATTTATATCAATCTAGTTAATATAGTTAGAGTTCAGCCTTTTGTTTAAAGGCACCTGGTTTTTTATATCAAACATCATATGCATGGGATTAGAAAGATAGTGAAGCCTTGAAGATGAGTATTTTTTAAAATCTTTTTTCTTTGATAGGCATAATGGCCCAGGAGAATATTAAAACCTTAAGTTCTTTTCTTGATATAAAAATTGACATTTTGCATGACCTTTATTGTATTCCTTTAACTTTTTCATGTAAAGGGGAATGGGTCACCTAGATTTTCTATAAAATAATGAACACTTTTGTTAGACACTAAGAAGATTTCATGTTTTTGTAATTCATGTTTTGTAATCAGGTACAATTCATTGTCTGGCATTCCACAACTGATTATTATTGTTTTTAAACAGGAAGTTGCTTTAAGGAATAGACAAGAGTTATGTGCACTACCTCCTCCTCCTCAGTTCTATTCAAGCCTTATTGAAGAGATAGGAACTCTTGGTTGGGATAAGTATGTCTACATATGTTTTAAAAATTTCTTTGTTTTACACATTTCAATTTAACATATTTCCATTTTAGCAATTTATTTTATATGATTTTAGAAAAAGTGTTTTATTGTAATCAGAGAATCTGATTTTTATTGTTACTATGAATTAAAGGGGGGATATTTTAAAAAATTGACCTGCAAAGCAAAATGTCATTTGGGAAAACATGACATTTTAATATACATGGTAAGATGTTATATGAATAGGTATTTTTATTGAACATTTAGCAGTATTTTTGTTGAACATATAGCATTATTCTAAATGTTAGTAAATTATCCATGGTTGAAAAGTGATGCTGATAAATGTGAAAGAGAAAAATTATAATATTTTTGTTATGTGTAGATATAGATACACGCAAAATATATTTTTAGTTATTTTTGGTTAATACACAATTTGGCCTTCTAAATTTAACTTCGTGTATGTGTGTATACAAACACACATGAATTTTTAAGTGCTTTTGTAATTTGAGTAGTATATTTTAGCAGGTATGATTTAGAAGAATCATGTAGCTTTTTTGAAAAAAGAGATGAATAAAAAGTTTAAAACAAGTTCAATAGATGGGTATGCAAGTTGCTAAAACTTCATTCATCTATCACCTGAAAAGAGATCTGTGGTGATTTATTTGATTTTCAGTTGCTGAATTTATTTTATATGATTTTAGAAAAAGTGTTTCATTTTAATCAGAGAATCTATATATACTTTAGTCAGACTTTTAAATTTTTTATAAGTACTTCTTAAATTTACAGTCTTTCTGGTTAATAGAGTTGGCAAATCTGTACTTAGGAGCCCTGAAGTTAAACAGTGAGTTCTTGCTAAAAAGTACAACTTCAATTTTTAGCTGTTAAAACCTTACTAAAATCATGATTATAATTAGTAGTGTTTCACTATGGATTGACTGCTTAAAGTTTAATAGTTACTGTATATGTTTTCCAAATTGGATCTTAGAACTGATCATCATGATTTTGGTCTCGTATGTAGTTACTTTTGAGGATGACATTGATTGGCATTAAGGAATGAAAAATGAAACAGTGCTGTGAATTGCATTTGGGATTTTGTTTGGTGGTCTTGCTTTTTATGTTTCAGCCTTGTCTTCATGAGAAACTATGAAAGTTTTCTTCCATTTTGATGTTAGAGAAGTCATACTTCTGAATATCTGATCTTTTATTTAATGAACAATATGAATACTTTAATTAAGCTGTTTTTGACATGGCCCCTAGGATGCTCAAGATCAAGTTTTTGGCCCACTGTAGAGCTGGATATATGATATATCTTTCTGTATGCAAATATTATTTTCTGTTCTGCTATTTTTCTGTTGTTTCTTGTAAAGTTACTGGAATACTTTTTGGAACAAGTGGTATTTAAAATAAAAAGATCTAATTGTCTCTGATCTCTTACAGCCTGACTTTTATTCTGACATTCTCAGTGAAATTGCATTTATGAGGGCTGGGGTTGTGGCTCAGCAGTAGAGTGCTCATGAGGCCCTGGGTTTGATCCTCAGCACCACATAAAAATAAATAAATAAAATAAAGGCATTGTGTCCAACTATAACTAACTAAATAAATATATTTTTTAAAAAATGCATTTACGAAAGTTGACATTTATGTCCTTTGGACAAGTCTGGTCTTTGTTCTTGACTTTTTCTAGTATTTGATACTTTTAGTCAGTGTTTCCTTCTTAAATCTCTTTTTGTCTTTTATGACCATCCTGGATACTTCTTTGTCTCTTTCTTTCTCTCCTTTTTACAAAAATTATTTTCAGTCTGGCTCAGATTTTTCTTCCATGTCCGAAATGTGAATGATCCTTTGTGGTCCTTGCTTTTTTTCCCCTCAAAGAGATTAATCAGTCTTCTCCATTCATCTGCCACCTCTCTGTAGTTTGACGTCAGATTTTTTATATATTTACCAAGTTCCATAAAAACATTTTGTATTAAAAAGTTTGTCTTCCTCATCTCAAACAAGTTTCACCCACTCCCCCAATAAAATCAAAACAACTCTACCAGAGTTCTCTAATTGGAAGGCATTGGTTCTACACGTTTTCAGTTATGGTGGGCATGACACATCTTGATGCTTTCCATGTATTTATTTCTAGAGTGTTATCAGGACCCTCTTAAATTTGTTATGATGCCAAGTACTCTGATGAGAGAATCTCTTTAATTTTGAATAGCTCTAATTACTGCATTAAATTCTGTTTTTTTTAATCTCTCTTTCTTTTTGATAGACTAGTTTTCTGCTTTTAACACCCCTAATTGAGTCAGCTATTAACCAATACATTCAAAAGTTTATATATTTGATATGGGGCCTCAAAACTCATTCCTGTAGAAATTTCTTGAGTGGAAATCTGGACTTACAGAAACTGTTTCTGGAACTGAATTTAGCTGCTGGAATCTCTTAAAAATGGTTTGAGGAACAGAAGTAGTCATGTGTTTAATGAAGTAAGAGGAATAACAAAGAATGCACCTCTTGCTCATCCATTTTCTTGAACAACCACAGGCTGACTCATAAGCCTATAACTGGTTTTATAGTTTTACCTATTCCTATTACCTATGTGTAGTTTCTTTAAACTTCAGAGTCCTACAGGTCACGTTCTGCTGGCGACTTACCATCTTCCCTCAATGTCTGTCTAGATTTCTGTGTCTCCCACTGGAACCTCTCCCCGACCAGTGAACTTGTTAATTGATTTTTAAAAATAAAGTGGAGAAATTTATATTCCATGCTGTTGAATTTTCCTGATTGCTTTGAACTCAAATGTGTTAATGTGTTGCCTTCTTTTTATTTTTTATTTTTTCCTTTTGCTTAAAATCTTGCCTCAGTTCAATAAGGCAATGACTTAATTCTTTCCAAAGAAACTGGTAAAAGAGGAATAAGGGAAGTAGGTTAATTTGGGGACATTTTAGTTAATGAATCTTTGATCACTTTCTCCTATTGGCACTTTTTCAGTGTTTGCCCTTGTTTATTCAGGCTGCCGTACTATACCTAATAAGTTTTTGTTCAGTATTAGTGCACATAAAAATGTTGAGAGGCTCCATTTGCTACTGTTCCCCCCCTCCCCCATAGTGGGTTTCCCTTTTCCTTTGCTGGGAAGATAGAGTTGGGGATAACTGCCATGGGGCCCAAATGAGTTCGGAACAGTTTGTTATTTCCACAGGGTCAATCTCTTCTCCTTCTCCCCTTTCAAGCACAAGCCAGGTATATTCATTGTGATTTCTCTTTTGGTAGATTCTAAACTCTATACTCTGTTTCTCCACAAGACCAATTTACCTCTCAATTAGAGACCATTTTTGGCAAGGCTCCATCTACCTCTTGTCTGCCTTGCTTTTAAGAGTATCTCTTCAAGGGTTCTCACTGAGATGTCAGGGGTATTCATTTGGACTTTGTCCCACCCACAGACTCTAATTCTAATTAATCTCTCCTGAGTATCATGAGCTTTCTGAATATTTTCCTTTGTTTTTCAGTTTGGCTTATTACCCTCTTGTCTCCTATAGTTTAAGGATTGATCAGAAGTTTTGAGGGAAAATTGGCAGAATATGAGGCCAAGTTCTCTGGTCCTACCATTTTACCACATTCTGACCCTTCAAGTCCATTATTTTTATCCCTGTCCTCAAGAGATTGCCAAAAATGCTGCTAGTTTTCTTGTTTGTTTGCTTCTTTTTCTATTTTTTTGGCTACTTCATAGCACTCTCTGTCTGGGCCCTTTGCCCAGATCATTCTCTTCTTGCCCTGTGCCCAGAATTGATAAATATGCTCAGGGGAAAATGGCTTCAGAGTGTTGGCTTACTTCTCTTCTCTTTTTTAGGACTTTGGCCCTTCAAGTCCCAGTTAGCTTAGCAATTCTTTGATTCCTTTTACTTTTCCCAGGCTATTTTAGTTGCTAACAGAGGTGTTGGTCTGTTCCATTGTAGCCAGAAATGGATATTACATGTAATTTAAAATGTACTATTATCATGCTGTTGAGGATTAATTAATGTTTATTCATAACAGGTACCATTCCTGACTAGAATTGGGATGGATCTGACCTTTTTCATAAAAATAAGCTAATAATGGAGGGGAGAGATAGGAAACACAAGCAAAATTTTAGACTCTGTAGCAGCAATTTCAACCGAGGTTATGAAGATATGTTTTGAGCCATTGATGTCATGGATTCACTCATTCTTCAGATACAGATTGATGGAACAGAGAAAAACTATTTGTATTATTTTTTAGCTGCTTGGTTTTAAATCTTAGTGTTCAGAGGATAGTTGGGAGTACAAAAAGGGTCTGGCAAAGGGGGAGGAAATGTTTTAGTTTTGTTTGGATTATATTGATAGAGTGAGTTTAAGGCAGTTTTCCAAGTGGGATATGACATTGTTTGGAAAAATCCAGTAGCAAAATTGGTTGAATCATTGAGGATGCAAGATGAGATTTTGGAATCATTCAGTTTTTCACCCAGCAATTATTTATTGAATGTCTATGATGCAAGGTAATGAAGATACTTAGGCAAGACTTAAGATTCTTATGGAACTTCAATCTAGTGGAAAAGTTAGAAATTAAGTAGATGATCGTAGTAGTACTCAATTTTAACTGTGAGAAGTACTATGGAGTGTAATTATAAGATTTCTTGAGAGCCATTAGCAGCAAAGTTTATAAGAGAAATAGTATAGTACATAAAATATTTTATGTAGGGTTTTAAAAGATAAATAGAAAGTGCTGACTTTGGCATTTTACCCATTGTTCTAATGTGGGAGAAAGAAGAACAGATTTCTAAATTGATAATAAATAAAAGGAAAAAGTAAGGATATGAATGTGTCTGCCAAAAATCATTCATTACAGTATAATTGCTTATCTCCTCTTTAGATTTAGATTGTTTCACATAGGACTGCTTTTTATGAAGTTTCTGTTTTGTGTCACTCAGTGTACTAGCTGCTTTTCATATTCTTATTAATTCTCAGAATAATTTTCAAGATGTATATTTTTATTCCCAATTTTGTATATAAAATGAGTATATATGGATAAGGCTGTCTACATAATACCACTTTTTTTTTTTTTTTTTTTTTTGGTACCAGGGATTGAAACCAGGAGCGCTTAACCATTAAGCCAAATCTCCAGCCCTTTTTATTTTTTATTTTGAGAAAGGGTCTTGCTGAGTTGCTTAGGGTTTCACTAAATTGTTGAGGCTGGCTTTGAAGTTGTTGTCTTCCTGCCTCAGCCTCCTGAGTCTCTGGGATTATAAGCATGCACCAGGACGCCCATTGTAAATGATACTTTTCTTGAGTTGTACCAGGGGACAGCTCCAATATAGACCCTTTAATAAAGTCCCCTCTACTACTTGAGTATTTGCAAGATTCTGCCAAGGTTGAAGCTAATGAAAACTTGTTTCACTTTGAGTAAAATTGACCATTTGCAAAATCATGCCCATCCTTAGAGATAGTTTCAAAATCTGTTTAGATTGTGAAATATCATAATTTAATTATAGTGACCAAGATGAATAAATGACTAAGAATATAGCCATTGTTACTTAATCATTTGTTTTGCTATTTACAAATAATGTATTAGCAACAGAAGAGAAGTTGTCTGCATGAATCCTGAGAAGCCAGAGAATAAGACTTTGTCAGCCTTTATGTAACACTATCTGGTAAACTAAGAAAAAACATTAGTTAGTTTTATTTTTGTGACTTATTTTTTAAATTAAATCAGATCCACCCACTGACACCCTGATAAAATTGGGTTTCAGGATCTGTAGAGCTGCAGCTGAGACCTGAACTGTGTGGTTGCATACTAGATTTGCTATCTTTTGAGGTCCTGCTTGAACAGCTGGCTAGCTTTTTAATTTAAAATATACTTTGATACACACATGATTTGCATGACAGATTGATTAAAATGGAATTTTTTAATGTTAAAGATTTTTAGACCATGTCAAAATGTCTGTATTTTCCTTATATTCTAAATAATAAACTTGTAGATTTCTCAGTGTTATAAAATCTAATAATAAAAGAAAAATCTTTTTTTTTAAAGTTATATCCTTGGCATTTCTAACCCTATAGGATCAGGAATTATAAAAATTTGAGTTGGAAAAGAAAAATAGTTAAAATATGATGAGTTTCCCTTTATTCAGATTTTTAAAAAAATAAAAGTGACAGTGGAAATTAGTTGCTGACCTTAAGTTTGACTGCTTTTGTTGTAATTTCTGTACTTGTTTCAGCATTCTAAAACAGCAGCTTCTTTATGGGGTAAGATGAAGGTGGTATGACAGTTCTAGGTTATTCTGGGTGTTACACTGACTCACAAGGGTAGGTGATGTCAGAAGATGACTTGATAGGTTTCTGTCAACTTCTACTTATGCTGTTTTATAGAGTGGTTCATTAAAACAATCAGAATTAAACAGAATTCTTTAGGTTTAACAGGCATGTATTTTTGGTACTAAGAGCATTCTGAAGTAGAAAGCACTAAGATACTTGAGCTTTATGCATAGGCTGACCATGCGTTTCACTTTACCTAGACAGTCCTAATTTATACCTTTTCTCTTGATTCCTTTCAGTCTCAAATTTGTCCCAGTTTGAGAGATGCATAGTCACTTTATTTATAAGATAATTTATATTTATTTTAACCACATGTCCCTAGATAATTCAGCGATTGAATGGTTCTAACAGATGTGAGCTGATGCTTCCTCCTTTTCAGACAGCATAGTATTTATCATTTAAAATGAGTATAGTTCAACTACTGGCCTTTCAGCTTTATCTTGGGAAAGAGTTTACTGAGTTGCACTAAATCTGATGTGCTAGGAAACATTGTCAACATATATTGTTAGACTTTTTGATTAAGCCTATTATCTTGGAAGCTGATTAATGATTATATTTTTTATAATTCCTAATGCATTTCAAAGAATGATACTGGGGAATCTGGAGATACACACTCATTTATACTAAAGTAATCCCAATAATTAGAACAGAGCTTTAATTCTGGCTTATCACCTGTGTAAACCTGGACAAGTAACTTAGCTCTCTGAGCCATATTTTCTGCATTTTTCAAATGAAGCTAATCTTCCTAATAACAAATAACACATTATGAAACTCACAAAGTTTCTTATGTAAAGTAGGAATGCAGTTCTTGATATATTAGTTGAGCCAAGATGTCAGACAACATAAGTTTTATAGAACTTAATTAGGGTAGTCATTTAATTGCAACAAATGATAATTTCTGTTTTATAGCACATATGAGTATAGGTATTAACCAGTATGATTTTCATTCTAAGCTACCTTTATAAATGGGTGATTTTTCCCTTGTATATATATATCCAAAGCACTCAATAATCACAAATTACAAAATAGTGAAAAAATTGTTTTATGAATTGTAATATGTTTATAGGATTTAATTTAAACAGTATTTACATTCATCTGTGTTTAAAATTTTCACATAAATTGGTAAATAATGAACCAGTCTGACAATAGCTTCTGCATGTTCATGTACACATGTTCATGTACACATTGCATATACATATAAATAGAAAACTTTCATATTCCTTACCAAAAATCTTATTTGATTGGCAACCTAAAACTTAAATGAAAAAAAAAAAAAACACAACAATGTGAGTTTAGAGAAAGGTCAAGTGCTTTGGGTCTACAAAAAATGTGAGAAGTTCTTAGAGGAGATGAGTACTGGGGTAACCTTGAAAGGATTCGAAAGAGCTTTACCAAGGAGGGAATGGTGGAGGCAAGGTTATAGTGAAGAAAGTGTGCAGTTCATTTTGGGACTTTGAGTGGAGGGGTTGCTCACATAAGGGGATTAATATATTAGGGCTAGACTGGAGGATGTTGACTGCTAGACTAATGTTTCTGTTTAAGCAAGTGATAGGGACTCCATGAGTGCTTTTGAGCAAGGGGTTGAATTGACTTAAGAGGTATATAAGAAGGCTAAATCTAGACACAGAAGGCAGGACGAATTGTTGTGTAGAAATAAAGTGAACATACCCATTAGGGAGGTTGTTTTGAGTAATCAAGGAATAAAGCAATTACAGCTTACATTGAGAGTGGTGGTAAAAATGGAATCTTTGATATTTTATTAAATTATGGCTGCTGTTTGAGGATATCTGCCTTTTGTTGGTATTACTACTTAAATGCACCTTGGTGATTAAGGAAAGAAAAACTACATAACTTAAGCTGTTGGTCAAAATTTCAAGAGAATACATTTCTTCTGTCTGTACTGATATATTCAGCTATTCACAGGGCCACCACCCTCAGGAATAGCAAAATCTCCCTGAAATCTTAAGTATTAGTATTCTTTGAAAATGTTTTTTAAAAAAGTTAATTCAAATTTAGTGTCTTTTATTTATGGCAAACAGACTTATAAAGAAATGTAGCAGATGATAAATACAAAGTGGAGGACCAAAAATAAAATATTTTATTCCTTACATTTTGTATTTATAGTTTCTTAGTCAGTTTTACAATATGCCCAGCTAAATAATACTTAAACTCCTCTCAGTATAAATTTTTACCGTGATTTTTGTGGGTATTTTTCTAGCATTTTACATAAACTTTTAAAAAAATTCAAGCTTTTCATTGATGAAACTTCCCTAAATGTATTCATTTAAATGAATTACTTATATTTCATTTAAATGAACAAAAATTATTCCCTATTGTTTAAGTTGAGACACCCAATTTAAGAGGAAGGCAGAACATTTGAAGTGGAGTTTCTTTGAAATACAGATTTGATATTGTTTGCGAGAACTTATCACCCAGTTGGTTGTTTTTTACCTTCACAGGATACTTTTTCCTATCATGAATCGATATAAATTTTTTATGCTTTATTTGTTAGGGTACAGGCTCATCTCCTAGGACAAGGAAAACCTCAGATTCTCAGTAGTTCAAACAAAATGGAATTTTATTTGTTTCTTATTTAACAAATTAAATATAGGCAGATGGTTAAAAGTAGGAAAAATAGGTTGGTGGCTCTGTTTCAGAAGGTCATTGAAGAATGCAGGAATTTTTAAACTGATTTCTTCACTATCCATTGTGATTGGTGTTCAGTATCCTGTAGACACAGGACTATTGACATTTAGATTTAAATTTAAAATTTAAAAAATTAAATGTAAAAAAATCACTGTACTAGCTGTATTTTAAGTCCTCCATTAGTTACTTGTGACTAATGGATACTGTTTTGGACAGTCCAAACAGAACACCACAGAGGGTTCAGTTTTGCACTGTTCCTGTCTTCATGGTCTTTGCTGTTTCATACTAGCCTGTCCAAGTTCAATCTATGGGAGGGGAATGAGATGAAGGGGGAGAGGAGGGTGCACTTTAGTTATAAATGATCCAAAAGATGTACATATCATTTCTGCTTGTAACCTTGTGGCCAAAGTTTAGTTATATGTCCATGTGGAAGGGCAGCTAGCAAGTCATTAGCTAGGTGGATTGTACCCTGGTAAATCAAGGTTTAGGTGGGGTTAGGGTGGGAGCCAGGGATTCCATTGCCAAAGGGAAAAAGTTGAGAATAAGCATCAGAGGAAAATTGGCAGTCTAGGTCATATGTACTGAAGATGTTCATAATTGCAGTAAGATTCCCCCCGCCCCCCAACAAAGTAGCCAGGAATTCATATGGGTAATTACGAATGTTTCTTAATTTTAATTGTTTGTGCTGAGATTAACATGAAAGTATAAGCATTTCTTACTGCTTTATTTGAATTCTAGTACTTCTTAAAAAGTTTTAACAAAAGTAACTTCATGGCCATTTGGACTGAAATATTTTTTGAGCATGTTACTTTATTCTCTGAAATATTACCTCTGAAATTGTGGAATGATGATAATCTTATGTTGCTGTGATTATAAGATATAAGACTAGAGCTCTTATTTCTGATTTCATAGATATTCAATAATGATTTGAACATTCAGCTAATGAGTAGCATCATGAAGTACAGAAAACACTTGTTGGTTGTTTAGTTGTCCTTTTTTTGTCTCACCCAAACCCCTCTTTCTCGCTCACATGCTCTCTCAGGGTTTACACTGAAATGCAAACAGTCTTTGCTATCCATTTCTGATTCCAAGTCTTATTCTTTGAAACAAACACTTTGATCATGTTTACACTTCTACCCTTCAAAATAACATGTCTGTATTATTTCTTTCTTTTTTTTTAATTGTTGGTCGTTCAAAACATTACTTGATTTGCTAGTTTTAGGAATCGTATACTGATTGTGATAATAAAAAAGGATTTAGCTCATATACCACTTTCTCTCTTCTTTCATTATTTATTTTTCTCTTTCCTTTGCACCCAAGGATTTATCTTTTGACTCTCAAGTTAGGAATTACAGATTTTGTGATTATCCATCCTCCTAATATTGGTCCCCTTTCTATGTTCCACTTTTTGTAATCTTTTCCTTTAAATAGTAATGTTCAGGAAAGATACTGGGGAACAATATTGGCAAAAAAAAAAAAAAAAAGCAATGGTTATGGTTAAGTATATTTACATTAGTTTCTATAACTATAATGAAGTCTTTTAGCATTTTGTCTTGCTGGAATCTAAAGCTTATAATTATTAAGCAGTTTATTTTTTATGATTACATAAATATTTTTCACTGAATAATTTATAATAGAATATTTATAGTCTTTCAAAAGTCTTTTAAAGGACTTTATTGTTTATAATTTAGTGTAAAATTTTCTCTTTTCTGTTTGGTTTTTTCATTTAAAAAAAATCCCCATAATCTCTGCCAGTGTGTATCAATCATACTCTGTTCTACAGATTTTGCCTTTTTGCCAGCTGTCACCCTCCTGGAGCCCTCTTTCTCTTCTAATCGGTTTTGTCAGCCAGTGTTCTTTTAAGAACTAACTATACGTTCTCATAAAAGTTGTTAAAAATTTGCTTTAATTAATGATCTTTCTTGTTCTTTTTGTAACTGGAATTTCATACTTTAAAAAATTTCCTTTATGTTTTATTTTTTTTTTAGTGAATAGAGGGAGAATATAATGCATGTGCTCTTCTCAACTTGAATCTGTTTTGTAGAGGCATTCAGAGTCAGATGCTCATGTATCTGAACCTTATTCATGATAAACCATGATAAGCTTTCATGTTCAAATTTTTGGGAGGTAGGCAGTTGAAGGCATTTATAGATATAGTTGGAAAAAATTAACCATATAGTCACTGATATTATTACATAAATATACATTTTTTTCTAGAATAATATTTGCCTTTTTTTCTAAGACCCTAAATTATTTTTACAGATTTTGATGAAACTTCTATTTCTTGGTAGATTTTTTTGATTTACTTTTTATATCATTCATTCATATATATATATATATATATATATATATATATATATATATATATATACCTTCTTCAGATCTAGATCTATTTTTTCGTTATAGTGTTCTATATCTTTATTGTCCAGCATTTATTGGAATTAACCCATTTTACAATTATACTTGGTCAGTAACTAAATGGCATATAGTGATGTCATAAAATGTCGCCTAGGTTGGGAGGCTAATGCTACTTCTGAACTCTAATAGGTCTTACCAGCAGTCTGGGTGATACATTGTTCAATATTCTTAGGCTACTTTTTATCTCTACAAGAGAATAGTATTGTAAAAATGTCAAAAAATATCCACATGCCCTGTTCACTAGTAAATATACTGCTAAATTTGAACCATTTTGGCAGTAGCTTATGCTACTCAAGGGACCATATTTTTACAGAATGATATATTTCAAAAGATATTGGTTTCCATTGTGGAAAATTGATGCATTTAGAGCAACTTAAAGCAAAAACAATTGTGATTGTGTAATATGTTTAAAATATTAGTCATCTTGAATACATGCCTAGGTTAAGTGTCAGAAGCTATATATCGTACAAGAAGAAAATTTACTGTTAGGAGACCAGGTTGTATATGTGCTTATATAGCATTTTCCTTAGAGGATCAATTTGAGTATATGAACTAATATCAGCCAGATTTTTGTACAGTAAAATAATTGATAATAAAAGAGAGGTTCATTGAGGAGAAAAACAAATAAAAGAAGCATAAATGTCTCATGCTGTATGAAACTACAGAAATGGATCAAAGAGTTTGACAGGAAGTTAAATGTGTACATAAGTAGAGGCTGACAGAAACATGCTGTGTGTGCTAAAGGTTCCAGTGATGGAAAACCGAAACATAGTGCTCACTGACCACAGCATGAGCCTTGACACACATTGTAAATAATCTGGAGATCTATGACTGCATTAAGCACTAGGCTGGTGTATTAACGGCAGTAAATCTATAGCAGCAGAAAGGGTTGGTATACAGAAATTCCTCGGATTAATTTTTATAATTGATTAATAGTAACATAACAAATATTTTCATTTCAGTCTTACAATCTCCACCCCCCTCCAGAGCTTACCCCAGTCTGATTATTTTTACTTTTTTCTCCTTACCAGACTAGTATCTGTGGATAGTTGCTTCAGTACCATCAAGTTAAAAGCAGAAGATGCTTCTGGTAGAGAACATCTAATCACTGTCAAGTTGAAAGCAAAGGTATGTGCCTTGTTTAATTGTTACTGTGGTCAGGAAATACTTTGAGAAATAGACTCTGAATATTTTTAATGCACATAAATAATGCTTTAAAAAGTGGATTTGAGAAAGCATCAGAGAATTTATTCACCAGGTTTCCAAAAGCCTAGATATAATTTCATGTCAAAATTTTAGTTTAAATTTGATCAAATAATAGACTTAATAATACAGAAATATTACAAATAAGATTCAGTAGCCTCTAAGTACCGTGGTGTTATTTTTGTAGCATCCTACAAAGACTGGATTCTTACATGTTCTCTAGTAAAGTTCTGGAAATGCCTTTTGCTCTCAATTCTTATGAATTACTTTTGTAGTTCTTGTCACTGACTTGTCCCAACCCCCAATGCAGACATACCTATATACATATTTCTTATTGTTTGTTTATTTCCTTTGGCCAAAGCTTTTTGGCATTTGTATATTAAGAATTTTCAAAGGTTATGCGTTTGTAGAGTCCTTATAGGCTAGTGATCTGTAACTATTCACTAATTTATTGACACAAAACATCTTTCCATTTTTGTCTTTATTTTTAGTCCTAGATTGTGAATCTTAGGAAATAAGTAGCATAAGCAAGATCAGTATATTAATCATTTACTTGGTAATCACTGGGAAAACATTAGAATTTAAAGAAAACCAGGACATCCAACCTTTTTTTTATTGTTCCCAGTAGTCATCAATCAATTCTATTTTGGAAGATTGTAGTGATGAAAAGATCAATTGTGTTTGTCCTTTTTAAAAAATGTGTCTGGCATTTAAGCTTTCCACAAGAGAAAATTAATATATAAAGCTGTACTGGATGACACAGAAAAGTTGATATCTTATAGTGGTGCTGCATCAGACAGTTTGAGAAATGACTCATTCTCTCTTCCTCTCACACACAGAATGCTTAGATATAATTTTGAGACCCATATAAGTGTCAAACAAAATTAGTGGGATAGAAACCTTATTTGTAAAAGAAATTAGATAGTTATTTTCATTAAAATAAAAATAATTTTTTTTCCTTTTAAGTTTTTAAACGTATGCTTTAAGATCTGCCTTTATCCTTTTAAAAGATCACATACTGCTAGTGGCAAGGGTTCTGTCATTTTCTGCAAAATACTTTGTTTTTATTTTGTACATTGATAAAAAGTTCCCTTATTGCTATGAAGACCAAAATTAAAGATTTTAAGTATATCCTGTCTTCATTTTTATAAACTCTTATACTTACTAAGAAGGTAATGCCTTAAATATACACTGCCTTTTACGCTTTGAAGGTTTTATGATTGTCCTTATTTACTTTTTATTAATGTATTAATTGTACATATTAATGGGGTTCTGTGTGATAAAAATATTAATCTATGTTGAGAACACTTATATGGTCCATTTTGTCTGCTTTTTCTTATATCTTTTTAAGGTATATTAGGTGATTCTTTTAACATTTTCCAGGAAATATTTTCCAGTGTCAGTTTGCAACATTTTTTTTCTTTTTAACAAATGTACATTTTATTAGTTTTAAGTTTTTAGTATATTAACAGTGAAAAAATTTTCCTTACTTAATTTTAGAACATATCCATCATTCCAGGAAAGAGTTTCACATTCATAAACAGACTCTCATTAACCCTTCCCCAGCTCTTGGACACCACTAATATACTTTTTGGTCCTATTTATTTGCTTATTCCAGACATTTCATATAAATGGAATTGTGTATACAGTCTTTTACTCCTTTTTCTTGGAGTAATGTCTTTAAGGTTCATATATGTAACAGTGCTTCATTCCTTTTTAGTTGCCGAATAATATTCACCTTATAGATACACCACATTTCATTTCCCCATTCATCTTTTGTTGCAACATTTGTTCCCATATTTTGGTTATTATGAAGAGTGTTTCTGTGAACATTTGTGCACAGGTTTTGGTGTATGCACAGGTTTTTCATTTCTCTTGGTTATATACTTAGGAGTGAAATTGCTGGGTCATATGATGACTATTTTTTAACATTTTGGAGGACTTATAAAATCTTTCATATAATAGATGCACCAGTTTACAGTTCCATCAGACATATTCAGGGACTCCAATTATTCCATGCCCTCACTAACACTGGTTAAGGATATCTTTTTATTTTAGCCTTCCTGGTTGATGTGAAATGATTTCTAGTTGTGGTTTTGATTAGTTTTGCAACATTTATAGTTATGAAGCTCTACTAGCAAGAAAGAAGAGAAAACTTTGAGCTAGGAAGATATTAGGGAAAAAAGTGTTTATTAAAAAAAGTTAGGATGACAATCTTATATTGTGGTGATTTGTTAGATTCATTATTTGCCTGTTTAGTTGAGCATTATAGAGGCCGAAGTTATCTTTTTTAATTTTATTTTTAAAAATTTTTAGTTGTAGTTGGACCCGATACCTTCATTTTAATTTTATGTAGTGCTGAGGATCGAACCCAGTGCCTCACACATGCGAAGCCAGTGCTCTACCACTGAGCCACAACCCCAGCCCCCAAAGTTATCTTTTATATGTGGTAATTTCTGTTTTTTGAGGACTATTTGGAACTGGGATTGACAGTTAAAAAACAGGAATAGCTAAAACTATTTGTTCAGAATACGTGACAAAGTTTTCATAAAATCTAAGTTTTAAACTAAGATTTTTAAAATCAATTTTTAAAAACTTTTTAAAAAAACAAACCTTAAAGCAGGATTATTTTTCTGAATACACAACCTTTATTTTTTTGATTTGATGTATAATATGTATTTAAAATATATATTTTTTCTTGAACACATTCTCTTGTGATTTAGTCACTGCTCATCTCCAAAAACCCACAAAGAACACTAATTTGAACTAGACAGTTCGTCTTAAAAATAAATATGTAAATCAAAAAGGTGTAAAATAAGGATTTTTTTTTGTTTTTAGATATATTTATGTAGTACTTATAGTGCATCCTGTATTATGGGATGGGATTATCTATTCTGTACAAAAAATGTATCTTAGAGCTTTCTCAGCTTCTGCCAAGATCAGAACTACTTGGGGGGAAAAAATCACAGATGTGTATCAGAAGCTGGGCATTTTGTCTTTGTTGCAATATGTATGGTTTCACTTGCAGGGGGTAGCCTTGTTTTTTAGATGGTCTGAACAGAACAGATTTGGTTAAGATTTTTCTTAGAATAATATATTACAGAGTCTATAAAAAATATCATGACTATAAGTGCATATTATATGTATTTAATATTGTGGAATAATTTTTTGTAATTACTGATTTGGATTGCTTCAAGGGAGATTTGAAGAGCTTTTTTTAATTAACACACATTAATTGTACAAATGAATGGTTCTACTGTGACATTTCCATACATGCATATAGTGTGCTTTGATCATGTCTCCCCTCTTTTACTTTCTCATATCTCCCTTCTTTCTCCCATATTTTTACTTAAAAATAATTAAATACTAATTCTTTAATTAAAATTTATTGTTATGGAGCATTTGTTTTCAAACTTGTAAAATGGAAAGTTTTGACAGTTTCTGGTGGTTTTATATATATCTATATAACTTATCTCTTAAAAACTGTCTTAATTTTGGACAAGCTGATTTGTGACATTATATATACTACACTGTACTTAGTACTACTGTAGTTCAGACTATTTTGAAAATGAATATCTAGGATGTTATTTCCTATTTTAATAATTCATAATAAATCCCCAAATGCACATAAATTTGCTCTTTTTGAGTTTTATGTAATTATGTAAAGTTTATTATGTAAATAAAATCACTCTTAATTTGTGAATACAATTAACATATAAAATATACCTGTATTCAACTTTAATAGATATGTATTAAAGCCACCCCCATATAGATTAGTATGATTTATTATATACATGTTATTATCTTTGCATAAGTATAATATAAAATATATTTGAAAGATGTTATCCTTTCACAGATGACACAATAGTCATTATTATATTTGGGATAATATTTATTATAACCTGCTTTTTTGTTTAACTCTTTGTGGATCTTTTTCCATATCTGTGCATTTGTACCATTTATTGTACTGAGTCTCACTTGAATGTAGGATTTTATTCTCTTTTAGCATAATGAGCTATGAATGTATGTACTCAATAACTTCAAAGGCCACAGATATTTTACTTGATATATTTACTTAGAATATAGTAAACATTTCATTAACTTCTTATTGTATATTTACAATTTATTTATGTTAGAGAGTTGATCTTGTTCATTATTAGCATCTCTGGGAAAGAATTGGAGCAACCCGAAAGTGAACTAAACTTTCTATTTTGACCCAAGGAGATTTTAAGTGTGCATAATTTTTAAAAAAAGAATCATCACATTTTAGAGGGAAATGAGATTTTGTAATACTGTTGAGTTTTATCAGTTTTACTTGTGAAACAGTCATTGAAATTAAATAACTCTTCCAAGGTCATATTAGGTAGTTAATAAAGGTGGAACCAGAGAGAACTGAGGTCCCTACCTGCATTTACTTTGAGATATTCATGACTTTTTAATGTAGTGAACACATTGTTTTTCCAGTGATTATAGCAATTGTGTTCTGATATAATAATATCACCTTGTGATATTTTGAATTGTTTGAAATAGACTTCCTTATCTCAGCCTGATCATTTTTCATTTTACAGAATTTAAGCACTGTAATATTTTTATGTGGTTTTCTATGTGTCTCTGTATTATTAGTTTTATATAACCAGATAGTATACTACTTAAGGTTAAGGGGTGCTTAACCATTGAGCCACATCCCCATCCCTGTTTATTTTTTATTTTGAGACAGGGTATTGCTGAGTTTCCTAGGTCCTTTCATAAGTTGTTGTGGCTGACTTTGAACTTGAGATCTCCTGTCTCAACCTCTGCTGAGATTACAAGGGTATTCGCAGCAGATACTGTTTATTTTTAGCCAACTGATCATTATATCAAAATGTTAATTTTTGAAAGCATCTGCTTTGTGCTGGTGTTTGTTAAATATTATAGTGATGATTTTTTTTATCCCCTTTGGCTTTTCCAGTGAAATACTGAATAATAAGATACTGAAAAACATAAAGGTCTGAATTAACTAAGTTTGTTAAATGAAAGTTTCCCTAAAACGAATTTTCTTTTAGTAAATTTAGTATTTTAATGGAAAGAAATGAGTGCTTTTAATTATGTGACTTTGAAGATTTCAGAATAGAATTTTATTATAATCCTCTGATTTTCTAATAAAAAATTAATTTTAAGAAAAAATATCTTTTGTCTTTGTCAACTTAGAAACCTGATTTTTATCTACTTGCTAAAAATACTTGTTTTCATATGGAAAATTCATTTTTTAAAAAAAATTTTCTTTTAGTTGTATATGGACTCAGTGCCTTTATTTGTTTTTATGTGGTGCTGGGATCGAACCTAGTGCCTCACACTTGTGAGGCAATTGCTCTATCACTGAGCTACAACTCCAGCCCAGAAAAATCATTTTTTTAAATTGATAGTTATGTAGTCATTCTTATGCATATCTTGGTTCTTTTATCACATTGACTATTTAAATGTTACTGAAGCTATTTGAGTTTAAATTTTAGACTGGAAGGAATTAAATATCAACTATTTTGATTCTGTATTTTAAAGATAAAATGAGATTCAGTGTGACTCACTCTCAGATCATAACATTAGCAGCTATCCTGACACTAACTTAGTTCATTTTTCTTTGCTTAACATTGACTGTTGTGGCACACTAAATCACCAAACTTTGTACCTCATGAACATATGTTGACTGTTAATGAACTCTCCATATCACTGTAATAGTAGAATAAAAATATTTATATTTAGTGCATTTGCAGTTATATTTTTCCTAGTTTATTCAATTTTTTCCAAAATACCTCGAGTGAAATTGTCACAGAAAATCAGAAATGACCAAAGTTTATTCTTTTTCGTAGTATCCCGCAGAATCACCAGATTGTTTTGTGGATTTTCCTGTTCCATTTTCTATTTCCTGGACACCACAGGTAAATTCTTAAATTTATTTTAAGTAATTAAAAACTATTATTTTTTTTAAGTCAAGAAGCCATTATAGGTTTTAAAGTGATTTATTTTCCAGTTTTCTTAGAGCATTCTTTTATAAACAAGCCTTATACAACGCTTTAGTTATATTTTCTAATAGTTAATGTCCATTATTTCCTTCTTTCTCTGCACACACTCACACACATTATTCACCTTCTAGATCTATAAGTTTCATTTTTCAGTGAACATGCAGAAGCCCTCTTGACATCCATTTTGTTTTTTAGTTTAAATCCTAAACAACCATGTAGAAAACAATACGCAGTAAGTGTAAAAGTGAATGGAAGTTTTTATATTGCTACAATTTTTAACGTTGATGATATTATATCAGAATCTTTATCATAGGAAAGTAAAAATAAAAACCCTGATATTTGTACTCAGTTTTCATGGTTTTAAAATGTTTGACTTGGTTTATCCTTGAACTTAGATTATGTATTTTCTTTTTTGTATGTTTTCATATATTCATACTGAAATAAAGATAATAGAAGATTCTCCTGCTTCTGTTAATTTAGTTTCTCAGTACATTGGTTATATCTAACAAGCTGATGTTTTAGAAGTGTGTTGTAAAATGTACATGTAGTCACAAGGTGCTTTGGATTATTAATAGTACACTCACAGAATTTCATGTGTGATTTTTAAATAAGTGGCAGAATATGGTTATTAAAGTTCGCAGGATAGTCTAATAGACATTGGCCTTATCTCACCAAGTGAATTGTGATAGTTGATAGCAAAAAGGAGAAAATGTTTCTATTCTTAGGCAAAGAGAAAATGAAGAGTGATATTTTATGAATTTTCTGTGAATGGAAGCTACCCATTTTTTTGGTTAGCAAAATTTGGTTAGGTTCAAGTAAAAGTTGATACATATATTTTAAACTATACATACATAAAAGTAATTATAAGTGAAATTAGTTTTAAAAAGTTTTTAAAGTTTAAACAACATTTAACAGGTTTTAAATAGTCTTACAAGTGTCCAAATATCACTTTAATTACACACATTTGTCAAAAAAATTACTGTTCTCATTTTTTTCTTTAAAAATAAGTCCTATTTCTCTCAGGGGAAATTGAGAAACAGCAAAATAAAGGAGAGGAAGAAGCCTTTGATTTACTTTGGGTATTTGATGTATGTTATAATTTATTAAAATTTTTTTCCAAAATTGAATCATGTATACATGATTGTATAACTTTGAAATACATGTTTTCTATTTGGTTCTGAAAGCTTTATCTTTCTGTTTTAAGACAGTGAGATCATGAGAAAATATTATATCTAGATTTTATTACTCTTTCCAGATATTATCTTTAAATCACAAATTAATGTTTATCACAGTTCCAAATTTGAAGAACATAGTTTTGATGAGTTTTTTAGTGTTGTTTTAAAATGCAGATAACTGTACAAACTTTATGGAAAAGTTTGTATCAAATCAAAGTTAGTTTGTGACTGCTAGATTGGAATATCTTTGAGGGCAGTTTCTTTTAGATTTTGTATCCTTACTTAATACTGGTTCAGGGCCTTGTATATATAAGTTTGGGGTGCCTGTAATAATAATTTATACTCAAGGTATTGATTTAATAGTTATTAGTTCTTTTTGCAGTTGTGCTAAGGAAACAAAATTGATTAGTAACTGGAATATCATACATTTTTTTCTGAAGTTATAAATACACTGATATTGTTAGCAAAATACAGATAAAATTACAGTGTTTTTTTTATCCATAATTTAAATTTCACAGGTATTAATGTTTTTCACACTTGCTTCAGATATATCTCTAGTTCCCCCCACCCCTCTCTTTGATAAATAAAAAGTTCTGGGAACAGCACAGACCCCATTACCTTTTCAGTCCTTTCTTTCCTATTTGCTTTTCTGCTAACGAGTCATCTCTTTTCTCTGGAATTGAATTGATGTGTATGCTATCCTTACAGACTTTTTACTACATTTAAAAACTGTATTTGTAGTTTGATTTTTTTATACAATATTGTTTCAGTGACTTATCCATGATTTTTGTGTGCCTAATACATTTTTATCTTAAAATGCTGTATGTCATTCCATTATGTCCATCAACCAGTTAATTTAGCCATTGCCCTGTTGATAAGGTTATTCACAGTTTCTTACTAGCAGTCCACAATGAAAACTTTTACATGTTTCCTGGTACATATATGTTAGACTTTTTTATGGATTATTCCTATAAGTGAAAATGCTGAATTGTAGGGAATATACTGCTGAGATTACTGCTATTCAGCTATGTATAGTAATCTTACTTTCCCAAATCTTTTCCAAGTGTTATTATGATCTTAGTTAATCTGACTTTAATTCTTTATCAAGAATTGATAATCATTATTATTATGTTCATAGTCTTTGCTTGAGTTTTTTTTTTTATTCTGAGCATTCTTAATTTATTTTGAATCCCAATGCTTTGTTGGTTATGTGGAATGTAAATATATTCTCCCTATGGCATATCTTTTAACTTTGTATATGATATATTTTATCATACAGAATTTCACACGTTCATTGTGATCAAATGTACCAGTCTTATCCTTGTGTTTTCTGCCTTTTCTGTCTCAAGAAAATCATATCAATCATATCTTTTTTTTTGAAAAGGTAAACTCCTATGTATAATTTGTTCTAAAAGTTAACAGTTTTCACTGTTAACTTTTAAAGATGAGGTAGCAATCTGAAATTATCTTTGCATATATTATATATTTATATACAATTTAGAAATATCTTCTTCATTTGTGCAGGTATGGGAGTAATTTTAGTTTTTCTTTTACATATAATATTAAAATTTTGAATGTTTAAAAATATTTATCAATAAGAGCCTAGCTAAACATCATAAGGATTTTGGTAATGGTATTAGCAGTATGAACTCTGAGTCTTTTAGTATGATGAGATTGGCAATATTAGTTAAATATATTTAAATGTAAGAAGCAGTATGAGATGACTTTGCTTATGTGTTATCCTTGCTTACTGACTCACCAGAAAACAATTCTTGTGGGTATTTAAACCATTTTTAAACAGTTGTGGTTTTTATGTAGCATAAATGTTACCATTGTAATCTAATAGTAAAGTTATATTTATGAGACTGTAAATAGGCTTCAGATAATTGATTTTAAAAATCATTGTCTGCTTTTGTACATTTTCTCTTTGGATTCAGTGTTTCTGGACTTTACACTTGGAAGATCTTTATTTTCTTTTCTTTTTGTAATATAATAGACATGGCTTTGTGGCATCCATATTAAAAATGGGTAATTTTCCTTATGGTCCCTGTCTTCCTGCTGAGTTGATAATGTTTTGATGTATTTTTCTTTTGCTCTGATGAGAGGTCTGCTGCTGCTGCTCTGACATATTCATTTGGATGAATAATTATAACTTGCACAATGTCAAGCTGAAGATGGTAGGGTTTTGTGCGTCATGACAAGCCTAGTAGCCAGTGCAGGTGTCTCACAGCATGATCAGCAACAGCCAGTGTATTCTGGCTCAGAGGAGACATTTAGAGTAGTAAGAAATCAGCACCAAGGGCAAGGCTGCTGCTACTATTGCTACTGTGATATGTGCCAAAGAAACACAAAGTGCTTCTCAAAGACAAGTGTCTAGATACCTCTTTAAAGATATTTATTTTATTTGTTTACCCAGTAAATTCTCTTTTATAGATTTTAGCACAGAATGTAAGAACATCTCATGGTTTTTATCTTCATCTACTTCCTAACATCACATGTCCCCTAAGGTATATATCCTTAAAAATCTGCTACTTTTAGAATTTTTACATTCAGGTCATATATGTTAATAGTGTTGACTAATGAGATTATAGAATGTGCTAATGTCAAATTATAAATGCACTGATAATGTGATTAAATAAAAATGAAATCCATTTTGTCCAGATCATTGATCAAGCAAAAATGGCTGCTAAAATTGCAGTTCTACCTGTAAATATGCTATTAGGTACAGATATAGTGGAATATCCTTGCCACAGGCAGTTGGGATTTTCAGATCTGGTTAATGCAATAAGCAGTGGTATTTATATTTTTTTATCATGGAAATCTGATATTCTTGGAATGGTGCCATGAATGAAGAAGAGCAAAACTAATGATAAAGCCTCTGGCTGATAATCTGATGGTGAATGAAGAATTTGTAATTAAAGGAAACAGTCCTATTACATAGCAGGGAGCATGATCCATTAGTTAGAGCAGCACACTAGCAGTTGGGTATGCTTGGTTCTGTTTACAGTTCAGCCATTGACTTAATTGTATAATTTCAAACAAGTCACATGACTGTCCTTTGCCTCAGTTCATATGTATGTGAATCTTTTTTTCTCTCTCACAGATATGTTGAGAAAATTAAATTTGGTTAATAACAAATCCAATATCAGGGGTACAGACAAACAAAACTTAATTATTCACTGTAAGTAACCTGTGTAAGTTCTTTTGAACAACAAGATTTTAATTCTTGTTTTTTTGTTTGTTTGTTTTTACTTTCTCTGTCAGAGAACTCATAGTACTGAATTTTTGTTCATTCCTAAATTGGTTAATTACATATGCTTTTGCTTTCTTGGCAATCTTAATTGTTGTTGCCACAGTGGTGTGGATAAAAAGGATCAAAAGAAGAAAAGTTCATTATTGTGATTATGTGATATGATAGAAAAAGTATGAGAGAAGCAATAATGGGTTCTATTAGACTCAGTCTATAATTAACTGCCTTTCTTTTTTTTCCTTTTTCAATAACTTATGTATTTTAAAAATACTCTGCATTAATTCTAAAAGAGAAGGAAAAAAGAGGGAAAATGGTAGCAGTCAAAATTAAGAAAACAAAAAATCACCTTTTATACCTTATTTCAAATTGGAATCTTACTGTATAATAGTTTCAAAAACTCTGTTTTATTATTTAGCAAATTTCATTTTCAAAATATTATTGATAATATTGTACATGTATTATTCCAGATAATCCTTAGACTCACTTGGGTTAGGCCCGGGGGTGGGACAGTGTCTTGGAAGGAGTCAATGGTGTAGTAAAATCATTAACCTCATGGCCAGATGCAAAACAGAAAGAGCAAGGGACTGGAGTCCCATTATCCCCTCTAAGAGCAGATCTTCATGCCTAAAATATCTTAAAGGTTTCTATTACTTCACAGTAACACCACTTTGGGGATCAAGCCTTTAATACATGGACCTTTGGGAGATATTTGAGATCCAAACTATAGCAGTATTATAATTTGCTATTACATTCTCTTATATTCATGCTAACTTTTGTTTGTTTCAGGCATTGTATATCAATTTCCCACTGTGAATAATGAATTGGCTGCTCTCTCTCTCTCTGTCGCCACTCTATGTACACAAGAATACTTCTTAATCTCTTGTTCTTTATCAAAAATTATATTGTAATTTTGATATAAATATTCAATGTTTATGTCATTCTGACTATGTATGCTATGCAAGTAAACAGTATGTAGTTAATTATAATTATTTTTCCTTCAACATCCTGGTTTTGTTATACCTAAAGTTAAGAATTATCTTATTTTTTTATTCACTGAGTTTTCTAAATTGTATATAACTCATTTAACCCCATATACCTATGATAGATCTAAGTAAATGTTTTTAGTGGTCAAACAGATATATGAATTTGAATCTCAATCAGTTACAAGTTAGATTAAAGAAGAAAATATGTACTATAATTTCAGATTATTTCAAGTATTATTGAAGTTGGTCGAAGCTTTGTAGAAGATTTGAGACCTGTGACTGTGAACACATGAATGACATAGTTCTATGAAATGGTAAAATTCTTATGAGAATTTGGAGATCCCAAGAAACTAGTTTTATTGAACAGGTTGTTTGTCAGGTGCTTTTACTATTACCTTAAGTTATAGTTTAAATGATTTACCTGTTGATGTTAATCTGTCTTCACTGTAGATGTTCATTGTAGTCTTCATAGTTTATTCTGCAGGACTACTGTAGCATAACAAAGTCTAAACTTCTGGATGAAATCCTGTCTCTGTCTTTACCAGTTCATGACCTTATATATATAGTTTATTTAACTTTATAAAAAGAAGGAAATAATAATTTGTCATAGATTGCATGTTGGAGTAAACTGAGATATGAGTGAAAATCCTGTTGAATTGGAAAGTGCTATATGGAGATGTACAAAGTGATATAAGGAGTTGTGTGCATTGGTGAGCTTTTAATAAAATAGAGCTCATGTGGAAAAGAAATAATATATGTTTACACAAATTTATATTATGTATTTGTATAGACAATAGATTTAGGGAACCAAACCAGAGTATTGGAGTTGGTTAATTGTGGAAGCAATGGGGCAGTATTATTATTATGTATTTGTATATACATATATGTGTAAATACATAGTAACAAATAGTTGGTCTATTATTGAATTATGTATACTTTTAAGACTTTAGATAGTGTTTCCATTTATATGCAGCATTAAGGAATTTTCTGATGTTCAAAATGAAATGGGGATGATTGATGAAAAATAGCTACCAATTTCACCAAGTATGTGGATGTAGCAGATGACTATATATTGTGTAAGAAAAGATAAAAGATGTTAAGAGAAATATTATTTGATTTTATTGGTTAACATTGTTCATACTTAAATAAACTAATAATGTTACCTTTGGAGTAAATCAGTGAAATATTTGTACATAGCAGATGTCCCAAATAAAAGAAAAAAAAACAGTTTATAAATGACTTCTTAATGGTATTTTTTATATTTTTAAATGCTTTTGAATACAAGAAAATTATTTTAGCTAATTATCCAGTAAAGTTAATTTCTTACAACCCACATACTGTTTATGAACATTCTCTACCTCAGGTTTTGTTCCTGTCAGGGACTCTGGTGAATTGATAGGCTGTCTATTTGTACTTTTATTGTTTTTTTTTTTTTAATCCTAGGGTTAATTTGGAATGTGTGGGTGTTGATGTGCTTGTGAATGGGAGTATTTTTATGTTTTAAAACATTCTTTTAGAAACATAGCCCATTTTAAAGATAAAGTCTAGTAGGTTGCAGGCAGAAAAATTCACTAAGGAAAAGTGTTAATTCACATATCTCTTAGATATCACTAAGAGATATTAGTTCTTTCAGCTAGGAAAGAACTCCATCATATTTTTATAGTGAAATAGATGTTGAATGTTAGAAGCCAATTCAATTTAGCAGATAGATGTAGGGAGTCAAACCAGAGTATTGGAGTTGGTTAGTTGTGGAAGCAATGGGACAGTATTTATTTAATGATGTCACTATTTGTGGTTAGTTCCCTGGCTCTGGCTATGAGAGCAGCATGGGCAGTCAGCAACACACTAATTTTCTGTTAGACTTAACTTTATTTGATGTAAAGATTTTTGTTGCCATTTATTTCTTTATTTCATTGTTTTTAGTATGAATGATTAAAAATTAGATAGAGCTAACTTTTTTTTTGCGGCATAGGTTATACCTTTATTTGATATAACCTAACTGGGATGAGAAGCTGGACTGGTTTATATTTTTTACTAATAGGCTTGTTTGTTTAAAACAAGGATAGCTAAGGACAAAATTGAAAGTGTCTATTTTCAACATGCACTAGACAGACTTTTCTTTTTTAAAGTAGAATTACTGCAGTCATTCTATGATGGCTTCACATGAGATGATTGTTTCATTTGCCTTTGCAGGCAGATACCCTCTTCACATGAATTGAAAACAGCTAATATTTTAATGATCAGTGGTCAATTAAATAACTTAAGTATTGAAGAGATGATAATTTCTTTGTGGATTGCTTTGACAACAAACAGCATTTGATTAAACATTCAGTTATAGATGTATCTATACAAAACAGTTGAGAACATCATCAGTGAAGCAAGCAAGAAAGATCAAATGAACTGAGTATTTAGAAGATTTATCACCTCTTTAAAGATATCTGATTAGAAATATTGCAATCAACATTAAAATTTTTTAAAAAGTTTAGTCTTTAATATTTCCTTATTCTATTGAAACTTTTGAATTCCCTAAAGATAAAGATAAAAATGGTTATTAGAGGATTTATCTGCAAGTGTTATAAGGAAGTATAAAAAAATCAGAATGGGAAGCAACTGTTGCAAGTACCAGAAAATTATGCTATTAATTTAAGTGTCATCAGAGCACAAAAGATCATATTCTGGGACTATGTGAACATTATTAAAATACTGGAAATAATAGTACTTAAGATGAAGATATTATATTCTAAGATCTGGTTAAGTGACTGACATTATTGCTTCACTTCAGGTATTATAAAAGTAACAAAATGCTTTTAAAGATAATAAGCGTTACATTTTGAGATTGGCAGTGTTCACACTTTCCTGCTTAAGTGCTTTCCTTGTTTAACGTAATTTAATAACAGTTATGGGGGAATAGCTAACATCTTAGTTCCCATATATATCTTTCTTCCTTTCTTCTCCAATATATTCATATTTTATATATCTATGTAGATACTTAAAAGTTATAGACATAGATATATAAAAGTGATATAATTTCATTCTCTTAAGTGATGGTGTATGAACTATGACTGTTATACCTCCTTTATTGTTGCTATAAGGAATATTGCTATTCTGTATTTGTTTTTAAGTTCCTAATTGTTGGGAAAAAAAAAACTATTATAAAGGAGCTATAGCTATATAAATCCATTACCATCCAGAAATCTGAATTTTGTTAAAAAAACAACTTTATTGAGGTATAATTGACATATAATAAGCTGAACATACTCAAGTGTACGCTTTTGTGTGTTTTAACAAACATTTACCCATGAAATCATCTGTACAATCCAGATATATCCACATGTGACAAATAAACATTTGTCACACCCAAGTGTCCTTCCCCTTTGTAGTCCCTGTCTCCCGTTCTTTCTGTCTCTGCTGTCTCTTCCCTGGTCCCTCTGCTTTCTATCACTAGATTAATTTGCATTTTGTAGAATTTACATATTTTTTGTGATTTTTGATGTCAGGTTTCTTTCTGCAGTGTAATTACTTTGAATTACTTCATCCATGTTGTAGTGTGTTCATTTTTTTTTTAATTGCTAATTGTTTGTGGGTGTACCACATAAATTCCACATTGACCTGTGGATATACATGTGGGTTGTTTTTAGGATGTGGCTATTACAAATAGAGCTGCGATGCACATTAATTCAGTGTTGTATAAACATGTTTTCATTTCTTCAGGGCAAATACATAGGAGAGTACTGGCTGGATCACATAGGAGGGGTATCTTTTTAACTTTATAAGAAATTGCCAAACTATTTTTCTGAGCTGGTTGTGCTGCTTTCCATTCCTAACAGTAGTGTTTGAGGCTTCTTATTCAGCTGCTTCCTTGTTTACATTTGGTATGGTCACTCAGTTTCATTTGCATCACTGTAATCTGCATTTAATGCTCTCTCAAAAGTGATTTTAATTTACAGTTACTTAATGAACAGTGGTGTTGAACATCTTTTCATGTGCTTATTTATCATGGATATCTTTGTTGAAGTGCCTGCACATTTTTTGCCTAAATGCCTACATTAAAGGAGAGACACATCAAATTTATGGGTTGGAAGATTTATTGAATCTTGAGGCAAAATTTCTTCCAGTAGAATTTTTTTTTTTTTAATATATTATTTTAGTGGCTGGATCAGGTGCACCACTACCATTTCACCCTGACCGAGTGAAAGTAGTCTCCTTACTTCAGGTCAACCAGTGGTGGAAGTTATCCACATATGTATAAGTCTTCATGGCAACAATTAGTGTTGATCACAGGGCACTACAACTTAGTCAAGTTGACATTAAAAACCAAGAATCACAGTAGATAATAAAACTAACCTCTCTTTCATTGACATTTTTTCCTCAATTAGTTTTGCAAAACCTTAGGATGAAAGAACAAATTGTTAGTCATAAGAAGGGTTATTATTTTTGAAGAATTTATTTACCAATTTTCATTGAACTTTTATTAAAATAAAATTACTTACTTAAAAATAAGAAGTCACTTCTCTACATATTGATCTGTAGATTCAGTGTAACCCAAATCAAAATTTGAACATTTTTTTTACAAATTGAAAATTCATTTTAAAATTCATATAACAATGCAAATGACCTATGCAATAATTGAACTAATCCTGAAAAAGAACAAAGTGGGAGAACTAACCCTACCTGAACTAAAAACTTGTTAATCCACCTTTTTCAAGATAATGTGATACTGTCAAAAGGTAGACACACAGGTCACCGAAATAGAAAATTTTAGAAATAAACTCATTCATATATAGATAGCTGTTTTCAACAAACATGCAAGGACATTTCAATATAAGAAGGACAGTCTTTTAAACAACTGGTGATGAAACAATTGGATGTCTGTGTGTCAAAAAGAAGAAATTTAATAATAATTTAATAATATATCAAAATTAGTTCCTAATGGATCATAACCTTAATGTAAAACCTAACACTACAAAACTTCTAGAAGAAACATGGGAGAATGTGTTAGTAGCTTTAGGTTAGGCAGAATTTTCTTATTATACCATGAAATACAAAGTTAGATTTCATCAAAATAAAAAATTTCTATCATTGAAAAAGGTACTATTAATAGAATGAAACAGCAAGACACACAGACTAAGAGAAAATATTTAGAAATTATATACTTGATAGTGCATTTGTCTTCAGAATAGGTCAAGAACTTTCAAAGCTCAAGAAAACCCATATATTTCTAGTTTCTTAAGAATGTATTCTAATTTCTTAAGGATAACTCTTTTATGACCATTAAAGCTGTATGTAAATTGACTTTTTGTGAAAAAAGTCTCCAAAATGTACTTACTTAACTCAGAGAATTGAACTTCATGTGCCTGATGACCTTTGGCTAGGTGTCAGATGATTGCTTCCTACTTCACTTCCTCTGTAACACTCTGAGCTACTTTGCTTTAGTCAGCTTCATAATGGTATGTCTTCACAAAACACCCCACCTCAGCTTTACCATTCTCAATTTTCTCTCTCTGACCAAGGGTACTTGGGGGAGCCACTAGGTATACATATGTGTGCAAACCTGGAAATGTAAGAAAATTAATCCTCCTAGAGGCAACTTGACCAGTGGGGAATGGAAGCCAGTAATAAATGATTCTGGATTCTATTTCTGGGACAGGAATTCCTTAGAATTCTTTACAGCTTCTTGTAAAGCCACCATTGAGCACAGTGGCTGGCCTGAAAACACACCCTTATTTTCACTTTTCCTCCTGTCCAGTCCCTACTCCCACTTTCTAAGTTCATTTCCAACACACTGGCCTCAGATAAGCCTTTGTCTCAGGCTTTGCTTTCTGAAGGGATCTCATACTCAAATTTGTCATTGTCATAAGCTACAGATAAATATGGCATAGGACCATGTTCTAAATACAACACTCTGGAAATTCACCTTTTAAAAAAACTCTGATGTTTGCTATGTGATTATTTGACTTGTTTTTCAGGACTGAACAAAACCTATGCAACTACATATGATTTCCTATATTGTTTAACTTGGCAGACCTTCTTTAAAATCAATTTATAAATCAAAGGCTGCACTAGGCTTCTTTAAAATGATATCCTTGACCCTAGAAAATTGTAATCTTCCTCACAATTGCTATCAACTTCTTTTGACTTGTAACCACAATTCGAATGAGTAGCAGTGGACTGTAGGCACTAACATTTTAGCTGCATTTATAGCTAATTTGTAGAATGAAAGAAAAGTGTTTCTCAGTATTTCAGTTATAGGTACTACTATGTTTTGAAGAGTTTGGATCTAAGCATATAAATAATTCATCAATGAATTGATGACGTGGTAAGAAAAACCAGATCACAAACCTCTTTCACTAATGATACTTATTAGCTCCAAGAAGAATTTCCTTTATTCACTGCTTATGCTCCATAAGCAATAATTAGAAAAAATGACACCTTTAAGGTTTGGGAATAATGATATGGTTTATTTATTAAATATGAACAAAATAACCAACCTGGTCTTACCCTGCTCAGATATTGGGATACTTGACTTATGTACATGTTCCAGCATGAAAATTGGAAAGTGTTGCAAAAAGAGCCTGAGTGGGCTTTGGAATAGTGGCTAGTTTTGGAATTGTAAAACTATTCAGGAAATAGAATAAGTCTTTGTTTTCTGTTAAAGTCATCATTTGATGATCTTTGGCCAAACTAACTTACTAATGGTTCATGATCTCAAGATTTAAATGGAAAAGATATACTGAATGGATGGTTGATTTAGAAATCTTTTCAATTGTCTGTGTTCAGAAAATCTTAGTAAATCAACACAGGGATCCCAAATAACATTTGTTGTTGTTTTAATGGTAAAACCTATATACAGAGTAATCCAGACACCTGATTCAGGTGCAGAGAATTTCACTGTCTTAAGTGAACCTAATTTTGGAATGATTTATTATTTATGTTTGCTTTCCAAATCATTTGGAGATGTCTTTTCCTCTAAAAGTAGTACTTTGGCTAGGTGCTAAATACTTTAAGAGTAATACTTTGGTAGTGGCATACACCTGTAATCCCAGCAACTGGGAGGCTGAGGCAGGAGGATCACAAGCTTCAAAACAGACTCAGAAACTTAGTGAGGCCCTGATGAACTAAATGAGATCCTGTTTCAAAATAAAAAATAAAAAGGGTGGGGGCTATAGCTTAGTACCCTGGGTTCAGTTTGTAGTATCCTATTCCCCTAAAAGTAATACTTAGAATTCTTCTGACCTTCGTTTTTTACCATAGAAAGATTACATTCTGTATCAGGGGATAGCTCCTTGTTAACTTAGCTCTTATGTGCCTTGTGCATGTAACATTTTAGAGGCAGTTTCCCAATTTCTCTTGTTCATTCATAGCCCCCCCTTTCCCCCCCCTGCAGAACCCTACATTAAAATGGACCAAAAAAAAAAAATCTATTGTGGTTGACCTTGAACATAGACCTTTGTTGCAAACCTTGAAGTAGTTGAAGTAAAATGTTTGTGGCTGCTCTTTCTTTTTAACCTTTTGGTATTTTCCAGGTTTCTCATAATGTTTCCTCTTTATTTTTTAAAATTTTTAAATATTTTGGTGGTAGGTGTCTTAAAGACAGTCTGTTTTACATCTTTCTTCCACCACACCAGAATTTTAGTTGAGAGGCTTCAGCATTATGGTAATGGATTGTGAGATACTTTTCTTCTTTATGAGAGAGTTTATTGTTTTGGGCCTTCAGCCACATAGATGTATGTGTATGGGTTTACTTGACCTTTTTCTGCAGTTTCTATTGTCTTCTCAAATTTTTCTGGTCTTTTTTCCTTCTATTATATTTCTTTTAATCTTAGCACTGTATGTATGTACACTGTGAGTTTGTGAATTCTTCAGTCACAATGCTCTGAGTATAAATTTTGGGTCTTTAGTATATTTAGTCCATATAACTGCTTTGCTATTCCTGCTAGAAATTTGTGGTTCTAAACCTATTTCAAAAATTCAATTTTGAGGGGAGATTGTAATCTTTGCTATATATTTTAGAAAATAATAATCACATAATACATTTTGACTTAAGTATGTGGAGACTGTAAAATATAATGTAATCTAAATATTTTTATTTCTACCTAAAAGCTAATATTTTTATATGAAAGTTCTTTTGATCAAGATAAAATATTACAGTAAATCAAATATACATTATATTTAATAGACATGCATTTATATATAATTTGACAAAATCTGTTTACAAATGAGAATTTGAAATAAATGGGAGTACATTATAGTAATTGGCATCTTAAAAGGGAATATGGATTCTTGAAGTGGAAAGCATTACTTTATGGATTTTCAAACTGTTAGATTTAGAATTCTTGACTTTTAGGCCTGGAAGTTACCTTATAAGTTATCTGTTGCACACCTACATTTATAATTACAGTTTTTAAAGCTTTAGAGAGGCTAACCATATCTCAGATACCTCATTACTTTCAAGATTAGAGCTGTGACTTGCTTATGAACTGGGCATTTGTATCCTAGTATCAGAGACCTCAACATAATCCTATTAGTTTTACTGACAACATATTTTTTGGTATATTACATATATCATGAAATGAAAGGATGGCTATCTGACCTTTTATATCTATTTTTACCTAGGCTTTTTTATGATTATAAAAATAATGTGTTATTGTAGAAAATAAAAAGTACAAACAAGAATATCAAAATTGTCATTATAAAGAGGGTTAGGTTGTTTTTTAACCACACTAACCAGGGGCTAATGAAGAAATGGAATAAAGTAATTAGAACAGATTCAGAACAAAACTACTGTTGATTAGTCTGGAGTAGATTAAGGTCATGGATCAGGGTCCCATAGGACCTGCAAAATGTTTGTCTGTTTACTGAGGTTCTGTGATAAAGTAGTGACTAATAATGGGAGTCTGGTGAGAAAAGAGCCAAACTGTGTGGGATTGAGCTGTTACTGAAGGAAAAGCTATTTCAGAGAATACATATTCCCTATCCAGTGTAATTTATTTATTTATTTTTTCACCATCATCTTCTAACCTTTGCTTACCCTATTCAGGGTCACTAAGCTACTGAGCCACTTCCCCAGCCCTATTTTGTATTTTATTTAGAGACAGGGTCTCACTGAGTGAATATTTTTTATTAGATCATTCATATTTTGTCTTTAGGGAATTCTCCCACTATCCCCCAGTTTAATATCTTTATCTGTTCATTTCTATTTTCCTTATTGATTTGATCAATAATCTATTATATACTAATGGTAGCAATATTTTCCCTAATATAATACAGTACATCCTGTTTTCTATTTCCTTTATTGGGCTGTGAACTTACAATAATGTTTAATAGTAATGGCTACAAAATTGAAACATTTACTATATAATAAACAATTAGTGGTTTTTTAAATGTTTATTTTTTAGTTTTAGGTGGACACAATATCTTTATTTTACATTTATGTGGTGCTGAGGATTGAACCCAGTGCCTCATGCATGCTAGGCAAGTGCTCTGCCACTGAGCCACAACCCCAGCCCACAATTAGTGTTTTGTATACATTATCTCATTCAGATCTCCTGAGGAGTAACACTGTTTCCATAGTATAGAACTTCTGTGGTTTAGATAAGTGTTCCCCCAAAGACCCATATGTTAAAGGCTTGGTCCCTAGGGCAGCACCATTTAGGAGGTGGAGCTTATTGGGAGGTCCATAGGCCACTGGTGACATGTCCTTGTTGGGAATTGTTGGGGCCCAGGCTGCTGCTGCTTTCTTTTGGTTTCCTGCAGTGAGATGAGCATTTTGCTCCACCACATGCTCCCTGCCATTGCCATTTGGCACCCATATTAGAGGCCCAGAAGTGAAGAGTTTGCCTGATTTTAGGTCGGAAACTCCAGAACTGTGAAATGAAGTAAATCTTTGCACTTGATAAGTTAATGTTATGGTTTAGATCTGTAATGTTCTCCCAAGGCTCGTGTATTGAAGGCTTGGTCCCTGGTGCAGCATTGTCCAGAGGTGGGGCTTTTGGGAAGTGATTAGATTGTGAGGCCTCTGACCTCATCAGTGGATTAATCATTGGTAACTGCATGGACTACGTAAGGTGGTGGAAACTGGGCACATGGAACATGATTAGACCAAGAGGTCACTGGGGTCTGTGTCCTCTACCACTATATCATGTCCCTGCTGCCCCTCCCCACTTCCCTTCTTCCCTGCTGTTGTGAGCTGAGCAGCTTTCCTCTGCCACACCCTTCTGCTGTGATGTTCTGCCTCACTTCAGAGTAATGGATCCAGCCAACTGTGGACGAAAACCCCCGAAACCATGACAAAAACAATGACTAACATAGTTAATTAACACAAGTACTTTATTATAGTGACAGAAAGCTAATACAAGAAACTAAATGAGATTAACTAACTTGCTGAGAGATGCAACTGTACATCGTGGAGTTACGAATGCGCCTTGAGATTTGACTACAGTCTATGTCTTAACACAGTTTTTTCCTTTTTTTTTTTTTTTTTTGGTACCAGGAATTGAACCCAGGGGCATTTAACCACTGAGTTACGCCCCCAGAACTTTTTTAGTTTGAGACAGGTTCTCACTAAGTTACTTAGGGCCTTGCTACGTTGCTGAGGTTGCCTGGGACTTGTGATCTTTCTGCCTCAGACTCCCAAGTTGCTGAGATTATAGGCATGTGCTTGCTCTGTATTCTTAACATCATCAGTATCTAGCATACAGAATAACACTTGGTAAACACATTTTTTATATTTGCTGAATTGAATGTATTAGGTCAGAATTCATTTATGTAGTATTTACTTATTTAATTTTGTATTACTTTGTACTATAAATGAAGACTAGCTTTCTTCATTGCTTGACTCATAGTTTGTTAAATGTGGCTAACAATTGAGAATTTTAAGTTGAAGATAAAGCATTTTCTTCGATATTTTATAAAATGAATTTTACTTTTATAAACTCATATAGTCCCTAATATCCCAAAATTTATTATAAAAATGAAATATTACTTATTAAAGTTATGATGAAAATGTTCTGAAGGATGCTTTTTTCCTTACAGGCTGGATTGCCTGAATCTTATACAAGTATGACTCTGGGACCATTTAAACTATAACAAGCATGGCTATTCATCGTTCCACCAGTGGTTCTCAACCTTGTCTGCATGTTAGAATCACTGGGGAAACTTTTAAAAGTCCCAGTGCCAAAGGCTGCTCTGAACTAAGATCAATTGAAAAGGAATGTCTGTGTAGAATATATATTAGTGTTATTTGAGTTATTCCTGTGTGATTTTTATTTTAGAGAAAGATGTGCTGATAGTATTTCAGTGGGTTTTTTAAAAATTATATTCATAGTTGAAGGAAAGGGTGAATTTTACTAAAAAGTTGGAGAATATATTTTTTAATCCTTTTAAGATTGTCTGATTAAGAGTGCCTGTCATAGACATTTCATTTTAAAGATTATAATTTACTTATATAATGAGCTTTTTTCCTAGGAAGACATGATTGCAAGTTTACTATTTAACCCTAATATATTTAAAAAGTTAATTACATAGACTTAAAAATTTATTTTAAAAGGCTAATTATTAAACTTTTTCAGTTATAATAAATAACTCATGCATAATTGATATAATTTAATATTTTAAAGATTCATTTCCCTTTTAATATTGTATTATAAATGTTCAAACACACAGAAACCTTGAAAAAGTTTATGATGAATACCCATATATCCACTATTTAGATTCTACACTTAACATTTACTGTACTTACTTTATTATATATCTTTACATTTATTCATCACTCTATCCATTCATGAAGCCATCTGATTTTTAGTGCCTTGCAAAATAATTTGCTAGTATTAGAACACTTTTTCTAAAATACATCAGCATGCAAACCTTTTACTTTGTACAATTTGAAAACAATGAAATGCACAAATCTGAAGTATACTATCAATCCAGTAAATGGACACACCTGTGCCGTCCATATTCAAAATGCAGTACGTTCCATCCCAGGGTCTTATCCCTTCTAGTAAATCACCATTATTTTGATATTTTTCCTATAGCTTAATTATGCCTGTTCCAAACTTCGTATAAACAGTAGCAGATAGTATATATTCTTCATATGTAGGCTTATTTCACCCAGCATAGTTTTGAAATTTACCCATGTTATGACATATATTAATAATTTGCTCTTTTTATTCCTGAGTGGTACTCTGTCACTTGAATTTACTGGGATTTATTTATCCTTTTTTTCTATTGATGGGCATCTGGATTATTTCTAGTTTTGGGTTTTTGAGAATAAAGCTTTAGTAAGGGTTCTTGGGAACATAGCTGCAAAGAGCTTTCTGGGGGAAGTCTTGTCATGGACATATCTTTTCACTGCTCTTAGACTTGTTAGGTAACAGGATATGGATATGTTCAGTTTTTAAAGACATGCAGTTGCCAGATCTTTCCAAAAGCAGTCGGTGCCATTTTACATGCCCACCAGGAGTATGAGAGCTCAGGTTGCTTTACATAGCTGTGTTTTTGTTTTGTTTCATCTTAATGTTATCTCACAATTTTTGTTCTTACCCTCTCACCCGTTTCTGAACATTTTCTTTGATCCATTTTTCATTTTATTTTTCAGATTGCAAATTGGCCAAAACAGTAAATCTTAAAACAGCATAGTAGTTTTGGTGAGATATGAAACTGCTTGTATTACAAAATGAGTTGCCTTGTTTTATTTTGAAAAAAAAAATAGTTTAGATAATTTCCCTGTAAAATACTTATTGAAATATAACTAACTTTAATTTTACTTACATTATTCCTTATCATTTATGGTATGTGTGTTTATGAAATCTGATAATGGTTTTTAGGATTTAAAATGCACTTTTTCTATAAATACCAAGTTATCTCTAGTTTGAGGATTGTTTCCTTTTTTTTTTGATGTTATTTTCTCTCGCGTGCTTTTTTTTTTCTCCTGTTATTGGCTCATTTCTTATTTTGAAGTATCTTATTTTCTGTTCTAAATGCAGTTAGAGGGGCTGAGGTTGTGGCTTAGTGGTAGAGCACTTGCTTAGCACGTGTAAGGCACTGGGTTTGATCTCCAGCACCACATAAAAAACTAAGTAAACAAAGGTATTGTGTCCATCTACAACTAAAAATATTTTTTTAAAACTACAGTTAGAATTTTATTTGTAGCTGCATGTAAGAGAAATGGACATTTGGAAATACTTTCAAATAAAATATTATGAATACATTTTATGGGGAGAATGAGAAAGGAAAAGACTGCTATACTTATTTAAAAACTAGTTACTTGGGAAGTTAGTTTTCTGATTGCTGGATTCTTTCTTCCAAATCTGTAGGTATGATAGACCAGAAAAGACATTCTACCCTTAGTGTCTTAAAAATTATTTTCAGACATTAAGCTCTAGTTCCTACTCTTACTTTTTTTCTTTTGTGTGAAAGAGTTGAACTCAGCTTGATGAAACTGAGCCATGAATTCATCTAACTATAAACATTGATAGAAGTGATGACATGGAATTTGTTTTCCTTAAGCACCAGGGGTAAGATACATGTGTAAGGAGTGGCTACTTTCTTTCTCTTACACAGGTTATGTCTTATTCTTGCATTGTTGGCTTATGTCACATTGGCCTAGTACATTTATACTATTATAATTATGTTTCGCTTATTTGAAAGAGTAACTGCACCCTTTAATTCTTTTCAAATCATTTTACTTTTTATATAAAAAATGCTTAGAAAATAGTTGTGTCTTTTAAACATATCACATTATTTTATAAGTGACTTTGACTTTATTTAAAGGCTGGGCATGGTGGCGCACACCTGTTATCCTAGTGACTCAAGAGACCCAGACAGAATTGCAAGTTCAAGGCCAGCTTCACCAAACTTGGTGAAACCCTATTTCAAATAAAAAGGAGCAGGGATACAGCTTAGTGGTAAAGTGACCCTGAGCACAATCCATAATACTACCAAAGGAGTGGGAGGGGGGAGTAAAAATAAAAACTTTTAAAAAATTGGTGGTGGCTTTTACTGAAAATTTATTTAGGCTAACTCCCACAAAGGATTAATATCTTAAACACAAAACTCAGATGAACTAAAAGTTAAATCATGGTTATCTGAATTCTTGAAAAATATGTTAAACCTTTTTTGTACATTTTGCCTAATTAGAACTGCAAAGGTATTTCTTAATGATAAAGGTTGATAGTTTTATAATAAAATGACAATACTGTACTGGACTTCATTTTGTAGCACAAATATTTTCATATCGACATATAGACACTATGCTCAATACACTAGATATATAGTATACATTAATAAAGTTGTTCATATGTTAGTAATTACTATGCTATATGTATAATATGTCATAAAAATATGGGTTTAAAAAATTTATTTCTCTATAAAGGATGTAATCTATTGACAGAAAAAGAATCCTGTTAATGCTAGTGGAGATAAAGAGATGTAATACAGGGAGAGTTGTTTTGTTTGTTGGAGTCCACCTTCTAGCTGAAATGAAACAGAGCTTAAAATTTCTAAATTGAGGTATTTTGAGGGAAAGATTATTTCCTATTGGTAGAGTGCCATATAACTTATTCAGCTTTCATCTTTACACAGGGCTCCTTAATAAGCATTCATAGTCAGTTTTTGGCAGCATTAGAATCACTGAAGGCATTCTGGGATGTTATGGATGAAATTGATGAGAAGACCTGGGTACTTGAGCCAGAAAAACCTACCCGGAGCGCAACAACACGCAGAATTGCATTAGGTAGGGAAAAAGATGATTAGGTTTTATTTTCAGGTGTTTAAAATTATATTTATTGGAACTTTTCTATAACAGAATTGACCAGAATCCCAACTTACTTACATTAGCAATTGCCTGTTTTTTTTTTATAAACTTGAGATCCATGAATCTTTACTGATGATCATGATTTAAAAATTACCTTTTAATAAAACATTTTGTTAATCTTTACTTGAGTGGGTATACAGTAAAATTGGCAGTCAGACTGACATGTCTTTGTTGGCTTGATGAACTGTTACACTTGTGAAAACTTTAATCTTCTTTTTTCTAGGAAATAATGCTTCCATAAATATAGAAGTGGACCCCAGGCATCCTACTATGCTTCCTGAATGCTGCTTTCTTGGAGCTGACCATGGTATCAGAACTCAGACATATTTTTAACAGAATCATAAAGTTCTTGGTTACCACTGTTAAATATAATTCTGAATTAGAAATAGTAATTACTGGGGCTGGGGATGTGGCTCAAGCGGTAGCGCGCTCGCCTGGCATGCGTGCGGCCCGGGTTCCATCCCCAGCACCACATACAAAACAAAGATGTTGTGTCCGCCGATAACTAAAAAATAAATATTAAAAAAAAAGAAATAGTAATTACTTTAAATGAAAATTTCTCATTGTGAATTATATACTTTTAATTAACACAATGCGTTATGATTTAGGTTTTCAAGTCAAATAATTCAGAATTTTACTTTCTGTATCAAATGTGGCTGTATAAAATGAGAGAAAACCCTAAATTATTTAACTTTTTTTTGTTGTTTTAATATCTAAAGTGGTGAAACCCTTGGGAATTAAGCTGAGCAGGAACATACATTTGTGGTAAGTATCTTGGCAATATATTAATTTGTCTATGATTTCACAAATTTTATAGCAAATATATGAATGTATATGTATGTATATATGTTTTTTTTTCATGCTTTTAGGGATCCAGAAAACAGTCTATTACAAAATTTGAAAGATGTTTTAGAAATTGATTTTCCAGCTCGTGGTATCCTGGAAAAATCTGTAAGTTTTATCAGTGCTTTGATATTCCACATTGTGTTGCATAATTAAATTTAAATGCTTCTCTCAGAAAAATGAGGCTAAAAGGGAGGGAATTAGAATAATGTTCTAACACAGACCTCTGAACTACAAATTTTTATATCAAAGAACTTGTTAACCTTTGGTGGTTTTAAATGTACTTTTTTTCATGGTCTTCAGCAGCAGAGTGATTGACAGACGTTTATCATTAGAAATTAAGGGAAAAGTCCAAAATAGCTAATGAGATGTTTGGATCTTCTATATTATCTACTTATGGCTAACTGAAGTATAGTTTCACTTACCTTGATGTGTTTTTGAAGAATGACAGTATTTTTTTTTTAAATGAAACTACGATTGCAAAGATAAAGAATTGATGTTCACATAGCTACTAAGGTTGTAGAATACTAAGTGGTGGTGATGTTTTCTTCTTCTTGTAGTTATATAAATTTTTGAAGCTTAGTTAGTAATTACTAGATCATGTCAGTTCCCTTCTTTACATACTATATAGACATATTCATGCATATGGATGAAATCCCTAAAGCCCCAAAATGAAATTTGGTACATCTGTGTATATTTGAATGAAAAAGGAAATACTATAAAAAGTACCTTCGCTAGGTGTTTAATATGGCAAGTTACTTTTATAAAAATGATATAAAATTTAATATTGTGTATGTACTGTTTTTCCCTAATCTTACATTATGCATTTTGAAGAAATATGCATATAAATATTTTTCTTTTGAAGGATTTTACTATGGATTGTGGAATTTGTTATGCCTATAAACTTGATGGTACCATTCCTGATCAAGTGTGTGGTAATCTCCAGTGTGGACAGCCTTTTCATCAAATATGCTTATATGAGGTAAAACTAAAAAATAATGGCAAGACTTTTTTTTCCAGCTAATACAGCATAGAAAATATGCATATTTGAAATACATGAACAAATTTGTTTATTCAGTTGTGATCCCCTTTTGCCTTAATTTCTTTTACCAGTTTATTCAGCTGCTTGTGTATTTTCATTTCTTTATCATAATTACTAGTAAATGAAGAGATGCTTAAAGTATCCAAGAAGGGAGAAAAATCTATCCAGAATATATTTGCAGACTGTTTTTTGCATAACAGATTAAGTTGGTGGTACATTATCCCAGTGCAAGCTCGGTAGATTGATTCTGGTGGCAGCACTGAGGTGAGGGAATTAACATAGGGTACAGTACGTTATTTTTCAGGCTGAATTTAACCATAGAAGAAATGCAACAATCACACTTTTCTGGTTAAAGATAGCATTCAGAACTATATACACCATACCAATAGACTTCAGATACAAACATCAATTTATATCACATAAATATCAGGTGTGATTATAGAACGCTAAGGGAACATGTACTTTTGTAATACGAAATTTAACTTCAACAAACTATTCCACGTTGATCTCCTCTTGTTATTCAACTTAATAATACTCTGGTATTATTTGGCTCAAGAAATGTGTCTCCCCCTACCCAATCCCTAGTGGTGCTTGGAACTGAACCAAGGGCTGAAAATGTATTTCTTACTCTAATAATTAAACAATTAGTAAGGTTAACCATCTGGAATCATGCTTTTTTTTCCTCTTTTTTAAATCTCCAGTGGTTGAGAGGACTACTCACTAGTAGACAGAGTTTTAATATCATCTTTGGTGAATGTCCATACTGTAGTAAGGTAAGCAAAGTGTTTATCACAATTCATAATATGTGCCTTTTATTAATGTTATAAAAGACACCTATAGAGAATATCAGCTTATCTGAAATTTTTTGAAACACATTCTCTATTTACCTAGTGAGAAAAGTTTTCTCTAAGAACTCCTTTTCTATATTTCCTCAATTACTTGAAACTTTAGAAAATGATGTCCCAAACTGTATATTGATATTATTTCTAGCATAAAGAATTTTAGTGTTCACGAACTTTAAAAACATATATATATTTTTTTTTTAGCCAATTACCTTGAAAATGTCTGGAAGGAAACCCTGAAATAAGCATTTCTATGAAGAAGTAGAAACTTTATTAAAAGGATTTTATTTGACATCTTCAGAGAATACATAAAGCAAGACATACTAATATCAAAAGGAAAACTATGATGAAGCCATAATAATATACATCTGCCTTTGCCTCTTCACTAAGAATAAACTGGGAAATTGTAGGCCAGAATCCTGTAGAGCTTTCTAAGTCTGTGACCCCTGTACCAATTGGGGAAGTATGTGTGTACCAAGGAGGAGACCTTGACTTGCTGATTACATCTGAATTGGTAAAATCTTGATAGGGCTCATAAAATGAATTTGGGAACTGCACATAGCTAGATTTTGGGGGAAAACTGTTTATTTCATTCAGAAGTTCTGAAGACTCACAATATTTTTGTCTTCTCTTTCTGCCTTCCTATGGAAAAAAATACATATATAGTTTGTTAGATTTTTTTGTCTTTTGAATATTCTGTATGAATGCTAAATAAAATTTAATCAAATCAGAGTCATTGGATGGTTTTTTTAAAACAAATAGACCATTTCATTAAATAGTGTACAATTAAAAACAAAATATGAAAAAAACAATTCTCTGGGCAAGATGGTCAAGCTTTTGGCCACTAGTCTCAACCTTGCATATCTTGGCAAGTCAAATGATTCCTGCTTTATTTACTGAGTAAAGGATGAGGCTGTATACACACCAGGAAAAATTCACAGTGGATGATGTGTCACAATTGTTGCAAAGTTGTGAAGCCCAAACAGGACAGAATGAATAGATACTAAATTAACCGGTTAGTTAAATACACATTTCAGAAGTTGCTTCAATGTTTTCACCATCATTCATGTGGATCAGAGCCTCAGGAATCAGTTTTTTCCTCACTACTTAACTGGCTGAAAGTCAGGAGTTGTTCTGTTTCTTCTTCACTTTGGTAATCCTTGGATTGCCCTCTCCTTATTCAATTTATTAAACAAAGCAGAAACACCTTAGTCTTCTTGTTATTTTCATTCAGAAACATCTGCAACACCATCATTCTTCAGTATAAGCTCAATTTCTAAATTGTCACCCTTCAAAAATTCTCCCCCACCCCAAAAAAGTCACTTTCAGGATCGAGTTTTAGAAGGTAAGAAAGGATTTCTATATAATTCACAAGAAATTTAGCTTTCCTATTAAAAATAAACAAACTAGTTGAGAAATAAAGCTAACAAAGTTACACTAATGCAGTTTTCCTAAGTCTTGTTGACTTCATTCACTAGAGGTAAGATAAGTAAGTAGTATTCTAGTACATTGTAAATCATTCTTAAAGAACTGTGCCTTCAAATCATAATTCTAAGGGCTGAGAATCACTGATTAGTTAAGCAGCATTTATATATAATTTACATGTGAAAGAAATATTTCCATATAGTTAGAAATCAAGCTACTAAAATTTTAAGAACCATCTATTGTGTAAACTATAGCACTCATTTTCTCATTCAGCACCAACAATTGACATCAAATGGGAAAGTACTCTTATAAGAGTATTTGGTCTCTGAGGTCTGACTGGGAAAGATAGTTTATAATACAAGTTGGCAATAATTGCCATCTGAATTTTTTTAATAGGTTTACTGGAACACAACTTTGTCCATTTTTTACGATATTATTTTTGGCTGCTTTTGCACATACAGTTGAATAGTTCAAGACAAAAACATTTAACAATTTCTAGAAACATTTTGGGTTGCCACAACAGGGAGGGGATACTTTTGACATCTGGGAAATACTAGGAATGTTGCTAAACATCCTACAACATAAAGAACAGCCACCCCACAAAAAATAATCCAGTCCCCAAAGTCAATGATGCTGTCAAGAAAGCCTTCATTACAGCAGTTATTAGGCTTGAATGCACATTAAAAACAACTGGGGAGCTTGGAAAATATAAATGCCACTTCTCTGGCCATGAGTAATGGGTATCAGGCTCTTCTGCCATAAAAACCCATGATAAAAAATGATAAAGTCAGAAGAAAAATATAAAGCCATTAGGAGGCATCTAAAACTAACAAGGAACAGAAAATCCAGACTTCAAAAAGTCCACAATTTAAGTTACACTTACTCTAGATCAGGCCACAAAAGCCTAAAGCAAAGTTATGACAAGATCAAGTTGAACGATCAGTACATTAACTGCTAGAATAAGCCCAAAACTCTTTAAAGGAATGCTGTAAATTCTGACCATAGCATCCACAGTGCTCAGTATACAAAAATACTTCACTACATATAGGATGTATGAAAATGTAAACCATAACCAGGCAAGAAAAGAACTCAGATGTCTCAGTTCAGACAACTATCAAACAAAGACCGCAGAACAGCTACATAAATATGTTCAAGGACATCAAGGAAAAATTAAACATGGTGGACAGGTAAACATTAGCAAAAATATGAAAAATATTTCATAAAATGTAGAAAAGGAAAAATGCCCTAGATTTAATAGCTGATTTTACAGTTAAGTATAGAAGTCAGGCAAAAGAAAACATCCAAAGAAGATAAAATGTTTAAAATATAAAGTGTCTCAATTTTATGTGAAAAAGGTGAAGTATTCTAATATACATGTCTTTGGATCATGGAGGAGGAGGGATTAAGGCATGAAACAAACTGATGTCATAGATGAACACTTTTCTAATTTCATGACTGCTACCAACCCATAGATAAAAGCTCAATAAATCCCAAACACAACAAAGATCACCATGCCTAGGAAAGTCAAAGATTAAAAGGAGATCTTCAAAGCAGCCAGAGATATTTTTTAGCTTTTTGTCACTGTGACAAAATATCTGAGAATCAAAAGATAAAAGGCATTATTTTAGGTCATGGTTTAAAGATTTCTGTTTATGGCCACTTGGCCCTATTGCCATTGGGTCTGTGGCAAGATAGTACTTTATATTAGGAATACATAATGAAGGAAGCTACTCACCAGAGTGGCCAGAAAGTGAGAGGAAGGGGCAGAAGTCCCAATATCCCCTCTCAGGGGGATGCTCTAAGTAACCAAACTTTCCCACTAGGCCTTAGCTCTTAAAGGTTCTACCACCTCTTAACAGCATTATGGCCTGGGGACCAAACCTTCAACATATGGGTCTTGGGGGAATGCCAAGATCTAAAATACAGCAGTCTACCTCTGCCCCTGAATATTCATGTCTATCTCACAATGAAAAATGCATTTAATCCATATCCAAGTGTCTACAAAATTTTAAAAGTTCCAGCATTTCTCAATTGTCCAATTCCAAAAATCTCAAAAGAGTCAAAGCATATTTATCTGTGAGCCCCTGTAAAATATAAAAAAGTCACCCATGGCACAAGATAAAGATTATCATTCCATAAGTTTGGAATAGGAAAATCATGAGGAGCACTACGAAATCAAGATTGAAATCCAGGATGGCAAACATTAAATCCTACAGCTCCAATTTCAGCATCTGGGGCACACAGTGGTAGAATATGGACTCCCAATGGCTTGGGTAGCCCCACCCCCCATCACATTGCTGGCTGCAGCCCACATGGCCACTGTCTTTGGCTAGCTCTGCTCACTGCTTGCAGCCTCCCTTGGCAGATATTCCACATGCTGGTCTAACTTTCTGTGGTCCTTGGTGTGGCTTTGGCTTCACTCTTATAGCTTCACACATCACCCTGACAGGAGATGCCTGCAGGGTCTCTGGCCCTGTCCCACACTGCCTGGCCTTCCAGGCTTTCCTCTGAAATCTTGGTGTAAATCCTCCATGATACCCGACGAATGCATGCAATACCATCATCACATGGGTGATGGTGGGGTCTGCTGCTGACATGAGCTGTGCTGGATCCCACTGGAATCATGGCTGCAATGGCCTCTGAGTGCCTTGCTGGCTGGAATGAATCCCATGGTCCCGGATAGATGGGGTGGGGGCTATCTTCTTAACCACAAGTCTTTAAATTTACACTTTTGAATCTGAGGTCTATGGAGTGTTCCTGATTCACAAGATGCTGTCAAAGCACCTTTCCTGTTGTCCCAGTACAAAGTACATGACTTCTTTTTAGTGAAACTAATCTTTTTAGCAGCTGCACCCTTGTTGGAAGCACTAATATGCTACCTCTCTGGTTAAACTGCAAGTTTTCCAAATTTTTCTGCTGTGCTCCTCTTTGCTCTTGATTCTCTTGGTGAATTTGTCTAAAACAATATCCATGCTGTTGCCTGAATGCTGAGCCAGAGAAACTAGTTTGTCATCTTTAAATTCAGTCTTGTACAAAGTATCAGGGCATGGACATGATGTTTTTAAATTCTTTGGTACAGTATAAGACAGCCTGTAGTTTAATGGCTAATAGAGTCCTCATTTCCATCTGAAACCAAGCAGTCTTTGCTATCATCGTTTCTATCAGCATTCTGGTCTTCTGAGCACTCATCGATATCACCCATTAAATTTGGCTCATAGCATTCTAGACTTTCTCTAGCCCACTTTTTCCCAAACTCTTCCAGGAAACCAATAGTTAAGACTTCTCCACATCATCTGATGTATAGTCACAGCAACAATGCTTCTGATTAGTACCAATTTCCTAAGGTAGCTTTCCATCATTGTATTCTCTTCAATTTCTCTCTAATGTTTTATGGTTTTTGTTGTGTAGATCTTTCTCCCTTTTTGTTGAATTTATTCCACAGTATTTAATTTTTTGTAGCTACTGTAAATTGGATTTCTTTCTCAAATAACTGGCTATTGGCATACAGCAATGCTCTTGATTTTTATATACTGAGTTTTTTTTTTATCCTACAACTTTGCTGAATTCATTTATTTTGAATAATTTTTGGTGGAGTCTTTAGTGTTTTCTACATGTAAGATCATGGCATCTATAAAAAGTGACAACTGGCCTTCCTCCTTTCCGGTTTTGTGCCCTATATTTCTTTCTCTTATCTGGTTGCTCACACTGAGACTTCCAGTATTGTGTTGAATAAAAATGGTGATTTATATGACATGCTCAAAATTACTAAACTATACATATGTAGAAAAAATAATACTATCCAGGATTAAGAATGAGGAAAGGATGTCACTACAAGGCACCACAAAGGATTTGTGGTCACAGAACAGTTTTGTAGGATGATTATGTTGTTTATTCCAGACATGTAATAAAAAAGTTGCACTTCAGTGAACATAAAAATTGGTGATGTCTGGTAGAAAATAAAGTGATGATATCGGAATTGTGTCTATTCAGTAAGTACACTGATATAAATTATATATAGTAATAATATGTATTATTATAGTAATATTCCTATGTCAATTTCCTGGTTTTGAAAATTATACCATGGTTATATAAAATGTTTTCATTGGGGGAAGTTGGGTTAAGGGTGATCTCTAGATCATTTCTGCAATTTCTGAATCTATAATCACTTCAGGATAAAATAAAAATATGCTTATGTTTTCTTCATTGCACAGCTAAGGATCAAAATACTTTTAAATGCAGAAATGAAATATAAATCCAGCTTTCCCTCCACCATAAAAAGTAAAATTAAAGTAAAGATACTCTCAGAATGATAAGAGGAATTTCTTTACACTGAAGGGAAAAGATACGAAATGTAAACTCAGATTTATTGATAGTATAAATTCCAATAACTAAATATTAAACTTTTTAAGACTTCTAATTCTTTTTATGTATGTGTGTATATGTGTGTTGGGGGTTACTGGGAATTGAACCCAGGGCCTCAACATATGCTAGGCAAATGTAAGCTACATCACTGAAATTATGATTGAGCTACATGTACTCCAATTCTTTCTTTTTCCTTTATTAAATTTTCTTTTAAAAATTTCTTTGAAAGAACTGTTTGTAGCAATAATAATAAGCATTATGTAATTTATTATGTAAAGCAAAATGTGTAACAATGAAGGAGGGGGTATAGCAGTATATTGTAATTGTGAACTTGTTTATTAATAAGGCAGATTGTGGTATAAGTTAAGATGTACACTTTGCAATTTCAGGAGCTGTGGTATCTCATGACTTGAACACTTGAAATATGGCTGATTTGAACTAACATGTGCTGGTAGTATAAAATAGCAATCAAATTTTGAAGATATGTGAAAAAAGGATCAAATATCTCAACAATTTTTATAAATGATAATATTTGGATATTGGTTTAATTAGAGTATGTTTTACCTGTCTATATTTTAAAATGTGACTATAAGAAGACTTAAAATTATGTATGTGGGTCACATTACATTTGTATTAGAGTTGCATTAGAGATGAGATTTGAAAATTTTTCTGTAACAGTTTTAATAGTATAGTTTGGAGGGATCATATGGTCCCTTCTGCAATTACTCAGCTCAGTCAGCAGTTCATGACAAAAGACAGAGACAATAAGTAAGAGAATAAGTATGTCTGTTTTTCAACAAAACTACAAAAATAGGTGGATTGTTGAATTTGGCATGTAGGCCATAGTTTGCTTATTCCTTGCTCTAGAGTAACCACTAAAAAAATTAAAAAGCCCAGTGCATATAGTTAAAAAAGCTTAAAAGAGAAAAATTTTCAAATTGGTCCAAAATAAAAAAGTGAAAAAGTCCTAAGTGAAAAAGTGAGACATAAAGAAAGCATGTGCCAAGATCATATATTAAACACAAATATCATCAATAATTACATTAAATAGAAATGGAGCAATCAATGGGTAGTATTTGTCAGATTTTACGGAAAAACAAGACTTACCTATGTTATTTATAAAAGGACACATGCATACAAGAAAGGTGGATTAAACATAAAAGGATGGAAAAGGTTACACTATGTAAATACTAATCATAAGGCTGGAATTGTTAAAATTAGAGAAAGTAGAATTTAAGTATTAACATATAGAAGATTTTTCAAAATGATAAACAGAACAGTTTGCTAAAAAGGTATAACAGTCCTAAATCTATATTCACCTAATATAAAGATTGAGAAATTTATGCCCCAAATATTGGGGAACCTACTTACATTAAATGGACTCAACATAAAGACTTAGATAGACCCTATCATGGTTTGGATATAGGGTATTCCTCAAAAGGTTTGTGTTAAGGCAGGAAGATTCAGAGTTGATATGATTAGATCATGAGACCTGTAACCTAAATCAGTGCAACCTAGTTTGAATGTGTTAACCGGGTTGTAAGTATAGATAGGTGAGATTTGACTGGAGGAGGTGGTAAATGAGTGCCTGACATAGAAGGATTAATTTTCCCTGTAGCCCCTTTCCCTGTCTCTTTCTCCCAACTGTAATGAGACCATCAGCTATTGTCTGCCATGACATTTCTGGCTCACCTTGGGTCCAGAGCAATGGAACCAGCTAACTGGATGAATCTCTGAAATTGTGAGCCAAAATGAACTTTTATTCCTCTAAGTTGTTCTGATTACCACTGTAGTCACAGCAACAAAGAAGACTAATATAAAGACTGGTACCAAGAAGTGGGGTCACTGCTATGACTAACATGGCCATATGTTTCATAAGTTTTTGGAACTGGTTTATGGGACAAGTATGGAAAAGTTTGAAGATGCAGGCTGGAAAAGCCTTAGAATGTTGTAAGTAGAGCATAATGAGTAATTCTGGTGGCAGCTCAGAAGACAAGTATACTGATAGGACTGCAGACAGTAAAGACTGTGCTCATGAGTTTCAGAGAGAAACTAGGATTCCATTGAGTATCAGACTAAAAGCCATTTGTGGTATATTTTGTTAAAGAAGTTATCTATGTTTTGCCCATATCCTGAAACTCTGTGTGAGGCTCAATTTATAGGTGATCAATGAATTAATCTGTCAGAGGAAATTTCAAGGCAGCACAGCATTCAGGCAGTGGCACAGACTTTTCTGGCAGCTTATAACCAGGTTTACCATAAGAATTAGGAGCAGGAAGAGCTGAAGGATTTTAAAAATTTGCAGTTTGGTCAGAAAAGTGTCAAATTGGGGAAAATACAGTATGACAGTTAAAAGAGATTAGAGCCACTAAAGAGATGCTAAGTACTTTGCACAGAAACAATAAGAGTTTGCCTTAGAAATTTGCAAGACCAAAAAGACCACACCCATTATAAGCTCAGGGTGTGACAGTAAATCTCTTTAAGAAATCATGGGGACATGTAACTTTCACAGGGTGCCCAGAAAGTTGTTTCCTCAGTATTCATTTCACCAAGCTCAGCCACCCAAGCACTCAGAGGCCTTTTTAACATTGGTCCAAGGTGTCTTGAGTACTGCTGGAGCTGGCAAAGATCTTTACATCATCTACAAGATATTTTTTCTGCTGGAGTATAGGATGCTGGAATTAGGGGGTCATGGACATGTCTACTGAGATTTCAAAGGAAGACCTGATAAGGTTAGGGAATCCTTGTGGCTGCCTAAGAGTGTAGGAAGCTGTGAGATAGAAGCTGAAACTGCAGTGGAAACCACCTAGATAAGAAATGCCAGTAACATGGACAGGCCACAAGCTGATGATAGCTTCTGGCTGTTCATAGCTAAGAAGACAACCAAGCTAAGAGAGATGTTATGAGCACTGCGACAAGGCCAAAGAAGTGGGATTGCCAAGCCCTTTGAAGAGAACATCTTGCCACCATGTTGTCCAGATACTAAATTTGGAGCTACAGAACCTAATACCTGTCCTGGATTTTGTCTTTCTTTCTATCTCTTCTTCTATGCCCCTGGTTCGTTCCTTTTGGAATAAGAATGTCTACTCTGTGCCATTGTATATTGGATATATGTAAAGGGCTTTTCATTTTTACAGGGATTACAGCCAAGGGTTTACCTTGAGTCTCAGATGAGACTCTGAATTTGCACTTTTGAGCAATGTTGGGACTGTTAAGACTACAGGGACTCTTGAAGATGGATTGAATTTATTTTGCTTTGTGAGCTGGACATGAGCTTTCAGTGGCCAGTGGAAGAATATTATGGTTTGAATAAAAGGTATCCCCCTAAAAGCTGCTATATTAATGCAGGAACATTCAGAGTTTCGATGATGATTATGAGACCTGTAACTTAATCAATCTAACCTAGTTTGAAAGGACTAACTGGGTGGTAACTGTATGCAGGTGGGTTGTGATTGGAAGAGACTGATCACTGGGCACATGCACTGGGTGTGTTCATCTTTCCTGCAGCCCCTTCTCCTCTCTTTCTGCTTCCTAGCTATAATGAGCTGAGCACATATATCCTTTACCACCAAATGTTCTAATTCTGGGCTTAGGATGTGGACTTAATCTCTGACATGGTAAGCCAACATAAACTTTTATTTTTCTAGGTTATTCTGGTCAAGTATTTTGAACATAGCAACAAAAAGCTGACTAACAGGCTCTAATACAGTGATAGCAGGTGATTTCAACACACCTCTCACCCCCAATAAATAGGTCATACAGACATTAAAGCAAAACTCTTCAAACCTGTAAAATTTTATTAACCAATGGACTTAACAGATATCTATAGAATATTTCATTCATCAACAATGAGATTCACTTTATAATACTAAATTATTGTCCATTTATGTATAATATGTCAAAATACATTCTATTACTCTATTGTAATGTGTATCTAAACAGAATTTTTTTCAAAAAAGGATTCACTTTCGTCTCAGCTGCTCATGGAATGCTCTCCAAATTAGATATTTTAGGATACAAAGTCTTAGTAAATACACACACACTAAACAACAACAACAACAACAACAACAAAACCCCCACAAAAACCCTGAGATAACTCCTTCCATTTTATCAGATAATAATGGGATGAATTTAGAAATAAATAGCAAGAAAAGCTACAAAAATAATTTTAACATAGGGAAAATAAGCACACTTAAATAATGAATGATTCATAGAAGAAATGAGAGAAAAAAATTCCAAGAAATGAAATGAGAATAGAGATACAACATATCAGAATCCCTGGGACACTATGAAAGCACATCTAAGAGGAAGGATGATAGCACTGAGTGCCTACATTAAAAACACAAAAACACCAGAAAATTCCCAAACAACCTGATGTTACATCCTAAGGCCCCCCCCAAAAAAGCAGGGAAAACTAATTCTAATACCAGCAGAAGATAGTAAATAATTAATATCAGAACCAAAATTAATGAAATAGAAATAAAAAGATAATACAAAAGATTGATGCAACAAAGAAATGGTTCTTTGAAAAGATAAACAAGACTTATAAATCCTTAACCAGGTTAATGAAAGAGACAGAAAATCCAAATCAACAAAAATAGAGATAAAAACAGAGATACTATCTCAGACATTAGAGAAATCCAGAGGATCTATAAAGACCATTTTAAAAACCTGTATTACAATGCATTGGAAAATCTAGAAAATACTGAAAAATTTCTAGACATATATGTCTAGAAAAAAAAGGACACAAAAACTTAAATATTTGAAGCATTTAAGTTTTTAATACAAAGCTTTCCATCAAAGAAAAGTCCAATTTCAGATGGATTACCACATGAATCCTACAAATACAGAAATACAAATGGACAGACTTTAAAGAAGACTATTGATCCTTCTCAAATTATTCTATGAAATACAAAGCATAGTGGGACACGGAGAACACAACCCATTCTGTGAAGACAGCATCACCCTGATACCCAAACCAGATAAAGGACATATTAAAGAAAGGAAATTGGAGATCAATATCTTTGATGAACACAGATGCAAAAATCCTTAGTAAAATTGTAGCAATCTCCATTTAAAAATGCATTAAAAAGACTGTAGATCATGATCAAGTTGGATTCATTCCAGAAATTCAAGGTTGGTTCAACACTCAAAAATCAATAAATATAATTCACCACATAAACAGAATTAAGGACAAAAAATGACACGATCACAACAACAGATCCATAAAAACCTTTGATAAAATTCAGTACCCATTCATGTTAAAAACAATGTTGAAACAATAAAGAGATGAAACTTACTTTAACATTATAAATGCTATATTTATAATCCAAAGAAAACATCAGCTTTCAGCTTTCCCCCTAAAATCAGTAATAAGACAAGAATGTCCACTGTGCTCACTGCTATTAAATATAGTTCTTGAAATTTCTGCTAGAGCAGTTAAACAAGAGAATGAGTTGACAGGCTATAAATAGGAAAACAACAAACCCAAATCATTTGCAGATTATAGGATTCTATATTTAGAAGACCCCAAAAAACCTCTACCAGAAAACTTTTGGGGTTAGTAAACAAATTTCCTATACATGAATAACAAATGCAAAATAATCAGGAAAAATAATTTTGACTTACAATAGACTTAAAAAAAAAACATAATAAATCTAACCAAAGGATTGAAGATCTCTAATTGAAAATCACAGAACATTAAAGAAAGAAACTGAAGATCTTTAAAGATGAAAAGGCATGGTGTGCTGGCATATACCTATAATCCCAGATAACTTAAGAAGGCAAATACAGAGGATGACAAGTTCAAAGCCTGTCTCAGCAACTTAGTGAGACTCAGCAAATTAACAATACCCTACCTTAAAACTAAAAATAAAAAGATTGGAATGTAACTCAGTATTAAATTGCCCCTATGTTCAATCCCCATTACAAAACCAAAAACAAAAAACCTGATCAAAATTCCAATGACATTCTTCATAGAAAAAAAAGTCCTAAAATACATAATGAACACAATTCAACCCCCCAACAAAAATAAAAAGCAAATAACCCAATAATTTGATCAATAAATGGGCAATGAACTAGACATTTCTTAAAAGAAGAAATAAAAATAGCCAACAAATACATTAAAAAAGTTTGATGTCATTAGCAATAAAGAAAATGGAAGTCAAAACTACACAGATTTCATCTCAGCCCAGTTAGAATAGCAACCATCAAGAAGATAAAAAAAAAATAATAGTAAGTGCTGGCAAGGATATTGGGGAAATGAATTTTTACTTATACATTGTTGGTGGAACTAAAATTAGTAAAACATTGTGGAAATAAGTATGGAGATTCTTCAGGGGACTAGGAATGTATCCAACATATGATCCAGCTGTTGTACTCCCTAGTGTTTATCCAAAAAAACTGAAATCACCATATTATAGCAATACAACATTCCAATGTTTATAGTAGTGCAATTCACAAAATTCAAGTTATGGAAGTAGGCTATTTGTCTGTCAACAAATCAATGAATAAAGAAAACAAGGTATATATACAAAATGGAGGGCTACATAGCTATAAAAAAAGAATGATATTATGTCATTTGCAGCAAAGTGGATGGACCTGGAGAATATCATGCTAAGTGAAGTAAGCCAAACTCAAAATCCAAAGTCAACTGTCATCTCTCATATGTAGGAGATAGAGAGAAAAGAAGGAGAATCTCTCAAAAATATAAGGGAGACCAATAGAGGAGAGGAATGAGATCTGGGGGGAGGAAAGAAAGGATAGAAAGGGAAAGAATTGGGGAATAAAACTGACAAAATTATCTTAAATACATGTACAAATATACCATAATGAATCCCATCTACATAATTATAATGCACAAATGAAAAAATATATATACATATAAGTAATCAGAAAGAATATTGGAGGAGATGAGGAAGGAGAAGAGGTAGAAGAAGGATGCGAGTACTGGGAAATGAACTAACGTTATTTTATATCCATATATGAATATGCCACAGTAAACTCCAATATTATATATAATTCACTGACATTAAAAATAAAAGGATGAGATAAAAATGAAAAGACTATAGAAAATCTAAACAACTGTATGAAACAATTTAAACTGATTAACATTTAAAGAATACTATACCCAAACTTCAGAATATATATTTTCAAAAAACACACAAGGAACATTCATCACATTTGAATTTCTGCTGGGTAATTAAACAAGGTTCAAAAGTTTCAGTCATTTTAAAGAACTGTAATAATACAGTATATTATCTACGATGACAACAAAATTAAGTTAGAAACATAACAAAAAGGTACCCAGAAAATCTCCAAAATATTTAGAAATTATCAAACCTCTAAAAAATCCATGTTTCAAAATTTAAGTCAAGTGCAATTAGAAAATATATTCAACCAAACAATAATGAAAACACGATATTTGAAAACCTGTAAAATACAGCTAACAACAAGGCATTGGCACCAAAACAGGCACATAGAGCAATGGTACAAAATAGAAGACACAGAGACAAACCCACTTAAATACAGTCATCTCATACTAGAAAAAGGTGCCAAAAACATATAGAGGAGAGAAGAGAGCCTATTCAACAAATGGCACTTGGAAAACTGCAAATCCATAGGTAACAAAATTAAATCAGACTTTTATCTTTCATCCCTGAACAAAACTTTACTCAAAGTGGATCAAGGACGTAGGCATTAGACCAGAGACCATGCACATACTAGAAGAAAAAGCAGGCCCAAATCTCCATCATGTTGGCTTACGAACCAAATTCCTCAATAAGACTTTTAAAGCACAAGAAGTAAAATCAATAATCAATAAATGGGATGGTATCAAACTAAAAAGCTTCTCAGTAAAGGAAACAAGAAGGAGAATAGAGAGCCTACAGTGCCATCTGCACTTCAGATTAGAGCCTTAACCTCCAGGATAGATGAAGAACTCAAAAAACTTAACACCATAAGCAAACAAATAACCAATCAATAAATGGGCAAAGGAACTAAACAGACACTTCACAGAAGAAATATGATTAATCAACAAATATATGAACAAATGTTCAAAATAACTAACAATTAGAGCAATGCAAATCAAAACTAAGATTCCATCTCACTCTAGTCAAAATGGCAATTATCAAGAATACAAGTAACCATAAATGTTGGTGAGGATGTAGATAAAAGGTACACTCTCACATTGCCCTTGGGATTGCAAATTCATGCAAACACTTTGGAAAGCAATATGGAGATTCCTTAGAAAACTTGGAACAGAATCACCATATTACCAAGTTATCCCACTCATTTGCATATACCCAAAGCACTTAAAATCTGCCTATTAGAGCAGCTACATCAATGTTTATAGCAGCTCAATTCACAATAGCTCAGCTATGGAACCAAGCTAAGTGCCCTTCGACAGATAAAGAAAGAAAATATGGTACATATACACAATAGAATATTACTCAGCAATAAAGAAGAATGAAATTATGGCATTTGCTGGGAAGTGGATTGAACTGGAAACTATCATGCTAAGTGAAATAATCCAATCCCAAAACAATCAAAGGCCAAAAGTTTTCTCTAAAATATGTGGATGCTGACTCACAATAGGCAGGGTGTTGGGGGTCCAGGTGGAGTTTACTGGATTGGATGGGGTGTGGGGATAAGTGAGGGAAGATGGGAATGGGAAAGAAGAGTAGAACAAATCAAACATAACTTTCCTATGTTAATATATAAATACATGACAGTGTAATCCCACTTTATGTACAATCACAGAAATGGTACTTATACATGTATGTATATGTCAAAATACATTCTATTGCCATGTGTTAACTAAAAAATGCAGCAAAAAAAAAATTGTGACACTGAGGTAAACCACAGTTTCTTAGTTTTTTTTTTTTAAAGAAAAATACACTATTAAAAATTTCATAAATTGAACTTTTGAATAAACACATAAAAGGTTCTACTTGTTGAATAGTGTATTAAAAATAAAGCACACAACCTAAAAGAAGATCTCAAGAGTGTGTGTGTGTGTGCGTTGTATGTGTATTTAATGAGGATCCTGTACATAGAATACACAAAGGACTTTTAAAGCTTTATAATTAAAAGACAAACATCCAACTAAAAATAAGTGAAAACACTTGGAAAGACATTTCTCCAAAGTAGGTAAGAAATGGCCACAGGGGGAAAAAATGTTCAAAATTATTAGTCATCAGATAAATGACAATTGTAGTCACAATATACTAATATATACATTGGAGTGGCTAAAATCTAAGGCTAGATTGACAACACCAAATGTTTGGGAGGGAGTGGAATGACAACTATATCATCATGGTGGCCAAAATCAGGAGCAGCCCAAGTGTCCATTAATAGGAAAATGGACATGTAAAATGATGATTCCATGGAGGACTACTTAGCAATGAAAAAGTACAATTTATAGAGCCATGCGTGAATACAGGCAAATCTCAAACACATGCTGAAAGATGATGAGCGCAAAACACTGCTCACTGTAGGAACACATGCATATGAAATCCCAGAGAGGCAAAACTGATCTAGATATGAGAAACAGAATGTCAGAACAGGGCTTGCTTCTGAGGGATGGAACTGACAAGGGGCATAGGACTTTCTGGAGTCATAAAATGTACACTAAAAATCTCAAAATCTCACTGCCAGTTTAGCCAAAATGAATCCATTTCTCTGCTTGAATCCAGGTATCAATATTATAGCTCCTCCCTGCCCAGATACCAAGTGACACTGGTGAACTGGAAGATTTGAGAAATATTCTCACTGAAGAGTTAGCATTTCTCAATTTTGTCACCAAGCAGTAATTTAATTTTATAAATTGGAATTATAAAATACTTATTTGAAGTGGATTCCGTTTACATAATCTCAAAACAACAAACAGTGCTACTATTTACATGAGAATAAGGTTAAAGATTCCTCCCAGCACTAAAAGAAGTGCTTCTCTCTGAATATACTTTGCTTGCTGGCTGGCTGAGGAATACATAACTATTAGGCTTCTAATTTTTGCTTTAGCTGCCAGGAAGTTCAGAGCCAAGTTCAGTGCTCAGTTTAGTGATTAGCACCTTAGCCCCCTGATATATTAATTTTTTTCTGGGACAGAGGGTGTAAAAGGTGGTATTATAGTATCCTGTTCATATTGTGAACCACTTTAAATCATCTGGGGAAAATAGTGACATATAAAACACATAAAATGCTGGCCAGTTTGACAAAATCAAATATTTTTTCAGTCCAGATATAAACATATCATGCTTCTTTTATCAAAAATAGTTGGATTAGGAAGGATTTTTACTGTTGCTTAAATGAGCCTTCTGCAAAAGGTATGTCACTACCCAGCCAAATAAATGATCTAATGATGTAAAAAAATCATCACTTTAAAATACAACTTACTGATAGGGAAACACTTCACTTATATCTAATTGTAAGGGTTAGACTTGAAGAACCAATGTAAAAGTACGGAATATGCATGTTAAGAGTCCCTCATGCATCATAGATGGCATGAGAAACTTAAGTGCACTTCATTACATTCTTAGGATAAAGGAAGAAACCAGATCAGTACACAAATGTGCTCACTGTTACTTTTCTGCAATAACTAGTGTCGGCTGCCTTTATTTTTTATCAGCGGGATAGGATATCTTCTGCCCCTTCTCATTTAACAAAGCCATACAACCTTGGACCTAAGGAAAAAATAAATTGTCTTTATTCCCAGAGGGAATATTCTAATGTAGCATTAATCAAAACAAAATGAAACCCAACCAACCCCCTCACCTGAGCTGCTTCACTGTTCATGGATCCCATCAGCTTGTCCTCTTTTGGCACTCTTCTCCATGTGGCCAAGGACTCAGCACTTCTCTCACTGTGAACTCTTTCTGCTGACTTTTCTTGCATCTGACTAACTTGCTTTGTCGCAGCCTTTTGTGAATCAACCTGTTGGAGGGAAGTAATGATTTATTATGAATTTTTTTGACATTTCAAATTCTTTAAAAAAAATCCTAAACTTGCCACACTATAACAAAGACAGAAAGAGGGAAGCAACAATGAACATCCCTGGAAAAATACTGTGGTAGCAAGATCCAGACCCTTTCTCATCAATGGGACAAGAACAATTAAAATTAATGTCACTGTTAGGCATTCTTTAGAAATTATCTCTATAGATAACTTGCTTACTGAAAACCGGCATTTTTTTTTTTTTCTGGAAAATTGTCACATTTTTCACTGCATGTGAATTCATTATTAACCTTTGCTGGGGTGGATCCAGTATATCTTTGTAGTTTAATTTCTTATTAATTAAAATCTTAGTTTTCTCTAGTTGAAGTGAGTCTAATTAATGTGAGAGTAGAGAAGGAGATGCTGCTGCTCCTTGCTTTTTGCAGGTAGTTTAACCTGTGAGCAAGATGAGTAACGGTTCATGTCATCTAGTACAGTGTGCCAGTACCAGAGGTTAACTTCTGCAACAAGCTTGCTGTCTCTAAGGTTTGTCTTTCACACCATGGTGCTATCTGGGGGATGGCTGACTCTCAATAACCTTGAAGAGACACAGAAATAGAAGGGCAGATCCTACAATACAGCTGGAAGATTGAAAGCTACGTGAAGGTCCTTATGTGAAGTATTTGTTCAGCAGTTTCATGTTTACAGCAGCTGAAAGTGCCATCACCTTTTTTCATGGGTTAAATAGGGAGCAGAAGACAGGAACAGCACAAAGGGAAATAATGGAGTAGCCAGTGCCAAGACAGAGAATAAATTACATTGGCTGGGCAAACAGAGCCTTAATTTGTAGTCTCTCGATTTTTAGCTTCTATTGCCAAGTGTGTTCATTCCATCCCTTTAAAATATGCTGGTGTTTTGTGGCTAGCTCTAAGTTGTCACAACACCATTCTTTATTTCCACCTCCTCCCGGATCTCAGCTTATCAAAGAATGGCAAAACTACTGCCTTTCAGTAACCTGCAAATTGGAAATGTTTCCTAATCACTCAGGGATTCTTTATTTCACCACTCAACCATCTCAAACTACTGGGAAAATTGATGGGTAACCATCTTCTGAGCCACTCTTCCAATGACGTCATCTTGGTAATAAATGTACTATCATACCTCTAGTGAGAGACAAAGGGTCTCCTGAGGTGTTGCACACTGATCCTCTGAAAAGACTGGCTTAGTAAACATTGTGAAAATGTGTTCTGTATTATAAAGAATTGAGATATTTCCCCTCCATCTTTACTGAAATATAATTGACAAATAAAAGCTATGTATTTAAGGCACATGCTATGTTTTGATATACATATACTTTGTGAAACTGGCAAAGTTAAGATCATCAACTTGTGATAACACATGGTATTTGTCTTTCCCCCTCTGGTTGATTTCACATAGCACAATGTCCTCTTCCACATTGTTGCAAATGGCAGGATTTCTTTCTTTATGGATGGATAATATTCCACGCACACCATTTTTCTGGGGGAAGAGGGGTACTGGAGGTTGAACTCAGGGGCACTCAACCACTGAGCCACATCCCTGCTCCTATTTTGTAGGTTTATTTTAATTTTTTTTAGAGACAGGGTCTCACAGAGTTACTTAGCACCTTGTCGTTGCTGAGGCAGGCTGTGAACTCGTGATTCTCCTGCCTCAGCTTCCTGAACCACTGGGATTATAGGTGTGCACTACTGTGCCAGGTTACCACATTTTATCTATAGATTTATTAGTAAAACCATGTTCTTTCTATACCTTAGTTATTGTAAATAATACTATAATAAACAATAAACAAAATGTACTTAGTGAAGCAAGTGCTGCAATAAATTAAAAATAGGTACTGCAGAGACCTCTAAGACATGATTATTTCACTTCCTTTGGAAATGTACCCAGAACTGAGATTAGTTGAAATATCATTGAGGATTTTAGTACCTCCTGTATGCTAAGCATTTTAGGTACCAGTTTTCTCACCAGGAGCCTCTGACATAAAAGTAAAATATATTCAGTTCTCTGTGATGGTTCCTGGTGCACATACTGTCATTGGTTGGATGGTTAGGCTTCATTGCCATGAACTCTTCTAGATGATAAACAAACAATATCCAGTGTATGGGATATTTCTAATTCTAGGGAAACTTAAAATGATGAGAGAAAAGTGGGATGATTATGTTTAATTCTTAATTGTGAACAGAGTATAACTTTCTGTTTCTCAAGGATATGAAAATACAGAAAACAGCTCAGGCACTCCACATATTCAAACCAAAGAACACTATCCAAATACGTGCCATTTTCAAAAAAGTTGCTATTCAAAATAAAGTAGATTTTATTTAATTTTCCATTGAAAATTTGTACTGTTTTCTACAATCAAGCATACTTCTAGACTCCTAAAAAATCAATAAAAATGTGCTTCTGATTAAGAATTTGTATTGCCACTTTTCTCATATACATAAACTAAATGGGAAAACAAATTAATAGAATTATTTTGAGAATTAAAGCTCAGGAAAGAATTTTGAAAATTACTATTACTAATAATACACCTTGGATTTGGTGTGGAAAACTCAGATTTAGGGTAAATGAAGGAACAAACTTACTGCCTGAAATGCAGGAGAGCTTGAACATTTTTACTCTTCTACCTTATTAAAGATGTGAGGAAGAATGAGTGGCTCATTATGCCCAAGTGTCTACACCATTACAGTATGGATTCAGGCACCTCAATAAGGAGAGACATATTGATAAAACTAATAAAAGGATCTACCAGTTCTTGAAGTAGATTATCCAAGGGTTGAATTTGGACCTTCAATAATACTATTTTCCAATTTGCTTTGACATTCTCATCTGGGAATTCTAGAGTTTTAGTTCACCTCAATAAGTGTTCATACTAAAATATGGTTTTCTTCATTGAATTTTGAACATTATATTCCCGTGGGGAATTGGGGTACATTAGCTCATTGTGGAGACCATACTTTCCAGGAACATGGCCCTGAGTTCCGTCTATTGGATGTGTATGCAAGTGCATACACACACACATACATACATACACACACACACACACACACACACACACACACACCTCTGTGGGTAGCATAAATAGACTCCAGCAGCCCTGATGATAGAATCTTCTAATTTGATTGACAGTGTGACCACAGGAGCTGCCAGAATTACTAGCAAGTGACACCAGCTATACATACCATGATTTTGATTGAGGCAAATACCCCAAAAGATTTGCTTTTCAAGAAAAAAAAAAACTATCAATTTCTTTACTATCTTGACAAAACTTCATTTCCAACTGAACTATAGTAATAGTATTTGAGGACTTCAAAAGGAAGCCTTGAATTACTGGGAACAGTTTATGATACCTAGGAAAATCTATTAGAAAAATATCTCATTTTGCTTTGCAAAAAGATGTCATAAGTGTGCTGCAATTCTTATTAGACTCTAACCCAAACGTTTTTTATTAAAAAGGCTAAATTTTCCTTAGTGTAAGTTTCAAATTTTTTGAATGAAAGGACATTCATAACTTCTTCCCTTTGAATAATGAATCATAGAAACATTTTATTTATATCTGTATTCCTCTTTGGGTCCAATGATTTCTTTTTAAGTATCTTTGTAAAAAAAAATACAAGTGCAGAGTTTATTCACTAGTCTGTTAACTAATTACAACAATCCACATACAGAGTAACAAGAAATATTTTATAATAATAAGAGGATTTTATGACAAAAGAAAAACTTGGGGCCATGTGGTTGATTTCATTCTGGCTCTAAATCATTTTTGTTATAGAAACAATCAACTGTGGAAATCATACTACACTTGTATCATTTGCAGGAATTAAGCACAGGATAGTTTATATTGTTATACTTTGCATTTGGAAATTTCCAGGAAACTGTATTTTATACTATCATTAAATAAATTTGTGCACAATATAAAGTCATTAATAATTAAATACTGATCTGCTGTGAAATATATCTTAACATCTATACATTGGTCTGATCACACTGTTAACCAAAACTAAGGTCTTAAGAATGTTATTCTTAAGTTATTAAAGTGTTTTCTTTTTTACTCATAACCAAAGTGTTCTAATCAAAAGTAATAAAGTATTTTTTATGGAGCTCACTGGCAAAAATGTTTTATATTCTATTCTCTGTATATAAAAATGGTTTCATAACAAACACCCTTTGAATCTGATGAAACTGAAAATTCTGGTGGATAATAATCAGAGTTTTATATCAGAGGATATAGTTATTGGTTTTTAAAATGGCTTTTTTATATTTCAATTAAGTTTATGAAACTGAAAAACTACAAAAAAGGAAAAAAACTCTACTTAAATTAGTGTAGATTAAGTGGTGACCATTACTGCAAGGGAAATACTATGTCAAGGAAATGGCTCTTGGAAAAGTGATAAAAATACAAAAGTCAATAAAACTGTTAAAATAAGTCTCAGTAATTACCAAGATCAAAATCCAGTGGCTTTTTATTAAACATGAACTTTTGTTCTGCCTTCTGCAATACGTAAATAGTGCTGACAATTGGTTTGTGAGGCACTTGCTACAATAAAATGTAATTGTATCATGAGAGAAAGGTGACAATCAGGAGATCATGAAAAAATTACATATTCTCACTGGTAGTTAATTAGCCATGCAAAACCTCCTCAAACAGATATTCTCTTCTATTAGGAATGATTACTATGCAGGCCTACAGATGTCAATACCACAGTCATTCAAATACTTCTTTTCCTACTAATTGAAGGTTGTAAAGCTCTGGTGCCAAGGTTTTGCTTCCAAAGAGCTAATTTATGACTAGAAGGATATTTTATGTCTTCAGTTGCAGCAGCTACAAAATTCAGCAAATCAGAACCATCTGTGCACTGATACTTGACTCACCATTCATCTCGCAGCCTATCAGTCACATTAGTTTGCATCCTGCATTCTTGGCTCATGAACACTTGTGATGATCCAAAGTTCATAAGAAATATTAAAAATGAATGGCATCCTGACCTTACCTTATTGTACATGCATCAGGAAAAAAAAATGCCCTTCACATTTTTTTTTTTTTTTTTTGCATGTGGACAGAGTCAAGAAAGAAATGGATATTTAATTACCTGTCCAATAATATTGCTTACAGTAGTCTCAGGCCTATGCCGAGTGTAAAGATTGAACATTTTTTTAAATTTTTAAATCCTAATTCTTTGTATCAAGTTCTAATCCTTTTTTCTTTTTTAAAGAATGAAGCAAAGGAAGATGGCTGAATAAAGGAGGAGGCTTGATAGCTCTTTGTAAAAAAGAATCATTTGAAAGGATTGAAATATCAACCAATACAAATAACATCTAAGAATATTATCCAACACTAAATTATGGCTAAACTGGTAGGCAAAAACAAAGGGCAAAAAACTGAAGAAAACTCAAAGAAAAGAAGCAAATAAAGGCTCTCATGAATCAAGTCTGATCAGACATCAGGATGGCTTCATTTCCTTCACAGGACACAGCAGGCTACAGATCCTACACTAAGGTCAACCACCTCCTTGGTGCTGAGTTAGGGGGAACAGGAATTAAATATAATGAGCAAAGAACTGAGTTGTAAACAACTTCATTTGATAGAAAAGTTTTACAGAGACAGTCCCAAGATTTTTACTTACTTTTTTATTGGGAGGAGAATACACACGTGTCCTCTGGCCTTCAGTGGAAAACTCCAGTGGTCCTAAGGGTATTCCACCAGGATTCAGAATTTTCTTGAGCATTTGATAGTCTGGCTTTTCATTGTAAGCTAAACTATAAACACATGCTAAAAATTCAGCTATTTCACCTGTGAAGTATTAAATTGTTTACATGTAATTCATATTGGCAAGATTAGCAAAACCTCAATAACCTTAAAAATCTTTCTATTAAGTTCTCTCTTGTACATATATCCTCATTAAACTAAAAATGAACAATCCAATAAAGACCACTTTTTAAATGATATTAAAAAATGACTTAAATATACCTACCTACAGATTTGACTTAATGGGATAAACCTTTTGCTGTTATGTTTACAGTCATCTAATCTTATGGGAGGAAGCAAATTTTAATATCATGTAGCTACTAAGGACTATACAAAAAGTATAATATTTCAGACTTGCTTCATACATTGCTTTATTTTGAACTTTAAAAATTCAGTTAAAAACCAATGTAATTTTTTATTAGCTTCCTGACTTCAAAAGGAAAAAAAATCAGTGAAAATTTTAATTGAAGATTTCATTTTTGAAATTGTAACAAAATATTATAGAAATAATCTTGAGTTCCATGTTTTTAGCAAGGATTCAATTCAGACTGCACAAACCCTCCCTCAAGTCCTCCATACCTAGCTAGCCAGGTACAGTCACAACACAGTCTTGATTTTAGTTCAGAAGGATAGGATAAGGAATTATCAACTCTTATTTTTTCTCTAAAATAAAACATATTCACATGGTTATCCTCCATCCCCTAAAAAGTTTGTGGACTACCAGATTTCATTTACATTTTTTTTTATTTTTATTTTTTCAGTACTGTGGATGGAACCTAAGGCCTCACACATGTTAAACATGTGCTACCACTGAACTATACCTTTCAACCCAATAGCTTTTAAATATAAGTAGCATTAGTAACCAAAAATTACAAACATAGCTGCATCAAATTATTTCTAGTTTGCATTTTTGGTTTTGGTAGAGGTTAAATCTAAAATTGAGATAGAAGTAGTGGTAATATCAGATACTACTGAAAAACTGGCAGACTTTCATTTGTTCATAGAGCTGTTTAGATATGCCTTTCCCCTTCAAAAGATATTACTGACCCAAACACGAATATCATTTAATCTCTCATTTAGTTGTTTATGCACCACAATTGGAAAATGTGGAAGTAGTCATGAGAGGGCAAGACTGGTTTCCTAGTAATCCTTCCCTTCCCCTCCAGGCCCACTCCACTCAAGGGGAAAACTGCAGAGGCATGGGTTTCACTTCCAATAGGGAAAAATTCCAAAAGCTATAGTTATCACCCCTTTCTCCCTATTAAAGTGAGAGTGACCACTTTATAGACTCCAGAGCTATTTTCATAAACAAAGTTAATGTGGCCAAAATGAGAACTCTAGGCTCTGCCTTTTTTTTTTGAACCTGGACAATTGAGCAATTACACACTACATTTTTTCTTTTTCTATTTATGAAATGCATCAACCTGTGCTATCTAGCATTTGGTCAAACACATCTCTCTTAAGTAGCAAATGCTGCTGTTTTATCATCACATTTATAATAGGTTCCTGAAACCCTGGGGTAGGAACATCTAATTCCTAAAGGAATGATTTAAAAAAAAAAAAGATTGAATTTCATTCACTACCATTTTAATGGAATTATTCAGTTGTTCTTTGGTCTTTAAAAGTGGTAAGCCAAGTATGGTATATATTACAATTCTGTTAACCAGAATATCCCAAATGGAGAAGAGAGCTGAGTTTGTGGGAACAAATCATTGTTGTAAGACAATGGAAACTCCTGGCACTCCACCAACTGATAGCAGCTGTGCTGCAAAGCCTTCATGGGACTGAGGTTTGGAAAAATGAGGTACCAGTGAGGTAGGAGAGGGATAAAATGAAAAGAGCCACTTCTATTATAAATTATTATTATAAACCTGAAGCTTAGACTATCATGATGTAGTACTGATTTAAATGTTAGCCTTTCAAGATCTGGATTTATTGTATTAAGTACATTTTTTAATTTACTAGCATATTTCTAGAGCTATAAAACAAAATGCTTTGAATAGGATGAAATTATGATATTCTTGAATCACCTGCTTTTTAAGCTAGTGAAATATTAAGTATCATTACTGACTATCATTTCAAAAGATAAAAACTTTTGAAGTTATTATTACACTGGGTTGGACATGCATGCTGCAAACCTCTTGACTATTTTATTTAATAAAACATCTTGGTAGTAAATGCTTTGCAAGGCCGTTCCTTTTTCATAGCTGGGCTTCTTCTAAGCACAGCCTCCCAACTTAAGAGAATGTCACTTAATATTCAACATTGTGTGCTTTAGGAATAGAAATCTGCATTTTATAAAAGCAGTATAGACTCGAATAAATGGCTTGTACTAAGGAACCAGGCGTGCCTCCTATCTAAATTTCTCATGTGATTCAATCTTAATTTATCTTTAATGAAAGAAGCATTTATCTTGAACAATCTAGAGTATCTGAACTTTCTTTTCCAATCCAAACCTAAAGGACATATAATTTGAAAAATAAATAAAAATATCTTTTTTTTTGTCTCATTGAGTAAAACAAACTCTATGACTTGGCAAAAACCCCAATTTAAGAATATTAGCCAAAAATGAATATTATCATTTTGTTCAAAGCTATTTCACATAGTCACAGAAACAAAAGTTTTATCTTGTAACCCATCTCCCCGAATAAGAGAGAGTCTTTCCTATTTGGCACCCTTCATCAGAAGAAAAGTACCACAGAATGGGAAAGACAGAAGACTCACATGGGGAAAGATGTAAAACTTAGAAAAGAGAAATGGGAAGCAGAACTGGACCGTTTCTCTTTCATTTCCTTTACAAACGAAAATTTTGGTTTCTAGTCAAAGAAGGGCTGTGAATATAAGTTTAAGATGACTTAACTCTACTTTTCAACTCTCAAATGGGCACTGATGCTACGTGACCTTAACTAGAGGTTCGGTGTAGAAATCTACTCTGAGAAATCAGTTAAAAGCTAACCTTGACATTGCCCGATGTAAACAGAGATTAAGATACATTTTGCTAATCTGACTCTAAGAAAAAGCAAGTGTGATTGCAGAGCTGGTTGGTTCTTTCACATAAAAAAAAAACTGAACTGTAAAATAAGTACTAAATAATGTGTCATGTATCCATAAAGAAATGACAGAAATCTGGGTAATTCTGAGTTGACTTACTATTTTATACTGATAATATTGTCAATTAAAAAACTCCAAAAAGTTCTGTATGAACTTAAAAAAGAAAATCCTTTGTCAAATATACCTCCAAATTCCAAGATCAGATACTTTGCTCATCAAAAAATTTGCCAGTTAGGTTAGGGTGTAACCCAGGTCTACAAAGCATTCCAGTGTTTAATGATGTGTTTTTTTAAATAATTGATGAAAAGTAGTCTTTCCTTAGGTTGACTTTATCTTCTTTCAACAATACATAGAGAAGCAAACTAGAAAACCTTAATCCTAGAAAAACCAGATGCAGATGATGATTTAACCTGTGCATGATTCTCAAAATATGTATTTTAAAAATGCAACTGACAGAGGCTTGAACTCCACCTAAATAGTATCTTACAGGGTCCTTGTGTTCTAATGTCAGTGATGACCTAAACATTCTCTTCTCTAGCAACCTATCTGTAACCCTGAGGAGTTTCTTCCCACCCTGTGCGAACAGGAGTAGGTGAGTTAAGCAAAAACTACAAACAAGAATGACAAATGTGGTGACCTGAAAATCACAAGATAAAGCAGAAGTTATCATCCGACTTACAGCAACTGCTTCCAGATGGAGCCCACTTCAGCACTGACCCAGGCAGCTCATCCAACAGACTAAAACAAACAGAGGAAGACACAGTGAATCTGCGTCCAATTCTGTGTTCACTGTTTTAACTAGAAAACAAAACTGTAATTCTATCTTGGTAGGTCACCAAAATTATGACTTTCATTGGTGTTTTTCACCCACCTGTAATAGATTGGAGGATACATAAAAGTGAAGGAGATCCCTTCACTTTCACTACCCAATTTTATACAATCACCTAGAAACTAAACTATGTAGAATTATAGTATGAATGATTTAATTAATTAAAGTATATATATATACACACACACACATAGGCATACACATATACACGCATACACATTTACACATATATACCCACACGCATATATAAACATACATACATATACACACATGCATATACATATACACATACATACATATACATACATATATAAATTCAGAAGTAGGGGTATTATGATTTTTTTCTTAAAAACAAAGGAAAATCATATAAAAATATATCTGGATTTTGAGGACATTTTTTCCTCAGGTATTTACTATTGGAGAGGCATATATTACTTATTCATGTATATTGTTCTCCATTGGGCAGTATTTTATGCTATCCTAAGATTAAACTGGTTAACAAGAAATTCTTGAAAAAAAATTATAAGCACTTTCCCATGTTTTAGGCTAAATAAGCACAACTCTCTTAAGTTGTTTTTGGCACAAATATATAAATATTCAACTAAAATTACTGAAAATGAGTGAATAATTCACAAACTCAGGCAAAGGCAGAATAGCAGCAATAAATGCACCATTTTAATTTCATCCTATCTTGGGGGAAACAAAGGGGTTAAGAGAAGTATAATGTTATGGTTGAATATACAATCATGCCCTTATGAAGATATTCCATGCTATCCCTTCTTAATAAGTTTAATAAATAATGACTATGTATTACAAACCATAAGAAGTTTGAAAATGTTTAAAATGTTAAACACTGAAATGTTAGAATTCAGTTTATCTGAGTTATAAACTTCACAATGTAAGTTTACTGGCCTACAGGTTTACATTATTAATCAAACCACAATGAAGGTATATTAACATATAAGAGTTCCCCAAAATGTAAATGGAGGTTATGTTTGACTTATTAAAACCTTGAGTTTTATATGAAACCTTAATATTCTGAGTATACATGTGTAGATATATTCATTATGGATCCTACAATGAATGCATCTATATATACATATTGACACAAACTAAAACAAATCATTAGTAAGTCCTCCTGAAAGTAAAACATGCATATACTCATTCAAATTAAAATGCTAGCCTTTGAAATAAAGTACATTATTCAAATTAGGTAAACTGAGTTGAAAAATTGGATATAAAAATGCCCATGCATACCCATTATTGTTTTTTTTTTTTTTTTTGTACTAGGGATTGAACCCAGGGACTCTTAACCACTGAGCCACATCCCCAGCTCCTTTATATATTTTATTTTGAAACAGGTTCTCACTAAGTTGTTAGGGCCCCACTGTTATTGAAGCTGGCTTTGAACTCGTGATCCTCCTGCCTCAGCCTCCCCAGCCACTGGGATTATAGGCATGTGCCACCATGCCTGGCTATTATTTTATTAATAATAATAATAATAATAATATTATTGTAATTGTGCTCTGACTTGACACATACATTGGAGACCATCAGTTATATGAGGATTAATACAGACACATCAATTACCACAGTATATAACTGATTAGATGGTTCTAATATTTACTTATATGAATGTGTCAATTTTGGGTAAGGCACTAGGATAATCGAGATTCCAAGTAAAAAAATATTTCACAATATGTCAGTATTTATAAATATCAGCTGTATTATTGTGAATCTGCAGCAGTCTTTCTTCCTTCAGAACTAATTCTACTCTGAATTTGAAGATTGATTTCTATGGATAAGCTACCCCTTTTAGTACACTTCTGTTGTGACTTGGCCTATTTAAAACTTAGCTGCCTTTTCCAAATGTGATATTGTATCTACAGATAACTGCAGCATATCTTAGTATATAATGAAAGTCTGGTTACTCTGTGCCACATCCAATTGACTTTCGTGGGCCTGACCAGTAAGAGAATTGTAAAATAGTAACATACTCTAAGTTTGACCTAATTCTTTTGCTAACAGAATCAGGTAATAAAAATTGAATGTAGAATATTAAAAATGTTTGTGGCTACAAGATTATCTCATATAAATGGCTCACATAAAATTTTTGTTTCTTCCTTAGGCAACAGAACATCCTCTGGAACAGGAATAAGAGGTATATTGGTCTCACCTTAAAGATAAAAGCCCAAACTGTCCCATTTCACATTGTTGCTCTGCACAGTTAACATCAATCACACTGAGTTCAGACTACTTTTATACACTTGTACAATGCTAATTTGAAAATATTCTTCTTTGAAAACACCACCACCTACAATCTAAGCTCTGGAAAACACCCTGTAAAGGAATGGATATTTCACTTTATATTTTGCATTGCAATTCAAGTACATGTGACTTTATAGGTGTTATCTTAATGCATTTTATGTTTGTTTGTTGTTAAAAGTATTTTTCAATTAAAGAAATGTACTTGGTTGTCATAGTGGATGAATGGCAATCCTGAGATATTAGCTCCCTTTACTGTATCCCTTCAGACCTGTTGTAGTAAAGGATGGAATGCTTAAAAATTTGTACTTTGTTTTAGCAGTCTGGACAGCCACCGGGTCCTTCAGGTTCTGTTCCCAGGGAAGTTTCCCACATGACCACCGCAGCATGCAGTAGCCGAGGATTTCAACGTCACTTCTTCTGGACAGGGCTACAGGAGTAAACATTAAGAGGGGGGATAAGTAAGTCCTTGAGAAAAAGTGAAATCTTTGAGTGAACTACTATTGATGAAATATGGAAAAGCCAAATAGGAGAAGTGTTTTGTTTGTTCAGCTGGAGCAAAACTTAAAACGCCCAGGCGTTTGGCCCCAGTCCACAGACAGGCAGTGACTTGTTGCTGCTGAAAGTCAGGGTCAGTTTCCTCACCTCCTCCAACTTCATCTTTCCTTAGTCTGGCCTGTCACATGAACTTGATCCCCATGGCCTCTGACATGATCCAGACAACCCATAACCCGGCACCAACACTTTCTCAAAGAGCCAAGCAGTAAAACAAAGAAATAAATGTCTGCAGCTAAATTGCTAACATATGTTCCAGGAAGTCCATGGGGTCTGCATTGGTCATGCAGAGACCCTTTGAGTGCAGACTAAACACTGATGGCCTTTCCTGTTTTACCCACACTGGTGGCAGCATTTGAAATTGGAAGAATATGACAAAACTGCCATCTAGTGTGCAGTCTTAAACAGGCTTGTCTGGGGATTTTTCAGTTACATGAAAGTATAATTAAAATAGGTCCACTGCTTTGGATGCACAATTCTACAATGTTACAGATATTATCTTATAATTAAGCAGCTCTAAGCTAAAATTCTAACCCCAGATCCTGGAAAGAAATCTAAAGGTGAGATAATGGATGGGTCCACGGGAGAGAGGTGGTGGGGAGTGAGTGTGAAGCTACATAGAGGTTCCCCAAATTTAATACAAGATGGCTTTTCATTTAAAAAAATACACTCAAAGAACATTTTCATGGCCCTGTAAATATCATTTATATCAAATCATTAAATGCTATAAAACTAATGTCATCATGATTTTATATACCTGTGTTAAAGTGCCTCTTATCAAAAGACGGACAATGAAACCTAAGAAAGGTGTCAAACATAATTGATACTTGTTAACAAGTCACTGGAATAATGATTGCAACATCAGCAAATACCCATAAAATAAACTCATTTTTAACAACCATTTCAAACTGTTATAAAAACAATAGACTAGTATTTATATTTCTACCACTACTTGAATGTTCATCTGTGTAAGAATAATATAACCTCCCAAGACCAATATGTGACTGTTAAACCTGCTGTAAACAGGTATCCTGTTTTATTTTCTTTCATTAAAAAACTCTGAAAAGTCACTCAGTAAACTTAGTTTTTAATTTAAAAAGTCATCTACTAAGAACAATGATGCCATCAGGTTGCAACTACTTTTGGTTACCTTACGTAAGTAGTTATAAAAGCAGAAGACGAGATCAGCTCTTACACGTACTCTATCTTAACTGCTATTAGAGTATTGGATTATTAAAGGCCCTTCAATCCGGAAGAATGTTACAGTCCCATGGGTACCATTTACTTTCTGCACAAGCTTCAACAATGTCCTAATGCAAGACTTGGCTCTTGTATTAAAATAAAAACACAATCTCTACCATGCTGTTCTACAGTGATTTCTTTAGTAATAAATCTCCCATTAATAATGGAATGGTTCCATTTGTACAGATGTGTTCACAAGTCTCTTTTCCATTATGGCAATTCCCGATTACCACCACTTAAAAAATGTTCACATCCTCTAATTTTCAAAAAATGATATTTTGGCACCTGTTTGGATGATACAGACTACAAGAGGCCCTTTGAGGAAAAACATTCAGAATTAAAATGGAATGAACCTTCCCAGCCACTTCCCCCCACCCCCCAACTGAGGGATTAATTGATATGAAGCTGTAAGTAATGACAAGTCATTTAGATTTCTGAAGCCAATCTTTCATAAACTGGTCTTCATTTAAAATAGCCCTTTGAGAGTTAACTTTACTTCACTATTATAGTTTTTGGTCTTACCTAATTAAAATACATTATCACATATTCCATTCTTTCACTTATTTTCTTTCACTGCACATACACATTAATAACAATGGCTTAGCATTCTACCACTGTTTCCACTAAGTTCTATAAAAATACACATATTATTTAAAAGAACATCTAACAGTCACCCTTTTCTACTAGTAAAGATAAGAGCATGAAGTATTTCTGAGTATCTCTCCCTTACATTCCCTTCCAGAAAAACAGACTAAACAACTTGTTTTAGGAAGCTAATGTTTACTTTCCATCTACCATAGAGTAATATCTGCTAAGTTAATTTTAAAATTCTAGAAGACAATATTAGAATCTGTGTGTACCACTTACATGCAGAACTAGTCATCACTGAAAAGGACTATTGATATCTAACTATAAAAGGGTTTTGAGCATTGGAAGTACAGCTCAGTGGTAAGAGACTTATATAGAATGCACAAGACCCTGGGTTCAATCCCTAGCACTGGAAAAACTAAAAATCTTCTAACTTGAAAGTTGCTTCTTTTATTACAGAATTTAAAAATGTATTTAAAAACATGCTAAGTGAAGCAGTAAATGGAAAGAGCCTTAGACTAGGAATTCATAGAGAAGAGATCTACCTCCAGCCTCCACCATTATTACTTTTTTAGTACTAAGATTCAAAAATGCCAGGTGATAGATTTCTTTTAACATCTTTTCATTCACTCAGAAAATATATTATGAATTGTTTTCTGAGTCATATATTTGCATAATTGTAATACATAAAGTTCTTTGACTACACTTGATAATTAGCATAATTATTAATAGTAAGCTTTCATAGATTTCAAAAAAAATTAAAAATTTACTATTTTATGTAAATGCAATTTACTTATAGTGAGACTATTATTAATAAAAGATTTTTCCTCCAAACTTTCTCAATTTAGTTTCTAAATGTTATTTGGCATCTGATGTTTACTGAGCTTACTAATATGCAACAAGATAAATTAGTCTTTTCAGTCTAAGTCTGTGGTGCTCTCAAATGTTCAACATTTCAAAATGATAAAGCATTGCCAAGAGTAATAACCAAAAATTAACAAAGAACAACAACAAAAAAACCCCAACAACAACAACAACAAAAACACAGAATACTGGGGGTATAGCTCAGTGGTACAGCACTTGCCTAGCAGGTGCAAGGCCCTGGGTCTGATCTCCAGCAATAGAAAAAGAAAAAAAAAAAAAAAAAGGCCTATGTGAGAACTTAGAATTTATTTCAATGAATTAGAATCTGACCAAACTTTCCTATGTACCTACATGAATACACAACAGTGAATCTCAACATCCTGCACATCCATAAGACTAGGATCCTAATTAGAATAAGATATACTCTATGTTTGTATAAATGTCAAAATAGACTCCATTGTCACGTATAACTAAAAGGAACAAATAAAACATATAAACCATAGAGAATAAAGCATGACATGCAGCAAGTTAAAAAAAAAAAAAAAAAGAATGCAGAACCAATAAAAACAATTGTTGTGCTGCTACTGTGCCAGGTACTCTACCTGCTTTTTTATTATTGCATTGAATCACTCGAACAGTGTAAAATATTATTAACCATACTGACAAAAAAAAAAAAAAGAAGCTAAGAGAGGCTAAATAATTTGTTCAGTATCAAAGAGCAAAACTGGATGGAGCTCAACACTGAAGTTCAAGTCTTTCAGAATCCAAAGTCCATGCTCAATCTAAGAATTCTTTGCCTCCAGAATTAATTTTAACATTATTCAAATAGCATTATTTACACTACTGAAACAGGCAATTTAACTTAAAGCACTGAAAGACATTAACATAAAGAAACATGCTTTGGTCATAAACAAGCCACAGATACCAAGATCTAAGCTGCATCCCTAAGTTTTATAAAAGGATAGTTGAATGAAAAATTATTTCTTTCAAGCTACTTCACTCTGGTAAAGAAGGATCTCTAATTTAGAATATTTATTTATAAAGTGTTAAATGGTCTTTCCAATTGTACAAAAACAACAGAGAGACCACTTTTGAGAACTGGTCCTCAAAAGACAAACTGGAGTAAAATTCACCAATAGGAATGAAAGTGAAAAGGCAAAGTTTAAGTGTTAACCACCCTCCCCCAAAATGGGTCTGATTATTTGCCTAAGGGACTTTCTGTTTAGTTTTATTTCTTAATATAGTAGCATCATGGAATATGAAGAGAAACAGGGATTGGTAGAAAATAAAATGAACTTGAAAATGTTTGGGATCAAATGCCCAAAATATGAATATATGTAACCAGACATGACAATATGAAAGCAGAAAACTGCTGATAAGATGCTCCTTGACAAACTGAATAGTGATATATGAAGGACAAATTTAAAGTTTGTTCTTAGTTTTCTAACGGATAACTTATATAATTCAATATTTTGTCCATTAGAACGTACAAAGAGCTACAAAATATTATGGTAACCACATTTACTGTAGTTTCAAAAAAGATATTAGGAAAATAGAATATAATAAATAATATTTCAGATAAAATACTGAACCCAGGTCTCTATTTTTCCAGTATCTTTTAAGTTTTAAATTACGTTTCCTCATGAAACCCTACTACGTGAAGATTAAGAAAAGCCATTCAACAGAGCAGAGATAGTTTACATTTGGCCATTGCATAGTCTTTAACAAAAGAGTTCAATTAAAAAGTCAAGATGTATGTTAAGACTTTAAAAGTCATGTGTGAATGTAAACCAATGGTTATATACCACAGAGAAGCAATAATCTTCATTATTGTTTATACATTAGCCAGACTATTTAGAGCAGTCAAATTTACCTACACAGTATATATTTTTGTCAACTAATGAAATAAGGTAATACCAATATTTGATTGCTTACCTTTATACTTTATAATAGGAAAATGAGATTTCTTTTTTGAATTAGTATTTGGGAAGTTAAGTATTGTGCAAACCATGTCATTTTCCTAAGTTTGGTAACATGAAAATACATTCTCAGTTTATTTCACATGTATTTTGTAAGTTGGTGCAAAATGAAAGGAAGCCAGGCAAGAAACAACACCAGACTTGGATTTCATATACTGTAGCAATTGGCAAAAAAATTTTTAAAAAGTTAATATATCTGACACTGAATATATTACATAAACAAATGGACATTTGAAGTACAATTTAGATATCATATTTTATGGTCATCAATGATGTTGAATTAAAAGAGGTATTATACACTCAATGCCTAGGTCTGAAGTATTTTAAAAAGCTCAATATGTTAAATGCAGTATATCTCTAGAGAAATTAGGTATTGACTGCATGCCTCAGTGAGTAGAAAAATCTACAGAAATCCATACCACACATTGATCCAAATATTGCTTTTTAACATTACTAAGAATGTAACAAATTTTAGAATAGTATATTTGACAAAGATATAATTCTCTTTAATTATCAGGCAATGAGAATAAGATATGTCAAATTTATATGTGCTAGTTTCTATGAAGAGTAAAGAAATAATGGAAGAAATAAATACAACATACATTACTTTAATTTTATACTGAATAAAAGCAGTTCAGCCACTTAGAAAATACATTTAGGATACATGAGAGAATTGAGTTTGGAAGAATAACTGAAATGTTTGAAAACATACAGATACAGAAATGTATTATAGTTCCAGGTATAGTTATCTGTCCATTCATCTCTATGCATAATTTTTAATCTATAATAATATGAGCTAATAGCTAAGATGGTTATTTCTTTCCCTCCCTTTATAGCTGAATGAGAAAACACTTAGGTGAAGAGGCTGAGATACTTTTTATACACATTCCTTCATTATAAAAACTTAATCCATACACACACAAAAATGAGCTTTCCCTTCAATTTCTGAATAACCATTAGAAAAAGTAGGAGCAACTAGATAGTCTGATCAGGTTAATAGTCTTTATTGAGTGGCTAACTCCTAAGATAGTTTACATTAAAATCTGAATATTCCCTTGACCTGACCAAACCCAGATATATCGGACACACAGCAAATGTTTGGCAACCAGAAGCTCTACTTTGCAGTAATAACTTTTGTTCTCTGTGCTTTCTTTTGCATTATCTTTCCTCCATATCTATTTGACATCATAGCTGGACTGGCACAGAAGATTTTTTTCCTGAGATTAAGCTACATAGTGGTTGTACTAAAAGTAAACACATGAATATTTATGAACTTGATCTTCTGCATTTACCTACAGGATTTATGGTTCTGTTTATTTTGGTTTCTAAATATGGTTAAATAATTATTACCTAATAATTATTTATACAATGCTGAACTGAAATGTTTTATTTTAGAATATTAAATATAATACCTTAAAACACTGTTCAAACACTTGAGAATATCAAATTTTCCATTTTATATACCAGAATAATTTCATATAAAAATTTCATCAAATGTGTGTATACACATGTTCTCATAAACATGAATATATTTATATGTACAAGTAGATACAGATATGCCTAGAAGTTTAAAATATATCATATTTTAAATGCTTGAAGGTAATCTACTATTTAGGAACTCTAGAAAACTATGATAAAAATGAATATTCCAACATAAATCTTTCCAGCAAACACCAAAAATATTTAATGTAGGTTCTTCCCTGAATATTCCTTCCAGAGATACAATATCTTTTTGTGATCATTCTGAATTCAATTTTTCTTCCCCAAGACCGGGAATGGTGAAATCTACTCATCAACATGTATAAGATTTAAGGGAGAAAAAACTTTAAGTGGACTACTGAATAAAAATTTGTTCAAATATTTCATGAAGATAGAACAATGCAAACACAACATTCAGCTATGGAATTAACTGAAGATGATGTTCAGAATTACTACTGTCAAACTTTGGTCAGACCAACAACTAATAACTCTCCTTCCCCTTGTATAAGTACAATAGTTTCTTAGCTATTTTCATACACAAAACCAGACTAATCAGTATCAGTGGCATCAATTCAAATAAGTGGCCTAACCATAAATCAGTATCATTATTAACAAAACTGTACAAATAGTTAAGAATCTGTATGATGAATTTCCATGTGTACCACTATGTAAAAAGTAATTGCATGTTTCTGAAAACTATTAGGTATTGTAAAATAATTCTGGCAAAAGTGAAGAAGAAAACTCATCAGAAGTGAAAGAACTTTAAGCTAAAAAAAACCCCACAATATTCTTGATGTTTATGCTTTTTAAATTTAATCAAAGCTATGTCCCATTGTCTTTTAAGTGCTCACTGATTTATTAGCAATGTAAATGGTGAAAAATTATGCAACTCTACTAAATTTCTGAGTGATCATTACTTTTTTAAGAAAAGCATACTTGAAAAAAGGTAGTGATTTCTTTTACTCTATGCTGGGAGTATAAAGGCTAAATTCTGTTTCAGAAATATAGTCTAAGTTTCTTAGGTATACAACCAACACACTTGTTTTACTTTTTCATCAGATTACCTTAAACTAATGTGGGTTTTTAATTGCTCTGGAAAATGATCAAGACCCTCTACATTACATGGTCAATGGTCCTTTTAATAGAAAAGGCAATAATATACAGTTGTTTGCGCCAACTAAAACTCGTTAGAAAGTCTCAGTTTAGGGTAACAGTTCAACAAACCATTAAGAAGTGCAAATGTCTTGCTGCCTTTTAGTGAAAATGTGTTGATCTCAATGCTATTTAAAAATTGTTTATTTAATTTAGCATATTTGAAAATACTTTTATAAACAAAGTTTACAAAGAATATAATTTTGAAAGCCAAAGTTTTTCAATAATCACAATTTTTTCACTAGCATAACATTAGAATTGACTTTTTGTCTTGCTGACAGAGCAACTAAGAAAGTACAGTTGCATTGACCATATTGATTGTGAACAAAGCAAGCATCAGTGGGACTCAGCACCATATATTTTCAATATTGACCTCCTACTTCCTTTTCCATGGCTTTCTGGGTCAGCTATTGGATTTGGACTGCAGAGTAATAAACAGCTAAGGTTTAATTAATGGTAAATGAATACAAGACATAGGTTATGACTTTAACTAATTAGGGAATTGTTGAATTAAGTCTGCCTTGGAATGCAAGGCAGTCCAATCAATATCCAATAAAAGGACTATGTATGTAATTTACCTGCAAATGTGTTTCCAATACCATCAAAGTGAGTTTAAATAAGTAAGATATATGAAAGGCGACTAGGAGAGATTTCCACAAGTTAACACTTTATAGTTTCAAGAAAGATATCCTTATTGTGGAGAGATGATATCTTCTAGATTTCTGATAAGGGCACAAGGAAAAACAAATAATCATTCACATGTGCAACTTTATCAAGTCTGATAGTCACCTACAGCATAAAAAATTCTTCACTGACCTCTAGGGTTAACAAAAACAAGCTAGTGACTTTCTGGGCAAGAGAACATCAAACTTTGTTTACTTGCTACCCTTTGGCTCCTTCTTCTGTTGTTACAGTCTAAATTCCCCATGCACTATCAGAAGAAATATTCATTGGTATAACAGGAACTCACTAATGCACATAAAAACCTCAGCAGTGCTCTCACTCCTCAAACCGACTCTGCCAAGGTCATCTCATGCAGTTTTATTACTCTTGACTCTAATCATTCTTCTGAAATAAAACTAAGAAAAAGAAAAGAGAAACCCACCTACTCCCTTGTGGGCATCCAAGCTGGTAAACTCTATTGTCCCATTATGGCCTTTTCTAGGATTTTCCTGATACTGTTTGTGGTTCCCATTGGGACAATATCTGTAGGAAAGTCCATAATCTGCAAGATAAACCTGGAAGACATGAACAGACAAATGAATAATGCTTTTGTCCTCTGAAAATATGGCTTTTATAATTAAGTCTTTAGAAGCTGATAACTTAGGAACAGTCTCGGATCTATATTTTATTAAACCAAGTGGTGCCTCAGGATAAAATATATACAACTAGGGGGCTATAACAACTAACTTTCCAACTTAAATCCTTACTACATCATGGGCATATCTGATTTCTGGGCTAACTTGGATTTAATTTTTCTTATTTTGGTGCTGAATTCCCTTTTCTCCAGGTGGGCATCCAGACGTCATAAACCACAATATGTCTTTTTTACCTGTATTCATAAAGGCTTACGAGGCTAGGCCTTCCTTTGTAACCCCTCCCAGAAACAAAACAGTTTTAAGCACGGAAGAGACATAAAAGCAAACATTCTAAAAATATAAATCTAATTTTATAAGTCTCCTCTAATAGGAAGTATAAAAATAGTAAATAGACTATAGAGCTGATGTCTCAAAATAAACCAAAAAATCACCCTCATGTTGTCTGTATTTAAGAATGGAACATAAATGCAGGACTTCTGGTCTTTTAGACTGATCCATATCACTACTGTTATCTTTGTAAGTCAATCAGAATTACAAGCAGGGTCTCCAAACAGAAATATAGACTGTTCAAAGACAATTCAAATGAATTTTTCTCAGATTACTTTTGGAGAGAATATAAAGTGGGAAGGAGTAGTTTTACGGATATATCATATGTAGAACGGAAAATTGCTGGACATTTTTTGTAACATGGATTCAGAAAATGTGTTCCCACCCAACTGCTACCATTCCATTCCCCTGCTCCAAAGCGAAGCAGTTTCAACTTTTAACACATGTAATTTCATATATATTTCTTTACAATGTAGGAAATATTTCCAGATATGGCTTCAAGATAATAGATAATTATAACCTGCATTTTAAAAGAAAATCAGTATTTGGATATTAGTTTAAACTTTTGGTTTTAGGATAGCTTAAGTAGAGGATATTTTGAACTTCAAAATATAAAAGCACAAATTTTATTTGTTGGAGAATATCACTTGCTAGACTGAAAACACATATTTTCATTTGTCTCCCTCTCCCACATGTGCTGCTTCTCAGTATATCCTCAAAAGTAACAAATTTCTCCACCTTAAATAACCACACACTTCAGGAACAGTTGCTTCCCTTCACTATTTCTGATGCATTTATTTATCTCTTTATTTCAAGAACTAAATAGACTTCACCTGGAAGGGTATATATGATAATTCAGCAAACAGAATTATGTTTTAGTACATAAGAGCAGTTTACTACTTTTTAGAAAGTGCTATCAAAAAGCTTTTCATGTTGTCATAAAACCAAAATTTTAAAAAAGGATACTAGGCACCAGGGGTGTTCAGTACTTTCATTGACCCCAACCATCCTTCTGAATTCCTACAGGTAGGTAACATTATCACCATTTTGTTCCTGTGGAAATGGAGGCTTAACGTATCTGTACGAGTTGTGTAAGAAAAGGCAGCCAGGATTCTATAGCAGTTCTGACTTTAGAGTTTTCACTCTCAGTCACTGTCAAAAAAAAATGCAGCAGGCAATTGAGTTAAACTCACAAAGGAAACTTTCTTCAAGACTACTGCAATAGGGGAGAGAGTGTGAACTCAACTCCAATGAAACAAAAGGCAGGAAAGTTTCTAAGTGCTAGTGAGCCAGTGGGAGAGTACTAGAGAATGTTAGGGGGACATTGGTCAATGTGAATATGCCATCTGTGTTTGCTAACTGGCACTGGGTTACTGTATCCCACAGAGACTACCATCCTGCATAGGGCCAACTCCCAGTTCCTTAACAAAAACATGCCTATGTTCTAAAATTTGTAAGACTGGGAGAAAATCTGTCTCAAAGGGACAGGAAAGGATTTACAATTTTGAGTTTTCTTAAGTAAATACTCCAAGAAAAGGGAGGTCAAGACTATGGTTGGGAAGAAACCTGTCGAAAGTTTAGTTAGGTTGATGGGCTCCTTATAACCATCTTGGTCTTTGCTTAGCCATAGGTCTTAGAGTTGTGCTAGGATGCTCAAAATTTGGCAGAGCTAGGTTTAAAGACAAGAAGCTAATAATATAGAAAAAAGGCATATATTAATTATATTTTAGTCAATGAATATTTCAGATGTAAAAGTGATTTAAAGCATGCACAGTCACAGCTTCAAGGAGCATGCATATACTCTAAGAAAGTGATCTTTAAAGCATGCTAGGTATTATCCAGCCAACCAGAAATGCTCTTGTTAGTCTTAATAAGAGTTACAGATATAACTCAAAGGATCATGAATGATCAAAATATAAAATTAAAATTTCTTAGCAAAAAGAACAAGTCTCCACTCCCTTCCCAACTCTCATACATCTTTTTTATATAATCTACTAATTCAGATTTTTGTCTCCTAATTTAGCATATAGTTCAAAATATTTATATTTATATAGCTTTTATGAGAATTGACCTGGAAAAAAATTCTAAAATTTTTAATGAAAAGTTTGCATATCAAATAGCATATATCATCAACACTATTAGAAATATAGTCAGGGCTCTATTGAAGATATCTAGGGGTGAATTGAGACTTTATGTAATAGGAAGCAAAGTCAATAATCTGTCTCAAGTAATCAAAATGTCAACAAATTAATTTGACTCAATTATGTCAAACTCAAAGTTTTACAGACAGTCTAGAATTTTGCCAGAACAATTCAAAGACAGGGAATAAGGGCTTGGAAAAATCGTCAAACAAGAAAAAGGAGGGAATAAAGGAGCTAACATTTGTGAGATTCTATTATGTGACAATTACTGGGCCAAGTACTTTTCACAAATTAGTTCATTAAATCTATACAACTATTCTCAAACCACGTAGCACTGGTTTGATTCTATGAGGAAGCTGACCATTCACTACTTAAATAACTTGCTCATGAAACAGAGCTAGTGAAAGATGGAAGCAGTACTCAAATCCAGATCAGTATGACTTCCAAAATCATCCTCTCTTCCCCTCTTAATAAAATATAGAAGTGTCTCTGTCAATTTCTGAAGTCATATCAACATCAAAAATAAGTTGAAGCAGAACCCAATCTACAATAGGGGTCACAGGCTAGGACTTATTTTTGTACCCTTTAAAACTAAGAAAAATGTACATTTTTATGTGATTGTAAAAGAAAGGAATGAAAGCTGAGAGAGGAAAAATACATGACTGTAAAAGGAAGGAAGGAAGAAAGGCAGGAGAGAAAAGAGAAGCAGGGAAGGGAAGGAGGAAGGAACTAATAGAGAACCACATGAGGCCCAAGGAGCTCAAAGCCTAAAATATTTACTATCTGGCTCTTCACAGAAGAGGTCTGTCAACCTCTTGGTTTAGTTATTTTTTATACTATCCTTTTTTCTCTATGTGTAAAATAAAAAACAGATAGCTTATAGTTTTTCACTTTACATATAAATATGTATAATATTCCTAGTTTTAGGCAGGCCTGCCTTAGGAAACCCAAAGATTTACACCAGAATTGAGTATGGGGTGATTATTTGCATTGTAATAAGACTAGCCATAGGAATATTTAAATAGCTATCTCTCTAATGCATTTTAAGTGAGTTTCTTTTTATGCCCTTTATCTGAATACAGTAACCCCTTCCTTCCTCCATAAGTACAAAGGACAGCCCTGCTTCAGAGTACTTTCTATTGTACTTTGCTGCCTCTCACATTTCCATATGACACTCCATATCAATTATGTCCCTTTCCAACTTCTTGAGGGGAGATGCACCATGTCAGTATCCACATTTACTAAGTGCAAGTTACCAGTGCTCACTGAAACCATTTCCTTGGAGGGTCTCATTGTTTTAGTGTACTTCTTATCTCGTTCCCTTGAAAAACACCCAAATGGAACTAATGCTTCCATGGACTCTATTTTAATATCTTATAACTTAACAGATAATGTGGCACCCATCAAGGTACACTCCCATTAAAAAAGGATTGGCCTTTCACTATAAGGAATACAATAGGCCCACAGCCTCCAGCAGCAGGGCCACTGGGATCTGCTGCACAGCCTGAGAACAAAAGCCATACTATTCTTAGGCAGCCTCACAGATGACTAGTCATGGGGAGGAAAGGGAACCCTCTTCTACTCAATTGGTATCTCCAATCATCACCATCATCATCATCATGTAAAAATCTTTTTATTTTTATCATCATTACTTTATAATAAATCATAATGATAAATATTATTAGAAATAGTTATTTGTTGGCATTATTTTTTAAAAAAATTATTATTTAAAAAAAATAATAATCTTTGCTATGGAGCCCAGAGATGGGTTGGCCGAGAATGTCAGATGTGCATTGCAGTCCAATGTTCTCCCTTTCACAAGGGTCAGATCCACAGCCCACCCTGAGAGCTTCCCTATCCAATTGTGTTTACTCTTTTTATCTTGCACAGGTATCATATTCCCTTCTCCCAACAAAGTCCTTGTACTCCTAATTGTCTCAGCATCTGTCTCCCTGAGAACCTCATTTGACACAGCTGGTCAGTAAATAATATCCTTGATTAATAAATGAAATGAAGATGAAAAACACATAATCCTTCAAGTACTACCAATGAGAACACAATTTGCCATAAGCCAGGATGTACCCATATACGCCTTATTCTCAAGTTTTGCACTTGTTTAAGCTTTTATTTCCAGTTGCCTTTGCTGCCTGATGCTTGCATGGACAATAAAGGCTTTATTTTTCCAGAAGAATGGGTGAACTAAGGATTAAAAAGCATCCTGTGACAATTCCCCTTGACATAATTTGTATCAGAAGGGCCTTTATCCTCAACTGGGCACTTCTCCAGCGCCACCCCAAGTGCACTCTTACCTTCTACCACACTTTCTGAATTCACACTTCTACTTCCTGGACTCACCTGAATCCTATCCTGGCACTGAGATACTTTCAATCATGAGCAATGTCTTGGTTTTCACTTGTATCCCTGTGGTTTACTATTATAATAATGTAAAAAATATTTAGCTTTTATTTATGCCTCAGTTCCATTATCTGGAAGCTGTAAGCTCCAAGGAGAGGAAAGATCAGGATAAGGTGCACACACTTTTGTATCTGTGACATCTCAAAGGCCTTCTGCATGGTAGATTTAAATAAATTTTTATTGATTTGACTTGATAATAATTGGACCAACTGAACTAATTTCTTTCCATAGATATCTGGGCACCAAGCATAATAAACTATTGGGAATTGTACATTTTAATAAGGAAAAAAACTGTACATTCATTGAACTCTTGCTAAGTGAGAGCATTAAGTGCCTTATACTAGACAAATCAATTTAAACCTGATTAGTCTAATAAGTTATTTTAAGGTCTTCTAAGGATGAGAAAATAGGATAAGGTTTGGTGCTCTGTGCAAAACAAACTTACAGCAGCTAGAAAAGCTGGGCTTTGAACTTAAATCAGTCTGACCAGAAGACTGAGTTATTTTCTATCTGGCCCACATTGAGGAAAGGGAGAGAGCTTAGCACATCTGTAGGTAGAGAAGTAAGATATGCTCTGACAAAAGTGTAGCAGCCTATGAAAGTTTTGAGCAAATTGAGATTATTTCCGTTAATAAGACTCAGAAGAAGCAGCAACATTTAAATTGGGCCTTGAAATACATCTAAGATTTCCACAAATGGAGATAGGGAAGAAGAAACAACACAAGAAGGAAAACAAGGTGTGGGTTGGCGGGTACTGGTAGTCTAGAGGTTAGTGGAAACACAAGTCAGAAAAAAAAAAAAAAGATCCACGTTCATTTACAAAGAGCCTTGGAAATGGTGCTAAGAAACTGGAACACAATTTTTGTAAGTAAATTCATGTCACTGAAAGGCTTTGCAAGAAAAAATATCAGCACTGGCAGCAGAATGGAGTGTCAAATTAGGAGACTATGACAGTAGTTCAGGCAAGAGGATCCTGGACTAGTGGTACTGGTGAAGGGAGACAAAAAGGGCCACAAATTATAGGATGGGTTTTTGGGGTGGGGACTGTAAAGAGAGAGTGACTGGATAGGGAAATGAGGATTCAATGAACAGAGAAAAAAGGGATCAGAGGAGGAAAAGATGTTTTTAAAAGAAAATGATAATTTTTGTACTCAAAGAAAACTGGCCAGTTGGAGATGAACAGTCTAGTCCAACTAGCTTCTGTTTCTGTCAGCTTATGTCAGAACTGAGTGACACAGTAGCAGCTGATGGAAAAGAGTATAAAGGATCTCTTTCTCATCAAGGTTTGATCTTCCTGCTCCTGGAGAATCAGGATTCCCCAGTAAGGAGCAGCTAGACTGACTCAAATGGAAATATAACTTTCAATTGGGAAGATTCAGTGAAGGATAGTCAAGAATAGGAGCTCTGGAATCAGATTCCCTCGGTGTAAATCCTGGCTCTACCTCTGATTCCTACTGTATTCCTAGCCAGGTTACTTTACTTCTTTGTACTTCTGTTTCATCATCTAAGAAATAACCTACTCCTCTCAAGTGGTATTGAAAGGACCAAATGATTTAAACCTATCAAAGTCAGACTAGTATCCAGAACATAGCAAAAGCCAGAAAATAACAGCTAACCAGACTATAAATCATGTTTCATAAAACTAAAGAATTCTTGTGGGGCAAAATAAAAAAAAAAAAGGGTTCTTATCAGCATGACAACCAATAAAAGATGGTATTTTCTAGCAATTGTATTGGAGGGCTGTGAGGGATAATCTGGTCCCTATTTCTCTCCTGTTAGAGTCTGTAAACAAGTCTGGTTGGCGCCTGGCATTTTGCCAGAGGGCGTGGTTAACGTTAAGGTCTGTAAATAAGTCTGGATGGCGCCTGGTATTTTGCCAGGGGGAGTGGTTTGTGAGGTGGCGCCAGCGAGCCATTAAGTGTGGAGATTTCTTATTGGTTGACTGCTGTATCTAGTTTATGTTAATTAGATAAGCTGTGTGGAATGTATATATACCCCTCCTGTCCTACAATAAACGGCTTCCACTCCTGCTGTATCAAGGTACACAAGTTGTTCGTCACCCCCGGTTATTTTGCTGCAGCCGGGCTGCGGCACTCTCCTTGGTTCTAGTGGCCTATGGCACTCCTTGGCTTGTAAATGGTGTTCTCCGTCTCTTCACATTGTCTTTTTTTTACTCATGTCTGTCTCCATGTTCCAATTTCCCCTCTTCATGAGATCACAAACCATACTGAAGTGAGTCCTCCCTAGGACCTCACTTTAATTTGATCATCTGCAAAGACTCTATTGCCAAATAAGGTCACTCTCACAGGTAATGGAGATGAATGCTGACTAAATAAAAAATTCATATATGCATTAATCTCTTCAATTTCTTATTGTTCCCTTATCATTCATATATTGAGTGTATTATGCATTCCATACTCTCTGCCAGTTGCTGGTAACAAATCAGTCGATAGAACACAGTCCTAGTTTTCCCATTGACATGATCACAAATTTGATTTTCTGAAAGTCCAGTACACAGTACAGAGAGAATCACACTAATCTAGTTCTATACCAGTAGTTTCTTAAATCAGATCTGCAGCTAACTACCAGTTCTATATGGTGAGTCAGAGACTGAGAAATGAAAGGGACAAAAGAGATCACGTAGGCTACTCAATTTACAGAAGGGGAAGATGGACCACTAAAAAGCCTACTGAATTATTTAAAGGAGAAAGAGATCTGCAGTACTAGAGTTTTATTAACTAGAATAAAAATTATCTGTATTCCAAACTTCTCATAAATTTAGAATACAAAAGAAAGTGAAAGAAATAAAACAGTACCTGATATTAAGAAATGGCTGTTAATTTTGTTGAGTGCTAATGACATGATGATATGATGAACTTCATTGTTTTGAAGATGTATACATACTTACATATTTAAGTAGTATGTCATAATATCTATAATTTACTATAAAATACTTCAGCCAAAAAAATCAATAAAACAAAAATTTTAAATGTTAATTTTTAAAGCAAGGTATCTATGGAGCCCACTAATTTGTAGTATGTTTAAAAATTTTCAAAATAAAGTTTAAAAAATATACTTTGCCTAGAAACAAAATTTTATATTTAACAGGTTCTCAGAGTTTTAGCACTGGAAAATAAGCATTGCAAAATATTAAATACAGACCCAAATTACAAATTATAGTTATTATGATATTGTCTTCAATATTTTCCACCAATTGATACACTCTATTAAGACTAATCACATAGCTATCATTCTCATAGTATTCTGAAATACAAAATTTTAAACTATGGTTGAAATTTGATTTTGAAACAGACATCTTAATATGTTTAAGAATAAACTTTCGAGGTAGATGTGGTGGCAGCTATCTATAATCCTAGCTACTTGGAAGGCTGAGGCAAGAGAATCATAAGTTTCAGCAACTTAGCAAGGCCACTTTCAGCAACTTAGCAAGACCTGTCCCAAAATAAAAATTTTTAAAAAGGGCTTGAAATGTGGCTTAGGGGATTATGCACCCCTGGGTTTAATCTTGGTACAAAAAAAGAAAAAAATAATAAATTGATAAGAGAAACATTGTTATATCATATATTTGATTAAGTATTTCTTAAAAAATTAAGTAAATAAACTGGAGTTCAGAAAAATAATAACACACCACAGAAAGTTAAATGAAAATAAAATTTAGGATTGACTACTTTCATTTGACAAATCATACTGAAAGAATTCTAAAATAGCTCATAGAAGTGATTATAACATATTCAATTTCTAGACAAAGAAACATTTGGTGATAGGATTATTTTTGAAATATGCACTGTTAATATAAAATTCATAAAATTTTAAAAGTTCATATAACTAAAGTCATAGGAACAATTTCAAGTTTCCTTTTTTAACTAAAAATATACAGTAGGATTTCACTAGGAAAAAATAATATGCATGTCACTATATGCTACAAGTGGCCAACATCACCATGTTATATTTAATCTATGACACAACCCTATCCACGTGATAGCAAACCACTTTAAAACAGCCTCACCAGCCGTAACACACAGTTAATGTTATGGCATTATCAAGCTAAGATATACAACACTACTTAAGGTATTATAAGAACTAAATTTTATGTATGTTCCACAAAGAAAATGCCACTCCCAAAATTGTAACCATATTATGTACACATACCATGTAAAATTCTTAGAACACTTCAAACTCCATCTTACAAGCAACCATGACTGATAAATAGATTGTGTTAGAATTCCCTCTAGCCAACAGTGAACAAGCAACTTTAATGAGGCTTATGACCCTAAACTATGGATATTTGAGAGACTCTGAAAGTAGTTAGGTCAGATGCTACAATTCCTTCTCCAAAATCTATAATTTTTTTTCTAAATTTAAACTTTTTAATTTCCTTAATTTTGCAACAATAGGCTGTGGAAACTTTATAAGAAACATTTCCTTCTGGAATGAGCATTCAGTACTTGGAGAATAAATTTTTAGAGAATCACAGAATTTTAGAGCTAGAAGGAGTCTCTGAGATCACTTAGCTGAAGTCTCTTATTGTATAAGTGAAAGTTAAAGGCTGCAGATCTGATCGATGGCAGATCTGGGACTGGAACCTGGTCCCCTGAGTTATTCCAGCATGGCTCCCAGCAGTCAGGAGGGCCATCACAGGTCCTAAGTCATGTTTAACACTCCAGATGTTGACATGAAGAGCTCCTCTCTACCTATGAGGGTCACCTTCTTTGACTTAGTATGCAGCTTTGTAATAGAAAGATACTGAATATGACCAGGCATGCAACTTTACAATCAAGGTACTTCTGGCAACAAGTCAGATAACAGATACTATATCTAAACTGGCTTCATGTCTTAAGACAGTCAATGAAGTATCACTTGAAGAGTTACATAAAAGAAATATGTACACAGGTCCCATGAATATAAAAGGAAGAAAGAGAATTGTACCTATCTATAAGCCTTAAGGAGTTCATTTTTGTTCAAAATATAAAATAACACAAGGTAAGTGATACCTAAGAGCTTCTAGGCTTAAAATACATATTTGGAGCTAAAGGGAATCAGAAAAGAAGATCAGTATAGACCAGAATCAAGACTTTACCCAAAAGTAGGGATGTACAGTGGCACAAGAAAAAAAAAATGCTTTTGATTAACAGGGAGTGTACCACTGGACTAAAAGGTCTGGTTTTGGCTAAACTGCATCAACCTTCTTCACTATGACCCCTGGGAGATCCAGGGTCTTACTGAAAACCACCACTTGGCATCACTTCTGGTAATGCCTACATAAGCAACAAAAGACATTTGTTTTCTAAATACTAGATCAGTACTTATAAGCCTAATTCCCCAGTTATAAATTAGACAATAGTATATTCTAAAATCAGGAAACTTTAAAACTTAGTTTAGGTTGTCCAAGAGTTTACCTTAGGTAGTCCAAGAGTTTACTATGATGTTTACTTATTTCTATAGGAAGATTCAGAAAGACATTAAAGGACATCACACAATAAACGTTTTAAAAATTAGTTAATGCTTTTATATTATCGTTCCTTAAAGTGTTATCTCTTCTATGCTTCTTAATTTAAAGTTTTAATTTGATATTTAAACAAACCTATAAAAAGAACAAATAACATTTTATATAGTAAACAGGGTATTACCACTGAAGTATTTTGTTTAGTCTTTTGTCTAAAATAATTAATTCTTTAAAATCCTTGTTAAAATTGAGATGGCTCGAAGGATTGGAAATCTCTGACCAGGCATGTCTGTAATCCCAGATACTTGTGACTCTGAGGCAGGAGGATAAAAAATTCAAGGCGAGCCTTAGCAACTTAGAGAGAGACTATCTCAAAATAAAAATTAAAAAAAAAAACATAGGAAATTTCTAGATTTGTTTTAACATGTAAATCAAGATAATACAATGGCATGTTTTCAAGAAACACAAGAAAAAGTGAACTAAGTATTTTAAATCCAAGTTTATCTTTCAAGTATCAATGCAATCTTTAAAAGTTTAAAAAAATGCAGTGCCAAGACCCATGGCACACACCTGTAGCCCCAGTGAATCAGGAAGATTGCAAATTTGAGGCTGGCCTCAGCAACTTAATGTGGCCCTAGGCAACTTAACAAGACTCTGTCTCAAAATTAAAAATAAAGTAAACAAAACCAAAAGGGTTAGAAATGTGGCTCAGTGGTTAAACACCCTGGGTTTGATCTACGGTAAAAACAAAACAAAACAAAACAAAAAACAACAAAGTGGTCATGTACCAATGGGCACTTCTTGAACAATGTACCAGAAGATGAGCTACATGCAATCAGAAGATGACAGAGTAACTTTGGTGAGAAGACAGAAGGGTAAGTACTTAAAATATTACATCTAATAATAAAACAAAACATAGGACAAATTAAAGGAATTATAAAAATGTATTTTAAAAAAAGTAAAATTAGTACAGCTAAAACATGAGATGACAATGGTAAGACAAAGAAAAAAGTGAAATAAATTCAATGATAATGAATAAGCAGTACATGGAAGTAAATGAATACAACAGCTATAATTATAGAAGTAAAAGATTGAATAATAAAAGGGCCTCAGAGTCTCTTTAACAGATAGAAAGGTCAAGTTAGTAACAATGAAACCACAACTTTTCTAAATATCTCCTCCATCCTTCAAAAATATTTAAAGGATATAAGATCAAATTAAATATATAAAATTAAAAAGGAGATAGAGTAAATATTGTAATGACTATCACACAGCAAAACAACTGTATTAATAGGAAGAAGCTACAGGAGAATAAAGGAGACAGAATTGCACATAAGAGATTTTTGTACCTTCTTGTATAAAATATATCACCTGGATGAAATCTAAGTAAAGGTATAGATTACAAATAGAGTCACTAAGGCAGATAATTTAGGCATATATTAAACTTTATACTCTGAAAATCAGGACTATTTCTTAAGCAAACATGGAAGACTAACAAAAATTAATCATCTTCTAAGTAACAATGTATCAGTAAACTACAAAGAGTAAAATCACTAAAATATCCAAATCATACTGTAATAAATTTAAGCAATTATAAAAAACAATTTTAATAAAAATTTAAGAAACTTTTACTGAATCACTTTTTGGCAAAGGAAAAATATAAGCCTTCTAAAAACTATACAGGTAAAAATACTGTATATCAAAATCCATGAGAGACAAATCCGTAACCAGAGGAAAATTCATAGCCTTAAACACTATGGAAATAGCTTTAAAAAAATGATTCAAAGATAGTGGAATAGTGCAAGACAGCATTTCTCTTAGCTTAGCTACCCAGAACTCAAACAGTGAGAATACCATGTCTCCCTGATGCTTAGAGTGAAAAATCCAGAGACTGGAGGGGCAGTCTGCCCTAGGTGAACCATGGACTGCTTGACTCATTAGTCAGATATATTAAAAAATAAGGAGGAACCTCTCCATCTTCTGTGATCCAGGAGCTATCTTGGGACTGCAGCACTGTGTAGCCTATAGAAACTGAAACCCACGTCTGTAAGTTTTCCACTAGGTCTGCGTAGACCTGTCTGAGCCTAGCAATCCAATGGAAAGTCAGACAACTGGGAGCATTTCACCCCGGGGAAACACAGGTTAGAAAGGCTGAAGAAAGCTGGGCTGTGGTTGCTTGCTCTGAGGTAGATTTCAACCCCACTTTTTTCCCCTTGTCCATCTTTCACAGCCTCATCTTCCCTCAGGGCCATCATTATATGACAAGGGTCTGTTGCAGGGCCCCTTAAACTTTGTTAAACGGCTGTCACAATAGGAAAAAAAAATGTAGTGATAAAGTATAGTGTACCCCTGTCTCACTTTAGCTTGCTGCAATTTGCCATTACTTTGTCCCATATCATAGGATCAAAAACATCAGCAGCACTTATCCATGGACTGGTATCAAACACAGTCAGAATTTCTGGGCTTCTCTCTTATACAAGGTTAAAACTCAAGTATAAGAGAGTGTGCAGCACTTGCAGCTGCAAATCTTTGGGGGAACTTGGTAGGTTCCCCATTTCCCCTTCCTCACCACTCTGTGAGGGGCCACACCCTGTCTTAATAGGCTTACCTCAGGTCCCTACTTGGGCACTAGCTGCATGGGCTATCTCTCAACCAGCCAGGAGATCCACGGAACAGGGTAGAGTGTGGCTGTGGAGTCACTATTCAAGACCTCCGGAGACCAAGTAGAAAGTAGGTCTGATTTTATTGCGCAGTTACTATGTATACATACTCAGGCAGTAGCTAAGCAGATTACAGGCAGCCACCAATGCAATTTCTGGCTAACTGTCCTTGGAGCAACCAATCAAGGAAGGGGCCATGGAGCAAGCTCAGGGACTGCAACAGGAGGCCTCACACCCAGGGCTGTGCCTAAGGGGTAAGAGGTTTGCTGCTCACACGCCTAGTTCAGGGGAGTGGTTTGCCACTCAGACACCCTTAACGTATGCCACATATGCAGTACTCCATGCACTTGTCCCCAAACTGGCCTCTTCCCAGTTTAGCAAATCTTGAAGCACAAAGGGGCAGATGGGGTCCCTGATTCCCTCCTGAGTCCCACATCCACCAATCCCTGAATCCTGCCAAATCAAGCATCAGCCCAGCACCCAACAGGGACATCCAGCTTACCAATCCCCCAAACCCTCCCTATTCCCCAAGCAAGCCCATCACCTGCAGCTATGTGGCCAATCTGCAGGTCTCAACACCTGGTCTTGCTCTGCCTGATACAACAGTTTTCTGAGATGGATGCAGAGTCTGATGACCAGCCCTTAGGACCACCTGGGAGAGAAGTACATGACTGGAGGTGGGAGGAGATTGAGTCTAAAGACTAAATCAGAGACCAGAATCGTGGGGTCTGTAGGCAACATAAGGGGCTAAGATCAGGCTCCTATATCATATGAGTGGAACCCAAAAGAGATTCCTAGGGTGCAGTCTTCCAACTTGAACCAGCAATTGTTACACTCTGCCTCCAGTGCTAACCCGGCTACCCTAGAAACTCTCACCATTCTAAGGGTGGAGCTACCATCAAACTCCAGATAACTGCTCCTATGGGCTGAGAAGGGAAGATGCAATTGTTCAATTTTCCATCGAAATCCTTTTTCTTTTGTTCTCTCTCTCACATCTCTACCATTTTTGAAACGAAGTATTTTTTACACATCAATTTATTGGGGACTGGGATGTCTGAATAGTATATCATAGTTTTGTTGTATATTCTTTTGTTTTTACTTTTTAAATTTTTAAAATAAAGTTTTACTTTATATATATTTTTCGTCTCACTTATCTGTTTGCCTGGATTTTCTTTCCCTCTTTTTTCCTTCTAACAGCCAACCTCTATTAATTCCTCTTTCACTGTTCCTATAATAATTTTTAACTTCTATCTTCTCTCCTCCTTCTTCATAAACACCACATCCTACACCACTTCTGTTCTCTTCTTCTCCACCATTTGGAACTGTAAACCCTTTTGGCAAACCTACTGTTTATATTATAGACATAATTGAACACATCAGTTCTGTGTAATACAATAAAACTGTAGATGTAGGAGCTATTTGGCTTAAGGCTGTATATTGTTTGCACTGGGTGCTCTTAATATTGGTCTCCTCCTTAAAGGCAAGGTACTGGAAACATTAAGGGATACTATAATCGTCTACAGGGTAGAAACTGTACTGCCTCAGATCCATACTACTAGATGGAAAGACATACAAACAATATGAAAAAAAAACAAGGTAATTAAGCACTCCAAACAAACCAAGATGCTCCAATAATAGAATAAATTGACAACACAGTAGAAGAAATGTCAAGAGTTCAGAATGTACTTAGTTAAACTGATCTTCAATGTGAAGGAGGATGTCAGAGTAAAATCAGAGATGAATTTTAGGAGGTAAAAGATCACTTCAATAAAGCGAGAGATTTTGAAAAGAAATCAAGCAGAAATCCATGAAATGAAGGAATCATTAAACTAAACTAAAAATTCAATGGAAAGTATCACCAACATAGACCATTTGTAAGACAAAATCTCAGGCAATGAAGATAAAATATACAATCCTAAAAGTGAAGTTAACCACACAGAAGACATGGTAATAAAGCATGAACAGAACTTCTAAGAATTATAACATGAAAAGACTAAATTTAAGATTTACTGGGATAGATGAAGGCACAGAGATACAAACCAAAGAATGCACATTCTGAACAATTAAATAATATCAGAAAATTTCCCAAACCTAAAGAATGAAATGGAAAATCAAATACAAGAGGCTTAAAGTATCCAAAATGTACAAAATTATACCAGATCACAGCAAGGTACATTTTAATGAGAATAACTAACATACAAAACATGGATATAATTATAAAGACCATGAGACAAAAATGAGATTATAAATGGGGCAAACCAATTTGGATCTCGGCTCATTTCTCAACCCAGACCCTCAAAGCTATAAGGTCCTGCAACAATGTTTATCAGGCTCTGAAACAAAATGGATGCCAGCCAAGAATTTTATACCCAGAAAACCTAAGCTTCATATTTGAAGATGAAATAAAAACCTTCCATGATGAACAAAAATTAAAAGAATTCACAACTAGAAAGCCTATACACTACATTCTCAACAAACTATCCCATCAGAATGAAATGAAAAAAAAAAAGTGAAAATCAGCAAAGGGGGAGGAACTACATTAAAGGAATAGTCAATTAAAGGAGCAACTAAGTAAAATTAAAAACCAAAAATAAACCAAAATAACCAGGAATACAAATCATATCTCAATAATAACCTTGAATGTTAATAGCCTAAATTTATCAACCAAAAGACACAGACTTACAGATTGGATTAAAAAACTGGACGCAACATTATGCTGTCTCCAAGAGACTCACTGCATAGAAAAAGACATCTACACACTGAACGTGAAAGGATGGGAAAAAATGTTATCACTCATATGGATCATGTAAACAAGTAGGCCTTTCCATCCTCTTATCAGATAAAGTGGACTTCAAGCCAAAGTTACTCAAAAGGAACAAAGAAGGACTTTTCATACTGCTTAAGAAAACTATACATCAAGAGACATAACAACCATAAATATTTATGTCTCAAACCATGGAGTACATCTAACAAACTCTTCTCAATTTCAAGAATCAAAGAAATCACACACAATAAAACTAGTGACTTTAACACACCCCTCTCACCACTAGATAAATTCTACAATCAAAAACTAAATAAAGAAGCTACAGAACTAAAAAATACAATTAATAATTTAGACTGAACATATATACGTGTGTGTGTATAGACCATTTCATCCATCAATGACTGAATACACTGTTTCCACAGCAGCACACAGATCCTTCTATAAAATAGACCACATCTTATGCCACAAAGCAACTCTTAGCAAATACAATGCAATAGTTTTGAGACCATTCATTCTATCAGATCATAATGGAATGGAATTAGAAATCAATGATAAAATAAAAAAATAAGCTACTATAATACCTAGAGGCTAAATAATACACTATTGAATGGCCAATGGAAAGCAGAAGAAATCAGGGATGAAATAAAGCACTTAGAAGTAAATGAGAAAATTCATACAATATGTCAAAATCTCTGAGACACCATGAAGGTAGTGCTAAGAGGAAAGTTCATTGCATTGAGCTCATTCATTACAAGAACAGAAAGTCAACAAACAAACGACTTAACATTACATTTCAAAGCCCTAGAAAAAGAAGATCAAAGCCAAAAGCAGAAGAAGACAGGAAATAGTTAAAATCAGAGCTGAAATCAGTGAAATTAAAACAAAAGAAATAATAAAAAATTGATAGAACAAAAAGCTGGTTCTTTGAAAAAATAAATGAAATTGATAAACCTTTAGTCACGCTAAGAAAAAGAAAACTCAAATTACTAAAATCCATGGTGAAAAAAGGAAGTACTATAACAAAAGACACTACTGATATACAGAGGATAATTCAAAACTATTTTGAAACTATTTTGAAACTATTTCTCCAATAAAATAGAAAATCTTGAAGACATTGACAAATTTCTAGAGACATCTGACCCACCTAACTGAATCAGGAGGAAATACACAATTTAAACAGATCAATTTCAAGCAATGAAACTGAAGATGCCATCAAAAGCTTGCCAACCAAGAAAACCCAAGGATCAGACTGATTCTCAGCCAAGTTCTACAAGACCTTCAAAGATGAATTAACACCAATACTTCTCAAATTATTCCATGAAATAGAAAAGGTAGTAACCCTTCCAAACTCATACTATGGAGCTATTATCACCCTGAAACCAAAAACAGACAAAGACACATCAAGGAAACAAAACTTCGAACCAATATCCCTAAAGAACATAAAGGCAAAAATTTTCAAGAAAATTCTAGCAAACTGCATATAGAAATATATTAAAAAGACAGTGCACCATGATCAAGTGAGGTTCATCCAAGGGATGCAAGGTTGGTTCAATATATGAAAACAATAAACATAATTCCTCACACTAATAGACTTAAAGAATCATATGATCATCTCAATAGATGCAGAAAATGCACTTGATAAAATACAGCATCTCTTCATGTTCAAAATACTAGAAAAACTAGGGGTAGTGGGAACATACCTCAACACTGTAAAAGCTGTCTATGCTAAGCCCAAGGCCAACATCATTTTAAATGGAGAAAAACTGAAAGCATTCCCTCTAAAAACTGGAACAAGACAAGGGTGCTCTCTTTGACCACTTCTATTCAATATTGTCCTTGAAACTCTAGCCAGAGTAATCAGACAGATGAAAGAACTTAAAGGATCCATATAGGAAAAGAAGAATTCAAACTATCCCTATCTGCTGATCATATGATTCTATATTTAGAAGATCCAAAAATTCTACCAGAAAAATTCTAGAATAAATGAATTCAGTGAAGTAGCAGGATATAAAATCAACATCATTAAATCAAATGTGTTCCTATATATCAGTGATGATTCCCTGAAAAGAAATAAGGAAAACTACTCCACTCACAATAGCCTCAAAAAAATAAATACATGGGAATCAATCTAACATTACAGGTGAAGGACTTGTGGTGAGCCATTTCTGTGAACTGTGGCCGCCATTACAAGATGGCGCTGGTTTCCCCTGTAGTCTGTGACAAACAACTCCTTATCAGAATGAGTTGACACGCTGTGACTTGGCACCCTATGAGAAAAGTCCACGTAGCAGTTGTGCATTGGGGCTTTATCTGCTTTATTAAGGCTGGGGCACACGGGAGGAGTATTCGAGAGAGAAACAAGCTAAAAGACATATCTAAACAAAGGCCTGAATAAACTGCTAAAGGAAGAATCCTATGTCGTGTTTCCTTTGCTGGCGAGGGGTCGTGGCACTTCTACAATGAAAACTACAGAACATTAAAGAAAGAAATAAAGAAGACCTTAGAAGACGGAAAGATCTCCTTTGTTCTTGGATGGGCAGAATTAATATTGTCAAAATGACCACACTACCAAAGTGTTATACAGATTTAATTAAATTCCTATTAAAATCCTAATGACATTCTTCATAGAAATAGAAAAAACAATCATCAAATATATTTGAAAAATAAGAGACCCAGAATAGTCAAAGCAATCCTTAACAAGAAAAGTGAAGCAGAATGTATAACAATACCAGAACTTAAACTATACTACAGAACTATAGTAACAAAAACAGCATGGTATTGGCACCAAAATAGAAACGTAGACCAATGGTACTGAACAGAAGACACAGAGACAAACCAACATAAATAAAATTATTGCATACTAGACAAAGACACCAAAAACATTCATTGGAGAAAAGAGAGCCTTTTCAACAAAAGGTACTGGGAAAACTGAAAATCCACATGTAGCAAAATGAAATTAAACCCCCTATCTCTCACTCTGCATGAAACTCAATTCAAAATGAATCAAAGACACAGGCCCTAAAACAGAGACCCTGTGCCCAAAAGAAGACAAAGTAGACCCAAATCTTCACCATGTCCACTTAGGAACTGACTTCCTCAACAAGACTTCTAAAATGCAAGAAATAAAATCAAGAATCAATAATTGGGATAGATTCAAATGAAAAAGTTTCTTCTCAGACCAGGAAACAATCAATAATGTGAAGAGTGAGTCTACAGAATGGGAGAAAATCTTTATCACTTTATCACATGGCCCTCAGGCATTAATCTCCAGGATATACAAAGAACTCAAAAAACTTAACACCAATAAAACAAATAACCCAATCAATAAATGGAGTAAGGAAATGAACACACTTCATAGAAGAAGACATATAATCAATCAACAAATATGTGAGAAAACGTTCAACATCACTAGCAATTAGAGAAATGCAAATCAAAACCAAGATTTCACCTCACTTCAGTCAGAATGGCAGTTTATTATCAAGAATACAAGGAACAATAACTGTTGGCAAGGGTGTGGGGGAAAAGGTACACTCTCACATTGCTGGTGGGACTACAAATTAGTACAACCATTATAGAAAGTAGAATGGAGATTCCTCAGAAAACTTGGAATGGAACCACTATTTGACTCAGTTATCCCACTTCTTGGTTTATACCCGAAGGACTAAAAATCAGCATACTACACTGTTGCAGCCACATCAATATTTATAGCAGCTCAACTCACAATAGCTAAACTATGGAACCAATCTAGGTATCCTTCAACAGATGAGTGGATAAAGAAAATGTGGTATATATACACAATGGAACATTACTCACCTTAAGGAAAAATGAAATTATGACATTCACGGGTAAATAGATGGAACTGGAGAAAATTATGTTAACTGAAATAAGCCAATCCCCAAAATACAAAGGCAGATGCTAATTCAAAATAAGAGTGTGGGGGCTAGGGAAGAATAAGAGGTACTCTGAATTAGGTAGAGTGGAGTGAAGGGAGGTTAGAGGATAGGGGAGTATGAAGGATAGTAGAAAGAATCTGACATTATTACCCAATGTGCATATATGATTACACAACTGCTGTGATTCTACAATATGTACAACAAGAATGAGAAATTATACTCCATATATGTATGATGTGTCAAAATGAATTCTACTGTCATGAATAACTAATTAGAACAAATTTAAAAAGAAATCTCACACACACACACACATATAAAAAGTAATTATTATGAATGTTTTAGATTCAGAGGAATTAACCTTGTCCAAAATGGTTCTTTCAATGATGAAAATGCATACTTCCATAATCAAGAAATATTTTTAAAAATTAAAATAAAGAAAAAATAAATCAGATCCTCTTTTCAAGATGACAAAAAAGAAATAAAAGGGTAAAATTAAGAGCATATGAAAACATAATAAAGGCAAAATCAGAAATAAATGTGATAGAAAAGGAGATATATTTTGTTAATTAATCAAAATACATTTGTTAAAAATTTAACAAAATGACTATTAGCCATTTTTAAGATGACAGCAGAAAGGGATTAAAAAAAAAAAGAAATAATCATTGAAGCAGAAGAAATTTTAGTTCTGCTGAATGCGGTGGTGCACACCTACAATCCCAGTGGCATGGGAGGCTGACGCAAGTTCCTTGTCTCAAAATAGAAAACAAAAAGGGCTGGTGATGTGGTTCAGTGCATAAGTGCTACTGTGTTCAATCCCTGGTACCAAAAGTAAAAGAAATGTTAGTCATTAGAAACTATGCTGCACACCACCAAACAAATAAATTTGAAAAATTTAGATAAAATAGATAATTACTAAACTTACCAACTAGATAAAGAGTTTAAACAACCAATTTTCACAGGAAAAATAAAGAATCCCAAAGAACTACCTCACAGAAAAGCAACATAATCAGATGGTTTCACATTCAAAGACCAAGATGGGTCCAATCTGACAAACAGTTCTAGAACATAGAAAATGAAGCAAAATCTCCAAATCTTCTTTATAAAAAAAGTTCAATGTGATACAAAATCTGAAATAACAAAAAACTGAAAATTATAGTCCAATATCACTTATGAATAGAAGGTTAAACATAAAGTATTAGCAAACATACTTCAGGTGCCATATTAAGTAAATACTATGGTACAACAACTTGAGATGTATTCCTATAACATGAGTTCAATATTAGAAGTGGGTTAAATGTTAATATACTACACCATATTAATATATCTGACAGGAAGAGATTGTTGTTTCTATAGATGCTACACAAGCCTTTTTAAAAACTCAATATCCATTCCATAAAACTAAACTATAATAAAGAATATAGGAAATGATGGTTATATCCTTAACTTTATGAACACACAAACACACACTCTTATATAACATACTCAGATATATATTCACACACAAGTAGACAAACCTTAATCCTAAAGCCAGCATCACACTTAATAGGATAACACTCCGTGCATTTGCACTAATATAAGGAAGAGACAACAAAGATCATTCACTTCACTACTATTTAGTACAGTACTATAGATTATTACATAGCAATTAGATAAGAAAAGTCAATTAGAAATATAAGAATTAGAAAGGAAAATTATCTCTATTTGCATATGATGATAGTTTCCTAACAAAACTAGTAAATAATTACTAAATTACAACTAACAAAAGAATTCAGTAAACTGACAGAATATTAAATTAATGTGCAGAGGGCTGGAGATGTGGCTCAAGCGGTAGCGCGCTCGCCTGGCATGCGTGCGGCCCGGGTTCGATCCTCAGCACCACATACAAAGATGTTGTGTCTGCCAATAACTAAAAAAAATAAATAAATATTAAAAAATTTTCTCTCTCTCTCTTTCAAAAAAAAATTTTAAAAAAATGTGCAGAAATCAAAGCTTCATATACACAAACAAAAATCAGAAAACATTACAATATAGTAAAAGCACAATGGCAATACCCACAAAAATATAATATTTAGAAATAATTGTAACAAAAATTGGGAATGCTAAAGAATTATAGACATTATATATGGGAAAATTCCAAAGCAGCATAGTCAAAACAATTTTGAAGAAAACAAAAAAATGAAGTTGGAAGATTCATACTACTTAATTTCTTTTTGGGGTGGGTGGGTGCTGAGGATTGAACTCAGGGGCACTCAACCACTGAGCCACGTCCCTAGTCCTATTTTGTATTTCATTTAGATACAGGGCCTCACTGAGTTGCTGCTTAGTGCTTCACTATTGGGGAGGCTGTCTTTGAACCATCCCCCTGCCTCAGCCTCCCGAGCCGCTGGGATTACAGGTGTGGGCCATCATGCTTGGCCCTTTCTCCTTGCATACATATGTCCAGTTGTTCCATTATCATATGTTGAAGTGAGTATCTTTTCCCCAGTGAATTGCTGTGGGATTTTGATCGAAAATAACTTGACCATATACATATGGATCAATTTCTGAATTTTCTCTGTTCCAGTGCCATATAGCTGGAGTTGCACTCTCTTGATTAATGTAGCTGCATAGTCTTGAAATATATATGCAAGTAGAAAAAAGAACAAACTTTAACCCTTACTTTACACCAGACATGAAAGTTAAATTGAAATGTACCTGGAGCCTAATGCAAAAATTCTAGAAAAGTTCTTCAAGAAAATGTATGTGAAAATATTTATGATGATGGCTTAGGACATAATAAGCGCAAATCACAAAAGAAATCATAAACCAGACTTCATCAAAAAAAATCTGCTTTTTGAGAGACATTGATAATGAAAAGATAGATGCATAAAATATCTGCAAAACAAATATCTGATAAACTATAAAATATAAATATCTACAACTAAGAAGAGAAACCAATTTAAAATGGACGTAGTCACCAAAGAAAATATATGAATGGCATATAAGCACATGAAATTTTCTCAGTATCATTAGTCACTAGAGATGACTGATGCGAATTTAAACTACTATATATGACTAATACCCACTATAATGGCTAAAATTTAGAAAATTAACAAAAAGAAAAAAGTGTAGCAAATGGAATTATCGCACACTGCTTGATGGGAATTATAAAATAGCACAATGGCTCCAGAAAATACTGTAGCAGTTTCTAAGTTAAACAAACATTACAGGACCCAGAAATTCCAGTTATTTACCCAAAAGAAATTTACAGGAGTCTGCACAAAAACCTATACATGGATGCTAAGTGTATAGTCATTTCATTCATAACTATCAAAAACACAACCCACATGTCCACAGATAAAGAAATTGTAATTTCCAATCAAATACTAGCCAGCAATTAAAAGGAATGAACTCTAAGGATAAATTTCCAAAGCATTATGTTAAGTGAAAGAAGAGAAACATAAGAGAGTATATACTTTACAATCCCATTTATGTAACCTTCCTGGAAATATAAAAATATAAGTGTAGAAATCATTGCTGGGGGTGGGGCCAAGAGAAGGGGACTGACAGCAAAAGGAAATGAAAGAACTTTTGGGAATGAAAAAAAAAATGTTCTGTTAACTTGATGGTGGTGGTGGTGGTTACATGGTATGTATGCGTTAAAACATATCAAACTGTACATTTTAAAGAGTGAATTTTACTGTTTGTAAATTATAACTCGATAAACCTAACCTTTAAAAGTATGCTGACTTTTTAAAGGCTTCTAATATAGATTGCCAAACTGTCCTTCCATTAACTTAATTTATTCATCTATTACCATTAAATTTACATTCTCCCCCAGCATTCTACAAGTGCCTGCACCCTCCCAAGTCTCAATGTTATCAGAATATTATTATTTCAGACTTCTCCCATGTATAAAACCTTTAAAAATGTTGCCTTACTGCTCAGGTCTCCTATCTTTTACTTACAGTAAAGATGACTTTTTTTCACTGTGTTCTATCTGTTCATTTCTTTTGATCATTGCTTTATGTAACTATTTGGTATCCTTCTTATTAACTTGTTTTGGGAAGGGTACTGGGGATTGAACTCTAGGACACTTGATCACTGAGCCACATCTCCAGGTCTATTCTGCATTTTATTTATAGACAGGGTCTCACTGAGTTGCTTAGTGCCTCTCTTTTGCTGAGGCTAGCTTTGAACTCTTGATCCTCCAGCCTCAGCCTCCCAAGTTGCTGGGATTACAGGCATGTGCCATTGCATCCACCTCTGAACTTTTTTAGTGTGTGCTAGATATTCTCAATATTTGTCATATGTATATTTCCAAGTTTCTTATTTACTTTTCCCCCAACATATAGACATCATCAGATTTCAAACTATCAATATCTTCTGTTGAGACCTTTTTTTTTTTTGCATTTTTATTTAGAAGTTTCTTTACACATGCAAAGGTCAATTAAATATGGATTTTTTCCTCTAAATTTTTACAGACATAATACTTAACTCTTTAAACCTGAGCTGATACAATGAATATTAGTTACATGTAACCATTTAAATAATTTAAAATTAAGTTAAATTCAAATTTTAGTTTAGTCAAATAGGCCACATTTGTAAAATAAACTTTAGAGAAGTTCTTGATTCAATTTATGTAAATTTTGAGCAATTAAAGTAAAAATGAGTGGAAAGTACAGTGAGTTCCCACATACCTCTAGATTGTAGACAGAGCCTTCCCACCATCAATATCCCTCACCAGAATGGTGTGTTTTTGTAACCTCAAGTCCACAGTTTACACAGGTTCACTCTTGGCTTACACTCTATGGGCCTTCATAAAGAAATACTGACATGCATCTACCACTGTGGTCTACAGCAGAGTTTCACTGCTCTAAAAACTAACTCTTCTTTTGCCTGTTTATCCTTCCTTCACTTCAACCACTGATCCTTTACTGTCTTCATAGTTATACCTTTTTTCAGCAACATCAAATAATTTAACTATTCAGTATACAGCCATTTCAGACTTACTGTTTTTTATGTATTAATGTGCACTTAAATTTTCAAACTTTGATAGTGTCTTTTTAGCACTAAATAATGTTCCATTGTCTGGGTGTATCCAGTCCTCTGGATACTTGGATGCTTCCAAGTATCAACCAGTATGAATAAAACTATTATAAGCATCTGTGTGTGGGTTTTTTGTGTGGACAAATGTTTTCAATTCCTTTAAGTAAATATAGAGAAGCATAATTACTAGAAGGTATGGTTGGAGTTTTCATTTCCTAACAAAGAGTAAAAATGCAGAGGCTACACCATTTTGCATTATCATGGGAAATAATCATTGGAAATAAAAGAGAGTGTCTTTTGCTCCACACACTTGCCAGCAGATGGTATTGTACTAGCCACATTTCAAGAACTTAACAGCCACAGTTCTTAATGGTGACCATATTGGAGAAACACAGCACAATTCAATCATAAATGAAAGCTCTAACAGAAAACCTTCTCTATTTAAAACTTTTCCTTTTTCTTTTTTGTAGGTGGGGGAGTACCACGGATTGAACTCAGGGGCACTCAACCACTGAGCCACATCCCCAGCCCTATTTTGTATTTTAGTTAGAGACAGGGTCTCACTGAGTTGCTTAGCGCCTCGACATTGCTGAGGCTGGCTTTGATCCGGTGATCCTCCTGTCTCAGCCTCTGGAGCTTCTGGGATTACAGACATGCACCATCACACCTGGCCTCTACTTAAAACTTAACTGATTATACAATAAGAGAAGAAAACCTTTTACTGGGTAAAAGTTTCCCCAACAGTACTATGGATTGAACTCAGAGCCTTGTGCATACTACATAAGTACTCTACCATTGAGCTACATTTCCAGCCCTTTTGAAGATAGGGTCTCATTAAATTGCTAAGGTTGGCCTTGAACTTGAGATTTTCCTATTAGAGCCTCTTGAGTAGCTGGGATTACAGGTATATGCCACTGCACCCAGCTCTCACTGGAATTTGATAGTCCTTTGTTTATATTTATTTAGAAATTCAGATTTCTGCTTAGCCACTTCTTAACTATGTGCCCATTAATAAATGATTTAACCCCTCTGACTCTCAGTTTCCTTATCCTAATTACTCATTAGTTTGGTGCAAGGATTAAATTAGATAAGCAAGGTAAGATAGATTAAAACATTCATCATTTTAGGCCTTCATTTGTAAACTCTAGTGGGTTGAGTTTGTTTTTATAGTTTCAATACAGTATACTTACTAAAAGCAAAGGCTTAACACTTTATTTACCTGATGTGGATTTTTATAACCCAAAAGTAGATTGGCTGCTTTTATATCACCATGAACATATTCATTTTCATGTATATATTCCAGTACATCCAGCTGTGAAAGAAACAGATAACATAAGGTCATACAGTTATTTAGAACTCCTGATCAACTTGGACATTTTAAATACAGATTAACATTTTATATTAATGATGACAAAATGATATACTTCAAAATTATTGGTTAATTATCCTAAAATATCATAATTTCTGATTGCTCATTAGGTAAAAAAATTCAACAACATGATCCTCAAGTAGCAAATGTTTTAACTGAACCTCTGATGAAAAAACAAAACAAAACAAAACAGAATTCAGCAATGGTTTTGCTCTAGTGAGCCCAATGGCTAAACGGCACTGCACTAATAAGAAAAACAGCATAAAATCAGAGATCTACAGTGAAATAATGATGAAGACCACTTCTTACCCAAGCAGTAATTATATAAGTAAACCTTGGGGAAGTCAAAACAAAATATCATGCCCATAAGTATTCATCCTCTATGCAATAATAGAAAATTTCCGAGCTTCATCTTTAAAGCCCTTTGCCCTTCCATGTTACAGAACCTAATGCTCGATAAACATTTACTGGTTTAGCAGGAAATCCTTGAGTTCTATCTGTTACATCCAATTTTGGCATGAGTAATTTCATTCTATGTAAAATGGAAAAAAAGGCTTGGTGTACTGGTGCGTACCTGTAATCGAATCTATTTGGGAGGCTGAAGCAGGATGATCACAAGTTTGAGACCAGTCTGGGCAACTTGGTAAAACCCTGTCTCAAAATAATACATAAGGGCTTGGGTACAGCTCATTGGTAGAGTACTCCTGTTTAATCTTCAGTATAAACAAACAAATAAATGAATGAAAAAAATAGAATGAGACTTGAACAAGCTAAATACAAACAAGATAAAACAAATATATGGTATAAACAAGGGTATGCATGTGTGTTACAAAGATTTCATTGCTTCTTATTTAGCAAAAAAAAAATATATATATATAAGTGTGTGTGTATGTGTGTATGTATGTATGTGTATATATATATATATATAAATATATAAAATCCATCACCACAACTAATTATTGCCACCATCCGCAACTCATACTAAAAACTTTAATAACTTTAATGCACCTCCCATATCATCATATTTAGGATGCAAAATAATATATTTGGCCATAGTTTGCATTGTTATAAATTCAAATGACAAATGAGAGGTTATTCTTAAAGTAATGTAAACTTGTACTGATATGTAAAACAAAACTACAAGGAGAAAAAGACTATAGCACCAATACCTAATAGTGTTTGCAGGATCAAACAGCACACATTCTGTCATTTACAGAGCCCATTGTTATCAATTTTACCAAAATAGCCTCTACTCTCAATAATTGACATTTCTAGGGCAATAATCCTTCATTTTCTGATAATTCCACAAAGGGCAAAGATTTGTATTTGTAACAAGTAAATAATACAAAAATGGAACATGTGAAATAAGTCATTCTTTCTTACCATTCTGATACCCAGGTGCAGGACAGTTGACTTTTTAAAAGTACCCTTCTGGTCTGAGATCTTCTGTAAATCTATTCCTAGTCTTTCCATTACCATAAATCTGTAACTATAAGAAAGAGACATCACAAAGAGATCTCCACGAGATTATAATGCTTGAAGCTGTCTATTAATAAATGTGAAACAAGGAAAAATGCCTCCAACCTAAGAACCAAAAATGATGCAATCTGCACCTTAGAGAATAAATGCACATTAACAATCCTGTTGGTCTTTTGCAAAAAGATACTTCTCAGTACTTTCTTTGCTGTTAGTTTTGTAGTCAAAGAGAATGCTGTACTGAATCATTCATATTCCTTTAGATAATGAAAAGGGAATGGTCTTTTTAAATTAGATAGTCCTAAGTTTAATTCATTTTAATTCCATCAACTTCTTGCCATATAGCCCTGAACAAATTATGGGTGCATACATAAAATGTTATCTATATTTGTTTGTTGACCTTATAAAAATCATATTTGCTTCCCCATACATTCATAAACATGTCTTTTTTTAAAGTGCAGTTGTATGAGTTCTTTTCTGTTCAGCATATTCCACCCCTTATCTTCCTTTTGCGTACATACCCACATTAGCCCCATTCTGCACCTATCTATGCATACACACACATACACGAAGAACATTTGGATTTGTGTTTTATAAAAATGTGATCTTATCACATGAACTTTCTCTACACTAATTATTTAAATAGTATCTCATATACATCCTTCCAAGTCAACTGGTATAGCTCTGACTTCTTCAACAGGATGCATATTGCACAATATGAATGTATCATGCTTCACTAAGCCATTCAGTCCCCTATTGGCAGTCTTTCACTTAGTTTCATGATCATTTGTTTCTCATTTTTTAAAAAATATTTTTAGTTGTTGATGGACCTTATTTACTTATTAATTTATATGTGGTGCTGAGAATTGAACCCAGTGCCTCACACATGATAGGCAGCTCTCTACCACTGAGCCACAACCTCAATCCCTCATTTTGTTTTTATTTATAGTGTTTAAAGATAATCTGAACAAAGTACTGACATCTGTTCCTATTTTCTCATCTGTGAAATAAAAATAATATCACCTATTTAAAAAGGCTATTCAAAGGACAAAATGAGATATATGAAATTCTGGGCATGAAATGAATATATAACAAATGACATTGCTTTACTTTTTTTCTATTAATGAATTATTTATATATGATGACTTTCATATTGGGTGTCTTTAAAGATATTTCTAGAAATTCTTTGTTGTACTCTCTTAAAGAGATGGAGACTGAATCTCCTCTCATATCATTTGAACCTAGGTGACTTGTTTTAAGCAAAGGCAATACAGCTGCTGTAACAGGTTATCATTTTTAGGGTTAGATTATAGAAAGACCATAATTTCAGTGTAGATGCACCCTCTTGCATATGGTCTCTTTCCCTTTTAATCACTTGCTCTAGGGGAAACCAACTGCCATTTCTTTTTAACACCCACATAGCTTATGCAGAAATCTACAAGGTCAGGAAGCAAGGCCTGCAAACCATCACATGACTAAAGTTAAGAGCAGATCTTCTTGGATCTGCCAAAGGCATTTGAGTGACCTTGGAAGCAGACACTTCCTCAATCCATGCTTGATATAACTGCAGCCTGGCGGAGAGCTGACTATATTATATTCTCAAGCGAGTCCCTGAGAGTTCCTTCAGATAAGTCACTTGCAGATTCCTGACCCACAGAAACAAATATATTGTAAGTGTATTACTATAAGAAACTATGTTTTGCTACACAACAGATAACTAGTAAATACCATAAAGAATAGTTATTTAATAACCCAATTAATAAATGGACAAAGGAACTGAATAGGCACTTCACAGAAGAAACAAAACTGATCAACAAATATATGAAAAAATATTCCACATCTCTAGCAATTAGAGAAATGCAAATTAAAACCACACTGAGATTTCATCTCACTCTAGTCAGAATGGCAATTATCAAGAATACAAGTAACAATAAAGATTGGTGAGGATGTGGGGGGAAAAGGTACATTCACACATTGCTGGTGGGACTGTGAATTCTTACAACCACTATGGAAAGTAGTAGGGAGATTCCTCTGAAAACCTGTAATGGAACCACCATTTGATCCAGTTATCCCACTCCTCAGTTTGTACCTGAAGGACTTAAAAATCAATATACTACAGTGACCCAGCCACATAAATGTTTATAGCAGCTCAATTCACAATAGCTTAAACTATGGAACCAACCTAGGTGCCCTTCAACAGATGAATGGATAAATAAAGTGTGGTTTTATATATATATATATAATATATATATATATATATATATACACACACACACATACACACACACACACACACACACACACACACACATATACAATGGAATATTACTCAGTCGTAAAAAAAGAATGACGTTATGACTTTTACCAGTAAATTGATGGATCTATAAGCCAATCCCCCAAATCCAAAGGTCAAATGTTCTCTTTGATATGTGGATGCTAACACACAACAAGGTAGGGAGGAGGAGAAGAACAGTAGTACATTAGACAAAGGGAATGAAGCGAAGGGAGGGGTGACAGAATAGGAAAGACAGTAGAATCAATCTGACTTAACTTTCCTGTATACGTATATGAATGTACAACAGTGAATCTCCATATCATATACAATCACAAGACTAGGATCCTAATTAGAATAAGTAGTACTCTGGTCTTGTATAAAAGATTATAATAATATTTTAAATTCCTTTTACCTTCTCCCCTGGAATTCAGTCAGACCAGTTCCATAAAACAAAGGAATTCCTAAATAATCAAGCTGTTTGAGTTCTATCCACTTTTTGACTGCAAAGACAAACAAGAAAAATTATTCACATTATATTTTCAACCTTTGTGTACATGCTAAGACTCACAGAGCTAACAAAATAGTATTTTTATTTTAAAATAAAAATTTTAAAATAAATATACCTGTCTATAATGAGTTCAAAATGTTATCAGTGTAATACAAAAAATGTAGACATGAAATCAATAGTAAGAAGTTAGAGTCTTCAAAATACATTGGTATTATATTCACAAATATTTCTATTTATGAAAAAATCATTTTCTTATGTACTAAATTTCTAAACATTACACCTGTTAACTTCCAAAGGCTCAGTACTGACATGGCTTTTTTTTTTCCTCCTTATTGCTTGTACTTTAAAATCTAAAATCATGATATTCCAAGCAATAAGAATTGGACAGAAAAATCATCTTATTCTGAAACTATAATATAGAAAATTTTCTATTAAACTTAGTTTACAAAAAAAATCAAATTGATTTAAAGAATCAGGTGGCTTAATCATGTTTTCACTTTTCTACCATATGTGTTTCATGTTTAAGACAGCTCTACCGATAAACAATCAAGTTTAATGGATTCTATTTGTCACTCTGACAGAGTTTAAGCAGTTAGTAAGGACTACAATCTTAATGTTTAACAGGCTTTTTAAGGAAAACAAAGTTAATTATTTAGGCCAGACCTATCATTCCTTTACTTAAGCATAAGGTAAAGAACTTTAGCCATACAAGTGATTATCCCTATCAAATTCCTTAATGTTTTACTTAGCCTAACTATGATATATATTGTTTTAAAAATGCTTTATCCTTCTTCTCTGCTCATTCTCATTTTACATTGAAATTCTTTAACTGGCATATGATATACAACTCTAATTAATTTCCCAACATTGAAGTTTCAAATATTTTCTTAACATTTAATCATTTCCAGACACCTATTCTAATCCATTTTACAACCAATCTTTTGTATATATGTCTACTGCCTATTTTAATGTCTTTTTCTATATATCCTTCCTATCCAAATTGTTCTTCATAAAAAAATAATTTCATTTTACTATCTTTTATACTTAGAGAACTCTTGGTAGCTTTGATCAACAACTCAACATTTTATGTTAAGTAGTAGAAACAATTTAGACTTAAAATATATAACCCATTATGTATGCCATATCAAGATTTGTATACCATCTGTCTTGCTTTTATATGTTATAACAGTTAACTGTATCACTTTACAATAAAATTTCTTACAGAAAAGAATTTTCCAGAAGGCCAGAAAAAGACCAAAATATTAACACTCACTTTAGCAAGTACATATATGGAAGTAGCTTGCTTGGCTAATTTTACTTACTACAGTCTTTTTTTGCAGCTCTCTGATAAAATTTAAGTTCTGAAAATAACGGGCCATTTTCTTGATATTCCTATGAAAGAAAAGAAACATTAATTTTACTAGGAAAAAATATCCTAGAGATAGAATTGATATTTCAATTGTGAAAATGTAAGTACACATATGTAATACATTATAGTACCTGAATCATTTTTTATAAAACTCAGGCACCAGATTTCCACTAAAAATCTCAGAAAACACTAAATAAACTTGAAGAATCTCATTTTTAAACAACATATTGTACTTCTATCCCAATATAGTCTTACACATGAAAGTAGCCTTATGGAAAGCACTTACTAAAAGCACTGAGAGCTGCATACATAAATATAACATACACACTGAGTAACTACACGTACATCAGTGCGGACAGCTGGAAACTACCCTGGTGGTTCACTCATACATGACACCTTTACCAAATGTCTACTGGGCTATATTCATTGTAGTAGGCATGGGGCACACATACAGAAATGAAACTTTATGCCTGCCTTTAAGGACCTTATGTCCAGAGGAGGGGAAAAAGAGGGAGAACAGATTGCTGAAGAAGACATCAGGATGATGGATGGTATTCCATAACAATGGTTCTCCAGTAGTAGCATGTTAATAATGTGAAAATATAACATTAGGTTATTGATATGTAAATTGTAAGAAAAATTAAGATGAGAAACTTTTACAAAAATAAAGCAAAGAGGAAAAATGTCAAATATGTGTAAAACACAAATTTAAGAGCAATACTTACCACTTTTATAACATGTTTTGCATCTCTGTCTGGTTTGTTTGTGGGGAAAGCTGCAGAAAAAATAAATAAATGAATGAATGATTGTTGCTGCCAGTGACGGAATATCTAACATAGCCCATAGACTGTGCTATGTACTTACATATACTAGTTTATTGTATCCTCCCAACAACCTCCTATGGTAGTGCTAGGTATCACCTTTGCCTTACACAGGGTGCTACAAAGGTTTGAGAAGTTGAACAACTTTCTCACTAAGGAGGAACAGATTGGAGACTGAAATTTAAATCTGTCTTGACACCAGAACCCACACTTCTTAATATTCACAATACTAAAGCATGGGGAAAAAAGATGACATTAGTCACATAGATCTAAAATGTAGGGGGAAATGTTTTCTAGATGTATAGCATTAAACTCAATAGATGATGTGTAGTGAAATCCATTGATTGGTTCAATTTCACTAAATGAGAAACAATGATAATTCAGAAATGAATTGATTCATTTTAAATAGATATTTGAAAAAATTTCAACCTGACAAAATCCTAGAACAGATCAGGTTAAAATGAGAATAAAGTCTTTTAAAATCAGCTTCTGACTCAGCAATCAAAGCATTCCCACATTTAAGAATATGTATCATCTAATATAAGTTTATTTCTATTTCAATTTGTCTTCATTTTATTCTTTTCCATTTGTAATTTCAGAAATATTTTCTATTTTTGAAAAATCTAGTGTTCAAATATATCAATTCTTTCCTCTATATTATCTACATGATTAAAAGATCAATATGCTTTCAAATCTCTATAATTTTATATGTATACTCGACCTTCAATAGATGAATGGATTAAAAAATGTGGCATTTATACACAATGGAGTATTACTCTGCATTAAAAAATGACAAAATCATAGAATTTGGAGGGAAATGGGTGGCATTAGAGCAGATTATGCTAAGTGAAACTAGTCAATCTTTAAAAAACAAATGCCAAATGACTCCTTTGATATAAGGGGAGTAACCAAGGACAGGGTAGGGACGAAGAGCTTGAGAAGAAGATTAACATTAAACAGGGATGAGAGGTGGGAGGGAAAGGGAGTGAGAAGGGAAATCGCATGGAAATGGAAGGTGATCCTCAGGGTTATACAAAATTACATATAAGAGGAAAGGAGGGGTAAGACAAGATAATACAAGTGGAAGAAATGATTTACAGTAGAGGGGGTAGAGAGAGAAAAGGGGAGGGGAGGGGAGGGGAGGGGAGGGGAGGAGGGATAACGGGGTAAAATTGGGAGTTCATAACCCACTTGAAATATGATGTATTAAGAACTATGTAATGTTTTGAACGACCAACAATAAAAAAAAATTTTATATGTATATTTATTTGTATTGTAGAAGTCATTTTGTCTTCCATTCTTTTATCCACCCTTCATCCATTTATCCCTTCACACATCAATGAGCTAATATTTACTGGGAAGCCAAAATATGCTAGGCACCACGTCAAGTGTTAGTTAGGATAATGTTCTAAAGAGAAAGAAAAAAAGGTGACCTAGTATTGAAACTCAGTACTTAGATAACATGCTGTAGCTATAGTTTCAGTATGTTTATTAAAATTCTGTGTTCTCTACTAATATTTTTCTTTCTTTTCCTTCTAAATCTATCAACAATTTTGTCAACTAGTAATGCTCATGTTAAACAAAAAAATAACAATTTTTATAAAATATAAATTGTACATTATAGTCCAGTGAACTCATGCTCAGTTTTCTTACCCATCCTCCAAAGGTTTTGATGTTATCAATACTGTAATAGATGATATTAAATATAAACTCTAAGCCTAAGCTTCTTTATAGTAAAAAGAAACTAATTTATATCAGTTAAGATTCCCTTCTCATCTTCATTTATGTAATGGTATTTCATTTTCACCTGTTCAGTAGTTCTAAGGGAACAGCTGAAAGAGGGGATTATACAGATGTAAAAAGACAACTGAAGAAAGCAAATGGAGGGGAGGAGGCCTGATGCTTTATGGAAAAGGGCTGAGAAAACCTTTTTGTCCCATTGCATGATGAATTTTTCTACTGGTGTGGTGCCCAAGCCTAGAAGAAATGGCCCTTCCCCAGCTCTTGTCCACTTAGAACAGTATCCACTCCAGACAAATGCCTCTGCTTCTTGAGGAGGGTGGTAGAAACCTCCAGCCTTCTTTCTAAAAGCAAGTGACCATAGCAGCAAATAAATCTTGACGTCCAACAGAAAAGTATGAACGGAAAATGGGGATTTCAGCTAGATAAATAACTTATCATGTCACCACTGCAAAAGATATCAGACCAGTCCAAGGTCATACTTCTGGCTGATTTCAATCAGTACATTCCCATCACTTTATAAACTACATCTACTTTTCACATTATTTTACATGAACATGACTATGTGTTAACACATATCTGAAACATCCCCATACCCGTTATTTGATGGCTGCACACAGCCTTAATAAACTTCCAGGTTATACTGGAAGCCTCAATCTAAGATCAATTGACTAAAATGTTTACAGAGACGTATATTTCATATGAACAAACAGGTTGCTCCAGTTACCAGGGAACACTCTTTACATGAGAATAATCAGTCAGTTAATTAAGGGAGTATTTATTTTCTACTATAAGCCAAGCCCCATTCAAGCTAGTAAAATTAAATAATGACAAAAAACAATCATGACATCTACTTTTGCAGTCTAGGGGAGAAATCGGACATTAGTCAGCTACTTGCATACCAATGAAAAACTGCAACCTCAGATAAAGCAGACTGGAAACATTGACAAAAACAATGTACAATGTAGGAACAAAGGTATCAAAGTCCCATAATATCCTTTTATTATCCAGAAAAGCAGAGATACTGATTAGATTCATGGTTAATGCCAGCAAGTACACTGAATTTTGAAGGGTAAGCATTAAAATAACAGAAATAAAGGTCAAAACTTCAAAACCAGTAGAGAAAAAAGTATACCTAGACAACTTAGTAAACAGAAAATTAAGGGTTAAAAATTGAAATAGAAATTTATCAAAAACACATAATGATAATACCTGGGTAAGTCTATTTTTAGTCACACATTTTTGCACACTTTAACACCTCTGATGCATGAATACCTCTGATAACTGATGAGACTATATAGTTGGTGTTGACCACACAGCAGTTATAACATAGCTGTCATTGCTTGAACACTGACAAAGTCAATCCTAGATGTCTATTTGTCTTCACTTCAACTGAGTCATGTACATAGCTGAAAATTATAGCTGAAAGTATTAAGTTTAACTGTCATTGATAATGATTTGACATTAAGAAAAACTACTGTGCATGTAGAAAAGTTAACTAGCGCAAAAACAGCAGTGGGGCATAAATCTGATATTAGTGAAAAAATGTTCATTAAGTTTTGACTGCAATAACTGAGTGCTCTGAGTTCCACATGTGACTACTGCTGAAAAAGGATAGAATATATATTTTAAAAACTAAAACAACCCCAGGAAAGAATAATACAACAGAAATAATCTTTCTGTTAGATCACTATAAAAGGAATGATCTAACAGAAAGACGATAATTATGAACTTGAAATAAATATCTAGTAATGTAGTTTCAAAATATATAAATCTAAAGCTAACATAATTACAGGGAAATATTAATGACATAATGACAAAAATAATGGAAAAATTTAAAACAACTGCATAATAAATAGGCAAACAGAAATAGATTGAAACCATGCAATGAAAAGTTTTTCTCCAGAAGCCAGATTAGAAAACATTAATGATTAAAGAACATACATTTTTCTCAATCAAACATGCAATAGTCGTTTTCAATTGTCTATATTCTTACCCAGAAAGCAAGGTTCAGCAAATAAGAATAAATGTCAAAAAGAAGAAAAAGAGGAAGAGGAAGAGGAAGAAGAAGAAAAAGAAGAAGAAAAGTCATTAAGGCTGTATTCTCTGACCATAATGAATGGTTTATTAGGCAAAAGAGAAATCACAATAGAAATTAGACAATATATGGGAATAAGTAATAGTAAAAATATATCTAAACTAATTAAGGTAGTTAAAATGCTTATTACTTGTCTTCCTTAGCTAGCATGTAAACTTCACAAAGACAGACATATTATGCTTTATTAAGATGTATCCCAAGCACCTAGGTACAGATGTCTAGTTAGGCATCCATTAAATATTTGTAAATAAATTAATGAATGCAAGTTAGAAATTTAAAGCATTAAACATTATTTTAAGAAAACTGAAAAATAAGCTCAGTAGCAAATATTAATAACTTAAAAATGGAAGATATGAACAGAAATTAATTAAAATCAAAACCAAAAAGCTAAAAAGGCCTAAAGAAATAATCTCCCAGTAGAAATGAGCACATCTAGTGCTAGAAATGTGGTTTCTAAATACCATTTCCAATAAAATGAAGGAGAGCTACTTGGAGAAATGGCTGATTCCATGTTGGGCAAGAAAAATACACACATAAAATACATGAAATACATAGTGATAGTAATGAACTTTAACCCATAGAAAAATAAATATCCATTAACCTCAATGATGTAAATAACTGACCAAATGAATAGATAAAAACTGACAGATAAAACAGTTCTACCCTGCAGTTGAAATTCAATTAATAAATGTAGGAGTAATGATAAAAATAGAAATCACTTTGGGTACACACCACAATAATAACTGTGGCAAGCAAAAGTCATTAATGGATGCTAAAACAAATAAATGGAAGATACAAAGGAAAATATTTACTTGCTCTCAATATTTCTTCCCACAAGATATTTGTTGTAAATGGAAAATACTACCAAAGATGAGAAGCCCGGGAAATTAACAAAATGACCTGAGAAAATCTGGTCAAAGAAAGAACAAAACTATGTGGCCAGCTGTCACTTCTGCTTAAAACATAGGAACAGCCTGGGAATTTACAGAACCCATTCTAATTCTCTTTCAAAACGAAGGAGGGACAACAAATCCTATGTGATGATACAAATCTTATAGCAGTAGCAATAGAACGGATGTCTCTATAGTATGCTGTGGCAGTGCAGAGGACTCTAATACATTTAAGACATACATTTTCAATAGGGACAAGAATAAAAAGTTCTGGAGAACTACCAAAGAATATGAAAAAACAGGTGGCAGTGAGGGAATCTCCCGGTGGATTGCCCTGCTCTGATTATTCTATAAGTATTTTATCATTTCAGGGTAGTTACTTTTTTGGGCCAAATTAAGTCACTTCTAATTCTTTTTTTTTTGGGGGGGGGAATAGTTAAAGGAGGTGAGAAAATGAGGGAAAACATTAAAAATATGAGTTCTTTGAGGCCTAACTTGATCTTCTCTAAGATACAGAGGAATAATTCATCTACAGAGACTGAGGTAGAAGACAGGAACTCTTTAGAAAGGACTTTCCACTCAATTAGGATTTAGTGTGGAAAGTCCTGAAGACTATGATCAATTCAAAATTTAACAAACCAAAACTTATGTAGGAGAAATCATGATTCAGTAAACAGATAGGATGGTCTAGATTCTACCTATTATTTGTCCTCTATATTCTAAACTATTTACACTAAAATATATGAAATCTATAAAGCAAATATTTAAATAAATAATATCTTAGAAAAAGTGTCAAGCTCACAAAAGCTCTTTATGAATCTGAAATTTAAAAGTTATAAAATTTGAATGTAAAAATGAGAACCAAGATTTCTCCTTTAAAAGTTATGAAGAAAAGTTGTTCAACAGAAAAGAAAGCAAAATATTATAAATCCAAGAAATTTTGGAAAATATAATAAATATTATCACTAATAAATTTTAAATAGGAGGAAAAACAATATCCAAGAAAATAAATATATAATTTATCAAAAATAGCTCAGAAAATAAAAGAAATTAAGTAGCAATATAATCACTGTAAGAAATCGAAATAATTTTTAAAAATAGACAATCTTACTAAAAGTAGCTATAAACCTGTAAAAAAAAATAGCAGTTAATTGAAGACATATATATATAGCAGGTATTTATTTTTCAGTTGTAGTTGGAAACAATATCTCTATTCTATTTACTTTTTTTAACGTGGTGCTGAAGATTGAACCCAGGGCCTCCACACACCCTAGGCGAGCACTCTACTGCTGAGCCACAACCCCAGCCCATAATTGATAGTGGAATGAGATGGACATCATTACCCTAAGTACATGTGTATGAAGTCATAAATGGTGTGACTCTACTTTGTGTACAACCAGAGATATGAAAAATTGTGCTCTATAGGTATAATATGAATTGTAATGCATTCTGCTGTCATATATAACAAATTTTTAAAAAAGATACATTCCATGTTTGTATAAATATGTCAAAATATAGTTAACTGTCTAAAAAGAACAAATAAAAAATAAATTTTAAAAAGAAGTAAATTGAGGTTTCCACTGTTGATAAAAGAGCTTAAAGTTCCTCATTCCTGCTTTCACAAGAAAAGAAAAACTGTATTTCCTGGATCCATCAGAGAATTAAGATTACAGACAAAGCAACATCTAACAACTAGGGGAAAACAAATGAATACAGAGAATAACAGCTTACTGGGACAGAGTTTATATCCAGGAGCCCCACCAGGCTCTCAAAGTGAAGATCAGAGCCAGTCTGGTTTCCAGTAGGCAAAGGGGAAATTACCTTGCCAGAGCCTAATCAACACGAGATAAGGGAATTAACTAATTCTAACCATCTCTAGCCTTCTCATCTCACCTAAATGGGAGAGAGGGAGTTGATAAACACTGGTAAATATCACATCCTAGGGTCATAGACTGAGTAAGAGATAAGCTCTTATTCTGAGTTTATAAAATGCCTTCAATTCTCCCACACCTTGCACCACATCAACAGCCAATCTACCTTGCAAGAAATGTTAAATTCTTCAGAAAGGAAAATAATATTAGGTATTGTGGTTTGGATCTGGAATGTCGCCCAAAAGCTCCTGTGTTGAAAGCATGGTCCCCAGTGCAACAAGGTGGGGCTTTTAGGCAGTGACTAGATCATGAGGACTGAATGGACAAGAAGGTGGGATCTACTGGAGGAAAGAGGTCCCTGTGGGCATGCCCTAGAAAGAATTTATCTTCTCTCAGGCTCCCCACTTTCCCTCTCTCTTTGCTTCCCACCTGCCAAGAACTGAGCAGCTTTCCTCCACCACGATGTTTCCTCCTTGGAGCCAACCAACTATGGATTGAATCCTCTGAAACCACGAGCCAAAATAAATCTTTCCTCCTGTAAGTTGTTCTTGTCAGATATTTTGGTTATAGTGATGCAAATTTGACTAATATATTATAGGTCAGATATTCAAATCTACATAAATAAATAAACCATGCTAGAGAAGGAATAAATTAATATAAAATTTTAAAATGTTTTTCTTATTTTAGTTTGTAAAGTGTTCCAAATAATAATAGCAATATTGTAATAACTTATAGGAAGTGAAATAGATTCAGGCAGAGGAAGAGAAAAGGTATAAGTGGGTATCTGCACTAATTGGGAAATTGTATATTGTTATGAGAAAGTAGACTTAGACTAGGTGAAAATATATACTGCAAACTCTAGAGAAACCACTAAAAGTTTTTTAAAGAAGCATAATTGATATGCCAAGAAAGGAGAGAAAATAATTGATATACCAAAAAAGGAGAGAAAATAAAATTATATAAAATGCTTAATTAAAATTAGAGAAGGCAAAAAAAGGAAAGAATTTTTAAAAACAAAGAACAACCAGAAAACAGTTCCAAATATAGTAGATATGAATCTAAATATATAAATAATCACTTTAAATGTGAATGGTCTAAATATGCCAATTAAAAGACAGAGATTGGCAGAGTAGATAAGAAGAAGACTCAAGACCCAACTATATGTTGTTACAAAAATAAAAACAAAGACAAACAAACAAGATCTAGCTTCATGAAACTCATTTTAAAAACAAATACACAGATAGATTAAGGTAAAGGATAAAGACATACCATGCTAACAAATCAAAAGAATTGGAGTAGCCATATTAATTTCAAACAAAGCAGATATTAGAACTTGGAAAATAATCAGGGATAAAGAGAGACATTATACAATGATAAAGAAGTCAAATCTTAAGAGAAGATTTAATAATCCTTAATATATAGGTACTACCAAAGAACATTAAAATACATGAAGCAAAAACTAAGAAAACTGCAAGTAGAAAAAGACAAATCCATTGTTATAGTTGGAGACTTAAACACCCCTCTATCTGTAAATTGACAGAGCCAACAGGCAGAAAATCAGTAAGAACATAGTTGAACTGACAGCACCATCAATCAATAAATTTAACTGACATTTATAGAATACTATATCCAACAACAGCAGAATACAGATTCTTATCAAGTTCACATTGTATGTTCACCAAAACAGAATATTCTGGGCCAAAAAATACATCTTAACAAGTTTAAGAGAATAGAAATGACACAAAATATGTTCTCAGATGACAATAAAAATAAACTAAAAACCAATAAATAACTCAAAGTCAGACAGAAAAACCCCAAAATATTTAAACAATACATTTCTAAATAACAAATGGACTACAAAATAAAAACCCCAAGGAAAAATTAAAAATGCTTTAAACTAAATGAAATGAAAATGCAATTTTTCAAAATTTATGGCATAGGGCAGGGGGCATATCTCAGTGATATAATGCATGCTTAACATGTCTGAGGACTTGAGTTCAATACCTAGCAACAAAAGAAAGTAAGTTAGTTCAATTTTGCTCAATATGATAGCATCTGCCTTTAATTCCTGCTACTCAGGAGGCTGGGCCAGGAGGATCACTTGAACCTAGGAGTTTGAGACCATCTCAAACACACACACACAAATACACACACAATTTATGGAATGCTTCGTAAGCAATGCTTACATGGAAATTTATAGCACTGAACATGGATATTAGAGTAGAAGAGCTAAAATCAATCATCTAAGCTTTTTCTTTGAGAACCTAAAGAACAATATGAGAAGGAAACAAAAGAAACAAAAATTTCCATGTAAAAATCAATTATATTGAAAAGAGAAAAGTAATGCAAAAAAAAAAATCAAAAGCCAGTTCTTCAAAAAGATCAAAACTTTAAATATCTAAGCAAGGCTGACCAAGACAAAATGAAGAAGATGCATTGTACTAATATCAGAAATTACTTAAGGACCACTGCTATCAATCTTGGATATTAAGAGAATAAAATGGAAAAAATGTGTATGACAATCGGTGCTCACAAACTTGACATTTATGTGAAATGTACCAATTCCTTGAATAACAAAATCTAAAAAATCCACACAAGGAGAAATTATTTAAGTAGCCACATATTTATTAAAGAAACCAAATCAATAATAATCTTCTATATAGAAAGCATCAGACCTAAACAGGTTGTAAAATTCAATTTAAATGTTGAAACATTTTAATAAGATACGACACCATTTCTTTATAATTTTTCTGAGAAAACAGATGCAAAAAAAAACATTTCCTTATTCTGTGAAACCAGCATCACCCAAATACCAAAGCATCTAAAGATATTGCAAGAAAGGAAAACTCTATATCAATATCTCTCATAAATATTGATGCAACAATCCTCAACAAAATATTAGAACTGGACATCCAGATGCCAAAAAAAGAAAAAAAAAATATATATATATATAGATGCTAACTTTACAAAAAAATTAACTTGAAGTGAATAACAGATCTAAATGTAAAGTGAAAAACTATAAAACATCTAGAGGATAACACAGGTGAAAATTTAGGTGATGGAGGGTAATTTTTTTATATATATAATAACAAAAATGTAATCTATATAAGAAAAATTGATAAATTGTACTTCACTGATATTAAAAATTCCTGCCATGAAAGATACTATTTAAAAAAAAGAAATCACAATCTTCATGAAAATATCTAGAAAACACATGTCTGATAAAAGGCATATCAAAAATATACAAAGTTCTCTTATAACTCAACAATTGAAAATGAACTAATTTAAAAAATAGGGAAAAGATTTAATATACTTCCCCAAAGATATTAAGGTGTCAAATAAATAAGAAAGATGCTCAAGATCAAATCAACAGAAATTCACAAATTACAACAATGAGATACAACCATCCATCTGTGAGAATGCTGAAATCTAAAGCACTGACAATGACAAACGTTGGCAGGAGGATTTGGAGCAAGAGAAACTCACATTTGTTGCTGCAGGGAATATAAAATGGTATAGCCACTTAGGAAGGAGTTTAGCAGTTTCGTACAAAGCTGAACTGTCTTACTATATGATCCTGGAGTTAAGTATATACCCAAATTGGTTAAAATATTGCTACATAAAAATCTGCACATGAATATTTATGTCTGATTTACTTACAACTGACCAAAACTGGAAACAATCCAGATATTCGGGTGAGTGGATAAACTGTGGTATATCTATGTAATGGAATACTATTTAACAATAAAAAGAAATGCTCTACCAACCATAAAACGACAAGGAAGAACTTTAAATGCTTATTGCACAGTGAAAAAAAGCCTGTCTGAAAAGGTTACATACTGTTTGATTCCAATTATATGCCACTTTGAAAAAGGCAAAACCATAAAAGACAGGAAAAAAAATTAGTGCTTACCAGGTTCACTTATTTCCCCTAGTGGTGGGGATAGAACCCAGGGCTTGGTGTATGCTGGGCAAGTGCTCTACCATTGAGCTACACTCCCAATCCTCATCAAGGGTTAATAGGAAGGGAGAAAAAGACTAAAAGGTGGAGCCCAGGCAATTGCAGAGCAGTAAAACTACTTCCATATGATACTGTAATGGTGAATACATGACATTATACATTTGCACAAACGCATAAAACTATATAATAAAAGAAGTGAACACTAAATTATGTACCTTCGTGAGAAATAACGTATTTATATTAGTTCATTAATACTGTAATAAATATAGCACACTAATTCAATATGCTCTTCATAAGATAAACTGACAATGGAGTGGGGCGAGGGGAGGGGTCTGTACAGGTATTCAGTTTTAACTGCTCAATTTCCTGTAAACCTAAAACTGCTCTAAATAATAGAGTCCCCTAATTAAAAATAATATATGATAGAAGGTTCAATGTGAAAAAAAGGTCAGAATTTAAGTAGCTGCGAATCTGCAGCAGATGTCCCATTTATTTTCCCTCTGGTATCTGTCAGTTGGAATTCAAAGAACACCAAAACTTAGAAGTTGGCATCACTGCAAATAGATCTTCAGGAAAATCCCTCTTATTAAGGTTGGAAGAGGGAAATGAGTCTTAAAACATGCAGAGAGCATGGAAATTTCTGTTTTCCTTTTTTCCTTAGTTCACTCCCATTATAGTGCCTGAGCAATTATGTGGTGATACAGGGACCCAGAGACTCAAAACTGAAGGAGGAGAATCTTCCCTTCCATTTAGATAAGCTAGGACCCCCCCCCCAAAGGAGGGTGATCCAATTTCTTTTTTTCTATATACCTTTTTACCACTCGCCCCAGATACAGGTTACACAGGACAGGATATATAAAGGCCCAGCTTTCTAGTAACAGAACCTGAAAAGGAGAGCCCTGAGATCCACTAAGTACCAAGGAGAACATAAAGGGAGAAGGACTCAGGAGAGTGACCACAAAAAGTTGTGTTGAACTCCTGGGCTCACTCTCATGCTGTGCACAAGTGAAGCTAACACTAAATAGCATGTGAATTTCAAAGAGTCAACTACAGGATAGGCCACTGGCCAAGTTCCAATCTGGTCACTAAGTGGAACACACAAGGGACCAACTTGAGTAACACTTTTGGTATTGAAAACTGAACCAACATCATCTCCCAAATTATGAAAGATCTGTCAGAACTTGAGTCCTGAATATAACCAGGACAACTGCCTGCTAAGAGAAAATATTGATATTCGATGTTAGAAATAAACAAGAACCAAATCTGCTAACATAATATTCAACATATCCATGATGTAGCCAAAAAGCACTAGGTATAAGAACAACAACAACAAAAAAGCCCATGAGAATAAAATCAACAGACTACCAAGGCCAAAATGACAGAGATGTTGAAACAATCTGACAAAGACTTTAAAAACAGCTACTATAAAAATGTTCCACTAAGATAAAATGAATGAAAGAATAGAACAAGCAGCAAAGACACAGAAAATACAAGGAAGAATCAAATGACACTTTTGGAAGTGGAAAGTATATAACCAAAAATCTGTCTTTAGTTCCAAAGTGGGTTCAATACAATTATGGAGATGACACATGAAAAAGTTACTAAACTTGGTGACAAATCAATAGAAATTATCCAACCTGAACAGAGAGAAAAAATATGGAAAAAACTGAACAGGGAGAGCCTTAGAAACTTGAAGGCAATAATAAAACATCAAACATTTGGAGTCACAGAGAAGAGAAGTGATACTGAAAAATTACTTGATGGAAAATCATCCCAAGTTTTATGTACACATAAACCTACAGACTGAAAAATTTCAGAAAATTTCTCCAAAAGAGTAAACACAGAAAATCATTGCCCAGATACATCACAGTTACATTGCTGAGAGCAAAAAAACAAGAGAAATCATGAAAGAAGCTAGAGCAAAACAGTACATTATCTACAGAGGACAATGACTCAAATGACTGCAGATTGCTCATCAGAAATCACAAAGTGGGAAGTGCTGGGAAAAAAAAAATTCAACCTCATATCCACCAAAAATGCCCTAAGAAAAGGAAGACACTGAGAAAACAGGGATATTATACAAGGAAACTATATGCTATTGGGAATAAAAGAAGAGAAAATGTGGTATATATCTGGAAAATGTAATCAATATATGTATCTCTTCGGTTTAAAATGTATTTGAAAGTAGAAGCAAAAATGAAAACATGAATTGATTTAATTTTTTATGAATACAAACATAAGAACAGAACAACTATAACATAAAAATTTGTGGAATGCAGCCAAAGCAGGGCTTACAGGAAGAAAATAAGCAAAAACCAATGAAACTGGAAACAGAAAAACAATAGAGTAAATTGATGAAACCAAGTACTATTTCTTTGACATGGTCAATAAAATAAATTTGTATCAAGACTGATAAAAAGAAAGAAAAATTAAAATGTCCAACATCAGGGGGAAAAAAAGAGGAAATAGCACTATAAAAATGATTGACACTGGGGCTGGGCTTGTGGCTCAGCGGCAGAGCATTTGCCTAGCCTGTGCAAGGACCCGGGCTCAATCCTCAGCATCACATAAAAACAAATAAAATAAAGGTATTGTGTCCAACTACAACCCAAAAATAAATATATAAAAAAAAGACTAACATTAAAAGTATAGCACATGGGGCTGGAGGGCTGGCGGAATACCTGCCAAGCATGCATGAGGCTCTGGGTGCAATCCCCATTGCCACACACACAAAACAGTAGAGCACAAGAATACTAAGAACAGCTCTCCTTACACATGTGACAATTCAAGAATGGAGCCTTTAAAAATCTACAAACTACTAAAAGTTATCTAAGATGAACACAAATGACCAGATTAATCCAACAACCATTAAAGAAAGAGAATCATGATTTAAAAAAAATCTCAAACCCCACTTTGAGAGAGTTATCTAAGCCCTGCAGAATTAAACAAACAAAAAAAAATTTAAAAAGGAGTAATATTAATTCTATACATTCACTTCTAGAAAGCAAAAGAGAATACTTCACCCCTCATTATACGAGGCCAGCATTACTCTAATATCAAAACCAGACAAAAATGGTAGGAGAAACAAAGAAAACCACAGACCAATAACACTATAGATAGAAAAATCTTCAACAAAACACAAATCAGCTGGGCTTGGTGCCTCTGAGGCATAAAGATCAAAAGTTAATAAATATTAAATTTAAAACATCTCAAAATAAAATATTAAAATGAGTGGGGAGGTAGCTCAGTGGTAAAGCACCCCTGGGCTCAATTGAAGCACTACAAAAAACCCAAACAAATCCAGAAATATATAAAAAATAATAATACACCAAGATGAAGTTGGGTTGATTTGAGGAATACAAGGATTCTTCAATATTCAAAAATCCATCAGTATCATCCACTACATTAATAGTCTCAAAGGGACAAATCACTGATTGTATCAACTGATGTAGAAAACTCAATTGACATAATTCAATAATCAAGATTGAAACTCTCAATACACTTCAGAGAAACTTCCACAACTTGTTAAAGAACATCTACAAAAAAAAAAAAAAAAAAAAAGTACAACTGACATCACAAGTTCACTTTTGCCAAGGCAGTTAATCAAGAAGAGAGGGACAGACCGCAGAGGGAAGAACAGAAAGGCAGAGGAAGGGAAGAGAAGAGGAAGGGAGGAAAAGAGAGAGGAAGGAAAAGAAAAAGGAACAGGTGCCAATTTTCAGATGACATGATTACCTACAAAGAAAATCCCCCAAAATCTGCACCTCCAAAATAGTTCACAAATAAGCACTTACCAAGATCATGAGATATAAGTTAGACAAATAAAATTGAATCATATTTTTATATACTAAAAATGGAATAATTACAAAAGTAATATTTCAATAGCATCAAAATTAAAAAGGAAAACATGTCCAACAAATCCAACAATACATGTACAGGTCTAATATACTAAACAATAAAAAAAGCTTATGAAAGAAATCAAAGAAAATCTAAGATGACACATACTATACTCACAAATTAGAAGACTCCGTATAGTAAAAATGCTAGTTCACAAATTCATCGATAAATTCAAATCAATGCCAAACACAATCCCAGAAATTTTTTCTATCAATATAGATAAATTGATCCTAAAATGTATATGAAAAAGTAAAGATATGAGAATAGCTAAACCATTTTGAGGAAGAACAAAGTTGAAGGAATTATACTATCCAAATATCACAATACCCAAATGTACTCAGCCATTAAAATGGCAGAATAACAAACTATGATACATCCATACAACTTGACAATAAAAAGAACAAGTCTAATCTTGAAAAGTTACATTCCATATGATTCCATTTATAGAAATCCTGTACATTCTCAAAAAGATAAAACTGTATTGCGGAACACAGATCAGCAGTTAGAAATAAAGGGAGGGTGCAACCATAAAAGGAGAGCATGAGGACTTCAGAGGTGATGCATCTGTTCTAAATCCTAATTGTGTTTGCAGCATGTGAAAATTCATAGAAATATACACACACAACAAAGTGCTAAAATAATAGACAACTACATAATTATAATACAAAATAGTAAATGCCTAGAGATAAAATAGAGGCAAAAGTGTTGCAGAGAAGAAATCCACAATGCACAACTTTGGTAAAAAGTGCAGAAAGGAAAACAGGCTTCAACAGGAAGGGGGACTTCAAAGGAGTATACTTGCTTATGCAGAAACTGGAGAGAGCATGTAGGTGAAAAGCAGGAAGAACAGAACAAGCAAGATGATCTCCGTATTTTATTTCCAGCAATGGATTCCAAGACTATAATAAATAAGAATTTTTTTTTATATTTACTAAGTCACCACACATGAAATGTTTTAAATATATTCTTATATAATTGAAAAAAAAGGTTTGTTATAATACCATTCAAGTCACTCAGAATTTTTTCCTGTAAATTTTACATTAATTACTGTAGCACAATTAGCTATCTTCAAGGCCTGTTAGTAATGCTGTGTTTCTTGGAAGCCTGGTATGTGGAGCAGATGAAAGCTGAAATGCACAAGCTGAAATGTGGGTGGAGGAACACAGTCCCTGCCCTTTTCCCTTATATACCTAGCTCCATAGAGACCTGTGCAAACTTTCTGGTAACTGACTTATTTTCAATTTCTTTATAATACCTCCAGTGATACTTAATTTATTATTGGATGTCTCATATATTTTCTTTTCCTATTTTTAAAGGATAAAAATAAACCAGTAGCATTCTGGTCATATTAAATTCTGCCATTATGGTGATTTCACTTTGCTTTATTAAGCTTTTGGCATTATATAATACATTGTTTAGTTCTCTTAATGACTTTCTATGGAATATAAACTAATAAAACTGTATTGTTTTCCTCTTATAGGTGCATGAAAAATCTTAACCTTTTAGTGTGTTTGTATCTTATCAAGTATTTTTTTGGTGACAGAAATTATAGAATTTTGGTCAATCATATTCTTTGAAAGGGATGCGAGACTTGAACATAGTAACAGACAATTACATTATCATCTAATATTCTACAAGTTAATATTATTTTTTGCTTTCCTTTGCCTATTACTTACTAGCTGTGGTACACATTACACATTTATTTCATTTTATAACAGATTACATCTTTTAAATATCTATTTCAGATATTAACCCTGACATTTTAATTCATCCATTTTTACTATTAATTAAATACATTGGGAGCTTGCATGAAGGGCCAAAATACAACTTTTGGGTTTAACTGTCAACCCGAAAATTCCTTACCACACACAGTTCACTGATCTACTTCAGAAATGTGACTTTCATTACAAAATTCTATATTCAAATTACTGTTCTTAAAGTAACTTCTCCAGTTTTTTAAAAAATATTTATTTATTTATGCATCTTTAGTTTTAGGTGGATACATTAGTTTGTTTTTATGTGGTGCTGAGGATCGAACCCAGTGCCTCATACATGCTAGGCGAGCACTCTACCACTGAACTACCACCCCAGTCCCAGTTCTCCAGTTTTTACTACCCTTGTTTTACTTTATATCATCAAATCTTAATATTTTAAACCATTTTTAAAGTTTTTTTCAATCATATACATTCAAGGCCATTAAAGTCTATTTTATATAAGTAATAACCTGTTGCAAAATGATTTCAGATTTCCTACAATCTCAAATTTTTACTTCTATCTCCCAAGAGACATAAAATTTGGCCAATACAAGAATGATAGCCATATTTCTCTTAACTATCATGAGTCTATTTTCAAAGTGTACAAAGTAAGGACTGAAATGGTTCTTGATCTTCCTTTTATTTTTTTTAATATTTATTTTTTAGTTGTAGGTGGATAGTAATATCTTTATTTCATTTGTATTCGGTGCTGAGGTTTGAACCCAGTGCCTCACGTGAGCACTCTACCATTGAGCCACAACCCCAGCCCCTTGATCTTTCTTTTAAAAAAAAAATTGTAAATTTTGTATTTTAGATGTAAAGACCATACTAACAATCTTTAGCCCCATTCCCACTTTTTTGAAACACTTTCTAATATTTATGCTGAAATCAGGTTTCCAATGAGGAAAGTCATTCTTATGTCTTTCATTATGGTTTCTATTTTGCAGGACTTATAATTCCATGTGATACTCTTATTATCCAAAAGTATACTACCTATGTAGATAACAGAACCATTATTTTTTCTTCTTAATAATTTGTGTCATTTTTCTTTCTATTTGATTCTTTCATTAAAGCCTTTATAGATACATATTTAATACCATTTTCTTTCATAGAAGGACTTAATAAAACTTGTTCTTACAGTGATTCCATACTGCATTCAATTTACATTTAATTACATAATTAATTTAAGAATACATGCCAGTTCACAAACTTTCTGCTGAAGTAGAAGTTCTGATGATCATGAGAGTCTATAGTTTTTCTTGACCTTTTCATCATGCAATATTTGCCCATCAGATACACAACAATGTCTGTTTTCTACCCAAAATGTTGTGTGTGGGAATTTAAAAATCAGTTTTACCACTTTTTTCTTATAGCAACCTCTGAATATTTAATAATACAGTAGTTTTACATACCCAATATTCCATTCTCAATTATAATATATCCGACACTGGAGATCTAAGTTAGAACTGTAACGCATGATCTCCCAATACATACTAGATCAAATGAAATGAACTTTTCTTCACATTCTCAGGAATTGAAATTAATATCCTATTTATAGTAAATCTGATGTTAAGTGGTAGAAAAAAATATATTGCTAAAATATGTGCAATACATAGATCAAAAATATTTTTATGAAAAAGTGATAGTGCATACAAGCTGATAAAGCTCTTAATGGCTCTTCAGGCTTTTCAAAACTGAATAAAACTAAAATTGTCTAGTTTATTTTAATAGCTTGCTTTTGTTCAAAAACTTATATTCTAATAGCTTATGTTTTGTCCATTCCTTTTCTTATTATGTATATACTCCAAAGAAAAAAGTATTCTAATATAACATCCAGTACTGCAATATATATAGTTGATAATATTAAAAATATTCAAAGTTTACCCTACATGAAATGTTCTAATTTTTTCATGAAAACATCTGTAATTATTATTATGTAATATCCTGAAAGAACTGAACAACTTTCAAAAACCTAGACTACTATTATATATATATTGTTATCTAAAACAAATTCTGCATCAAGAGGCAATAATTATTCTTTCACAAGATTCCACTCATCTGAGTATATTTTTATACTTTATCCAATACAGGATATAGTATTATAGGAAGAGCATCTTTAAATTACCATTGAAAAGACATGATAGAGACCAATTCAATATTTGTAAAAATATCTATTTTTTACATGACGCTTGTTGAATTTCTATCAGATTTAAAGAGGTGTCTTTTGATCTTCCTATTTCTTATTAGACTAAAAACAAATGTATAAAATCCCTCTAAACTAGACAATTTATTCAATTTTGAAAAGCCCGAAGAGCCATCAAATCTTTTATCAGGTTGTATGCACTACTGGTGGACTGGTATCGCTTTGTTTTTCATTAAAATATTTTTTATCTAAGGTATAGCATATTTTTTAATATATTTTTTCCACTGCTTAACATGAGATTTACTATAAATATCAGATGTTCTTTCACAGATTTGGTGATCTTAATATTAAAAACACATCACTGATGCTCTATGCCTTGAGCTGTCAATCTGAATGAAAATGACAACATTAGAAGCATCATCAGTAACAGATTTCTTAAATTAGTTGCCAATACTATCAATTACATATTTTGCTGTTATTTTAGAAATAAGCTTGTCATCAGCACACCATTTGCCACTATCTTCTCTGGCTAGCAAAAAACTCAAAGTGTTCTTTGACAAGGGACATCAATCAGTAGAGCAAAGAAATTTGGGTTCAAATGTAGATGAAGACATTTATTAAAACTGTGCCCTGGAGGCAAATTATTTAACCTCCTCAGACCTCAATATCATCCTGACAAAGTTGTTGGAAGGATTAAATGTAAGGATGTCCGTAAAAACTTAACACACACCTTGGACATACTAAGGGCAAGACTTTAGTAGCTGATGATGAAAATGATGATTTCCTAAAAAGAATTTCAACAATCAGTCCCAGCAGCAGTTATGAGACGTCAGAGACGTGTGACACATCTGCTATGTTTTCCTGGATGTCATCTTTCCTTCTTCACTTTTCTAAGCTCTATGTTCATGGCCTCCTAGGTGAGGCTTTGGTAACATTGTCTCTAAGGGGTTCATTAGGTGGCACTCAGAATACCTGAAACAGAAGCAATCTTCTCCACGTACCCCTTCCACACATGTTGAAGTTTCCGATTGCTCTTGCTTGAAATAAATTTGCAGGAAGCTGCCTTTACTCTACACTAAGCCTAGGAGAGAAAAATGGCCAGTGTCTCTGGGGAATAATTAACAAAAGACAGTTTGTTTCATCTTCATGATAAAATACAGCATCCCCACTAAAAGGCAAATTCATCATTCCCCGAAGTTAAATCGAATGACACTTTAAAAGTAATTCCAGCTGATTAAATTTAGGATTCTGAAAAAAATTAATTCATGAATATACTCTGAATCTTTCATTTGATTTTAAAATGTATAAATGTTCATTTAACTTTGAGCCCTTGCCTCTCAGTGTTCTATTCTGAGCTAGTCAAACAAGTGGTAGCAGGCATGCTGGGCTCAATAATACTGCCTCTCATATTTAAATACTCTATTTCACTTGGATTGCAAATTAAAGACAGTCTCCTGAACACTGACACATTTTCAATGATTGATTTTGCAAAACGTGTTGATTTTTCCTACACTGTTTTGCCTCTATGTGTGTCAACTTTGGCCTTCTTGTCTTGCTCCTTTGCAGCATTGCTGTCTCTTTGAAACCATTGTCTGCCTGATATGAAAAATGTACATTAAACCTCATGACTAATTACATAGACAGAAAATTCTGGATCTCGAACAAAAAATGCCTATACTCAGAAACTACAACAAAAGCTTCTGACTATGTACAAAATCCTTAGTCAAACCTTTAACTGACTTGGATCGAAAGAAATTCCAGGGCTGGGGATGCAGCTCAGTGGTAAAGCACTTGCCTAGCATGTGCAAGGCCTTGGGTTTGATCACCAGCAAAACACACACACACACACACACACACACACACACACACACACCCACCCACCAAGAAATTTCAATGATTTCTGTTAAAGTTGTGTTTAAGTCTTTAAAAATCTGATCTTACGTATGATTTCTAATACACATCTATCAATTCATCTAGTGGTAAACACCATCTTTTTTTCCCCACAAAAGTTTACTTTCTATTAGACCTATTCCAATTAAATGCTATCCAGTATAACTGTTTTATTCTAAACATAAAGCTTTTCTTCTTAACACAATGTCCAGTTGTTTTAAAATAGACTTTCCCCAATGAAGCTTACAATCTATGAATTAAGTGCATGGTTTCTTATATTTTAATAATACTTGGAAATTCCTAAGAATTGAGTAGATTCTTTTCCCCAAAATTCTTCCAAATATACAAAATAATGTCTCTAAATCTAAAAATTGTAGTACCTTACATACATATCACATATTTTAGTATAGAGATCACAAAATTTAGTATAAATAGACCATCTACCTATTGGGAAGGTGATTTTTACTTTTCCATTAAAGACTAGTTCTACAGTTAATTTACAAATCCTTTTTTTAAAACTGATATGCAAGGTCATATTTAAGACTCTAGACAGATTGCCTACAAAGAACTTACTACAATGCATGTGAATGTGCTCTCACCCAAGGGCAGGATGAGAGGGTTTGAAAAGACAGTAAGCAGAGAGTTATCACAAGAAGTAATAAGCTGAGCACTATGAGAAAGCATACTATGGAAACAAAGAAAAAAGTTATGGGCGCTCCTACTTGAGTCTTTAACATGACCAAATTCCCATAGAGTTTTACCAGTCACACTTTGTTTTCTACAACTAGTCCTAGCAACAGACCTCCTAACTTACAATTGACCAAGTCTAAGTACTCTGGCTGTTGCCTTTTTTGTTAGATCATCTCTTCTCCACCTTTACCTCTACAGCTTACACAGTTACCAAGTGCAGTAAATGCACCACGTGCAACCACACCAGTATTTTGGGAAGCCCTGTAGTGACTACTAGTACACTAATTAACCAGTCCAATGCTGGATATAAAACGTGAGTTGCTTGAAAATGTTTCAAAAAGGGAAGATGAGAGGAGGAGCAAAAGTAGTCAACACTCCTCCTCCTCAGAAACGGCTATAATACCTAAGCAGAGCAGGTTGGATTGAGGTCTGCACATGAGCCAAAGCTTAGAATTTCATTGCCTTTGTTGGCTCATGTCACTTCTTTAATTAATGTCACTTTCTCTGGTTTAATATCAGAGCAAGTGACAAGATTGGTTCTGGATGAATTGTGTTTTCCGAGGACTGTATGGCACACTCTCCTGCAGTCTGACAGAGGGACGTGCCAGTTTTAGTTGGCAGTTGCGATGCACCAGCTTTAGTTTTAGTAGTTTAATTTGTGGCAGTTATATGTTTTGAATACGTTGAAGTATTCACAACGGTCTCATGGAATCTGTTCCATAGATAAAAGTTTACACAGTGGAAAAGCAAAAGCAATGGCTATGCGGTGATTAGAAAAAGCTGCTCTTGCCCACAGCTGGTCTTACAGGCATCCCTGTAAATTTAAGAGCATGTAGGTGAAATGATTGAAGTGATCACAGGGAATGGTTCCCTATTTTTATTTTTCATTTTTTGGTGGGGGGGATTTCTGTAGTGGGTGTGAGACAATCACAAGGAATATGATGTTTAGAACGCAATTTTATGCAAAATCCATTATTCAAGAAGCAAAGTTTATATACATGATAGACATGCAATGAAATAAGTGTAAGAACAGGAAGTTTTACTCCTTTTGCATTAAGTTAGTTCTAACATTTTGGTAAGCTAAGTTTTTGTTGATAGAAAAATTCAGTAGGGTTTCTGCAATGAGGAGAAAGGACTAAACTTTTTCCTTTGGTTTTTTAAAAATCTTTCTGTTTCAGGCTGAAATACTCTAAAGGTTTTTATTTGGAGTGTTCCCTTCATCATCTTCTTTATATACTTCATGAAGCACCATCAGTTCATGGTGAGAAGAGCTGCCACCATGGAGTTCTTCTAAACTTTGCCTGCCCTTTCTAAATTTAGGGTTCTTTACTGCAGCAGGTTGAAGATCTGGCTTTGATTGCACCTGGCTCTGCTGGAGAATAGAAATATTCATCTCCACTGAATACACGCTGCTTAAGTGCTGGAGGCACTTGCAGGAGAGTAACTCTCATTGGAAACTTCATTACAATACTTTCTCTTCCCTACATGAAGTAGTAATTCTCATTCACCAAAGATAGAATTTTGCCTGACACAGCCACAGGAGTTCCTGTTTGACTTTCAAAATTAATCAACCTCTAAGCTGGAGTAAAAATGGCATGTCCTTTAACCTTAAGCACAAAAAGCTCTCAACAGACTGCAGTTTTTACATCCCTGGATGGGAGTTTGGGCCCCTGATACTTAAACTTGATTCACATACTGGGTTTCTGGCATGCTTTTGCCTATACCCATCTGCTAGCCTGGCACAGTGCCCATTCAGAAGGTGTGATGCCAGTTTCAATAGGGCATAGGTGCCAATCAAAGATGGGTTTGGAGGGGCAGCATGCAGAACGCAGCAAAAGTCAGTCCTTCTGCCAGAAGTTCCTCCTGTTATCATATAATGCCAATGAAGGGCCACATGCTTCATTGCTTGGGATCACACTGCATCTGTAGATGTTTCTGGCCTTCAATGGATGTCTTTCTACAGAATCTTTTCCCTCAATTGGAGATGTTAAAGAAAAGACCAGTCCACCTGGCTATCTTTTTAAAAGAAACAGAAGTCTAACAATTATCATGCAGTAATTGCTCTGTTATCTGTCTTTTCTCCTAAAATGCTCTTCCACATAGAAGACAGTATTCAGGAAAAACATAGTCCATGTAATGGAGCTGTAAGGGACAAACATTCTGAAGAAGTACTAATTGCAAAGCCAAGGATCTAAACAGTATAAAATCCATAAACACCTTTGTATCATTAAGCGAGGACAGAAAATTTTCATTATTCAAACAGCTAACTTCTAGTGAGTTCTCTCATTTATAGCTTTAAAGTTTCTTAATCTTATTTATTTATAAACATAGATATTCTTGTGTCTTAAAAGGAGGAACATACCTCATACTATTTATTCCTTTTCTTCCTTATCTAAAGAAACAAAACCTAAAACACTTTAGAAGCAGAAGTCTATCCATATTTCATAAGGAACCCAGAAGCTCTCAAAAGCTGAGAATTCTTTTATTGTGTGGCAATAGAGGTGAGCGCATTTCATGAAGAAGAAATGTCCCCATAGCAATAAGTTTCAAATTAAAAAACCTTGAACACTGTAAACAGTTACAAGATAGTAACAGGTGCAGTGGAAGAGACATAACATATAAATGCACAGAAGAAAGAGGTAGTTTATAAACCTTCCCTTGAGGCAAGAGTTTGACAGTAAAAATGTTGAAAATGAAGAAACATAATGTGAAATATGTTAAAAATGAGGTCAGACAATTTTTAAAAATGAAAAACAGAAGCAAAGGCCAAGCTTTATAAGAACTTTCTCTTTTTAACAGAAAGGACCCAAACTTTCTTAGCTACTTAGTTTCTTGACTTACAGGTAAAAGAGCAATGCTCTTTTAAAACTCCAAATTAACAGCCAATGGAGAATACATACAAAATTAAAACACACCTTTTAGGGACTTTAATTTCTTGTCTATACATCCAACAAGTATATTAAATTCACAAAAATCCCAAATTGTTCATATTTTGAGTTAATATCACTGATCATCTATACTTTCATCTGAGAACTACTTATACTATAGCTTCCTATAGAAATTATCTTTATTTTCAGTTACTCTTTTTTCCCCCATAACACTGCTTGTCTCTAAGCCTTCTACGTAAAACACTGCCAAAATAAAATTTAATACTAAGATGTGTAATAAAGCAGTCTGTGTTACAATAACTCTACCTTGTTACTAGCATTATATTAGGCTCTTCTGAACATTATTCTGTATACCTTAAAAAATCAATCTACTATTCTGGAAGTTAAGGCAACAGGATCCCAAGTTTGAGGCCGGACTGGGCAATTTAGACTATGTGTCCAAATAAATAAAAAGGTCTGTGGATATATCTCAGGGGCAGAGCACGCCTGGGTTTAATCCCCAGTCAGTACTACTTTAAAAAAAAATCAATCCATCACAGCCAATTTTTCTATTTATTTATTAAAAAAACTTCTGGGGCTGGGTTTGTGGCTCAGTGGTAGAGCATTTACCTAGCATGTATAAGGCACTGGTTTTGATTCTCAGTACCGCATATAAATAAATGAATAAAAGTCTATTAACTAAAAAACATTTTTAAAAATTTCCTTACCAGTAAAATAAGTTAATTTTTTATAATTTCTAAAAATCCCTCCCACAAAAAAAGTTTCTTTCTGTTTCTAAAAAGCAAAATTAGGCTATTCTGACAACATGACTCCCAAAATGTCAGACAGTCCCTGGGATAAAGTCTAAACACTCATCCACAAAGAAATAATCCAATTGTTAAGACTTCTCATAGTTTCATTTATAATAATGTGTTCTTCTTTACACAAGAGAATGCTACTGATGTACTGTCAATAAAGCATATGCACATTCTTTCGGATGATGTCATGATAGTTTCCTTGCCTTGACCTTCCTTGTGACTTAGGGTACTCATCTGTCAAAACTGCACACTGGATTAAGAGTAACATCTCTAATTATGGAAGAGATCAAAGGTAACTGGCTTGTATGGATTAAATACCCTAATCTCAGTCTCAATTCTGTGCATGACACTCTAAAGAGGGTGAATGGTCACCACTAAGCCCAACTTCAAAAATTTAAAACTTCCATAGGTAAATCAACTCTACTTTTACTCATAGGACAATCCTGCAAAGAAATTTGGAGGAAGTTTATCCTGTAGTTCTGTTTTTCTGGATTTTAAATAATTTCTGAAATTTATCTTTCTTATCTGAAGCAGAAGAGGTACAGCTTAAACGAGAATTTTTCATCCTTCCTTACGCTTCTATAGTAAATGTTAGAGGCGAAGCAGATATATAGGTTGGTGAGCAAAATCTCCTGAAGATTTCTGTGGACATTTCTATGTTCTTAGCTTTATCACATAGGCAACTCTTCTAAAATCCATAACAGGATAAACAGAAAATCCTTCTAATGAAGGTCTTTGTCACTATCCTAATCCACTCTGGCATGAGATATTTAGAATGGGAAATTCTAAACAAATAAGCAAATTATATTTATTAAGTGCTTACAAAATTCCAAGTTCTTTAAACACCTTATCTCATTTAATCCTCATAATTATTACTAACTAAATTATACAAAACAGAAATAAAGACTCCAAAAGATTGAGAAAGTGAAAGTCACTCTGATTTTAAGTGGCATAGTCAATTCAGGATCGGACTCAAATTTGCCTAACACCAAAAAAAAAAAAAAAACCCTGCTCCTATTATGCAGTTCTCCCTTGGGTTACTTGATTCTATCTTATACCTAGCATTAAAAGAACAACTCAGACCTTCAATTCTGTTTCCCTGGAGTTTTAGAAACTTTTTCAATCATTTGATACTAAAATGACAGCAAGTTTCCCTATACCCTAGACCAGATTCCTTTCTTCCTGCCCCCACACCTTTCAGAAACAAAGAAAGAACCTTGACTTTGTTCTTGTATTCAGACTTTCCTTTTCCCTCTTAAAACTATTTCTATTAATGCTACAGGCACATCATTTCTCTGAGTCAAGAGTAAACACCAAACTTCTCTGCCCCTTCCCCTTTCCTGTAAGTCACTGATTACTGAGAGGCCTGGGCTATTGATCTCAAAGCTAGAGGACAGTTGCACATGCACAATGAGTTAGACATAGTGGCTAGTTTCTTCTCAGCCTTAGGCAACAAATGCTGATAAAGTGTCTGCCAAAGCAGTGTATCTGGAAAGAATATCTGAAAAGAAAATAGCTGGATACAAAGTTATTAAGGAAAACCTGAAAATGACTGCTTCTTAATTTATATATAGGAAGTGATGTGAACCACAGTGAACTGCAAAAAGCAATGTAATTTCTTACATAGTTTCAAAAATAATAAAAAACTAAGTCTAATGAAGTTAAATGGATTCTATGATTCTTTGGTACCACTTTTGGTAACAATGACAATATTTGGAACACACAGCTATATTATACATTCTGAAGCATGGAGCCTTTTTCTCAAAATAAACATTTCTTTAAAGGCTTTCCCCAATGGGGTATACTTTCTAATCTTCCCCGGATCCAGGTTCTAAAATTCAGATATTAGAGAGTACTGTATAACATTGAAATACATTTGAAATATGTTTAAAATAAGTATTATTTTGGTAATGAGAAAGAATTAAAAAAATATGACACGTACTTTGACTGAAAAAAGAAGACTTCTGTATTTGAATAGTAAAAATGAATCTTATGCCTAAGGAAAGACATTCCCTTTTCACAACTTCACAACAGGAATCAAACAAGTAGCACATATAAACATGTACACATATGTGTAGACATAATAATCTTAACCATGCACTTGAAGTTAAATACATATAATACAAATTAATATATATTAATAAATAATATTTACATTTTAAAAAGCAAAAAGGCATAAGATCTTTACAGTCAATGCTTTTCTTTGGAATTACTCAAGAAATTCAAATGTTAGAAAACTAAAAGTATAAGTGATAAGCGGTGGGAAGCAAGAACATAGCTCAATCACATCAGAAATAATCTACTTAAACCGAGCATGGTGGCGCACGCCTGTAATCCCAGCAGTTTGGGAGGCTGAGGCAGGAGGATAGTGAGTTCAAAGTCAGCTTCAGCAACACCGAGGCACTGAGCAATTCAAGGAGAACCTGTCTCTAAATAAAACAAAACAGAGCTGGGGATATGGCTCAGTGGTTGAGTGCCCCTGAGTTCAATTCCCAGTACAAAAAAAAAAAAAAAGAAATAATCTACTTGACTTCATATTTCTGACTTTGAATCAAGACAGTATACTAGAGATCTTCACTCTTTGCTATAAGAGAACTAATTTGAAGTCTCAAACAACACTTATTCTACAGGGACTTCTACTCTATCTGTACTCCATCTGCACTATCTCATATGATACCCCACAGGTGAAACTGGGCCCTTGAGACTAGATGCTCTCTGGATTTTAAAGACTTTCACAAAAAAAGTAAAATATTTCATTATTTTTATAGTAACAAAAAAAAAATGAAATTTTGGGTATATTAAACACCTAATAATGCATTTTATTACAACAAATTTCACCTGTTTAACACTCTTTTAATGTGTTTCCTAGAAATTATTAAATTACATATGTGGCTCACATTACATTTCTGTTGAACAGTGCTGTCTGTGTCACTCAGCATCATAGCATTTTTCAAGCAGGTTGAAATCCTTTAAATGGGGAAACTGCACTTAACCCAGGCAATTTTTCTGGGCTGATCTTGTCTTTCTAATAAAATTAAAATGATAACAAGCAGTTGTTTATTAACTGAATTTCATTCATTTATTCAAAACTACAATCATAACATTATCAGAAAAGGTTCTCCATTTTTCATAATCCATACAACAGGTTTGTTTGGAAATATTTTGAGGAGGAACCCACAGAAATAGCTGTGAGTCACTTTTAGTAGAATTTATCCTTGTGGTTTATTTGTTGTTGTCTTAGTGCTTGGGATGGAACCCCAGAGCCTTTCACATGCCAAGCAACATTATACCAAAAGCTACACCACTCCCAGCTTCAGGGTATTTAAAAAAAAAAAAAAAAAAATCACTTATTCATCAAATCAAATCTTGCAAGGGAGATCTTCCTCAATTCCACCACAGACTTAAGAAAGATTTTAATGGTCTAAATTTTAAGTATGTAAATGCATTATAGGGGTATAACCAACCAGGGTTCCCCACCTGCACCACAGTACAACAAAAAGAAAAAACAATTTGAGTGTCTGTTTTCTCAATTATCCAAAGGATGGAACATAACCAGTATCGCTCTACACACTCAAGAGAAAAGTTAATCCATTCCATGCATAGATGCTGGGTTATTAAACCTTAATTCTCCAGTGGAGAACAGGTAAGAATTTATTAGACCTCTGTATTTACCTAAATATTAACAATTAAGGTTCACAAAAAGCAATTAAGATTACAGTTGTTGTTTCTGAGGTGTAAGAAGTATGTTTCCAGGAAATCAAGCTTTCAAAAACAAAAAAAAAAAGTACTCACATATTGTCTGGCAGATTGTATAATTATGCTCTGAAAAGATTTCTAAGAGTCATTTAGGAAAACATGGACAACAGGGAGTGTGTTAGTCATGTCTTGAACCTAAAGTTAACATACTAGACATTAACAATCTTTAAATTACTTCATAAAGCACATCTATGAATTCTACATTATATGAGTTTCAATTTTTAAAAATATCATTATCACAGTAACAATCACACAGATAAAAATACTTGGTAATTTACAGTCAAACTTTACCTAAATATATCAATCCAAATCCTCCAGAACCAATCATCTTGCCCAGCACCCATTGTTTTCCTTCCACATCATCCAGAACTTTGCCTTCTGGAAGTGGAACAGGAAGTTTGTATTTCCCATTTCTTCTTGGTGGCATCACTCCTATTGGCATAAGGGGTGAGATAAATGGTTAAAAAAAACAACACAAAAATGATGAGTTAAAACACATTGCCCAAAATGTCTTCTCTGAGGAATTTTTCCAGTGTCCCATAAATTAGGATTCAGCAGTTAATTCAGTTTGGGGAAACCCACCCACTACAGTCAAGTTAGAAATTCACATATATTACAATCTTGAAATCTAAGAGGTTATTAAAAGCCAAAAAACAACCAATCTATTGAATTCCATTTTAATTAATATTTCAAATATTCTTTTAGGGGTTCTACAGTAACATTACTGAATAGACCTTAAGAAGCAAAGGGTTAACAATTTTCAACAAGGAAGAGAAAATAAATTTCATATGCATGCAAATACTCCCTTAAGAATGCCATGTGAAAGGTCTTCAGTCACTAGGAAAGAATTCAGCTTCAAATTAGAAAGACATGGCAATGTACCACCAAGCAAGTCATCTAAAGGAGTAGGTATTCAGTAAATATTTGTTAAATAAACAAGGAATATTCATAGATATATGATTTAGCAGATTAGGCTCCTGGGTAATTTCAGGGCTGGCAAGCTCCTCTTTCTCAAAGTAAAAAACAGCCCTATGTTAAGTGCCCTAGCCTGGTATTCCCAGCAACTCCAGAGGCTGAAGCAGGAGGATCACAAATTCCAGCCCAGTCCAGGCAACTCAGCAAAATCCTGTCTCAAAAATAGGAAGACTGGAGATATGTAGCTCCATAATAGCAAGCTCCTGGGCCAAATCCCAGGTATTTCTTACAAATACAAAAAGGGTATAGAGTACAGCTATATTCTGTCCTGTCACCAAGAACTACAATATGAGCCATATGACTTTCATCAATTAATTGTAATTGTACCCAGGTTAGAATATTCCACAGTGGAAGATTTTGAGTTGAAAGACAACTTTAGAAGGAAAAATATATATATTCCCGAACACCTGAAACTAATTAAACGCGGGAGTAACCACGATCTAAATAATTTTTAAACTAAAAACTTTAGATAGAAAAGTTATGTATAAATCCAGCACATATAAATGTGAAAGGTTTTTTCCCTATTCCTTCTTATCTTCCATAGGAGAAAGGATCTGCTCCTTTTAACAGGTTTTTTCCCTCCCTCACTTGTTGAATCCAGGGCCTGGTCAATGACTCATCACTATCAACATCATGAAGGGATAATGAAGGAACACAGCATGGTTCCTTAACAATATTAACCAGTCTTCCTGGCAGACACACAAGGGTCAACCATCACTAGGATACTGTATCATAAAGTAGGAAAAGTTTTATGGGGGGGGGGGGGATGTCCCCTTCACCAGCACATCATGCATACTGATGCCCAGGAGGAATTTACCAATTTAAAACTTTGAAGTCTTTGAAAAACAACTGTTGAGTATGGCAAAAATTACAATTAAGTAGACAAACGCGGCTTCATGAAAGGCGAATGTCATCAGGGCTTGAGACACAAGAGTCTGGGTTGGGGGGGGGGGGCCTCTATTAAGGCCAGGCCCTGACACGGGTGTCCCTTCTGCTTTCTGGGTTACTTCCCTGGGTTTGATGAAGAGCTAACACGAGTTTCCGGGCACAGACCGGTACCCGCGGACTTCATCATCAGCCAGGGCCGGGCTCAGGGCCTGGGAGGCCAAGGCCCTCGGAGCGGGCGCTGGGTCAACGCGGCCCACGGCCCCGCGCGCCCCCTCCCCAGAGGTCGCCGGGTCCTGCGCGGGCGCCGCCGGCGTCTGCACTCCAACTTCCCGCCTCCTGGCGCTCCCCGCCGAAACTCCGCCCGGCTATCCGCGCACGCTAAAGCCGCGAAGGGGATGCCGGGTGCTCCCGGAGTTGGGAAAGTCAGGAACCCACCAGCGACGCCCCCACCCCAGGCCCGCCCAGGGACGCGCCCCCGTCCCAGGCCCACCCCCGAGAGCAGGAGACTGACCCGGCCTCAGTGTCCGCCGCCCGCCACGCGCTGCCTGCCGCCTGTGCTCGCGGCCGGGCGGGGCGCGGCCTCCAGTTCCCCGTGCAGGCGGCCCGCCAAGGGGCCGGGCTGACTCATCTGCGCCCGGCGCCGCCCCGAGCACCCAGCCGCTTACAGGCCGCAGCCAGCACCCTCCCTCCAGCGGCCTGTGCACGCCCAGAGGGGAGAAGAGCTGGTGGCGGGGTAAATCAGAAATGGGACAGAATTATTTTATCCGCCCTAGCCTTCCCCAACTGGCGGAAGAGCCTTCAGTTCAGGGTGGGGTGAACTGGCACGAAGTGCACTTTGCTGGACAAGGGTTGGGTCTCCTGTACCGCGTCTGTACCTTCCAGATCAAGCAACAGGTCCTTTCCAAGCACTCACCAGCAGCTCGCCACACAGCCCAAGCCTCTGGAACAGGAGGGGTGGTTTGAGAGCCTTTAAATCCTCAAAGGCACCTTGGCTCAGGGCGTGGTCCTGTCCTTCGCTAGTTGGATAATCTTAAAATTTTTGAAACTCCTCAACTCCAGCTATTTCATCTGTGAAGTGGACAAAACCGCACTTGCTGGGTTATAAGATTATTGATGATAAAGATATCTTGACCATCTTGACCGTTGAGAAATGTATTGATTTTTTTTTTTAACCCTGAAGGACTCATAATGAGCTTAAAGTATTTTAGAATACACCAAATGCTCAGAAAACATTAAACAATACATTAACACTCTGCATAGGAAAAGTCAGCATTTAGAATGTAAATACTGAAAGTAAAATTGGAGCCCTTTAATTCCATCGAATCAGGAATTGAAACTTCCTACATTAATCAGACTTTTCATTTTGAAAATGAAAGCATAAGACATTAAAATATATGTATATATGTCACAGATATGAAAGCATTTTTAAAGAGACTTAATCTATAGAACAATTTTGCCCTTAGAGTCATTATACACTAATCCATCAACGCCCATTCTTATTTTCATAAGATATATATGTAAAAGGACTGGTTGCTTATCCTAATATCCATGTGCAGTACTTACCTACCCACCCCCATTGTAAATATGCTCAGATTTCTACCAGTTCCCCAGGTTACTCTCTTTGGGAAGATTCAGATCCAGCACCAGCCAGAGCAGATTACTCAAAACTCTTCTCTTTTCAAGCCTATATCCAGTGTGAGTAAAGCCTGTTAACCTTCAAAATATATCCAGAATCCACGACTTAATCACTCCTACTGTCATGATCCTGGTCCAAGTCACATTCTATTGTCTGGAAAACTCTAGTACTCTAGTAAATGCTGTCCTGTTTTCCCTCTACTCCCTCAGTCTATTCACAACAAACAGCCCATTTATCCTTTTAGAAGCCTATTTTAAATAACATCTGTACTTGAAACGCTTCAGTATCATTCTAAGTTACTCAGTGCAAACTAATCCTTACCATGATCTAAAACAGCATTTCTCAACCCAGGCACTCCTGGTATTCAGGCCAGAAAATTCCTTATTGTGGAGAAAGGATAGGAAGAGGGCAGAGATGTAGGCTGACCTATACATGGCAGGATTTTCAGCAACATCCCCTAGGCCTCCCCACAATACTTCCCACACATGTTTGACACCCCCAGTATCCCCAAATATTACCAATTTTGCCAATTTTGCCCTACTTGAGAACTTAACCTGAATAATCTACCTGTTCCGCATCTCTCAGGTCTCTTTTTAAAATTCTCTCCAACCACCATTGCTTTCCTGCTGTTCTCAGGTGCTTTGCATTTTCCATCCTCCTGGACCACTCTTCAATCTGGTATCTGCATGGCCTACTGCATCACTCTCTCAGGTATGTATTCAAAAATCAACTCAGTGAGACCTTTCTTAACCACCCTATCTGAACTTTTAACCCATCTACAATATTTCACAGTCCCTTTCCTCATTTCCACTATATAGCAATGTATTATGTATTTTGTTCATTTATTTTGACAACACTCAAATAGTCTTCCTTAGTAAACTGCATGCTTCATGAGGGAAGGCAGATTTTTTTGCCTGTTTAGTCACTACTGTATCCCCAGAACCTAGAATGATTATAAAAAACATACCATGTTCTTGTATTGCGGTGGCCTCGTTCTCATTTCCAGTGCTTGCTTGCTTTAGACAGTAAGTAGTAAGCGTGGTTCAGACAAGGAAATAAGAGGTGAAAAGATTTTTCTGAACACTTTCTAGAAAGAAAGGTCTTTTCTGGACATTGTTCTGAATGTGATGCTTAGAATGGCTCGATCATCTTGTGACTATGAGGGCAGGAGAAAATACAAGTTGAATGTACAGAGAATCCAGAACATTCCAAATATGATATGAGAACACTTGGTTATCCACATATACAAAAAAAAGAAAGAAGAAAAAAAAAAGCAAAAAGCCTCACACCGCACCTCCAGTATATGGAATTTAATATAGACATAGGTCTGAACACATGAGTTTAAACTATAAAACTTTTGGAAGAAAAACTAAGAGAAAATAATTGTGATAAACTTAAGTTTGTGTACTTTGAAAGTATAAAATAATCAAACCTGGAAACTTAAATAAAGACATGCATAATTTAACTTCTTCAAAATTTAAAACTTGCTCTTTGAACAATTAAGATACCAAGTGTTGGCAAGGATGCAGAGCAACTGTAACTTTGTTATATTGCTGATTGTACAGTCAGTTTGGAAAATAGTTTGGCAGTTTGTCATCCAGTAGTCCTTCCTTATCCACAGAGGATATGTTCCAGTGGATGTCTGAAACATTGGGTAGCTCCAAATCCTAAATATACCATGCTTTTCCTATTCATATATACCTGTTATAAAGATTAATTTAAAATTAGGAGGAGTAAGACATTAACAACAACAAAAATAACATAGAACACTTATAATATGGGAATGTGGTCTTGCTCCCTCAAAATATCTTCTTGTACTCATTAGGTAATAGTAATGAGCAGAGAACTATAAACCCATAATAGCAGGGTCAGGGGGCTTCTTTGAATTGTCTTTAATAAATATTCAAGTAACTTGTTGACTTTAATGAATATTCAAGTAACTTGTACTATCCTTGAGAGTAAACAAATGGAAACAAAGAAATACATTTTTTTAAAAAAAGTAAAGATCGGTGGGGCAAACTTCTGACAGAGTCTACTTAGGTCATTGTGAAGTTAGGATTTATGGCTATAGGTTTCTCAATGTATCTCATAAGGAAAAGTTTTTTAGTAGCACAGGTGAGCTAAGATAAATTTTGCCTGGTCATTGACCCCAACACCCATGTTAACATAAGCTTGACTTGTACATGAAGCCACCCTAAATAGGATGATTGCCATAACAGTTCCATAGAGGACCAACATGGAGGAGGAGATGATCATCTGATTGGTAAAGATCGCAGAAGGTGGACCCCAGTTCTCCTTATAAACAGCAAACAGTAATAAATTTGGAAGAAGCATTGTTTCCTTTGTCATTCTTTGCTGTGAGATATGGGGAGGGGGAGAGAGAGAGAGAGAGAGAGAGAGAGAGAGAGAGAGAGAGAGAGAGAGAGAGAGAGAGGTCTTTGCTTGAGTCTTTCTTTACTTTAAGTTATAATAAAATTCTCTTGCTTGACTTTTGTATCAGGTTTTAAATTTCCTTTCATCAGGATGCAAGAACTGAGGTTTTGAGGTGCAGTTCCCCACTGTTCTATGATATACTCACTCTTCTTCCTGTGATGATGACATATGAGATAATGGCTACATAAGGAGATGAAGAGAGGTAAATTATGTGGACACCATAACCTAGTTTAGTCTACTATTCAAGGATTACTTAAAAATAAGCACTGTGATATCTCAAAAGATAGCCTCAAAACCCAGGCAGCTGCAAATCTATGGGTAGTGTATACAAGGTAAGTGAACATGCTAGACAAAGGGATGAGTCACATCCCAGGCAGGACAGAGGAGGACAGCACAAGCTGTCATCACACTGCTCAGAACAATGTGCAGTTTAAAATTCATGAATTGTTTACTTCTGTAATTTTCCATTTCATATTTTTGAACCATGGTTGACTACAGGAAAAGGAAACCTCAGAAAGTGAAACTGACTGGTGTAACTTTAAATAACATATGATCTGGCATCCATGTTCCTAGATATTTACCCAAGCGAAATAAATGTAAACCTATTTTTACATGAAGACATATATGTGATTATTTATTAATAGCTTCATGCATGATAGCCAAAAACTGAAAACAAAATCCCATCAACAGGGTGAATGGGTGAATCAATAACAGTGTATCTCATATAATGGAATATCACTCTGCAATACAAAGGACCAAACTACTGATACAAATGACTTGAATAAATCTCTAAAGCAAGTACTATGTGAAAGAAATACATCAAAGAGAATATATTCATAGTTCCATTTATTTGAAATGGCTAGGGACTAGGTTGAACAGACAGGACTGTCTGCAGAGTGACTAGCAGAACTTTCCAGACAGATTAAAATGTTCAAGTTCTTGGTGGTAGTAATGGTTATATAATTTTACTTCTGTCAGAATTCTAACTATATACTTAAATTTGATGAATTTTATTATATATAATCTGCTTCAATAAAAATGATTTAAAAGAATGATGGAAAAAAAGATGGGAAGAACCTGAGTCCATGAGGCCTACTAATTGAACTAATCGGAACCCCCATACTTTCCACATTTACCCCCAGGTGTTAAGTGTTCTTCTTGTTTAAGCCACTAAGTATTCATTGGTTTTTACGTTGCTTACAGCCAAAATCTTTCTGACATTAAAATAAAGTTTCAAGTTTCATAAGTGCTAATGAATTTAAAAATGTTAATGAATTTGAACTAAATAAAAACGGGAACAGAAGGGCAGGTAAACCTATGTTGAGAATATTTTTTTTGAGTGTTGGGATTTAATGCAGAATTTTATGATTCAGAGCATATTGCTGTGTGTATGTTTCAAGATGAAAACTGACAGAATATAGAAATACAAATTTTGGAACTAGTGAAAGAACATCTTCTGAATGAACATGATGAGAAATAAGAAAGAAAAGAGAAATTTAGACATGAAAGCACCAAAGTCTGAGTCATCAGAAAAAAAAAGAGAGGGAAAACAAGGTTTTCACACAAAGCTATTTTGATAGATCTTACAGGCTATGAATGATTCAAAACATACACACACACACACACACACACACACACACACACACAAGGACTTTCTTGGCTGTATGCCAACGGGTAGGTATGGTGTGTGGGTTCTGCTTTTCAAAGAACCAGGTGTTGTAAAATGCTTACACTGGTTCAAAGGAAGAAGAAAAACCTCATCATTTAGTGAGCTACTTTACAAGGCCAAGATCATTTCAAATCAATTAAAGTGTTAAAGATGTTGCATAGACAAAACATTTAGAAAAATCCAGTCTTTGTTATTTAATGTGAGAAAAGGAGATCACTTCAGTGGAAATGTTTTCCCTGCCAAAGAGCTAGTTTTTGTTTTAGAAAAACCAGGAGACTATTTGTACTCATAAACTCGTAATCCCTAGAAAGCTAAGCTGTTACTGAACAGCAATTTTGAAAAAAATAATAGAATCCAAATCATTGATCCCAAGCCTATCAGATACACAGTCAGATCCCATAGTCTTTGCAATTTTTATATATGACATTTCAAAGTATGAACTTCCAAAAGACATAATTCTTGCTTGTCCATATAAATGAAGAACAAGCATGCAAAAAATAATTTATAATACTATCTTTCAGTACCTCAGCAGGCCTAATAAAATCTTTTTCAAGAACACTAATTTGTTGAATCACACTGCCAATTTAGATGTAAATATGTATCAAATTCTCCCTTACACAGTTAATTGAATTTGTAATACCTAATATTTCATTAGCCAAAAGTGATATGAGTTTTACTATTATCCATTCCCCCAAAACAAACATCATAAAAGGTCAATCGAAATACTATATTTATACTTTACATACTCTTTCTCCCCACCTACCATGTCTGTAATAATTTTAAAATGTGAGCTGGAAGAAGGTGATGAAGGACAGCTGGCTGGACAATTTTTAAGCAGAAGCTCTATGTTCAGGAAAAATAAAGTTGATGATGTATTCAAAAAGGAGGGGAAAAGCAGTTTTTACATGCATTAGGTAAGCCAAGTTTTTAGGGTTTTCTTTCATGCAAATGAAGCACCATCCTCTAAGGGACCTGAAAAGAATCTTCCTTAGGAGCATATCTGAGATAATCACTGGGAATGGCCAGGAATATTTGGGGAATGCTCAGATGTCTTTTGAACTTCTCCCTCATGCAATGGACCTTTGGGTTAATATCTGCTGCTGAGACACAGACTCCATGACCACATTAGCTCTTCGCTAATGTGCTAACTGCTTTTTCCCCACATCTCCTTCCCTGACTCTTGAAGCATGCAATGTATCAAAATGGATCAGGGTCTCTGGAACCCTGAAAGCTCTTAAACCAAGGTGTGTGGCCCACACAGAAGCAAAGGCTTTTCTTGCCCTTTTGGGTCACAATTTGTCTCAGTACTTTACTTCTTTCTCTGCAGGGTCTAACAAATGTTTTAGTGTAATCAGCTTATTCAGGTTTTTTCCTAAAGCTCACCCCTTAGAAGGACCTAATCATGCAGTTGGGAGTTAGTGGAAACATCAAGTGAAAGTCATCACATTATATTTAGATTGTCATTATGCTCAGATGTCTTTTGAACATGAAGAACTTACTGGAGCTGGGTGTGATGGTGCACATCTGTAATACCAAAAACTCAGGAGGATCACAAGTTCAAAGTCAGCCTCAGCAAGTCAGCAAGATCCTTTCTTAAAAAATAAAATGGTCTGGAGATGTAGCTCAATGGTAAATCACCCCTATGTTTAATTCCCAGTACCAAAAAAAAAAAAAAAAAAAAAAAAAGTTACTGAACAAACGTGAGTGTCCTGACTTCCATTTTTTTTTTTTTTTTTTTTTTTTTGCTGGAGACTTATTATTTCAGGCAAATAGGCTTAGATGTCTGTGAATCTGGAAATCAGCAAAAATATAGATTCTAGCTGTCACCTGCAAAATTATATTTCTTTACGTTATGCTAATATTATAAAATACAAATTATCATTTATCATTAATATTTGAGAATATGGCAAAGAGTAGACATAAGAAGGGGATGCCCACAGGAAAGCAATTAAAAATAACCTCTGTTAACATTTTAACTGAGTTTGCTACCAGATTTTGATTTCTTTTCCCATAAAAGGTTCTAAGTCATGTGTTTTCCATAGTTGTATTCATACTGCATGTATATAATATCTTTTTTTTTCTGATTCTCTTAGTTAGTTGCTTAGCAAGCACATATTTTTCCCACTCCTGCCCCCAATTACCCACCAAGTCCTGAGCCCTTAATAAGTATGTTGGAAGAAGTCTAGGAATGATCTTGTGAAGCCAGGGAATTTACATTGAAATAAAAGGAAACTAGTAGGGAGAGAAAATAATAAATCAAGAAGGCTGAAAGAGAAGCATAAAAGACAAAAGTTCAATCCTGTTGGGTCTAGGAGAGACTTTTAGGGCATAAGAAGAGAGGAATATGAGCTGCTCTGAGATAACTGAGACTGAAAGAGATAGAAAAAGAGCATTTTAAAGAGTTGACTGTACTTCCCCTTTTGGCAATATTCCAGGGAAGTGCAATAAGAATGCACATTGCTTTCAATTATCTTTGGCTGCAGGACAGTTGTTTCTTAGAATATGATCCTATTCTAAGGCTCTTTTCAAAATAAGGGTGCAAACTGGTCAGGATTATGCAGGTTACATAATAGCTTTAAACATGTTGTATTTTTACATAAATGAGGACCATAGCTTGATTATTATCAATTAACACATCTTGTCTTCCCCCAGTCTGCACCAATTCCTAATTATTTACCTTCTATTTTTAACTATTTTCTAGTTTTCCATAGTATAGATGCATCATACTTTAACCATTTTCTTTTACATGAATATTTTAGTTACCTTAGATTTTATTATAAATCATCAAGGTTGCAGGGATTTTTATCTGTCTTATTTTATCAGTACCTTCAGCAGTGGTTGAAAGTTCTATGTATTATGAGCCAGGCTATATGGGCAATGACCAAAGAGACTCCATTTTACCCTGAGACTCCATATGATGTAAGAAATGTTTCTCCCATGGGAAAGCCCTGCCTCTGTACCCATTAATAGTTACCTAGCATAACATACTTAGCCACACAAAATAGCAATTCTTATACAATGTAAAATTGTTCTCTTTGGTTTCCATTTTTCATGGGCAATGTACCTTCTCAGAGATTGATTGTCTAGAAGTTAGTAACCATTCTCTAACTTGTACTGAACTAGGGTCATTTTGACTCCTTTCCCTTCTGCTTGCTTGCCACTCTGCCAACCTGGAAAGTCCCATGGGAAATACCAATGTACCCATTGCATTGTCTTGCTAACTGCCCAATTCAGCTTCTGTACCTGCTTGCTTGCAGCTACATCAAACCAGATATGGGTTTTGCCTTTATTTATTTATTTATTTATTTGATTTTATTTTTTAAATACATGACAGCAGATTGCATCACAATTCTTATTACACTTATACAGCAGGATTTTTCATATCTCTGTTTGTATATAAAGTATGTTCACACCAATTCATGTCTTCATACATGTACTTTGGATAATGATGTCCATCATTCCACCATCATTGCTAACCCCCTGCCCCCTCCCATACCCTCCCATCCCTCTGCCCTATCTAGAGTTCATTTATTCCTTCCATGCTTCTCCTCCGTACCCAACTATGAGTCAGACACCTTATACCAGAGAAAATATTTGGCATTTGTTTTTTGGGGATTGGTTATCTTCTCCAACTGCATCCATATACCTGCAAATGCCATGATTTTATTGCTGAGTAATATTCCATTGTGTATATATGCCACATTCTTTTAATTCATTCATCTACTGAAGGGCATCTAGGTTGGTTCCACAGTTTAGCTATTGTGAATTGTGCTGCTATAAACATTGATGTGGCTGTGTCCCTTTAGTATGCTGATTTTAAGTCCTTTGGGTATAGACCGAGGAGAGAGATAGCTGGGTCAAATGGTGGTTCCATTCCCAATTTTCCAAGGAATCTCCATACTGCTTTCCTTATTGGCTGCACCCATTTGCAGTTCCACCAGCAGTGTATGAGTGTACATTTTTCCCTACATCCTTGCCAGCACTTATAACAATAAGTTGTCTTCATAATAGCTTCCATACTGACTGGAATGAGATAATATCTTAGCGTAGTTTTGATTTGCATTTCTCTAATTGCTAGAGATGATGAACATTTTTTTCATATATTTGTTTAAAAACAGCATGGTATTGGTACAAAATACCATGGTAGGCCAATGGTACATAATAGAGGACACAGAGACTAACCCACAAAATTACAATTATCTTATATTAGACAAAAGCACCAAAAACATGCATTGAAGAAAAGATAGCCTCTTCAACAGTTGGTGCTGGGAAAACTGGAAATCCATATGCAACAAAATGAAATTAAACCCCTATCACCATGCACAAAACTCAAAGTGGATCAAGGACCTAGGAATTAAACCAGAGATTCTCTGTCTAATAGAAGAAAAAGTAGGCCCTAATCTTCCTCATGTGGGATTAGGCCCCAACTTCCTTAAGACTCTTATAGCACAAGAATTAAAACCAAGAATCAATAAATGGGATGGATTCAAACTAAAAATTTTCTTCTCAGCGAAAGAAACAATCTGTGGGGGTGAATAGAGAGCCTACATCTTGGGAGCAAATCTTTACCCCTCACCCATCAGATAGAGCACTAATCTCTAGGGTATATAAAGAACTCAAAAAGCTAAGAACCAAAAAAATAAATAAATAAATAACCCAACAATAAATGGACCAAGGACATGAACAGACATTTCTCAGAAGAGGATATACAATCAATTAACAAATATATAGTTTTTGCCTTTAAATATCCTAAAATGCTCAGGCTCAGGCTGTTCCTTGCAGAGTCAGTTATGGGTCCTGTGGGGGGAGGGGAAGGTTAGTCACCAACTTGCTGGCTAAATAAAGACTCTTTGATTTGGACAAAACTGGGACTTAGTGTGTTTTCTGAGTGACCTGCCCCACAAGATGTGTTTAGGGCCTGCAAATTAAACCAACAAAAGATAGGTAAACAGGAAAAATGTCTCTGTCTATTGATGTTATTTTTCTTTTTTATGTGCATGGGGTCTTATAGAAAGTAAGTAAAAACTCAAAGAAGCCATTAGACTTGGGAGCTTATAAATAGCATTTTAACAAAGGGTGATAAAATTGTGGAGAAGTGACTACACCAAAGAAAGGAGGTTTGGACTCCCAGAAGCAGTAAATTGTGGAAAGTTGATCAGGAAATGTATGGTAGATAAGCTTGTCTAAGAAGGGCTGTTATGAAAATAGAAGTCATCTTCTTTGCCTGCTACTAGAAAAACACCTTTACAAGTGAAAATGTAAGTAGCCTTTACATAGGGAAACTTACTCCCTGCTTTAAGGCAGAAAGGAAAGTCCAGAGAGTTTTGCCTACATCTGCTGCTTTAACATCAGTTGTCTTTAACTCAAATTAATCTTTATGCCAAAATGGCATATTTTAAGGGTGTCATATTCTAATTTCCTTCACTGGAATATAGTAGGAATCAAATATATGCTTTTTTTGTTGGATGCAGTGGTTCACACTTATAATCTCAGCAATTCAGGAGGCTGAGCCAGCAGGATCACAAGTTGGAGACCAACCTCAACAACTTAGCAAGATCTTCAGCAACTTAGTGAGAGCCTGTCTCAAAAGTGGCAAAGTGTCTCTGGGTTCAATCCCTAGTTTAAAAAAAGAGAGGAGGAGGAGGAGGAGGAGAAGCTTGTTGAGCTGAGTGAATACTTGCTCCACTATTTTCAGTCTTTTATATTTTACCAATCAGATGGCAAATTATTGTGTTGCTTTATTTTTATTTTCCTGATTACTAGTAAGGTTGAGCAAATCTCCTTTGTCTGTTAGGCATTTGTATTTTGTAAAATTAGTTTTTTGTCCACAGCTTTTTCCATTTCCCCCCTTTTTAAAAAATCTTTTACTGAAGACAGTTGCTTTATTGGCAAAAGGGAGGGGGACATATTGTCAGGGTATTGTTAGGTTTGAAAGAAAAAAGATGGTAAAATACCTAGCACAGTAGGTGCCCCCTCACATATGAGTGTACTTCTGATACTGAGCAAGGTTTGGCTCCACACTCCAAACAGAAGCTGAGACTATGGCACTATTTTTGCAAAAGGAAAATGCTTTATTGTGGATTGAGCAGCAAGGGGATAGGAGCCATGCTCAAATTAGTCTCCCCAATCCACTTATCACAAAAGAAAGTAGGCAGGTAGGGGAAATAGAGAGCTGATTGGTTGTGGCTGGGGAGTTTCCAGTGCCTTCATTATTTGGGTCCACCTGCAACTGTTGATAGTACCCCTTGCCTTCAACCCAGGGCTCTGAGACCCTGTTCTCCAGTCATGGTGGTTCTCCATGGGAGACTTTCCAGGTTATTCTAGATCAAGTGCTAGGGTTCTGTGCCTGCATTCTGAAAACAAGCTTGCATCATTAAACAAGGAACTCAGTGTCATGATGGAATAATTTGGACATCATATGCAGAACCAGGTGGAAATTGTAGATACTTTCTACTGATTTTTAGAAACAGGGAAATGACCATTTTTAAGGCTAGTTTTCATTTCCTTACTTTGTTTGTTTGTTTGTTTTTATGCTGAGAATACTGTCAGGAGGAAGGTACTGGCCTATACCCTTTAAAATGCTCATTCCAAAAAATGGGTAGTTTGAATTGTTTTCCACAAGCAGCTTTTCTTTAAATTTTCATTCTATATATGCATATGTTTATGAAACAAGTGTCAAAAACTACTTCTGTCTCCTATCCCTCCATCTGACACTCACACTCACACACACAATTTAAATGTTTTCTAACAGGGTTTTCATTTTTTATTCTTAGATGTTGAAGACCTTGGCCTCAGTTTGTCTGAGCTAAAGTTATAGAGGCTCTTAAGGGCTTGATATTTAAGAGTGTTGCTGTCTAGTACAGAAGTCACAAACTGCCTATAACTGTTACATTTAAATCAATTAAAAGAAATTTAGAGGTTCAGTTCCTTAGTTTCATGAGTTGTGTTGCAAGTACTCAAGAGCCACATGAAGCTAATAGTTACCCTACTGGATGGTGTAGATTATAGAATATATTTATCATTATAGAAAGCTCTCCTGGACATCACTAATAGAGAGGATGGAAAACCACTAGAAGATAACACTAATTGATCATGTGTGGCAGCCACAAGGAATACAGGAGGTGGACATGTGGAAAGTCCACTCTTTACCCAATACCCTTTCATTTTTCAGTACAGGGATCAAACTCAGAGCCTCATGGATGATAGGCAAGCACTTTAGCACTGAACTACACCCTCAGCCCTTTTGATGTAGTAATTTTATAATAAACTTTTTTTTTTGGTATTGCCTTGGTTTATTTCATGTTTTCCCTCTGTATAAGTTTATAATTATTTTGCTTATGTGAGTGTAGACAAGGGTGTAGAAAGTATGTGCCACCTTGATGCTGATTACACTGGGTTAATTTGAAATGCGGAATAGGAATGGTGAGAATAAATTAATATTTTACTTTAGATTTCTGAAATATTTTACTAACAAAGAAAAATCCATGTGTTATCTCTATAAAATGAAATTAGCTATATACCCATGGTCTCCTTACCATATTTATTTTTAAAAAAAGTTCTTAGAAGAAGAAAATTTAATATCACCTAGTTTAAAATTTAAACTGAAGTATTTACAATAAGTATCTATTTACATATTTATTTACTTAACTATTTTTATCTCTTTCTGCACTTTTTATTGGTGCATTGTACTTGTACATAATAGTGGGATTCTTTGTTACATATTAATACATGCACACAATACACCAATATAATTTTTTCAATATCACTCCTCAGCACTTTCTCCCTGTAGTTATTACTCATAGTAACTACTATAAAGTTAGCCAATCCTAAAAACCCAAATGCTGAATGTTTTCTTTGATATAAGGAGGCTGATTCATAGTGGGATAGGGAGCGGGAGCATGGGAGGAATAGATGAACTCTAGATAGGGCAGAGGGGTTGGAGGGGAAGGGAGGAGGCATGGGGTTATTAATGATGGTGGAATGTGATGATCATTATTATTCAAAGTACATGTATGAAGACATGAATTGGTGTGAATATACTATGTATATAACCAGAGGTATGAAAAATTGTGCTCTCTCTATGTGTGATAAGAATTGTAATGCATTCCACTGTCATATATAAATAAAAAATTTAAAAATACAAAAAAAGAATAAAACTTATATATTCTTTTTATTTCAAATACAGGGTTCAAATAATCTTAATATTTTATATCAAACATATTTGATAATAATATCTTTAAATAAATAATAAAATATATTCCCTTTTTCATGGTGGAAAATGAAATATCATGTTCTGTATAGTCTACTTCCCATGTACTAACTCTGTTCAGTGAGGGGGAAAAAACCACTTTGGGAAGCAATTAGATAAATTAATGATGTGTTGATTTTAGTCCTGGAAAGACTTTTTTACTTAGCTGTCTCAGGCGTATACAAAAAAAATTTACTCGTATTCCAGGACCTTTAAGAGGATACTTAAAAACTACTCATAAAGTCTTCTAATGAATAACAACAAACTAGTAATGGAAGTTCTTCCTTCCAAGATCATTCTTCAATGATGCAGTCCAAAAAAATCTAATCTATTTTGAGGACAGTGCTTTTTACATAGTAATTTCACTTTATGCCCACATATTATCCACAACTTAGGGTTTCATACTGCCACTCAGTTGTGGTTGGGTCGCATCTCATGATACCTGAATTCCCTCATAAAGTGGAGGAACTCTAGTGTTCTTTCATATCCCATGCATCCTTGTCTCTGCTCTTCATCCAAGTTATGGAGAAAGCTACAATGATCCCACTCTCTAGAAGTGGAGTTAGCAATGCTGAACTCATTTGATAAGGGTGATGAACATTCAAATGCCAATATGTTGGAGTGAATCAACAGTATGAAGTATTCGAAACGGTGCTGATTCATTGCACAAGGGCATGCAATCAACTATAAAATGCAAATATTACTAGAGTTATGAAACCTTCCTCTGAAGCTATCTGCACAATCTATTACGGGATTATTTCATGCTGTATGGATACTTTTGAGTTTTTAATATGCATAATAATTTCCTGGAATGTAATGCTTGCCAATAACAAAAATAAACTAATAAATACCTAACAGATATGACAGAAAAAAGGGACCATCCTCTGGTGAGGAAACCATTGAAATCTTAGGGAAATAAGAGCAGCTTTTATTTCTCTGTTCCCATTAAAATTTCCAAATTCCAACTGAAATTTCCAATCCAATATTTTTAAGGGGAAAAAGGAGGGAAAAATCTATAGATGAATACTGGCCATAAGCAAGAAACTTTAAGACATGTTTTTTTCTTTAAAAAAATTTTTTTAGATGTTGATGGACCTTTATTCATTTATTTATATGTGGTGTTGAGAATTGAACCCAGTGCCTCACATGTGCTAGGCAAGCACTTTACCACTGAGCCACAACCCCAGCCCTCGCAAGACATTTTTCTTAAGTAGTGCAGATTGGATTATATTGAAGGGAGGCATGGAGTCTTATCAATGTCAAACATGCTCTTTTAGGAGGGCAAGGTACCCACAATAGAGCAGAGAAAACACTAGCAAATGAGTACCATCACCACATGAATTTTGAAGGTATTAGAGTTAAGGAAAGGTAAAACCCAGTCATTTTCATCATTGACATGCATAAACACATATCAAACAAAATATTTGGGCCCAATCATGAATACTACAAGGCCTCATGGATTAATGAATTGGTACCATTGAAACTGGCTTCTTACACCAAGAGAGAACCAGCAAGTGTTGAAAATAGTACCCAGTTTCTAAATAAATATTTAGAACGAATAAATTAACATTTATCTTTCTTTAGCACTGCCTTGTGGAATGAAGAACAAAGATGGAAGATGATATTTATGCTCTGAGGCTAGGACAAACTGATGTGTTGGAATAGAAGTGAAGATGAAATGGCCAGAAATCCCCAGAGTAGCCACAAACAGTAATTCAGATCTGTTCATTCACTCAGTAATTTCTTAAGGATTCTAGAGATAGAATGTAGCAAAAGTCACTGCCTTTTTAAAACGTAAGCATTGTGGAGGGAATAGTTGTTAAATAATCATTAAGAAAAAGCAGCACAGGATTCTATTAGAAGCTGTGACAAGAGGAGTTAATTTCAATAGACAGGAAGGGTCACACAAAGGCTTTGAGGGAGTAACATTTAAAATAACATCCAGAGAATTAAGAATTGTTAGGAGGCAGAAAAGGGAAGGAGGAGCATTTCATGAAGGAAAGGACATATGCTAAGGTCATGAGGTAGAAAGAAATTTGGTGTGTTTAAGGCTTCAAAACAACAATGGCAAAAGATGGTAGTAGTAGCTGACCTGGAAAGGTAAGCAGAGGACCTTTGTGTGCTTAAAGATATCTGACTTGATCAAGTGAAATGAGTAGCCACTTTTCCTTAATCAAGGAAAGGTCACCATACCATCTACATCTCAAGATTATTCCAGCTACTGAGTAAAATGATTAACAGTGAGAAGAAGCAATGGTTATCAAAATTTGCAGGCACTTCCCTGGAATCCTCAGAAGTCATTTTGGGAGGTGACTAAACTATCTGAACTTACACTGAAGTTATTTCACCTATATAAATAAGTATATAGTTGTTGTTGTTATTAAAGAGTGATTCTGGAAAACTTGAGGTCTGGGAAGACATCAGAGTTGCACTGTTATATTGTAACTTTTCCTATTTACTACTTAATCTAGATAGGCTAGATTATAGCAGGAAATTGTATCAGGTTAGCAGAAACCATATTCATATCTGTTTAGCCATAAAATGAGACTAGGAAAGTGGTGACAGCCCTTTGTGAATGACCAAACTGAGAAGTATTACCACCCTTTGAGAAGGATCCTGTTATTTAGACTACATCTCTTCTTTGAAAAATCAAAACTTTCTCCATCTAAAATTACATTTATACACAAAGAGAAAACTATTCTAGAAAATGTTGATTCATAGGCAAAATAAAGAGGCTATTTTGACCTATGAAACTAAAGGTGGCATGTATTAATTTCATATTATAGTTTAACGAATTACCAGAAATTTTGTTGTTTAAACAATATAAATTAATTCTGTTACAGTTTACAGTGGGGAGGGCAGAAGTCCTAAAATCAAGTTGTTGGTAGGGCTGTGTTCTTCTGGAGGCTCTAGAAGCGAACCAAAGTCCTAGGCTTTCCTAGCTTCTAGAGGCCTCCTATGTTCCCTGGCTTGTGGCCCTGCCCTCCATCTTCAAAGCCACTGGGTAGCATCTTCCTGTGTTTTTCTTTCTAATTCTGAACTTTTTGCTTCTCCTTTATAAAGATGCTCAGCTATGTATTGAGCCCATACATAAAATTCAGGATCATTTTCTCATCTCAAGATTTTTAAGGTAATCACATTGGCAAAAATCCTTATTGGAAGTAAGGTAATATATCCATAGGTTATAGGCATTAGAAAATCATCTTTGGGGAGGTTCATTATTCTGACTAGCACAAAGCATTCTAGATAAAAGAAAAGAAAGAGATGAATAAGAGATCTTAAATTTTTAAAAATTTTATTTAGGCATGTATTATGAAAGCAAAATGCATTTTGATTCATCGTACAAAATTGCAGCACAATTTTTCGTTTGTCTGTTTGTGATGTAGTGTCACACCCTATGTGAAGTCTTACGTGTATCTAGGGTAATGATGTTCATCTTATTCCACCATCTTTCCTGCCCCCATGCATACTCCCCAGAGAGTCTAAATTTTAAAACCAGTAATGAAAGTAACCTAATTTGTTACATTACAAAAACAATTAACTGTGTAAAAGATAAACTTATTTTTTTAATTCAAAAGAAAGGATTGATAATAAAATTCAAAGATAAACATCCATATTTAACTGCCAAAGTAGATAGGTCTCAAAGATCCTTTTTAATGATACTAAATAGAAGAAGGAAGGAAGTGCCAACCACAGGATTGTGAATAAAGTGAAGACTGTGGGACATGTGTTGTGGGATGGACAAGGTAGTTATTAAAGAATGGAAATGTCTACTGTTTAAGTTGTTTGGGTTGCTATAATTGAAATATCTCTTCTACCTGCCTTTTATTTTATTTTTTCAGTTTGTATGAGGTGTATGTGCCACATCTGAGCAGATATGACTCAAAGCAAAGAAGCAGCTATGGGAGAGCCATGAGAACACCAGCCCCTGAAGGTCCTAAAAAATTACAGGCAGGTGTTTTGAGTCAGTTTATGTGGATCTTGAGAGACTGGAAAGCACCTAGCTATCATTTGCATTGTGCCTGAACTAGGGAAATTAGAGCTGGTAGATACTGTTAGAGAGCAAATGTTAATGTTCTGAAATCTGAGTAATATTTAGATTTTTTTTCTTCTGCCCTGATGTCGCCTATCACTCTGAGGGAGGGGAGAAGGTTGACATTTACACTCTTGGTTTTATCTCCAAAAATTCATCACTTCCAATCTCCACTTTGTTCTTCTGATTTCCATGACCTCATATCTTCCTGGTGCTCCTTCTGCCCACTGGTCATTTCTTCTGTTTCCTTTGCTTAATCTGTTCTTCTTCATTCTGAACCCACAGTGCTGCCTGACCACAAAAGATAAAAGACATTTACCATTTCTGAGTGAAAAAATATTTCAAACTTAGCAACATAAAGCAACAGCTGTTTTCATATCACATATTCAGTGGGTCAGGAGTTTGAAAAGGGCACAGAGACGGTGGCTTTCCTCTTCTGGGAAGATTTGCTCACTGGGATTACCCCTCAGCCTCGGCACTGGAATCATCTGAAGGTTTGATCACTGATGTGTTTGGACTTGGACTGAGGACTGTGGATTTTCTTCTTTACAGCATTTCAGCCTCAGGGTCCTGGTGCTTCTTATAGAATAATTCAGGGCATCAAGCATGGGTGTTTCAAAGAGCAAGGCAGAAGGAGTCTCATGGCCCTTTTGAACCCAACCTCAAAAGTTACATGTGTCATTTTCACACACACACACACACACACACACACACACACACACACACACACACACATCCATTACAAACAAGTCCCAAGTCCACCAAGGTTAAAGAAGAAGAGACAGACTCAGTTCTGGATGGGAGTACTCCAAATATCATACCAGAGAAGAGTATGTGGGAGAGGAGAGGTTGCTGCTGCCATCTTTACAAAATACAATCTGCCACACAAGTTTTGATCAATCCTGTAAATCTCAAGCTAGTATATTTATTTCCCCATTTGACATTTCTACCAGGATCTCATATACATTTCAAGTAAAATCTGACCAAACAAGGAAATATAAATTTTTCCCCATGCCAATTCTTAGGGTGATGGCAAGTTTATAAGAGGGTAACTAAAGTTGTCAGATATGAAGAAATTAGCAGTGATCTGTGTGACTATTCATTGAGCAAATGAGTCAGTATCAAGTTGACTGAGCTGATGGAGGCCTCGGTCACCCTGAAATGCAGGAACAGGTCTATCATAGGAGAGGTACTTCAAGTATTGCAGCACAAGAGCAGACAGGCATTATGCCTGAGACTACCTCTGCAAAACTGACTCTAATCCAGTTTGTGAACTTAGATTTAAAAAAAAAAGAGAAGTAATGCTTAATAAATGACATCCAAAGATTCTTATAGATAACTGGCCCAGACAGAAATTCAAAATCCAGGAAAACATGGAACTGCAATGGCTCTCAAGCTCAGCTAACAATCCAGAAAGAGCAAACACAAAGTGCACTATGAGATGTTTCTTTGGAACCTCAGAAATTATCACTAAGGTCTAGACAGGAGTATACCATATTCATCCAGATACTCATGGAAAACTCAGATGAGTCAAGAATAAATGTAAACCAGCAGCTCATCAGAACCTAGAACCAAAGTGACCATTCTAATATAAAAGTAAAGAAGAAAACCAAAACCCTAAGAACCTCAATACAACAGGGGAGGTAGCCTATGTCTGCCTCATTGTAGCAATCTGATTATTTAATCTGAGCATCAGAAACTATTGTGGCTAACAAAAGAGAACAGAGCAAGTTCTTGCAATTTATGCCAATCATGTTTTGGTCAAGACAGAGTGACATAACCCAGAGTGACATAATGTTCCTTTTAGATATTAGTGAAAGTTTCTTTTGGAAAAGTCAAACCTTATTTCACTTGAATTGATGCAAAGCAATAAGATCCCATCTAAGCAACATTAGAGAGGATGATTGGAACCCTCCAAAAATTCAATTGCAGTGGTAGATGTGAGAAGACCAATTTAAGACAGAGACGAATAGTGGAAGCAGCCAAATAGAAAAGAGATATTGAAGGTGGAAAGATAAGGTATGTTGATCTTTCCATGCCTACATATTTGTCTATTAAGTTTTGCCCTATATTTAACATATAATGGAAATAAAAAATAGCTAATCAGCTTTCATAGACCTCTTTAGTTTAAATCATTTATCAAATAGTCATTTTAGCTGGCTTTATTTGAATTACTGGATGACAGAACTGCAAGTAGATCTCTCATCTTCTAGAATGTCGAAATGTATTTTTCTAGAGAGATCAAATTGCTAAGTGTTTTAATATAACTCATCAAGAGCTTTAAGAACCCAGAAACTATTGTATCAATTACTCTGGAATAAACTGCTGTGTATATGTATATATATATATATATATATATATATATATATATATATATATATATTTTTTTTTTTTTTTCCAAACCCTTGGTGTGAAGCTGCAATAAATAGGAACTATGGATAAGACCAGGAAATGATCTTACTTCTTGTCACTTAGAAATGTCACCTCTTTCTGGGAGCCTGGGAGCACAGAGCACTCTATCAGGATCAATAAAAGTCCCAAGATAAAAAGAATTTCTCCTGTTCTATGTCCTAAAAATAGCTGGCAAGTCCAGGTACAGTATTCAGACATTTTCTATCTAGATTAAAGACCTAGATTATGGGGCTGTGTAAACCCCATTTAATAATAGATACTCTGTCTTTCTTACTAGACAGTGCTTCACTTGAAAGCCTGGCTGAGGTGTTTCTCCTGCACCAGATAGATGAGTACTGCATTATTAGCCCCATTTTCCTAAAACTGTGTCATTTATCCACATCCAATTCCTCTTTAGATCACTGTTTAAGAATATTGGCCATATTCATGGAAATGCAAGTAAATTTCTTTCAGAGGGCAGACATTTTTCCTCCTATATTAATGTCACCATTCCTATTGCCTTCTCTTTGGTCACCCTCCCACATTGGATACTTATTCTTTCGTAAATCTGTGGATAGACCCAGTGTTGTTTTTCTAGTTTGAAATTTTAAGAAATTTCTTTAATATTTCTATCAGTACTGGGGTCAATGCTTATATACATTGACTCAGATGTATGAAAAAGTAATTTTAATTTATACAGTTGACTAACTATTTTCTGTAGCACTGTAGCATCCATTTCAACAGGTGGCTAAAAATATTCACTAACTGCTTTCCAAACCTTTCTATCCTCTCCCTACATTGGTACAACTAGCATGTAACCCAACAAAATTATATTTGTAATTAGGGGATACCTAGTCTCCTGCCGTTTAAAAGTCTCCACTGGATTTACATTCATTCACTTTAGAGGTTATATTGTCAATTGTGACTGTTTTTCTCATTCTGTAGAAACCTTTTCAGTATTACTACCACTGGTACCTTTCTCTGTATATAATTAGAACACCTGTGAAAACATTTATATGTTCATGGGGTGCAATGGAAAAGCATTTGGTGTTTCTATCATATCTTGGATTCTCACTGAACTCCAATATGATGGGATAGACATGCTTGAATATTAAGAAGGGATAAGATGAAAAGACTAATTTGCACAAACAGTACCGTTGTTAACTTACTATTATATTCTTAAAATAAAAGCTTGAAACTATGTGGACATGGGTTTGGTAAAACCACTAAAATTTGTAGATTCATGCTCTTTTACCATCAACAAAGGAAGATTTTCCTTTTGACACTAGAAAATGATACTTATTAAAGTGTCATTTACTCCATAAGGTAAATGTTCTAAAAATGAAACAACCATACTATTCAGTCAGTTTTTTGATTGCTGCAACAACAACAAACCTGTCAAGAACAACTAGAGAAGGAGAAGTTTATTTGGGGGCTCACAGTTTCAGAGGTCTCAGTCCATAAATGACCAACTTCATTCCTCAGGGCCAGAAGTGAGGCAGAACGTCATGGCAGAAGTGTATACAGGAAAAAAGTGGCTCAAGAAATGGCCTCTAGGAAGCAGAGAAAGTGAGCTCTCTTCACCAACAACAAAATATATTCCCCAAAGGCATGCTCTGCAATGACCTACCTCCTCCAGCCACACCCTGCCTGCCTACAGTTACCACCCAATTAATCCCTGATTAATGCACCAATTAGGTAAAAACTCTTATAACCCAGTCATTTCACCTCTAAACCCTCTTGCATTGTCTCACACATGAGCTTTTAGGAAACAACTCCCATCTAAACCATAACACATACCCATTCTTCTAAAATGCTGCATATGCCAATACTGTAAGCTTCATCCACAAACCCTGACTTATTTGGGAACCTGCTTATTTTTTATGGTTGCATATTTGTAGGAAAAGTTATTGTGGACCTATAATCATTAGGTAAAAGACTTAGATAAGTCGTGCCTTAGCTAAGTGTACAGGATGTTTTATATTATGAAAATTAATTCCACAAACATAAACTGAACAACTACACACACTCTTTCTCCCTCATTCTCTTACACACTCTCTCTCTTGCTCTCTCTGATATATGGAAACACTCTCTCTTTCTCCTTCTCTCTTTCTCCCTCTCTTATACACGTATATACATACCATTGGTTATGCACCCTCTTAGGTAATTTTCCAATAAGCTACGAGATTCAAAGATTTTCCATTATTATCTGAGAAGAGAAAAATGTGCTGGGCAATTTTCACTTTGTATATCTCCATGATGAGATGGAACAAGTGAGACAAAGTACATTAAATGAGGGAAGACCTGCAATAGTTGAAGTATTAAAATCCCCCAGTAGAGTCACATTTTATTTCATTTACACATAGTTTTATAGAACAGTATTTAATGCATGAGGAATAGTCATCTATCCTGAAATCACAGGGACCATTACAAACTGATGAATGCTTCATACGCCATATAAATTAGATGAAAAGGAACCAAGAGGATGGGAGCAAAAGTTAGATAAAGGGGGCACCGCTTGGAAAGGCTAATACTGGAGCCAGTGATCTGCAAAGGTCAGGTGAAAGTTTCCAAGTGTCTCTAGCAGAAGCTTACTTCTTCCATAAAAGCCACCCAACTGGCATCCTTTCTCTGGTAAACTGAACCAATCTTGATGCACAACAAGGTAAACTATTCCAAAACAAAAGGGCATTTGCAATCCAGCTGGAGGATTCATTCTGTCCCTGAAAAGTAAGCTCAGGAATGATAAGTCAAACCATAGATTATGAAGAGCGAGATTCACAGAATAGTCCTGAGCAACAAATACAATACGATAAAGGACATATAATTTTAAAATGCATGAAATAATAGCAAAGATAAAACAACAACAAAAACAGCTGCCTATGATTCTCTTCTGTGTCTGTTTCTCCTATTTGAGCTTTCTATAAATTGGTCTTGAATACTTTTCATTTTATTTTATTTAATTTTTGAATTTTTAGCACATTATAGTTATACAGAGTAGTGGGATTCATTACTACACATTTATAAATGCATACAACATAAGTTTTCTCCATTTCAATCTGTAGTGCTATCCCTTTATGTCCCTCTCCCTTTCCCAATACCCTTCCTCTATTCTATTGGTCTTCCTTTTATTTACTTATTTTTAATGGGTACATTATAGATGTAAATAAATTAATTGGAATGCATTGTGATATATTCATGAATGCCAATAGAATAATTTGGTCAACTTTATGCTGTGGTTCTCCTTTTCTACATGCCCCCACAAACCTCGAAGTCTTAAGTGTCTTAGTGACAGCAATAGTGATAGCAATGGCTCACCATATAGTAAGCTATCAGTATATTCCAGGTCCTGTTGTAATTGCTTTATGGGTATGAAATCTTTTAATAGTTAAAAAATAAAATAAGATGAGATTTGCCTTTTGTTGTTGCTGTTTTACTACAAATGAACCCAGGACTGTGAGTGAGTTAGGTACTTGCCTAAGGTCACATAGCTTGGAAGGAGCAGAGACCTACTTTGAATCCAAGAAGTCTAATGGCAGAACCTATGCTCTTTTTTATTTTGGTGCCAGGCATTGAACTCAGGGATACTCGACCACTGAGCCACATCCCCAGCCCTATTTTGTATTTTATTAGAGACAAGTTCTCACTGAGTTGCTTAGTGCCTCACTAAGTTGCTTATGCTGGTTTTGAACTCATCATCCTATTGTCTGAGCTTCCTGAACCACTGGGATTACATGTGTGTGCCACCGAGCCTTGCAGAACCTATGTTCTTAACCACTCTACTAACCTGCTTTCAACATTCAGTGTAGCATGGAGTTAAGGACAAGAGAGGACATATGAAGTGTTATCTGCCCAAAAGAGAAGACTTACTGTGGAACCTCTCTGCCTTTATTCTTCAAACTAGTCCCCCCACAGGTAAAGTCAGGTCTATCACCCACATTTGCATTTGGCTTCCAGGGAGGGTCTTTTCCTTTATATTTGTACCTCCTGATATGATCTTTAGCTCCAAAATTGATTAACTCATCTTACAAAATTTTGTTGTTACACTAACCAATTAAATTTAGCATCCCAAGCATAAATCATCACTTAAATACTGTGTGGCACCTTAAGGGCTTAGGAGTCATCTTAAGGAGTCAGGTCTTTCAGACATCAAAATCTCAAAATAGAATATCTTGATAATAGATCTGTGGATGGTCTGGCTGGGAATAAATTTGGACAGATCCAAGTTTAGAAGAACAATTCCAAAATAAAATACCAGGAAGCTCACAGTTAGTTTTCTCATCAGAAAATAAAAGCATTTCTTCTCAATAAACTAGTTGTAGAACATTATAAATCTATCAAATTTAGGCTTCCACTACAGATTGAGGTTTCACTCTATCAAGAACTTTAATGGCACACAGCCCCACAAAATAGTCCATTCCTATTTCATACTATTGTTCGAAGCCGATCATTTCCACCTCTAAATCAGAGATGTTTGCCCCTGGATCCCCACATTGTTCACACATGTGAAGGATGCTACGCAGACCTGAGACCCACATTGACCGAAGCTCTGGCCTCATACACATTGACTTCAGGAGCTGGCCTTCTGTCTCTCCATCTCTGGACTTTTCACAAAGGTAAAAAAGATTTCTTAACAACTAGTAATCACTCAGCATTGATATTCAATCATGGCATTGCAAGTATCTTTCCTCTTCCTAGTGAACATTCATAATTTGATTGTTCAGTTGTTTATGTTCATCTGAGCATGACTACTGTTATGGTTTAAATATGAGGTATCCCCCAAAAGCTCATGTGTGAGATAATGCAAGAAGGTTTAGAGGTGAAATGATTGGAGTATGAGAACCTTAATCTAATCAGTAAATGTATCCCCTGATAGAGGTTAACTGGGTGGTAACTGAAAGCAGGTAAGGTGAGGATGGAGGAGGTGGGTCTCTGGAGGCATTCCCTAGGTTTATATACTTTGTCCCTGGGGAGAGGAATCTTGCTCTTTCAGCTTCCTGGTGCCATGTTTCAACAGCTTTCTCTGCCACACTCTTCTGCTATGATGTCCTCCTGCCTCCCCTTGAGCATAATAAATGGAATCAGCCTTTGAAAGACTGAGACCTTTGAAACCATGAATCCCCAGATAAACTTTTCCTCCTTTAAAACTGTCCTTGTCAGGTCTTTTGGTCACAACAGTAGAAAAGTTGTCTAAAACAATCACTTCTATACCAATTTTAGTGATCATGTTTTGTTCCCATCATAATCTTAGCATGCTCCATTGTGATTGATCCATCTATCTTATCTATCTATCTACCTACCTACCTACCTATCTACTTTAGAGACCTACAAACAGAAATCTTTGACTTCTAATGCTTATCTTTGTTTGTCATTTAGAGAAGAATCCAGAAGCATGAAAGGATTTGTTAAGGTTTGAGAATTTCTTCCATTTCACTTTCAAATTGATGATCATTCTAATGCAGATATTTTAATTTGTCATTAATAACTTTAGGCAGAGGGTAGGCTTTGAAAATGTATATTTACTTTTCTATGCTTTAAAAATTACCTTTCAGAACTGAAAGCATTATGCATGAGGCCCTGGGTTCAATCCCCAGCACTACAAATTAAATAAATAAATACATAGATAGATTTAAGTAGATATCTGTATATCTATTCCATAACATCATTATTCACAGTAGCCAAAAACAACCAAATGTCTGACAATTGTATATATAGTACAATTGCATATACACACTCGATATATTGTTATTCATCTTAAAAAAGGAAGGCAATTCTGACACAATGTGACCATGTGGGCAAACCTTGAAGATATTTTGCTAGGTGACATAGCAAGTCACAAATATTGCATAATTCAACTTATGTGAAGTATCTAGAGCAGTCAGATTCTTATGGAAAAGGAACAATAGTTTCCAAGGCCTGAGAGGAAGAGAAATGAGGAGTTATTGTTTAATGGGTACAAAGTTTCAGTTTGAGAAGATGAAAAATTTCTTGAGATGGACTGTGGTGAAATTGTAGGACAATGTGAAAGCACAAAACATCAAAAAGCTGTACAGTTTGAAATGGTTAAAATGGGAACTTTTATGTTATACATATTTATTACAATAAAAACATGCTTCAGTTATTTCAAAAAAATCCTTGAAATCCCCCCACACTCCAGTACGTGTATTTCTAAGCTCTCATTATTGTTTTGTGGATTATCACAGAGTTTCCCATGGAAAACATGATTTTTTCCATGTACTTGCTCCTTTGTACTCTTTTAAAAATATATTAGCTTTATTGCTTAAAATGCCATACAAAATGTACCCTGGGAACATATTAGACATTATTGTCTAAATATTATCAACACTGCGGCATTCTGGTTTTCCCACATTCAACTCTGGGCAGAATAGTCTTGATTGTTAAGCATTACAGCATTCCATGCTTGCTCAGTTCTCAGACTCTTTCTGGCAGTTTCTCAGAACTTTTCAAGTAATTACTTTTGGGGTATCAAGGGACTTATAACAACCAAAGAGCATGTTGCTCATCTCAGTCATTGTCTGGGTGCATTGACACCCATTCTAAAGGCACTGACACTATTTTGTGAGCCTGGCCTCATGATTGAGATCACATAATTGCAATAATTAGGAAACTCACCTCAGGATATTATCAGAATGACCCACCCAAACCCAAGTCCATATGGTTTGAAATAGCTAATGAGTCAGTTAATGTGCTATGTCCAGGAGTAATGGGTACTCAATATGGATGGCGTGAAGGTATAATTTACCAACATTCTGACTGATTAAGGGTTTCAAGTGGACATTATGTAACTTAGAGAGGATTCAAGGTATTAACAGTTTTAATAGTTGAGACAAAAGGAAGAAGCAATGATTATTTAAAAGTCAGGGGCATTGGAACTTGAACAATTTCTTTCAATAGCATGTTCCAGGATGAAAAACTTAATGCTATATAATGTCAAATGATGATGTAGGTTTAAGCAGCCATCTGTAATACTGTGGAGAGGTGTAGGGGCTGCTACTGACTGAGTCCTGTGCATGATGGAAAAGGAAAGAAAATGTTCAAAATTGAACCCAGTAATTTTGAGATGAAGAAAAGAGAGGAAGTCCTATTACAAAATAATCATAATAAGGCTAGAATCAACACTATCAGATGTCTACTATATGGAAGAAAGAGATTTACTTGGTAATTGACTTATTTCTCATTTCTTATATTAGTATTATCTCAAATTATCTAAATACTCATAATACTTTAGAGTAACCCGTTGTTTGTGTTATCTTATAGAAAGTAAGTATTCAAAGTATAATAAATTGAAATTAGAAAAACTTCTAAGATAACATTTTAGCTATCATCAGAAACCCTTATGACATAGGTCCATGTTAAGTTTTTGAATATGTAGGAATTTTGAATGTGAAGGAATTTAAGTAAAGAATGAGTTTTTGGGGGCACTGAACTCAGGAGCATCCGATCATTGAGCCACATTTCCAGCTCTATTTTGTATTTTATTTAGAAACAGGGTCTCACTGAATTGCTTAACTCCTCACTTTTGCTGAGGCTGGCTTTGAACTCACGATTCTCCTGCCTCAGCTGCCCAAGCAGCTGGGATCATACGTGTGTGCCACTGCACCCGGCAGGAATATGTTCTTAATTTGGAGTCCATAAACAGTGGATTTCTGGAAAGATGTTAGGAACAGTCTGTGAGCCAGGAAGGTAGGAAAAAATATGAGAACTTTATTTTTACCAATTTCATCTGAAATTTAGCATTTCTCATAATGACACAATAACCACATAGTATTAGCATTACCTGAGACTTTTACATAAAAAGGAATTGAAAATGTTTTCATATGACAATAAAACTTTTGCAGACCTCTTGAGATATTCATGTTCATCACTATCATAAAAGATTGTCTAATACTAGACCCACTGCCAGGTCTAATATTTTTAAATATTTAAAATTTATTTTTATAGATTTTATTTTCCTTTATAACTATATATTTCATTTTATTCATATTTAAAACATCAAAAACATGGAGGACTGATCCAAGCCTCTCCTAGACCAATGAAGGGATTCCTGGCACACACACACAAAAATGATTAAGCCCCTTTGCAACACTGTGTCTCTATTAAGGTCTATGTATTCTATACCAGTTTTTGGAGTTTTTAACTCTAAGTGTCTCAGAATTAACTTAGAGATTTTGCTTTATTTAAAAAAATACATGCACATTAAAAGATGCTCAATTATACAACAGGATATATAACGAAAATAGGTCTCTTGCCTCCAGATATGCTCACCAGAAGCAACCACAATTTCTTATGAGTTTTTCCAGAGAAATCCTATTCATATTTAAGTATATAATATATACTAATGTCTATGTATATACTAATTTATTTATATACACACATACATTTACATAGGACATTTATCTTTTCTACCTTTTACACAAATAATAGCATATTTAACAAAATAATCTGTACCTTGTATATTGCCACTTAATATATTTTGGTAGTTATTCCATATCAATAGATAGAAAAAAGCCTCCATCTTTTAAAATGTTTAATGCTAGGCAGTGTTTGATTATATGGAAGTACCACACTTTATTTGACCAATTTTCTGTGGATTTCCACTTAGTATTCAGTCTTTGTTATAATATGGATATGAAGTATTCCCCAAAATGTCCTGTGTTAATGCAGGAATATTCAGAGATGAAATGATTGGAGGTGAAATGATAGCTTTAACCTAATCAATTCATTCTACTTTGAATGGACTGGATGGTAATTGTAGGAAGGTGGGGCATGGCTGGAGGAGGTGGGTCACTGGGCTTTGCACTGGAAGGGTTCATCTTCCATGTGGCCCCTTCTCTCTTTCTGCTTCACAGCCTGCCATGTCCTGAGCATCTTCCTTCTTCCATGCCCTTCCACCACAATCTGCTGCTGCCTTATTTGAGCCTAGAGTCCAGTGAAGTCAGCCCACCATGGTTCTGAAACTGTGAGACAAAATACAATTTTCCCCATCTAAGTTGTTTTTTGTTGGGTGTTTTGGTCATAGCCATGCAAAACTGACTAACAGAAATTGGCATCTGAACTAAGCTCTTTGGTGTGACTAACCACGTGGCTTAGAAGCCTTTGGAGCTCATTTGAAGGAGAAATTTTTAAAAAGTTTGGAGATGGAAGCTGGAGAAGCCTTAAAATTTTATAAGCAGAGCTTGATGGGAGATTCTAGTAGGAGCCCAGAGAAGCAGAGTGCCAATAAGAGGGCAGACTGGGCTGATTTTAAAGGGAAAAGTGGACTCTGCTGGGAAATTGGACTAAAGGTCATTTATGTAACATTTTGGCAAAGAACTGGTCCACATATGCTCATGTTCTGCTACTTTATATAAGGCTGAATTTAAAGGCAACAAAGTGATTAAAGTGGTGCAGGAAATTCCAAAAAACTAGCAGTTTGGCCAGAAAAGTGCATATAAAACTGAAGCTAAAAAAAGGATATAATTATTGAAGAGATTATAACAATGAAAGAGCTGCTAAGTACTTTGCACAAAGACACTAAAAAACATGGCTTGAGGTCATATCAGGAATTTTAAAGAGCACATCCATTGCAAGCTCAAGGATATAGAAAGAAAAATTCCTTTGAGAAGATATCTTGGGGCATTCTTTTTGTACATAGGGGCCTGAGAAGTTGTCTCACCACGCTCAGCTTCCCAGGCATTCAGAGGCTCTTGCAGCAGTGATTCCAGATGAGCCAGCTACTGTGCAACCTGGTGACAGACCTTGGCATCATCCACATAGTGTTTGTCATGTAGGAATGTTAAGGCACCATGGAAGATTCCATTGAGACATAATAGAAAGTCCTGGGGGCTAAGGTAAAGTGTAGCAGGGTTGGAATCCCTATGGGATACCTCTGAGAGGGTGATGCATAAAGCTGTGAAGCTGACGCTGAAGATGGAATGGAAACCACTGGAATTAAGAGATGCCACTAACAAGGACTTCCTGCTAAAGAAAGCTTCTGGCTACAAAAAGAAGAAGGATAAGAGAGGTCATGAGTATAACAGGTAAGACCTAAGGGGTAGGTCTGACCTATTGGTGAACAGATCTTGCCATCATGTGTCCTACATGCTGTATGTATGTTATGGGACCTGTTTTCCCAGCTGGGTTTCATTCTTATTTTGGTCCTATCCCTTTTTTTTTTTCTATGCCCCTGTTCTGTCCTTTTGAATGAGAATGTTCATATATATATAAAATTTGCTGTTGATTTTTACAGAGGCTCATAACCAAGAGTTTGTCTTGAGTTGCAAATGAAACTTTGGACTTCGACTTTGGGTAATGCTGGAACTGTTAAGACCATGGGAAATCTTGGAGATGGACTAAATGCATTTTGGATTGTGATATGATATGAGCTTTTGGAGAACAAGGGTTAAATGTAGGCTTGGACATGAGGCATGCTCCCAAAACTCCTATGTTAATGGAGGAATATTCAGAGATGAAATGATTGGATTACAAGGGCTGTAACCTGTTCATTCCATCCTAGTTTGAATGGACTAGGTGGTGATTGTAAGCATGTTGGATGTAATTGGAGGAGATGGGTCTCTGAGGACATGTGCTAGAAGGGTTCACCTTCCCTGTGGCCACCTACCCTTTTTATCTCTGCTTTTGTCTGCCAGTCCTGAGCAGCTTCTTTCCACCATGCCCTCCACCATGATTTGTTTCACCTTGGGCCCATAACAGTGAGTCAGCTAACCATGATCTAAATCTCTGAAACTGTGAGCCAAAATAAGCTTTTCCTCCTCTGAGTTGTTCTTGCCAGGTATTTTGGTCACAGAGATGCAAACCTAATATAGTCTTTTACTATTTGATGTCCCTAAGAAGATATTTTGTTCATATAGATCTTCCACATATTTTAATGTTTATTCTTAGCTATGTCAACTTGTTTTGTACTTCAATTTTATTTTATTGTGGGGCTGAGGATTCAGTCCAGGGCCTGCACACCCTAGGCAAGTGCTCTACCACTGACATATATCTTCAGCCCTGTTTATTTTATTTTGAGACAAGGGTCCTCTTAAATTGCCTGGGCTGACACTGAACCAGCCTTCTTGTAGTTGGGGTTAGAGATATGTGCCACTGTGCCTGACTTTTTTCATTTTTAATGCTTCTTTTTAATCTATCCCTAATGGTTTTCATTTTTCTTTTTTGGTTTAGTGCATGTTTGTTTTTTCCTAAAAAGGGTGAATTGTTTGAAAAATTGAAAGTATATAATTTTCTAGTTTTTCCGGTTGTTCCTGTATAACTACTTTTATATAATATAGTCAATTCTCTATTTCTTGAAATAGTATTTATTTACTCTCTACTCTGAGCAATAAGGGAATTGGTATATTTCTGATAGTTAGATGTCTTGGTCTTCCTCAAAAATTTATGAACAATATCATGCAGATGATTTTGATTGTATTACCATGAATGAGAAGGACTTGTTCAAAGGAGAGGCTACATTAGACCTAGGCAGTTGATAAGGCTGAGAGATTCTGAAATAACTGGACTGACAATTATTTTCCTGTAAATTTGAAAATTATAGGAGTCTTATTTATACACTTAACATGATTTAGGTCAAAACTTTCTATTCCCATCACATATCCTCATTTCTTGGAGAAATGCCTCACTGGCTGACATGAGTGAGTTATAGCTAAACTTTAATTAATAAAGTTTACATTAATAATGTAATTAATAATATTTACATTTATATGATTATTGCTAGATTTTTTGAAAAACTTAGATAGTTCTGATTAATCTCAGAGCAGGTACTACCTGATACTTAATATACCAATAGTCACTGATAGTGTTGCCCATTTTGTGACAGCAACATTAAAATTTCTCTTTCTTGTTCTCCTGTTTAAAATTGCCTCATTATTTAGTAGTTAATTCAACAAATATTTTTAAGACATAAACATTTTTTAAGGGCACTGTAGTTACAAATTTGAGGAAAATCTAGTCCTTGCATGTTGTGAGTTGAGTTTATCTGCTAAGTCATTTAAAAAGCCATTTTAAATACCATGTAAAATACTGTAATAGTGATAAGCATATGCACAGAATAGAAGCTAAGATTAGTGGGTTGGGGATGTAGCTCAGTGATAGAACTCTTCCCTAACTTGTGTGAGACCTTGGTAGGTTGGGGGTGTTACTCAGTGATAGAATACTTCTCTAACTTGTATGAGGTCTTGGGTTGAATTCCCAGTACCACCACTACCACCACGAAAAAAAAAAAAAAAAAAAAAAAAAAAAGCTAAGCTTCATGGTACAGGAAATTTCCCAGAGTTGAAGACACACAATCAATAAATGATGTGTAGAGATTATTTGAAGGAAGTGAAGGTGTAGACTGGGAATTGGTGAGCTCCCAGAGCAGGGGGAACATGGTAGGCAAGTGGAACAAAACCTGCAGAAAGGAGAGAACCCCTCTTCATATCTTCACAATTGGATAATTGGATGTGGTCATCTGTGCCTGGATTATAGAGAGGGAAATTAAAATGAAAAATCAGTGTGGTTCTTAACCAGATTATATCTCTACTATAAAATAAACAAAATCCACCAAAGTTTAACTATAGTTTCTCTTCCTAGAGCAGTATTTTTATCTAGAAGAATTGGAGAAGTCAGATGTGTATTAGGTAGCCAAGAGGACCTATGAGATTTTCTGCAGAAGTATTATAACTTGATAAAAGGTATAATTCACTACTACAATATTACCTTATACTTATACATGAAAAATACATTTTGAAATGCAAATTTCAGGAGCATAATAATCTAAAAATTCTTTTCTACAAATGGAACTTGAATTTTAAAAAGTGGGGAAATACATGATTCATAAAATGGAAATACAAGATAAGATGAACCAAATAAAACATTTGCTCTTATTGAAGAGCTGAGCTTAATTTAATGCTTTTAAAGCATTTGTTTATAAAAATATATTCTCTAATGTATAAGTGAGATTATGTTCCACATATTTGTTTTCCTCTGTTTTGATGCCATATGTACAATGAATATGTTCATATCATGATGAAAGCAGTTTTGAAAAATTCATGTGATCCAATTTATTTATTTGTTTAATGGGAATTTAAAATCAAATCCAAGAGAGTGGCTTTATCATCACTATCAAGAAATAAGGTAAGTGACTTCTCTTCCAAAAATATTTATTATATATTTAATCACATAGCTTAAATCTGTACTCATTGTAGACAAGTGTTAGTGCTCTGGAAAGTAAGGATCTCTCATAAAGAAAACCTGGAGCTTTCCTCCTCAGGATAGTAATGTAAGCACATATTTTATTATTCCCTAAGTTCTAAGGAGTTGGTAAAAAAGATGTACTAGTGGAATAAACAAAGAAAAGATTGTTGAAAGTGTCGAAACAAACAAACAAAAAAAGCCATGAAAAAGCCTCAACTTAGAGGAATATTTGTACAAAATCTAGTGCAGATGGAATCAAAATTGTGGGCCACAGTAACTAGTGTATGATTAGGCACTTAGGACAAATAAATAAAATAAAAATAAAGATAAAAAAGTCCACCTGATAAATAAGATTTTGATCCTCTTCTCCAAAATTGAATCTCTGAACAGAATCTGAGCATTGAGTCCCCTGAGATGGTCAGTGGAGAACAAGTAAGTTGGCTCTGGCAGGTGCAGGGTGTCCTCCAATAGGGCAATTGGTTGAGGTGAGTAATGCCACCACAGGTCGCCAGTGAGATTAGTCATGTCAGGTGGAAAAGGAAGGGAAAAGTGCTCATCTAACTTTGAGATAGCCAACAGTGTCAGCAGGAAACCTCTTCTCAAAGCAGAGCGTTACCCCTCATGTGATTGCATCCCCAGAAACTTGGGCTACTTGCTGCACCACTGGGGACGAGAAAAATAAAGCTGCAGAAAATGAAGATGTTTTCGCTTCCTTTTTGCCTGGAGTTAAAAGCTAGAAGAGAAATTTACATGATTGTTGGATAATCCTATGTATTAATTCCCTCAAATAAATAAAATGGCTGGCTCTGTAAAGTTGAACAAACAGAAAAATCATCAGAAAAATAGAAATAGTTAGTATTTCAAAAGCGAAAAACTATCATGAAGAGAGAAGCAAATACCTCTTTGGGGTGGGGGAGGAGAGAAGAAAAACAGTTCTGTTTCCAGAAACAGGAGCAATTTTTCAGAAATCGCTATTTCCTGTTCTCCATAATAGTCTAGGAAACATGACATCTCTATAAATACAACAATTTAGAATTTTAAAAAAATTGCATTTAGATACAAAGTACAATTCTTATACAATTAGAATATATAATATAGACTCTGTAAATCAGAATTTCTAGTTGTGTCCTCAGTGTACACCTGTTAGTCTTAGCTACAAAGAAGGATCACTGGAACCTAGTTTAAGACCAGCATGGGCAATATAAGACCTCTATCTCAAAAGCATACAAATGAGCAAACAAAAAACCAAATATAGAAAAATATGATGATTAAACTACTGTCAATAATAATGTTTATTATTATTATTTATTAGTATATTGTTTATTATTGTTTATTAATATAATGTTTATTATTATTATTACACTTATTATGAGCTAGAGAAAATTTTAATATTTTATATACCCTAACAGATTTTATCCTTACAGCATTATAAAATGGGTATCTGGACACAGTGGCATAAGACTATAATCCCAGAGACTCAGGAGGCTAAGGTAGGAGAATTGCAAGTTCAAAGCCAGTCTTGGCAACTTAAGAAGACCCTGCTTCAAAATTTAAAATAAGTGAATAAATTAAATGGGCTGTGGTTAAGCACCCCTGAATTTAATCCCTGGTACAAAAAAAAAAGAGATGGATACTGTTGTGCTCTCTACTTTACAGATGAAGAAACTGAAGAAAATTTCAAGCAACTTGCATCAAATAAGAATTTGTTAAGTGATAGAATTAGGCGGTATAAATGCAAAAACAGAATTAATTCTAGAAAAGGGGAGTAGACCTCTAACTATCAAGGTAAAAACTGGTGAAAATTTACTTGCATAAATTAATATCTTTATTTAATTTAAAAAACTAGTTTTAAGGTAAAAGTGCATCAACTTTGCTTCAGAATTAGTCTCTTTCCTTCAAAATTGAATTCCAGAGAAGGAGTTTCAAATATAAAAGATTACAATATTCTATACTTAACCAAACTAACATTTACATTTGAGGGCAACATAATGCTTCTTCATGCTCTACAAAGTATACTCACCAAATATATCAGCTACATGTTCTTTTTCAAAATTTTAACCAAAATAATAATTGTCAGATAAGAAATAGACTTTAATGAAATAACTAAAATGTTAAGTAAACAATAAAACCTGCTTTAAAAATTTATATTTATATATTATATATATATACAAAATACATAACATGTCTGATATATATATATGATAACATACTTTAAATACTTAGTACAGAGGTCAAAAGGAATTCCTGAAAGGAAAGATAATATTTCACATTTCTTAAATGATTACTAAATGCCAGGTGCTTTACATGCATTACTTAATTTAACATAAAATAATAATGAGGTAGGTATTTGTATCCTTGACCAGTTTTATTGTAAGAACAATAGAATTGGCAAGTCCATGTAATTTGACCGTGGTCACACAGCCAGGCAATGGTAAAGCCTGGATTTATAGCCAAGCATGTTTGATTTCAGAACAAACATAACTTTGCTTCATAATAACAAATGTAAAAGACTGAATTATTTCACAAACACAACAAACAGAGAAGCTAATAAACAAGCCTGAGATTGAATAATGATGGCAAAATCTAAGTGCCTGTTAAGTCCTAAAGGACTTAATAGTTTGATTTTTTTTTTTTTGTTCTTTAAGTTGGCAAAGACATATAAGTTAAACATTTCCAGGATTTGAATATAGCCACCATTAGGATAACAGTCAAAGCACAACTTCTGAATTAGTGTCCTATTGTGACTGTAACACATTATCACCAACAGTATCTTAAAACAACATAAATGCATTATCTTATAGTTCTAGAGGTCAGAATCCTAAGTGAGTTCCACTGGGTGAAGATCAATGTTAGCAGGACCCCAAAGAAGCAAAATGGACCACTTGGGTTCCATTATGGCCTGGAACCTTCCCTCATCTCTGACCTATGTCTTTATTGCAAGAACTCTACTTGCATATGATAATTAATAATCACCTTTTACCTTAAGCAATCTTTCTATGGAACTCTTTTTAGAAAACCAACAGAAGTCCTTGCCAACATATAATATTATCTTTGAAACCATTGTCAATTTCCCATATAAGGCTCTACATTTTTCCAAGGTAAAGATTATAAAGGAATTCATTTTTGAGTTTCCAGGACCAAACACAGTGCCTTATATATGGTAAGCACTCAAAAACTGAACTGAATTGTAATAGTGCATAAAATCAAAGTAGAACAGGAGTGAAAATTGTTCTTATGAACTCTACAACTAATGTCAATGAAAACTTTAGTTTTTAATGTAGCATATGAAGGTAAAAGCTATACCTGATTTTTTTTTTTTTTTTTTTTTTTGTACCAGGGATTCAACTCAGGGGCACCTGACTCCTGAGCCACATCCCCAGCCCTATTCTGTATTTTATTTAAAGACAGGGTCTCATTGAGTGAGACCTAAGTGCCTAAATGCCTTGCCATTGCTGAGGCTGGCTTCAAACTAAGGATCCCTCTGCCTCAGCCTCTGGTGCCACTGGGATTATAGACATGCACCACCATGCCTGGCCTTTACCTGATTTTGACTAATGATAACTATTACAATTTTCCTTACAGCAAAATGAATAGTTAGTTTCATCTAACTCATTTTACTTAGTGTCCTTGCTCCCAACCCAAACTTGAAAGATTGTAATCAGTGAGTCTGTCCTCCTAATAGGAAATTAGCCAGGTATTTAACTGTAGCTGAAAGAACATTGTATTAGTTGGAGTTATCCTTGATGATGTGGATTGAAAATTTATATTACTGTTGTCCAATGCACATTGTCTAGATTTGGTGATTTATCACTTTAAGAAGGAAGGACAGAACACTACTTATAGCAAATTACAGTACAAGATGTCCAAGTTTTGCACCAATTTTTAATACATGCATCAATTTAAAAACTAAATAATATGAACCAATTAGAAAAGAATTATCTCTGCTAAGATTAGATGCTATTAAATCATGCTATAAAAAGTGGAAACATTGTGATGTTGTTATTGTTTAGATAATATATCTTTTATCTACTAGTTTTATAAAGAAATAACCTACAATATATACAAAATTTGGATAAATTGATAAAATTTTACAGTACAATGTAAAATTAACATCACTATTTTAATTGGTTTATACTGAGCAAAGTTATGTATTTTAATAAAAGTCTTTAACAACAATTAGTTGTTTAAAAAAATAGGAAGGGGATTATATATTTAAAATTTTTAGATAATTAAATTCTTTACAAAGTTACCATAAAAAAACATTTCAACTCATTTCTTTCATTTTTCGTAATATGTTATCAATGAAACCATGTGAATATATTCTCTATAGCTGAGTTTTCTACCATTTTTGCCTCATTATGCATTTTTTTTAAATTTATTTTTTAGTTGTAGATGGATACAATATCTTCATTTATTTCTATGTGGTGTTGAGGATTGAACCCAGTGCCTTGCATGTGTGAGGCAAGCGCTCTACTGCTGAGCTACAGCCCCTAAATATACATTTTGATGGCCTTAGTAGATATATAAATAACAGACACAAATAAATGTGGGTTGATGTTACATAAATAGTTTCTGTAGATGCATGCAGGTTATTTACTGCAGATGACCAAATTTTCATTATGATATTTAAAGGTCTTTTTATACTATGTCTGCTTCTATATTTCACCATTAAAATGTTTGGGCATTTAAAGAACAGAGACTCCAGCAGATATTTTTTTCTTCTTTACTTTGCTTTTTTAGTTTAATTTTATTCACCTAAAACTAGAAATAAAATTATTTTTAAAATACGAAATAGAATACATTTAAAATTTAAATTTTGCTCCTTTTTGAAAGATTATTCTCTAAAAACCTACTTCTTGGTAGTTCTGACTTATAAAACCTTGCATACTTTGAATTTTCAGGTTTTGACATGTTTGATCAGGTTTTTGACACTTCAAAATGAACTGGAAGATTTTAATGTTATACTTTTCATTTAAAAGCCTGGCTGCATAATGGTGACCAAAATATTTAGTATTATTTAGATAAAATGTGCCAAATGGCTTTGGCTAGTAAATATGATTTTCCCAGTATGATAAAATAGCAAATAAAGATGGTCTTTATCCCTGGTTTCTGGTACAGAGCTCCTAACACCTTGGAATTCCCTGAGTGACAGGAGTTGTGTTTTATTATTTATAATGAATTATTTGTGACAATCCCTAGTTTATGGTAATGAGTTGGCATCAGGTAGACCTGGATAGGTAGTTTCAGGGGAAACTGTGGTTAGATGGTTGAAACTTTCAACACTCCTTCCCCAAACTTTGGAGAGCTGAAATAGGTAGAGATTGAGTTCAATCATTGATGACCACTGATTTAGTCAAGCATTCCTGAGGAACAAAACCTTTAAAGTGACTCTTGAGCCAGGAGATACAGGAAGCTTTGGGTTGATACAAATTTAAGGTTTTGGAAAGTTGGTGCTCATAAAGAGCATGTTCAGTCTACCTCTCCCACCATGTGTTGCCTTAGGGATCTCAGCCAGTTGGCTGTTCCTGGGTTGTACTCTTCATTTCAACTGGTAATCAAAAGTATAGTGCTTTTCTGAATTCCATAGTTGTTCTAGTCAATTATTAAACCTAAGGGCAGTTGGGCTGTGGGAACTTCTGATTTTTACCCAAGCAGAACAAAAGCTTGGATAGCCTGGACTTGTAACTAGCATCTGAAATGAGGGTAGTCTTATGGAATTGGGACCTTAAACCTGTGGATCTGATCTCCATATAGATGGTGTCAGATTAGGACCAAATTGAAGTCTACTCAGTTGTTATCACAATCAGAGAATTGTTGGAAAAGCGTAGACACAAATATTGCCATCCACAGTGTGATAGTTTAAGTCATAGCATTTGTGTAATGGCAAATGACATCTTTAAATCTGTGGCATAACAGTGAGAACTCTTAGATTTTTGACCATTATAGTTTCATTATATTGAACTGGTTTGATCTGCCATGTATATTAACAAAGTTTTAAAAATGAAATTTCAGGAGGGATATGTCACGAACATATCTCTTACCAACTTAACAATTTAAGATCTGTTATTAGGAAGGAAAAAAACATCAAGGGGAAAATCATATCAGACAAAGCTTGTGTATCTATTTCATGATTTAATATGATTTACTAGAGAGATGGCACTGAGTCATTATTTACACTTGTTAATTGAGATTCTGGTTCAAGTATCTACTCAGCTAGCAGCTATGGACAGAAGCATTTTGGCTAGCAGTTGGAATAATCATAAATGGAGGCAAACATTAGACCTAAAAATAAGAGGTAGAAATACCCAAAGAGAAATGTTATAAATGTTACTAACTAAAACCAATTTCACTGGATAGTATATGTAGATTGGGATCTATGACCAATCAAGTTCTTCATCCCTATCTAACCAATATTGCTGAAGTTTTGCCCTTGCCCTAGGGTACCTAATATGTAAAGGAAAGTTGCTGGTCCTAATGCAAATTTAGTGACTTTAATTGTCTTCTTTTATATTACCTAAAACAAACAAACAAAAAACCCTTAGGTGTTAAATATTTATCTACATCTATCTATCTGTATGTATCTAGATATGTATCTATCTGTATCTATCTAGATAGATATTAATTTGATTGGAGAAGATTCAAATGACTGACTCTAAAAACAAAGCATTTGATCTCCAAGGTATGGAAGCTAGCTACTTTGCTTTATGATGGTCCCTAAGGAAATGAATTAGAAAATGCCTGTGAAAACAGAAACACTTGGAAAGTCATAATTGCACTAAGATTTTGAGATTTTATTTTGGGGCCGGACACTGCTCTCTCTCTCTCTCTCTCTCTCTCTCTCTCTCTCTCTCTCTCTCTCTCTTTCTTTCTTTCTTTCTTTCTTTCTTGTTATTATGGTGTTTAGTTCTCACACTCCTGTACTCAACTGATGCTCTCACCAGTCCCAGTAGCTGGGACTATTAGGCGGCTCCACCATACCCCGTTGGGGTCCAAATGCTGTTTTACATGATTATACAGAAAATTTCCCTCTTCTTACAGAGATATTATTCTAGCAATAGCAGAGAGGAGAGGACTGAAACAAATAATAAATAATTAGCACAATTTTTAGAAAGTAAGGGGTGCTATGGGATGGGAGAGATACATAGAGCTGCCAAACTGTAAAAGGATTGACTACAGAAATTCAGGGCAAGAAAATTTTCAATCAGGCTGGATCCTCTGAAACTGCTCCATGGACAGGCAGGTAGTAGACAGGAGAGAGTTCTTGCATACCCCTATTTTCTATCCCAATATCAGAAATGGAGCCCTGTGTTTCAATCAAAGGGTGGCAGTCATTTCCCAGCAGGGGAAGCAAAACTGGCCGAGAGACTAAATTGGCCTTTTTCATTGAAAGACTGAAATTGCAGTATGTAAAATAGCTGAGAGTGAAAGAGAACACACAGAACAAACCTATTCCTGGATCTTAAATTAGCAATACTTAAGAAGAGAAATAGAAAAAATATAGGGAATTGATACTCTGTACAGATTTTTATTTTAATCTAGCATCTTTTAAAAAAAGTAGCTCTAAACATAAATCCATAAGCTCATACTCATTTTTCATGGGTTTATAACTAGTAGAGATTATCATCGTCCCCATTTTAGAGATGTGCCAACGAAGATAGTGACAAATTTAGGGATTTGCCCAAGGCCACTCCTCTAATAGGTGGTGGAGCCCAGATTTGAACCCTGGTAGTCTGATCTGAGATTCTCTACTCTTCAACTGCCTTCTCATTGTAAAGGAACCAGATAGCAGAGATAAACAGAATATTCCTGCCCCAAACCCTACACCAAATAAGTGCTTGCTAGGCTTCACAAATTTGGGGAAGTTCTGTACCTATTGTGCTTAGGCTTAAGGTATAATAGGAGAACTGAGGCATCATCCCAGGTAACAGAATTTGAAACACAAGTTGATACTGTATAGTCCTGGAAATATTGGTCCTCATTAAAAGATAAGAAATCAGCAACAACAAAATCAACATGGGGAATAAATGAAAATATGCTCTCATAGAAAATTAGTAAACAGGAACACAGAGACAATAGGGAAGTGCATCCAAAGTTCTACTTTAGGAAACAAGAAAATATTAGTAAGGTTCTATGTTGTGGTCTTTACAATTTCAATAAAAGTTGGGCTCTGTGGACGAGATGGAAAATGCTGGATGACAAAAAGAGGTTAAAGATCCCAACTGATGCTGCCCCAAATCAAATTAGTGGAATTGTTAAAATGTGCATACAGTGCAAGGCGTGCACATCAAGGTGGAGACAAAATCATCAGTTGAGGAGTTAGGAGACATTCTAGATCCATTAACTATATTATATGAAATTGTAGCCACCTAGGGAAAGGGTACTGCTCAAGAAAGAATGCTTTACCGATGTTACCCTAGTCAAGCTATATTTTTTGTACTTCATTGTTACTCAGACTGCCTTTTGCAGTGTTGTAAGCAAACAAATTAAGGGCAAAATTCTTAGAAAATGAATGTGTACTGAGCACATCAAACACTCTAAGAGCTGAAATAGCTTCTTGAAATGTGTGAAGAAAAATGATCAGAAAAAGAGTGAAGCCAAACAGAAAGGACCACAATTCAACTGAAGCACCAGCCTGCTCTTCCTAGAGAAGCACACTTTATGAGAACTAAGAGGAAAAGATCCTGAGTTGCTGGAACCTAGTCCCTATGATTCATGGCATAAAAGACGTAAAAAGAATAAACAAATGAAAGACGCTGGATGTTGAAAAAACAACAAATGGCTAAATGGCTATTTGTGGACTGCAAGTTGGTGTATATTCCACAGAAAATAAACACTTTAACCTGACCTTCCAGAGTAAAGTAAAATTTTATTAACAAGTGAGAAAGAAACAGCTTTCAAAAAAGAAAAGAAAAGAAACAAACTCATGATAAGGAGAGAATGAATGTATGGAAATAATTCCCTCATAATGTGATTTTTTTCATTGCTAATAATGATGTAGACCTGTTATTGATAATTTTTTCATGTTTAATACTTTAAAAACTTGGAAACAAAAATTTTCAACTTAGTTAAAAATCTTTCTTATGAGGAGTTTCAGTGAGATTTTAAACCATTTGTTAAAAATATAAAATTATACCATGTTCTGATTATATTGCAAGAAAAAATGATTGACAACAAGAAATGTAGAAATCTACTCGCTAAATTTTGACAAAAATCTGCCTTATGAGTTGATATGAGTTTAAAAATGAAGATCATAATTTAATAAGGACAACTAATCCGGCACTCCCTCTACTTGGATTTTCATTTCTTTGGATGTTAATCTTTTTAGTTATATTGGCCAATACTAGAAAATATTCAAAACCTAGCATCATATTTTAAGACACTGTATCAGAAAATATTAAACCAAGATTTTCAAAATTACTGTGACATATTCAGTGAAATAGCAGCACTAAAAATATTTTTTCTTTTTTTAATTTTAGTTTTTAAAGTATTTTTATTTGTTCTAATTAGTTATACATGACAGTAGAATGCATTTTGACTCATAATAAATGGAGTATATGAAAATAATTTTTATTACTGTAAATTTTATAAATAAAATTTTAGAGAGGGCATAAGGACTTTTTAATATATAATTATTAAATATTTAATCACATTTTTATCTTGTGCCATTTAAATTTGTTTTTGCATATGTTTTATGATATAGTACATATGTAGGATATTAAATAAATAAACAGAGATTTATTATAGTGTGACACAAGCCAACTGTGACTTCTTACCTATTTAACTACATTGACCACCTTTGCCAGATCTTATAAATCACAATGATGATATTTATTAGGGGAAAGACACTGGAGAATGTCTATCTTAAAAAAAAAAAAAAAAAAAAAAGCTTTTTAGTAGGATATACCTGGTCTGTCTACATTGCTTACTGTAAGTCAATCTGTGATATGTAGATTTATAGGGCTTGAATTGCTGGAGAACAGGATACGGTAACACAGACATATTCTGTCTGTGTAACTGAGTGTGAAGCTGGGGACCCACAAATCTGAAATGACTTCTTTGAGAAAGAAGTTTTCACAGCTGTTGTTCAGAACTTCTGTGATATCTCAACCCAGATTTTCCTAATGCATGAGAAAGGGATGTTTTGAAAGCTACAACTAAAGGATTTGGGCTTTTCTAGAAAGAATAACTATGTCTATGCTGGTTCTTGCTAGTATTCTCTGAATCATTAGTAAAGATTTGTGTTACTTCTTGTAATATCCACAATTAGCCTGGGTCAACTTTGACAGTTCAACTCTCAAGGTAAGATATAAGTTCAAATTATTTTACTGATGGGGTACAGTATAAGAAATGTATGTACAGGACAATAAAAAAAGGAAAATGATGATACAGTTGGCTCTATAAATGTTTAAAAGAGCAAGCTGAAAAATTATTTATACAGGAAAAATGGGTATAAATTAATAGAAACACTAGCAATAAATATAAATAGGGACCTCCTGACAGCTGTCTTTATTTTGCAAGTAATAAATTAATTTCTGACTTAAACAATATGAGAACTTTTCAAGTTCATGTTAAGTATAGAGACAATTGATAATGACAATGTACATCATAAATAAGTAAATTATGTAATGTGGGGCAAATGTACATATAAAGAGTGGGTGGCATTAACTGGAAAGTCCCAGTTAAAAGGAGATATTGCTTAAATCTTACATAGCTGGTCAAGGCAGGCATTGTGAAAGTTGGTGGAATCATCATGAAATCACTTGTGTCAACACTAGCCAAAAAAAAAAAAAAAAAAAAAGTCAAGAGGTTATAAAGTAAGGATTCCCACACAAAATTTCCTGAGAGTAACTATCATAAAAAAAAAAAAAACACTTGCAAAAAATACTTAGGCCAGAACATTTGTCCAGCAGCTATTTTTCCACTTTGAATCAGCACCACTTGTTATTAATCCTTGTAGACAAGGATTATTATTCCAAAACATCAGATGCAATCCTCACTTCACTTAAATGGCCAGGGTAGTTGGAGCATAATGCACGAACAAGAGAGAGTAGTAGAAGATGAGTTCTGAGAGCTGGTGGAAGGCATAGATCATGTAGCTTATTTTAAGTCGTTGAAAGGAATTCAGCAGTTTATGAAGAAAATAATAGCTTTATACAAATTACTCAACAATAGATAAATAAATAAAGCATTAAATAGGTTCAGAAATAGAAAAAAATTTTAAGAAGTCAATCTATTTAAAAACAGAAGTAATGAACGAGAAACAGAAAACAGACCAATCTGTTGTAGGAAGGGAACTCAAGTTTGCTTACAATTTTTAAAATTCTGAAATATGCATACCGGAGGGAGGTTAACAGGCATATAAGTTCAAAGATTAAGGAGCTGAGCATTACCCATAACTTTGAAGCTCACTCATTATATATCTCTTTTATGATATCCTCTGTTATGGTTTGAATGTGTCAACTCAAAAATCCAGGAGTTGCCCATGTGATAGTATTAAGGATAGGGGCTATAAGAGGCGATAGGGTCCTGAGGGCTTCTCCCTTGTGAGTGGGAATGTGTACCCTTATAAAAGGGCCTAATGGAGAGAATTTTGCTCTCCCATTTCTTGGCATATAAGGGTACGATATTCCTCCCCTCCAGAGGATTCAAGGTCCCAGAGCCCTCACCAGACAGCCAAACCTTCTAGCAGCTTAATCTGGAACTTCATAGCTTTCAGAACTGTGAGAAAATTGGTTTCTGTTCTTTAAACATTACCTAGTTTCAGGTACTTTGATACAGCAGCTTGAACAGAGTATCCTCTTTCCTCCTTTATGAGGTATTAACACTCTGCTGAATTATGTGTCAACAATTTTTCCACTTTCTGTTTTGTATCTTTTCACTCATTTCTGTTTATGTGTTTATTACTACATTCCTTTTATATTTTGGGGGAGTTAGGAGTGTAGTCACATATTTTTAAAAAATTACTGCATGAATTGAATGAATTGGCTTTTTAGATTACTGATTTCCTCATTTTCCCTCTCTTCTTCCCTCCCTCTCTTCATTTCTTCCCTTACATTTTATGTGTTGTGATTTTATTAGTAAAAAAATATTTTCTAATTTTCAATGTAAGTTCATCTTTGATCCATGTGTTATTTAGATCTTACTCGATTCTAGTGTAATTGCTTTTTCTTAATTCCCAGTATGAGTTTTTAGTTATCTTTTTGTAATTTATTTCTAGCTTAGTTCCACTGTGATTAGAGAACATATTCTGTATAATTTCAGTACTTTGACAGTTGTTATAACTTAATGACCATTAAAAAATTTCAATGTTAATTTGCACGTTTATTCTGTGATTGTTAAATTCAGAACATTGTATCAAAATTTGTTACTTGTGTTTAAAAGTCATCTATATTGTTTTTGTGTGCGTGTGTGTTCTATGATTTATAGAAAAGGGTTTTTAAAGTAGCTGCTGTGATGGTGGATTTGACTCTCTGTATTTTTAGCATATTGCTTTATGAGTTATAAAGTTGTATTATTAGATGCATACACTTTAAAAATATTCATATTTTACTGAAAACTTTATTATCAGGTGCTAACACTATCCTTGGTGATGACATAAGAATGTTTCCTGAATAAATAGTTTTTGCATTTAAATCTCTTTATATTGGCCTGGCTAATTGTATACTCTCATCTCAGTCAGAATACAATATATTGGACGATCTTTAATTAATATTTTCTTGATGATAATTAAAATTGCAAACCTTTGATTCATTGTGTGAAGTTTACCCCTGAATGTTTAGGCATTTCTATGACTTTAAAGTGTGAAATTTCACATGGCTAATTAAGTTGTCTCTAGAATTAGAGATTGCTAACTGTTCTTTCAATACTCACTGTGATTGCTAAGAATTTATTAAGGAATAGTAAGATAGAATATTATTTTTAATGAACAAAACCCCCCAACAAATGACACATATCATTTGGATGCAAAAACTATTTTCTTAGTAAATCCTGTTTATAGATATCATCAGAGATAGCACCTGATGATAAAAGTTTCAATAAAATGTAACAATTCTAAATGTGTATGCATTAATAACATGTCCAAGGGTATATAATTCTTTAGTTGTTCATGAAGCTCAAGTACAGATATCTTTATTTCAAATATTACTCTCCGTTTCACAATAATGTCTGGATTTGCTTTATGGGCTAAAACCATTATAATTATACATTAGAAAAATAGTCAATTGACATTGTAACAAAAAAGTTTCAGTAAGGGGTTCATTTCCCAATCTCAAATGAATGGATTGCTTCACTTTTCTATTGAACCATTCAATAATACATTTTTGAAAATCACCTAAGTCATAAAATATATCACATCTACAGATAACACACAGTAATACAATTTTTCCATCCCTTCAAGAACTAGCAGGGCTTAAATTGGAACAAGTTACACGTCAGAAGTGTGTGTGTATGTGTGTTTAAGGAAAGGTGGAAAGGAAAGAATGGAATGAAAAGAGGAGAATTAATTGACTATTAAATATAGGATTCTTTTTAAAAATTTTTATTTGTTTATTTTAGATATACATGACAGTAGAGTGTATTTTGACATATTATACATACATGAAGTATAACTTTCCATTCTGTGGTTGCACACGATGTGGAGTTACACTGGTTGTGTATTCTAAATGTAGGATTCTGAATTGAGACCAAAGCTATTAATCTCTGAAGTAGTGTGAACAGGGAAAACCTTTTCTTATGTATGCAAGATGGCAGTCTGGAGTTAGATTTATTTCATGTATCTGTTCTAAATAGTGCAAAGATAACATTAAGAACCCGATTTATAAGAAGACCTCAATAACATGGTCTAACTAGTTAGCATAAACAACTTATTATGTAATATAATTTTGACCAAAAAATATATAGACCTTAATTGTTTTTTTTCAGCCTGGATTTGAATTATAGCTGAAATTACAGACCACAGACACTATGGCATTTGATGAGAAGAAAGGAAGGTTGCTGAAACAATTAATTTTGAGAATGTGGTACACTGTTTTAGGCTAGAATTGCAAAGAAAAGTCAAATTTGAATTTCAGATAAACAATAACTCCTTGTTATAAATGTTTCCTATGTATTGCATGGGACATAATTATGCTAAAAATTTTAGATTTCCCTGCTAAAAAATTTAGATTCCCCTTCTAAAACATTTCAGAAGAAGAGAAACACTCATTTCATTTTGAAGTTGTGTGCTGCATTTGGGTGATTTAGGTGGCATGAATCTAAACAAAAGAATAATAATTGGAAATTTCTTCTTTTATTATATGCAGTGACATGTGGCAATAGCCACAAGGAGTTCAAGTAAACAACATAATTGAATATCAGAGGACTGATTAGATACACTTAGAAACCTGATTCTTCCCCATGGATTAAGGCATAAATGTATGAAAAAATATCAAATGGAAAAAAAATAATTTAGTTTTTATTGTGGTCTAAAGATTAATGTGGATTTCTTTTTATTCAGTATGCTTTCTTAATATTTCATTCCATCTGTAAGAAGTGCTTCATTATTTTGGAAATTATGTCACATGTTAAAATATTACACTGTGTAGCTAGAACCTTTTTACAGATAGAAAAAAAACAGAGAATTCAGTATTTGAAAACCTTGATCATCTGCTGTGCATATTTATCTTATTCTAGCCTAGATAATTTGGGAGGTCTTTTCCTATGCACAGTCATCATAGAAGCAAATATAAGTCCATCCTCTGAATTTCTATTTGTATTATTACTATCTAATGAATTCTGTTGTACAGCAGGTGTCAAATCATATCTGTTGTTTTGCAATTGAGTATGAATAGAAGATGTATTGCTATTGCAAATGAATCTAATATGAAACTAATGAGCAGTAATGAGCAACTGTTTTGTCATTATTGAGGCAACCACTGAGATGCTAATACACTCTCATTTTTGCTGTTTAGAAAAAAGCAGTGACCAGGATTTATAACATGGCTTTAATGTCCCCAAAGCCTGAGGCAAAAATAAATAAATAAATAAATAGTGAAATACTAAACTGAGAATAATTTACTCATTTTCTATATGATGGTCCTTTCAGTTATTAAAATGATCCTGTTACAATGCCTTTTAAGAACTCCTATAACTGAAGAAAAAGATGAAGAATGTGTGTCCATTAAATGAATATAATGTTAAGAAGATAGGCATCTTGCCTAATTTTCCCTAATGTAAATATAATTCTAGAGTTTTTCACTTGCCAGTTCTCTTTTAGTATAATGAAACCTAATGTGGGCAACTTTTTTTTTAACTTGGTTATTTTGGAAGTAATATTATTGAGAGACTTTTTGTAATTAACCTTATTTGTTCTTGCAAGTGGCCTTGGTAAATAACCAGGAGTACTTATCACACAGTGTTGTGGCATATGTTTTATGTCTCTGCCCTCTCTTCAGTAGTGTAAAAGCATGGAGCTCAATAAATATTTATAGGATGAATGATGAATAAATAATTGAATGAATGGGGGGGAAAGCCAGTACATTAAATTTGCTTTCTTAGGTAGAATTAATGTGGTTTAAAACAGTTGTTAATACTCATCCATTTAAAATGTCACAAGACTCTTTAAGAACTCTGCTTTAAATACTTTATATTTCTGGATGAAGTGTTTTAGTGTATGACTTACGTTAACCTTGTTGCTTTAAATCATAAGCTTATACTGACTCCAAAAACGAATCTTGGTATCTTCCTAAGGATGTTTGCTACAACTTATAGTTTTAATATTTAACAAAAGACTTAATCAGTACTTTTAAAACATTCAAGGGGCTGAGGGATGTAGTTCAATGGTAAGGCACTTGCCTAGCATCTGTGAGGCCCTGGGTTCAAACCCCAGGACTATGACAAATTCTTTACATATTTATATGAATTTTACAGTCTAAAAAATTACCTATTTGATTCTAGATAATCAAAGATTTTAGTTATTACTTTCTATCTTTGCTGTTGCAGACATACATCTATAAATGAAGCTATTTGATTTGAATAATTCAGTATTTCTCTGTTGATAAGACTTTCCCCTCATTTCTAACAGTTACATTATGTGCATATGTGTAGAAATTCTACTGCTTTTATAATATGTCTGACCAAAGCATTATAAATATTATAACATGTTTATATTCTATGAGATTATAGCATGTTTATATTCTATGGGATTTACAAAATAATGAAAGACAAATGTAGAAGGAAATACCACTTGAATGTTTAAAACATACAAGGAAGAGTGCAGGATGGCCTGAAATACTATTTTATTTGACCCTGGAGATCCAATCTACTGCACAAAGACATTCCAACATTATGCAGAGGAAGAAAATTGATTTAAGCTGGGGGTGTTTGATTAAATGGATTGTAATTTCAAAACTATTCTATATTAGTCACTCCTCCAAATAAACTCAAGTATTGTGGGACCCTGAGTTCTACATCCCACACCTTTACACCTTGATACGTAACAACATGGACATGACATGTCTAATAAATATTTGAAACTTTTCACATTTATAAATCTAACACAATTCTACAAAATTCTTAGTTTTCCAACATAAAATTGCAAGGCAATTCTACATGTTTATGGCTTTTCTTTTCTATGATCATCTGTGCTGACTTTAGATACCTTCATATTGAATTAGTCCACATCCAAATACTTTTTAGTGCAGGGATCTATGTTATTTGGGAGACCATTTTTCATGGACTTATTTCCTGCATCCAACAATATCTGTGACTAATTGTACTGCTCATAAATTCAAGTGAAGCACTGTCCTCGAAATACATCTAGTAATTATTGTCGGCCTTCTGTTCTCTGTGGTGATCTGAAGAACAGAAAGGATAGTTAATTGTGCTATATAAATATAAGTTATGGTTCATTGGGGCTCATTCATTAAAGTAAAATAAAACTCCCAATCTAATCTTTAATTTTGGTTGGAGAATCTTTTACCATTAAGAACATTGATAACTTTTAAAGAAATGTACCCTAGAGATAAACAATAGGTTTTAGGTTATTTTCCATTGCTTCCCTGTTATCATGGAAAAGAAACTTAAATTATGATTTATTTCCTAAATTCAAAGTTGAAGCAATTTCTTTATATATCCTTGAGAATATATATGAGAATACATTGCAAATTAAAAGACAAAAAAATAAAAACAAAACAAAACAAAAAAACAAGCTGCTACCAAACCAAGGAAATGTTTACTATCATATTTTATTGAACTCATTTCTATTGAACATCAATTGCAAATAGATATTAAAAAGAATGGCAGCATAATTTTTAAATGGCCCTATTACTGATAGGATGGAGACATGCTTTTAATATTTTAGCATCATTTCTCATTATGATAATATATGCATAGAGTAAAAATTAAAATAGCACAGAAGGGCTTTTAATATAAAGCTACAGTTTTTTACCTCAACTCTGCCCTCTTTTTTGGCCTGTTCCATTTATTTCTTCTGTTACTTCTCTAACTCTTTTTAAAAGACAGGGGTGATAGGCAGCCAGTGCCTTCCATATATTCTGATTATATGATTTTTCTCTTCTTATCATTATGTATCTGTGCCATAATAGTTATCAAATATTTTGAATATTAAAGTTATCTAAATAACATAATTTATATCCTAATTTCTTGATCTATTACGTTTAAGCATTATCTTATCAACTCAGCACTGCAAGAAAATTCAGCATTATATCTAGCTTTCCTCCTTTTCCCAATTTGTGAAAGTTACCTAATTTTTAAATCATCTTTTCCCCTTTCACTATTTAACTTTAAATAATACTTTCCTTAAATACTTAATAGTATTCCTGTATTCCTTATTCATTAACTTTCAACTGTATCTCTTAACTCCCCCTTACTGAGGATGTTCTTTGGGCTTCTACCCTTTCCTCCTCATCTTTTCAATCCTCCATCTCCAATACTAATCATATTTACAAGTTTTCCTTAAAATCTATTAAAATTTTATACTTATCAGTTAATTATGCACATATTTATATGTGCTTATAATATATTTATATATACGTATGTACACACATGTTAGAAAGGAGTAAACCGTTTCTATCATGTACTATGCAAATATTTCCTTCTCTACAAAACCAATGTCAAATCATTGAACAGCTCAAAAAAATTTCCTGTCCTCCAATAAGATGGATTCTCTTTTCTCTCTTTGGCTTGCTGAAAATCATATTACACTTAGTTTTTTTTTTTTTTTTTGGATGAGGATTTCACATGCAGTTTTTGTTTTTCTTGTAAACCTGGATTCGTGCGACTTTCTTTCCTTGTTGAGATAATCAACACATTAACCATCTTTATCATATCACTGGCTTATTCCTCATTCTATCCGTTGCTTAGAAAAACTTTTTTTTTTAATGACATTATTTCTAGAGTCCAGATGCTTCCTGTTCTAACTTAAAGTTCTTTTGGTCCATGTGCTATAGTTGTATCTAAGTAGTTGTAACAACTCATCTCTCTTTCTACTCAAGACATAGGTTTAAGGTGGGCTGCACATGTCCGATGTATTCAGATATGAGCAACACCTACAGTCCTGAAATTTCCCTTTCTGACTGATCAGTGAAAAACAATAGAAAGGCAGGAGCCCCAGCCGGAGATTGGCCCTGCTCCTTAATATAGACTCTCATGGTACTTGCTCATTTTTTGGCTTTAGCCAAAGTTTTAAAATTTTATCAGTTTTTGAAGTATGGTCCAGGGACAGACCCATGGCTGGCTGCAGGATCCTTCTGGAGGGCTTGTGAAATTAAAAAAAATCTTTCTATGTAATATGAAATGTGAGACATTATTTTGCTTATTTTTTGTGGTGTGTGTGTGTGTGTGTGTGTGTTGACATTTGCACTGATGGTGCAAAAGCAATAGTATATAAAATTGTTGGTGTCCTATTATGAATCTAGGCAGTTATCACCAAACAGGACTTACAGTTAAAAAAAAAAAAGAAAAAGAAAAAACAGTTTCACATAGAATGTTCTTGGTAAAAATTAAAGTGTATTACTTTATTAAACCGTGATCCATGTCCACAAAGGTCTTAATATTCTGTGCAATGAGGCACACACACACACACACCCACACATGCATGTATTAATTGTGTGTGTGTGTGTGTGTATATATATATGTATGTGTGTTTATATATGTATATGTGTGTATATATATGTATATATGTGTGTGTATATATATATATATATATATATAGAGAGAGAGAGAGAGAGAGAGAGAGAGAAATTGTTTTGAGCAAAAGTACTTATGTAATTATTTGAAAAATGAGCTGAACTAGACACTTTCCCACCCTATGTAATTTTATTTAAAAGAATAACTGACAAATTACAATAATGTAAAGTTGATTATTTGGCAATATTTTTAATCATTGTTGCCAATGATAAAATTCAACCTATCAAGAAAAAGTTATGTTTTTTAAAAACTGTATTCACTACTGTGAGCTTAATATTTTCTCAGTAGTTAAAAGTATTTTCCACTGAGATTGGTAGTGATTCTAATCAATGTGTTTTTTAAAAATGCATTGTACAATGGAAAATTTACACATCTCATTGAACCATGATTTTCAAATGACCAGAGATGATGTTACAAATGATACATAGGTGAAAGATTTATTCAAAATTCAATATTGATTGCTGCGTGTGGTGGAGCATGCCTGTAATCCCAGTGACTTAGGAGGCTGACAGAGGAGAATTACAAGTTTGAAGCCAGCCTCAGTAATTTAGCGAGGCCCTAAACAACTTAGAAAGATCATATCTTAAAATAAAAATGAAAAGGACTTGGAATGTAGCTCAGTGGTTAAGCATCCTGAGTTCAATTCCTGGTGGGAAAAAAAATTCCCTACTGACTAATGGATTTCATGAAATAGAGTATGAGAAATTTATTAATATAGTATTGTGTTCTACATTATGACTTACTGCATGGAGTCTACCACTTGTCATGTGTGAGTGCAGTGCCAAGGAAGAATCCCCAAATTTGTCTGAAAAGGCTACTTATATATGTCTTCTCTTGCCTGTTACAATTCTGTGTGAGATCAGATATTTTTGATGTTTTTAATCAAAATTAAGATATCTCAACAGATGGAATACAGAAGCAGATAGAATTCAGCTGTCTTTTGTAAGCCAGATATTAAGAGATTTGCAGAAGTATAAGTTCATTCTTCTCAGGAATATATTTTTTGTTATTGTTGTTTGGGAAAATATAGGTATGTTTGATGAAAATATATGTCATTTATGTTAGAATATAGTGAGTTCACTGTTGGGGTTTTATAATGAACTAATAATATATAATGTTTCAGGTTTAATTTCTTAAATAGCAAATATTAAAATATGTAATTCATAAGAACACATTTTGAGTGGGTCTTCTATTGAAGAAGAATAGAAGTGTGCAAAGAGGTCCTGAGACTAAGACATTTGAGAACCATTATTATTGACTTCTTGCCTACAAAGACCTGAAGCACTTGCTGAGTTCTCTTTGCTTACCTAAGTGTTTTTGTTTTGGGATCTTTCTGAGTATTTTTGTCCTTTTCTCATTCATCCCAGTGGGTCAGTTATGGAAAATGGAGACTGGCCAGTTATTTTATCCCTTTGAACTATGCAGACAGCAGATGTTTCTACCCTCCTCTCCCCTCATAGAAAAAACCCTCACTTTCAGGAAATAATTATCTAGTTTACTTATGGATTATTAAATGTACCAGATTATTAACACTGACAGACAGCCTGTCTCTTTGAACCAACTCAATTTAATGTTATAATGTTGTGTCAAAGTAACCATTTCCCCCTCAATTAGTAAAGGCAATTCTCCCAGCAAAGTTACAGATTTTATTTTATTTTTCCCAGAAAGCTAACCCTGTTACCTTTCTTTTTAAATTTCAATGACCGTAAAGTTTTCTTTAAGGAAGTCAAATAGAATCACCTATAGAATTTCCTGTAATTTTCTGAAGTAATAATAAGAAGAAGACAAAGATGGATACCTCCTTTATAAACGGGAGCCTTGATCATGGTAGCATTGCTTCATCTCTTTCTGCAGGACTTGAAAGGGTGTTTTCAGTAATTTATGTTAATGCTTTATTTTCCAAGTTTTCTTTCTTCCATAAGCTCTTCATACTTTGACCAAGAGCCGACCTTTCCCCTCTTTGAAATTTACCCTCCAACCTGCCCCCATCTCCAGTCTGGCTTTTCATTAGGGAACATGGGAGACGAACCTCACATCGCTATGCTCTGCGCTCTGGTGGCAGATCTCCCTGACAAAAATCAAAGAGCTGCTGGTGCCAGAAGGATGAACTCTGTGATCTCAGCCCCCTAAAGAGAAGCATCCCCAGAGAGAGGTTCAATTCATGTCAGAGTTAAATCTTAATTCATCTGAGAGCTAAGAAGCCGTCAGCCTTTTGAATATTTTTATTGAGAAACATTTTCCAAATCACAGATCAGATTAATATTTCAGTTACTTCTTTGAATGAATCTAGTTCAAGGCAACAAACAAAGCCAATGGCTCATGTGCAATGCGATTTAAGAAGAAGTTTTTTAGAATTTTTAAACAGTTTCTGCTACATTCTTTTTTTCAGGTTGAGTGGGAACATTACACTTTTTCTAGAGATACATGGTTTTCAGGAGCTACCCATTGCCCAGCACAATCTAATTCCAATGTAACTGTACTTAGTTGGGATCTTTGAATGACACTATCAGGAATGGGAATGAGTGGAGTGTACTCAGGAAATTTAAGAGTCTTCCTTTAGCTTTTATGATATTAAGTATCATTGTGTTGTTGTGCTGGTATCTGTCTTAAAGTCACAGTATGTCACCATAATTCTGGTTTAGGAAAGACTGAGTTTAATCTTACTAAATGTTAAAAGACGTATACATAACCTTCATCAGAAATGTCTTGTGGCCCTAAATTAAGTGATAATATTTATTAGTTTTCAATAAATATTATCACTTAATTTAGGGCCAGTCACTATTCTAATTTGCATGTGTTAAATTATTTAATCATTAGAACGACTTCATAGGCTCAGAATTTTTATTTTCTCTATTTTGTAGACAAGGAAACTGAGGCACTTAGAGTATAAAAACTTGGCCCTGTAGAATTATTGCCAGAAATGAAATAAAAGTGCAGGAATGATGCCTAAAGAGAACATCAATTTAGCTGCCACATTAATATTCTTCTCTAGTTGATTACAGGAAACAAGTGTAGGGAGATCATAAAGAGAAGACACTAAATTCTATTAGCATCTTGTGAGATTTTCATTCCTTCTTATATTTAACTTTACTAACTTGTTTCCTTTCCTTGTAAGACAATAGAAATATTTACAACGTGATAACGTGATACCTGTTCCCTAATTTGGAACATCCATCTTCTGTTTTACTCTTCAAATTCAACTTGTTCTTTAATGCTCATTTCAAATTTTGTTTCTCCGTAAAACTATCTGTGCTAAAAATCAAAGGATTCCAAAATGTGAGAGTTAGAATGGAACATAGTGTATTTCTACTAGGATTTCCACACAAACCAAGTAATTACTGAGATAACACTGAGATCATCTGATTGTGCTTGGAACTACGGTGTGCCCAACATCTTCTCTTTATCAACTTCTAGTTAGCTAGTAATCATTTCCACCCTAAGGTAGACTAACACCATTTTGTTTTTTACTGAAATTTAGGATTACATAGTTATCTGTAAATAATTTCCTTATTTATTCATATATTAGCAATTAGCATTTTTTTTTTGTACTGGGGATTGAACCCAGGGGTGCTTAACCACTGAACCACATCTCCAGCTCTTTTTTGTATTTTTAACTTAGAGACAGAATCTCATTGAGTTGCTTAGAGCTTTGCTCAATTGCTGAGGCTGGCTTTGATCTTGCCATCCTCCTACTTCAGCCTCCTGAGCCGCTGGAATTATACCACCTTGTCTGGTTTAGCACTTCTAATAGATATTTTTGGACTTTTTCAATGTACCACTTTCTAGAGGCTAGAAAATAAAATAATAAAAACCTAGTCTTTGTCTTTAAAAATGAGATGTTTTTAAGATATCTAATCTAGACTAGGAGACTAGGAGATAGCTTACTTAGATTGGATTTTGATTTGAGATTTGATGAAAGAATAGCATATAAGTATTTGGAAAAAAGAAACAAAACTGAAATGTTGAGTAAAATACCTGTGGAGTGATTGCAGTTTGACAGATGAAGTACCTGAAGCATAGAAAGATGGTAATTTGTTTGAGATCATAAGAACTACTAATTGTAAGAGTAGTAGTTTTAGCTAGTATTTTTACTCCATAACTAATGCTTTTCAGTTGGGGAAAAGGAAGAGTAGCATCACGTTCAGGGAGTCATAAGTAATTAGTTACTTAAGGTTCGGGCGTGGGATGAGATCAGCAGAGATGAGTTGATCCAGCGAGTCTAAAGAGGTAGGCAGGATCCAGAGGGTGATGACTTTTGGAAAGGTGATTTTATTCTCCTTCTCTGTTTCTTCTAACTCTTAGAGAGTCATTGGAGTCTTTCTCCTTGCTACGAATTTGTTTTTCCTAATGTCAGTTGTAAATATTAGTTTTTATTTTGTTATCCTTTTCAAAGTTGTTTCTATGCATATTTTTTAGCTGGCTTCGTTTTCTGGTTCAATTTAGTCATTGAATGTTGCCTTCATAGGACACTCTGTTCCTGCTTTATAGAGCTCATCTCTTCAGGTCATTTTGGTACACTACATAAAGGTTTTACATAATATGTTTCGTGTAGGAAGTAATTTCAGCAATATACTTTTATTCCAAGTTTTCAGGGAATTGTGCTTTTCCCTTATGTTCCAGTATTTTAAAATATATTTATATGATATGTAAATACATATATATATATATTATGTAACATATATTTATATATATTTTTGTTTATCTCTCCTTGAATTCAGAGATTTCAAGGCAGGTGTTTGTATCTTTTTTTCTCCATTACTGTATATTTTAACCCTTAGAAAATGTGCACCTAGATTTGTCCATAGTTTGAAAATCAATATTTATGCTCTTGCATTGTCTATGTTGCCCAGCAGATAATTATTTAGCGTAAGATTTTCTTCTAATTGTGACTTTAGTGTCTGTATTCTGGAAGATCTAGTTAAGAGTCTGATTGAAAGATAATTCATAAATGCCAATGGTCAAATAATTTTGGGAAATAACATCTGCTACCTTCCTCTTTTTGGAATGCACTACCAAGCACTGAGAGAAATCCTATAGCAAAGAAGCCTGTTAATTATTCCTTTAAAAACTTTCTTTACAAAGAACATACTATTTTTATGTCTACAAACATTCTTTGGACTCCACTTTGGTAAATGCTGTGGTGTGAATAAAATCTATTTCCCAGAAATACAAAACTATACTGAATATTTTAAACTTGAGTGCCTACATGGATGTGTAAATGGCGGTTACTGCTGAAATTTGGCCAACCCTTGAGGTTGGCCTTGTACAATTGAAGAGTGCATGTGGGTTACTAGTAAATACGGACTGTGCTCATCTCAGAGGAAGAGAATAGGAGATAAATCAAATCTTTTTTGAGGTACTCTGTGCCATTCTGTTTTAGGAAGTGGATTTTGGGATTTTCAAGAGTGTATTTTCCTATCCATCCATATGGAAATCCATAAATACACTTTTCCAAAATTTTCATAGAGTTAATATATGGTTTCTGTTATCTACTTTTGTTTCATTGTGTGTGTGTGTGTGTGTGTGTGTGTGTGTGTGTGTAACTATTATAATGGGAATTGAGAGGAACATGTCACATACTGTGAGTCTTTTCCTTGCTAACAGCTATCAAAGTATTTTGTAAATAACAAAGCGTTATTGAAAGGTAACATTTTTATATTCTTCTCATCTTCACAATAGTGCTCAGGAAAAAATGGACAAAGGTTTGTATTCAATGAGTGCTTTTTCTTTGATTGATTGACTGGTCCCATGATGTGTGAGCTCTCTAACAGTGGACAGTGATACTGGAGTGAGATTTACTTTAATACTGGACTTAAAACTGTTTTCTGATGATGGTTTTGATGGTGAGTATGAAAAGTTGCTGTGCCGTTTTGAAAGGCAAACCTTAATGTGTTTCTGCCTGTGATCTGGCCCTATCATCTGGACCATATTTACCCTGTATAATTCTTTTCTTTCCGCTCAGTATGACATGCTCGTTTTTAGTGCAAGATAGGTCATGTTTATCTGTTGCTCTATCTATGGTCCAGTGATCTCTTTTGTAGTCTAAGGGGAACTGTATGAAAACTGAACTGTGTCAAGGAGACTAAGAGTGTTAAAGTTCACTAAGAAATCAAGATGAGGCTTTGCAGAAACAAGAGGGAGTTAAAATTAGTATGAATTGATTTCCTACCCTGTTTTCAGAAATTGCTCTCACATGTTGAGAGCCTTTGGCCATTTATATTATGCTCTGTGTTAAGATTGTGACATGACTATGCCAGAGGATAGCCAAGGTCAATAATGTGACCTATTTTTATTTTTTCTTAATAGGAAAAAGTTGCCATTCTTTTCCAACACTAGCAGAGTCTTTCTGTGTGTGTGGCTTTGCAGACTCCTTTTTGTGAACATTTCACATCTTTTCCTTTGATTAAGCTTGTTAGATTTCAGACCTCCTTGAACTTTAAACTTCTCATTTCCAGCGTTTCCAGTTAGATGTTCTAAATCTAGTGATCTATTATACAATTTTATTAACTTATCTGTCCTTTGGCAGCTGCCTATTCATTTCAGGTACAGTTTTTCTTTAAACAATACAACAAACAGGAAGAAAACATTGTTTTAAGATGTGTCCAATATTATCTTTATTTATAAGTTGGAATTATTTGAAGTGAATAAGAATATATTCATAGTATGGATGATATATATAAGTATATTTTTCTTTAGGTATACATATCTCTGTATATCTCTATATAAGTATATATACTTGTGTATATATGTATACATATATATATTATATATAAGTATTATATATATTTATCTTTCAGGTTTTCTTAAACTCTGAATTGGAGTTACAAAGAGATCTTAGTTATTTATTGATTAAGTCAGTGGCACTTTATTGGTGTGATCATGAATCTACCTGAGTTGATTACTAATGTATTAAAAAATAATATGTCAATTATGAAAACAATACAATTTTTTGAACACATGGAGTATTTAGTAGAAAACTGAAATTATACAACAGGTAGTTAAAATGTTAAATATTTTTCATCAAGGAAAACATCATTTTCAAAAAGTCTGATTAGCTCAATGCTCTCACTCACTCTTTTTGCATGAACAAAACCAAGTGATGTTAGAATTGAATGTTAAGAAATCTTGCTGTGGGGCTTTTAGTCAAGATGGAAGTTTTAATTGGTAAGAAATACTACCCAATCATTTTCTGCACCCAAGCACAGACAAATGCAAAAAAATAAAATAAAATAAAGTAATTTAAAGAGTTGAATGTGAATCTAAGAAATGGAAAGCTTTGGTGCCAGAAATAAAGACTAAAGAGTAATGAGTTGTTACTGAAGCTGAGTATCTCATGGGGTCTCAGGACTTTGATTCTTGGATTTAAATACCTAAATGAATAGGTGATTAAGAATCGGATCCATGAAAATTAGGGTATGGAAACTAAGCTAGAAAGAGTTACTATGTTCAGGAAAGTGAGATTAGGAAAAAAAAAAACTGCTAGACTGGATGCAATTAATAAACTGGCATTTCTAGTGCTTTGGGTGGGATTCAAGAGCTAGAATATGCAACCCAACTATATGCTTTGAATAACTATGGGGACTTTATTAATCAGGGTTCTCCAGAGAAACAGAGCCAATAGGATATATACGGATATATAAGAGGAGGTTTATTATGGGAATTGGCTCATGCATTTATGGAGACTACACACTTCCACAATATGCTGTCTGCAAGCTGGAGAACCAAGAAATAAAAGGTGTAATTCAGTCCAAGACCAAAGACAGGAGAGCCAAGGGAGTGAAGGCCTAAGAATGAGTATGAGGGGGCAGGGTGGTGCTAGTGTAGATTTTGAAATCTGAAGTTCTGAGAAACAGGAACTCTGATGTCCTGTGAAAGGAGATGTGTGTCCCATCTCAAGAAGAGAGATAATTTGCCCTCACAACACCTTCTTGTTCATTTCACATCCTCAACAGGTTGAATATTGGTGAGGATGGCTCTCATTCTCAGTCTACAGGTTCAAATGTTATTCTCTTTTGGAAACACACAGACAAAACTCAGCAATGTTTGCTAGCTTTGTAGGTATCGTTAGCTCAGTCAAAGTGACACATAAAATTAACCACTACAGAGTCCAAATTCACACTGACTATACTTGGTGGTAGAACTTTAAATAAATTCATTAAGAAAAACATAGAACTTGAGGGGTTGGGGTTGTGGCTCATGGCAGCACACTCATTTGGCTTGTGTGAGGCACTGGGTTTGATCCTCAGCACCATATAAAAATAAATAAATGTATTGTGTCCCTCTACGATTAAAAATATATTAAAAAAAGAAAAACATAGGACTTGAAATGTTGCTGAAGATAAAATGTCTCTAAAAGTGGAAATCATAAACTATGCAAAGAGATTTACTGAAATAAATTATAAGCATGTCAAAATGTTAAAGAAATGATACAAGAGAAATCCTAAACCTCAACCAGGAAAAAATGAAAAAGAAATGAAGTTTTTTTCAGTTTTAATTAAAATATAATTTAAAAGCAATAAAATTCATCTTTTTGGTATGCGCAACAACCATCACTATAATCAAGATAGAGTTTTTATCACCCCAATTTGTCCTGCTTGCCTTAATATTAAGTCCTCCCCCAAACCTCAGGTTCTGATAACAGCTGATCTGTTTGCTGCCCCAATAGTTTTGACTTTTCTAAGATGTCATATAAGTGAAGTTATTCAATGTATATAGCCTTTTGAGTAGAGCATCTCAGCCTGATGCATTTGAGATTTGCCACGTTGCATGTATGAGAAATTCCTTCCTATTTCTAAGTAGTATTTTATTGTATGGAGGTACCACAATATTTTTGTCAATTTCATAGTCAAGGGACATGAATTATTTCTAGTTTTTAGCAATTATGAAATAGAGATGTCATAAGATTCATATATGGGGTTTGTGTGAACATAAATTGTCACTTAGATAAATACCTAGGAAATGGAGTGCTGGCTCTTGTGGTAAGTGTATGTTTAAATTTATAAAAAAATGACCTAATTAGTAATGACCTTAAATGTTTTTTATGTGCATATTTTCCAACTGTAGATTTTCTTTGGTAATGAAATATTTGTTCAAAATTTTGTTTATGTTTTATTAGATTGTTCTCTTATTGAGTTTTGAGAGTTCTTTTATATTTTGGATATAAGTCCTTTATCAGGAACATGATTTCCATAATTTTTTCTTAGTTAATGATGTGTCTTTTTATTCTTTGAAAGTACCTTCAAAGAGAAGAAATTCTTAAATTCAATTTGCCAACATTTGTTTTTAGGATTTTTGGAAATTCATTTGTTGGAGATGATGAACCTATTCTGTCTTGCATATAGTGGTAGTGACCACAGTGGTAGTTTATTTAGTTTACCACTAAATAAACCAATAAATAAATTTATCAAAATTTACAAGACTATACACCAAAAAGGATTTATTTATTTTATAATTTCACATTTTACATGTAAGTCTATCATCCATTTAGAGTTATTTTTTCCATATGGTATGAGGTAGGGAAGCAAATCTATAGTATTTTGCATGTGGATATCCTATATTTACAACACAATTTTTAGAAAAAAATATTTTTTAACATAATTACCTTTGTGTATTTGTAAAAACCAATTGTTAAAATACAATAAAAAACTAAATATCAGTGAATTTATTTCTAAAGTCTTTTGAGCTATGTGTATACATATATATGTATATATATGTATTATCTCTATATTCATATATATTTTTATAAATTTGGTTTTAGATAATATAAGTTCTTCCAATATTTTTTCCCCAAAATTGTTCGGCTTTTTCTAATTCCTTGGATTTTCATATAAATATTAGGATCAGCTTATCAATTCTATAAAAGAAATTTTAATGGAAAATATATTAAAACTACATTGAACCCATAGAATCTATAGTAAATCTATCAGTTTGAAGAAGTTGATATTTGCAAAATATTGAATCTTAACAATATTCAGTGTTCTTATCCATAAGGCATGGCATATTTTTCTAATTATTCGTGAATTCTTTAGTTTCTCTCAGAAATATTTTATACTTTAGAATATTACAGGATTTTTAACATATTTTGTTAGTTTAATCCCTCAGTGTTGTGAATGGTACTAATTTACTTAAATTTGTAATTGTTTACTGCTACTATAATATTTTATATATACCTTATTGACCTTGTTTCCTGTGTTCATGTTAATTCCAGTAGCAGTTTTGTGGGTTCCTTGGAATTTTCTGTGTGGACAATCCTGTTACTTGTGAAGAGTGGCAGTTTTATTTTATCTTTTTCAACATGGGTGGCTTTTATTTCTTTTTCTTGATCTAGTCCTTTCCTTATTCTGTGTCTTGCCTTCTTGCCTAATGAAGCTAAGACCTTCAGTATGATTTTTGAATAGAGTAGCTGAGACCAGAACATCTTCACTTGTTTCTAGTCTTAGAAGAAAAACATTCAGCTCTACAAGTACATATAATGTTGGTTGTAGAGTTCTTATGGATGTCTTTTGTCTAGTCATGGGTATGATGTGGCCATATAGATTAGATATGTAAGAAAAGTATTAGAATATGTATGAAAAGAAAACCTAACAAGTTCAGGATAGAGGCTGACTCTGAAAAGGAGCACAGAAGGAATGGAATGGGAGAAGATTATTTAGGGATTTCTACTATGTGGATAATATTTTAAAATATCTGCAGAAAATTTGTCAAAACAAATGTTTATTTTTATTAATTATAAATGTTGTGTTTATGCATTTTTGTAATATTACTGTTTAACTATTTGAAATATATCATAAAGAAAGAAATTCTTGTTGAAATAATTGAACATCTTTTTTTTTTTTGCACCAGGGATTGAACCCAGGGGTGCTTTACCACTGAGCCATATTCTATGCCCTTTTAAATATTTTATTTAGGGACAGGATCTCACTGAATTGCTTAGGGCCTCACTAAGTTGCTAAGGCTGGTTTTGAACTTGTGATCTTCCTGCCTCAGCCTCCTAAGCTGCTGGGATTACAGGCCTGAACCCTTGTGCCTGGTGATAATCAGGCATCTTAATAAAAATTCCATTAACATTGAATATTTAGGATATAAGAATTGAATTTTGGAAATTCAAATTTTAATATTAATCAAAAATAACTCTTAAATAACCATTTGGGGGTTCATTAAACATCCATTGAATTTCTCTTTTCACTTCCTTCAAGATTTAGATGAAGAAATTTAAAAACAAGTTCTTCCTTAGTTGCTAGGTCTATTTGCTATCACTTCAGCATAAGTCACTGTCGCTACATGCTTCCAATGGAATTTAGATAAAAGGCAGTATTACATTTAACCTTTTATTTTTTTATTTATTGTTTTTCAATATCTTTGTTTTATTTATTTATTTTTTATGTGGTGCTGAGGATCAACCCAGGGCCTCGCACGCACTAGGCGAGCGCTCCACCGCTGAGCCACAACCCAAGCCCCTGTTTTAATCTTTTAAATTGTTCTTTTTTTCTTTTAAAGTTATTCCTTCATTTCAAGATCTATTAATTTTTTTATTATTATGAGTTCAGGTGGCATTTGGGTTGTATCTAGCATCTGATAAATAATTCTGAAATAAACATATATGTTCTTCAAATGGTTTCTGTCTATAGTAGTAATGCATAACATATATCTCAAAGTGTATTTATTGGTGATAAAAAATACTAATTTAATGATTATCTCAAATTATTGGTAATTTTTTATTTTATTACCCTTATTGACACAGTATATTAGTATTAGTGAAAATATTTGACAAATTAATAAGCTACATTTTAACTGTTTAAGCTTTCATTTTTAATTGACAGTAAGCTTATCTTTTTCATATATGTATTAAATATTTTCCTCCATTTTTGTGAATTTTGGACTCATTGCCTCTGATAAAGTATTAAGTAGAGTCTTGATGTTTAATAAACCATTGAATAATTTCTTTATATAGCAAAGTAATTAGCCACTTGTTATGATCACTGCATGATTTCTCAACCTTTCTTTTTCTTGGTTACTTTTCATGATGCTCAAGTTCAAATACTTTCCACAGTCAAATTTGTTCAATTTTCGGGTGTGATTATTTCCTCCCATCTTCAAACTTATAAAATCTTTTGGTTTCCCATAACCATTTAATTTTTGTATCTTCAGACTATTTATAATTGCTCTCTAGATTTTATATTAAACATAGAAGTTACCTTATGGTGAGATCTGAGGTATTCTGAAATTGACTTTCTCAAGATAGTCAAGCACAAAAGTGTCAAGGAATAATGTCTCCAATATGGTATTGAGACAATTGAATAGCCACATGCAAAACAAACAAACAAACAAACAAAATTAGGTGCTTGTCTTATACCATACACAAACATCAACTCAAAGTGGATTAAAAAACGTAAACCTAAGACCTGAAATTATAAAACTCTGAGAAGAAAAGCCGGGGGAAAAGAACTTTATGACTTTCATCCTGGACAATGATATTTTGAGATATACCAAAAGCACAGACAACAAAAGCAAAAATAAAGAAATCGACCATATCAAACATGCACAGCAAAGAAAATGATCCAAAAAAAAAAAAAAGGAAATGGCAAACTTAGGAAGGATGAAAATATTTGCAAACCATATACTGGATGAGAGGGTTAATATCCCAAATGTGTAAGAAATTTATATGCTTAGTAGCACAAAACAAACAAATAGCCTGATGGCAAAATGGGAAGAGAGCCTGAATGGAAATTTCCTGAAGGTATATGTAAAGTTGCTCCACATCACTAGCTGTCAGAGAGAAGTAAATCAAAGCCATAATGAAATTGCTACCTTACACCTGTTAGGATTAAAGCAGAGTGGGAGACATAGAGACAGGAAGGAGAGAAAAGGGAAGGAAAAAGAGAATAACTAAATCTAAAATTCCCATGATGAGATTTCCTCCCTAGACCCGTTTTTTACCTCCAGACCCATCACCCCAAATTTCTGAGAAATCTACAAATCTTGGAGTTATTATAAAATCATTAATTGTTGAAAATTAGCTTATTTTGATTAAGCCTCACATGCACTATTAGTGTACACAATGAACTTTGAGATTAGATAAAGCAAAGGGAGATGTGTTGTAAGCAACCTATAATATAGGTGCACTCAAATGTTACCTAGATAGAAGAGATAAAGTCAACCTGAAGATCCTGGAAGAAGATCAGACCACCATAGATTTCATGTTCTAAGAACTGTCACTAGGCTGATATGTTCCCACATACTTTCCCATCCCCACCCCTCACAAAGTTCCCTTTGAATGAAAAGCCCCAAACCAGCAAATGCATCTCACTCTGAGGCTCACAATGGGCGCCTTTGAATTACATATACTGCTCTATTGCTTCCTTTTACTGAGTAAATCTCTGTTGGTGCTTTACTCTCTGATTTTCCCTGAGAAGAACCCACTTGGGCCAAGTTCAAGTCCCCTTTTCTTTTTTTGGAGAGATCTCTGTGGGCCCCCACCAGTGACAGGATGGTCCGTAAAGGGGGAAAAAACAACAACAACAACAAACCAAACCAAAACCAAAACAAACAAATAAACAAACACCAACAAGTATTAGTGAGGGTATGAAGACAAGGAAATCCTACAAAACTTTGGATGGGAATATATACTGGGAAAGTCCTATGGGGAAGAAAATATGGAGGTTCCCCCAAAAGTTAAAGCTACCATGTGGTCCAGCAATCTTACATTGAATGTATACATTCAAAGAAAATGGAAACAGTTTATTGAAAAGATAATCTGCACTCTCATATTCCTTGTAGTATTTCCATCATGGCCAGGATATGGAAACAACTAAGTGTCCATTGATGGATATGCAGGTAAAGAACATGTGCTGTGTGTATATATAATGGAATATCATTCAATCTTTTAAAGGAAGGAATTCTTGCCATTTCCAATAACATAGATGGACCTGGAGAACATGATGCTAAGCAAAGTAACCCAGACACAGGAAGACAAATACTTCATGATCTCACTTAAATGTGATATTTAAGAAGTGGAACTTACAGAAACCAATAATAGAGGGGAAGTTTTTAAAAGCAGGGTAATTATCAGGGGTGGGGAAAGATGTTGAACAAAGGATTCAAACTTTCAAGCAGAAGATGAGTAAGTTCCGAAGGCCTAATGTGTAGCATAGTATCTATAGTTGATAATCATATATACCTGAAATTTGCTAAGAGAGTAGATGCAAAGTATTACCATACCACGATCCTCTCTTCCCCACACAATGGTAGGTAAATGCGGGTATGTTAATTAGCTTGACTGTGCTAATCATTCCACAATGTGTGTGTGTGTGTGTGTGTGTGTGTGTGTGTGTGTATCTCAAAACATAATGGTGTACAACTTAAACATATACAGTGTTTTCAGTGGTAGTGATAAGTAGCCTATAGACAAGAGTAGTAGAAACAAGAAGTTAAAGGGACAGTTGTACAAATGATTCAAGTGGGCCCAGTCTAATTAAGTAATCCTAGGTGCTAGGTTTCCATATGTTTTCTCTTAATTTACCCAAGGCCATTCTGGCCCTAATGTGGCTTAAGTCAATGGGATATGTTGCATTACTAGACAAACAACCTGCTGTCCTCATGACTAGGCTGAGGGATACTTAAAGACTCCCCCACTGATAAGAGGAATATGAGTTACCTTAACCCAGTCTGACCTGTATGAAAAAGGGACCTTTATAACCTGTATACAGACCAAAATTTCCTAAGATTCCAAGACTTGGAAAAACAGGATAATTATACACAAATCCCACTAACCATAAAAGCGATAAAAACAAGTTCCAGTTAGAACTGGTCAGCATGGACCAAAATGACCAAGAGTTGCCTTTAGCATGTCATTTTAAATTGCTGTCATTGGAAATTTTCTCTTGCCACATGGGTTTTGTTTGGGTACTCATGGGTAAAATCATACCACAATAGGGACTTAAAAATCAGATGCAGTGCTACTGTCAGTTGTAAGTTAACAGGTAGTACCTGGGCAGGACTCTGTAGAAATTTTTCTTCCTACCCCAATAAAACAGCTCACAAAGAAGTTAATGTCAATCTCTGTGAGATGACCCACTGTCTTCCTTGAGGATGGTTTCCTCTCTTCTCTAAGTAACTTTGATATACTATATTTCCTGTCTTGCTTGAATTTTTTTCAGATGAGGACACATGAACCAAGAGATACAATAAAGCCTTAATAAATCTGGAAAATAATAGCCCAGCAATTGTACCAATACTATTTACTGAATGAATATTTTTTTTTCATTGATATGTTTTCTAATGAAAGTTTAATGCCTTTTTCCTAATTATATAAGTAACAAAAATATTTCTTTATTTTCCATTATTTCTATATCATTATTACATAATGTGAATTGATTTCCATTATAATATTTTAGTAGATGGATGTATAGTAATTTTCACATGATTTTATCTTGCTGAAGATATAGAGCTTCACTCCATATTTGTCTATTTTTCAGTCTAGTTATCCATGCATTTCAGCAGATTTTTTTATATTAAAAAATCCAGAAAAATATCCAGAAAATTAAATATATAAAAAATATATTAAAAAAATCCTCAAATATCCAGAAAATTAAAGAATAATGTAATATGCATAATGGCTTCATGTTGGTTTTTAAATGTCCTCATCATTTTTTTTAGGTTTTTAAATATATGCTTCATATACACTTTATTCTTATATTTTAAAAATGTTTGTTTCTATTTTTTATATTTTGCACCTTACTGTTGCTGGTAGGTAGGAAAGCTATTGAATTTTACCTTATTTGTTTACTTTTCTTTTTAAAATTAGTGCATTAAAATTATACAAAATTATGTTTATTTCATAATACCCTCTTTAAATGATTTTAATACTTTCTAGTTGTTTTTCTCTATATCTTCTGGGTGAAAAGTAACATTAACTAAAGAAATACTTTTATATCCTTCTCAGCAAAGTATCTGTCTCATTATTGTCCTCATCTCATTGCATTGACTAGAACTTCAAGGACAATGTCTAACAATATCCTGAGCCATCTGCTTTTTTCCCTGACATTAAAAGGATTTAATTCAATGTGTCATTGTAAGGTATATTGGGTTGAATTAGACATCTTTATTATGTTAAACAAGGATCTTTCCTTTTGTAGTTTAGTAAGGTTTTATTTTATCAAACTTTTTAAAGTGCTTGGCATAGTTAGCTATTAATACAATGTCTTTTAACACTTAACAAGACAAATGCATAGTTTTAATTCTCTTACCAGAGATAAATTGTGATGTAGTTCTCCACTCTTATAACAAATGACCTAGTTGGTCATTGAGTATTTTTCTCTTAATATACTTAAAACACTTCACTAGAGTTTTATTTAGAAGTTGGTTGGATTATTTTCTTTTGTCTTTACCCTTCCTCCCCCATTACAGTGTACATAGGACTTTTTGCTTTTTTTTTTGGTTAGGTTATGATATCAAGTTGTTATTTCTTGTCACTTTTTTTTTAAGTAGCCTAGAGAGTCCTCCCTACTCTTTATTCATATGGAATGATTATGTTTGTATTATTCATATTGGAGTCTAAAGAATACATTTAGACAATACACTGATACCTTGTCTCTGGTAGTCTTAATGCTACAATTGCAGGGTTCAGTAGCTGTCACAGGCAGTGTGAACCACAAACTCACTATCTGGCTCTTTATAGAAGAAGCTTGCCAACCTCTGCACTTTAGAGGATCAAGCAGGCAGGAAGCCTGTAGCAATGCCAGTGAAATTCCTTTACCTCCCCATCTCCTAACTAATCCAACTCCCCGAATACTATTATATCTAAATTGATGATTTTATTTTTGATTCACAAATTCAGTGTTAGGATCAGAGAAAAGACAAATGATTGTTAGTTAAACTAATCTCTGACTTTTAAGATTGTCGAAGTACCTACCATTTTGTTTAACCCTCCACATTTTCATTATGAGGGTTATTATAATTATTATTATTTCATAAAGAACTTTTTAATTAATAAGTGAGTTTTTGTGCAGCATTGTATACACTTGAATTTCCGATTTCTACTTTCCTCTTACTGATAGTAAACATTTCAGCAACAGCAATAAATGCTGGTACACAAAGTGTTAAAGAGGAATAAATAATGTCAAAGTAGAATCTGACATTCTTAGCAGTTTATTTCTGCGTTTACCCCTCCCCAAATTTTATGCTTATAGAATAGTTTGGCAAGGTTTGTGGTAAAATGATGGTTTCCTTAGGATATTTATGTCCTATTCCTTGAGACTGACCTTACATTGAAAAAGGGGCTTTGCAGATGGGAGTGAGGCTATGGATCTTGAGATGGGAAAATAATCCTGGATGATTCAAGTGGGCCCAGTCTAATTAAGTAATTCCTTAAAGGCTAAGAACCTGACTATGGCCAGAGGAAGAAGTGAATATGAAAGAAACAAAAAACATTTGGATATTACTGGTTTTAAAGATGAAGACAGTGTTATGCTAACCTGGTCTTATAACTGCCTGGGTGACCTAGCTGAATTTTTACTCCACCTCAATGTTGCCTGTCTTGAGACTGGGAGGCCTGAGGCCAGAAGTACCTCTTCAGGTGGACTAGTGAAAAGTGGTTGAATCTGATGGCTAAGAGACAACCTCTAACTTCAGCATAATAAAATACATGAATATCTTTCCTCTTTATTAGCCTTTCCTTCTGCCCCATGTCTTTTACCCTATAACTTCCTGGCCTCCAAAGTATAGGGAGTTCATTGAAGAGTTTATCTCCCACTTCTATTCTTGGCCAAGAACACAAATCTCCTTCACAGCTCAGTTGGTGCTTAGTTTTGTTACTGGTCCATAATCCTGAAAGAGCAAAGGGATTCAACTTGTGAGGTAAAAATCTGGACATGGCATGTGGTGCAAAACTGTAATCTCAGTGACTTGGGAGGCTGAGGCAGGAGGATCACAAATTCAAGACCAGCCTGACCAACTAAATGAGATTGTCTTAAAATAAAAAAAAAAAAAATAAGAAGGACTGGGAATATGGCTCAGTGGTAGAGTGCCCCTGGGTTCAATCTCCAGTACTGGGGGGAAAAATTTTAAAAAAAGAAAAGAAAAGAAATTGGTAATAGATTTGATTTATGTGTTATAATCAGCTTTTTAAAGCAACAAATGTTATGGTAATTTGATATGTTAGTAATATAAAACTAATAGACAGAATACAAAACTCTTTAATATTTATTTTTAATAATGTTAACACTAAAAAACTTCATTATCTTTTGACACTTTTTCTTCTAGGAAGTTTACATCATTGTGATTTTTGTTTAGTGTATTCATGTGTTTGGAGCATGGTTAGTTTTGGGGATATTTTAGCTTTGTCATTGATCTGTCTGAAATAAATTGGTTTAAATATATAATTTGTTATTAATTTCTTGGTAGCAGGTATTTATTTCCATTGTGAGTACAGAATACTGTTTGTACAAATTCTACTTCTCAAAATTTTAGGGGATTTTGCTAATGATGTATAATTTTATAAAATGATTTTGTAAATAAATCATGGGACATAACATATAATAATATGTATTCTCTATAATTTATGATATTTTGTATAATTCAGTTAAATAAATCCTACAAATTTTGATATTTAAAATATTTTAAAAGTATTTAGAAACTTTATTCCCTTTATCATGTTTAGATTTCAGAATTTGAGTGCATTCAATTAGAATCTTTGGAATTGAACCCAGGGACTTGAGCATACTAAACAAGTGCTTAACCACCAAACCATGTCCTCAGGCTTTTAAAAGTATCCTTACCATATTTTTAACCTATCTGATCTTGGATCTGAGTGGTATTCATTTCTTTCATTATCAGTATTCAACTTTTTAAAGTTTCTTTGTATAATAGCTTTGCTCTATATATTTTGATGACACTATTTATCATGTGAAGGTTTGCTGTTGCTATATCTTCAATGTGAATTATAATTCTTTATTTTATTACTTCATTTACCTACTTTTTGATTTATTTTCCTGTCTATCTTCAGTATCATATTTGGATGCTTCCTTAACATTTTCAATGATTTTTATTTAATAATTAAAGATTATTCAGCTATGAATTTTTGTTAAGTCACCCATCTTTCACAGAGTTTGATTTGATATGCTTAAATTTTCATTGAGTTCTAGAGTCTGTACTTTTAACTGATTTTCAGAAAACATTCTTTAGTTTCAAGAGATTAGATTATAATCTATACTTATTTTCTTGTTCTTTGAGCTATAATGAAAGTATATAGCCCATCTGCTTTGTGAATTCAAAGAGATCTTTCTATACATCTCAGTATGTAGATAATTAAAAATGATCTATATGTTAAGACAAAAATCTCAATGACCTTTGAAAAGTCCTAGTGTTCTATGTGAGTTGATTGTAGAATCATGTATCCATTAATCTATTAAACCTGATTTTTATGATTAATAACATTTTATATACCCACTTGGTTTAATAATTTTTGAAAGAAAACTATTCTAAAACACTTTTTTATGATTAAAACTCTATTAGTCCCTCTTTGATCCACTTCTCCATGGCAGAAAGAATTGTTTTAAATACATTAACACTGTGCTGTTCTTTCTTCAGAGTCTTGGTGCATGATGCTCCCAATTTCTGAAAGCATCCCACCTTCCCACCTCCCACCTCCATTGTTCCTGGCATGTTTGCTTGACTGCCTCCTTCTTGTATAAGTCCACCCAAAAGGAAAATGGGTATGCCTCTGTGAATGACTGAAATCCTTTTATTTCCTTCATTAGCTATTGGCCTCAGTTTCTTTGCACATAGAAGTTCTACTATGACTTTGATATGTGTGTGTGTGTGTGTGTGTAATCAAAAAGTGTAAAAATCTCTCAGCAAGCTGTCCATTCTTTATCTTCAAATTTCAGCATGGAGAACCAATATGCTTCTTTGCAATTTTTATCATGGCTTCATCACATCTTCTAGAAAATTCTAAAATTTACTGCTTTTTCACTGGCACACTTCATGGTTTGACAGTGCTGCTGGATAATTTATTATTTTGAATCACATTCCTTTCATTTCATTGGGAGGTGAGAAGGTAAGAGGTAACTATGGGAGCAGAATTTGTTATATAGAAATTTAAATTTGAAAAGCTAAAGTGAATCCTAAGGAATGAGTATCGAATGATATGTTGGCAAATGCTTTTCAGCCTATTTTAAGTAAAAATATTTAAATTTCTTCATGTACTTGCATTATATGATGTCAATGTGTTTCTTATTAATCAACATTCTTGTTTATTTGGAATACATTTACTTGCTATTAGGACACATTTTTTTTTCTATTTTGAACTTATATTTGCTTGGCCCTTAAAGACATGAAAAGATGTTCAAATTTATTTATAATAAGAGAAATGCCAATTAAAATTGTACTGAGCTATTATATTTCCCTTATCAGGTTGACAAAAATCCAAAAGTTTGACAACTGTTGGCAGGGCTTTGAGGAAATAGGCACTCTTGTATATTGGTGGTGATAATACAAAATGTAGAATCCCTGTGGGAGAAAATTTGGCAATATACAATAAAACTAAATAAGCATTTATCCTTTGACCCAGAAAGCTAATTTCTAGGAATTTATCCCAAAGATACTCAGGAAAAATATGAAAAGACATATGCAAAAGGCTATTCACTAGAACATCATTTATAGTACCAAAGCTTGGAAAGAACTCAAATGCTCATCATTGGGAGATTCATTGAACTATGGTATATTTGCCCAATGGAAATATGTAACTATAAAAAGAAATGAGGAATATTTTTATATACACATATGGAATAATTTCCAGTATAGAGTTTTAACCAAACAGGAGAAAAGCAAGTTGGAGAGCACTGTGAATGAAAGAAGAAATAAGAAAGAGCATACATGTTTAAGAAAGACAATTCATATACCTTGTTTTATAGATTTGACTTTGTAGTCATGGATGTGCTTTACATAAATGTAAAAAAATCAAATCAAAATGAAAAATGCAAACAGTTAAAAAGGAAATTAAAATGAAACAAATGAATCTAAATTTGTATTTAATTGGTGGCATAATCACCCAGAGAAGAATTACTGCAAGAGATTTTAAAATACAGTAAGCTGGCCAAACTTTCTTAGTGAATTGTATTCTGAGGACCAAAATAATAGGGAAAAAATTAAATTGCTTTTGGCAATCTACTCTCAGTAGTATTATTCTGTAACTATTGCATGTGTGTAGCTGGCTAAAATGAACAAGTGCATTGATGTCATCAGGAACTAAAATATTTGATGTAATAGAGAAGAAATATAGATATCAAATTAAGGATGTTAAAAACCTGATATTCTATATTTAAGTTAGAAATATCAATATGATGTCATACTGTATTTTTATCTTGAAAAAAGCAAGAAAACAAAAAAACATACTTCCTAGATTTGTCTACTGAAAAGCCTAGCAACAATGACTAAATCTATTGATAGTGATGAACACAATGGTTTAAATGTGGTCTCTAAGATCCATTACCTAGTAGAACAAACGAAGGCTTGAAGAAATTATTAATTCCATGTCTGAGGCAGGAAATATACAAACTTGGAATCCTGTGTGGAACTCAAAGCTATAAAGAACTATAAAAATATACTTGGGTAAGGACATCAGAGCAAACTTGACAGCCTTTTAGTAGCCAAAGACAATTCCATTAAGCAGTAATAAGATTAACTATTAACTATTACAAACATCACAAAAATGGGAACAAGTGAGAATTATGAGTCTCCTGGAGGAAGATATATATATATATATATATATATATATATATATATACACACACACATGTATATATATGTATGTATATATATACACACACATGTATATATATGTATGTGTATGTATATATATATATACATACACACATATATCCTATGAAGTTTATATAAAAGGAATTCACAGATCAAAGACTGCATATCCTTCTAAGACTGGTGTTTGGAAGCTTAAATTTTGGCCACTATTCCTTGAAATTGAGACTATCCAAGACATCCCCCCAAACCAATGAAAATGATAGGACTGCCTTAAGATTAAGGGAGTAAAATTTCTCAGGGGAGAATTAAGCAGGCAAACTCATTCTTGGTCTCATAGAGTTAACAGACATAATAGAAAATTAAGAGTTAAAAAGGAGACCATCCTTTAAGGCTATAGGATTGAAATAACACACTAGGAGATGGGACAATGCGATATCAGCTCAGCCTTCTGAGACTCTGTGGTTAGCAGAAATACCAAGAAGCCAGAGCCAAGACAGACAAGGTCACTAAAATCAACCCTATGGAGACAGGACAATGGTCTGTATCTTTCTGAAAACAGTATTAGGGACTCTTTCAGTAATAAGGCACAACTCCAGGCAGTAAGGGACAGTTACATGTGTAGAACAGTCACCAAAGTAACCTACGGCTACCTGTACTTTATTAGGATAGTATAGTACACACCCTGAAGGAAGTGTGGGCTTAGGATGATGAAAAGAGATGTTTCACATGGAGAGTCATCATGAAGGAGAGCCCAGGCACAACTAAATTTCCACCTCTACACATGATGCCCTCAAGAGATTGGAACTCTGCCTGTCCTACAGATGCCACAGAAACAGTACCCCTTTGTCCTTTGTTTCAGCCAACCTGGGAATTTTGTCTCCCACATGCTGTCTCCCTTATAAATAATAAGCAAAAGAATAAACTGAAACTTGCTTCCCAGTTGTTCCTTCCCTCTATCTGATTCTTCTGTTAGAAAGCCCAAGAACCTGCTAAAGCCACTGACACTATAAGTTCCTCCTGTGCTTAAAGTGTGAACAAACAATGTGACTTATCACGAACCCTGCTTTGCTCCTTTGAGCCTTGAATTGTGGTATATACCAGGCAGAGGGTATTTATATGACCAGCCCCCAGTAAAAACCTTGAACACTGAGTCTCTAGTGAGATTCTCTGGTGTGCAATATTGCACATGTGTTGTCACTGTTGCAAAAGTGAGCACTGTGTGTTTGCACTTGGAACAGACTCTTGGACGCTTATATTTGATTGCTCTGGACTCTGTTCCATGGACCTTTCCCATTGCTGATTTTACTTTGTATTCTGTCTCTGTAATACATCGTAGCCACAAATATGACTCTATGTAGAATCCTATGGGGACCTGGAGACACCAACACAGGTTCTAAACCTTACCACCAGTTTGCAAGAAGTACATGGAATAGAGGAACACGTCAGTGATACTACAGAGATGCGATGAGTAGAGTCTAGGCTGTGGAAAGCTCTGTAAGCTCTTTAATAAATAAATTAAAAGAAAAAAGAAAAGGAAGAAAAAAGTCTATTTATCAAATGTCATATGAAATATATAAGGATAAAATAAAGCAAGGAAGAAAGTAGAATTATATATGAAATAAGATTGATTAGGAGTTGATGTCTGTTAAAATTTACTGATGGATTAAGTAGATTTATTATATTTTATAAGAAAATTTAATAAGACTAATTGACATAAGAAAACTGTGAAGGTAATTTATTAATATTAAGACTAAATAAAATTTTGAAATAAATACATTTGATCATATTTTAAAGTACTCTGGTATATGTATTTATATGTGAGGTTTGCAATCTTTCTTTCATCAGTTTTTTTTTTACTATTTTTAATATTGTTTTATATTTTCTCTATGATCCAAGAAAAATATATCTTAAAGGAAGACTTTGTTACAGGATGATTAAAATATTAATCCTTAATCATTTGAACCATAATCTTCTAAAATAAGTAATTCTATGTTTTCATTTTTTATTTGTTTAATGTTTGCAGTTCTTTAGCAACTATGTAATGTTTTATATTTTTACACAGAATATCAGTTTAAATAATTCTGATTTAGGGAAATAGAAAATAATTTCATCTAATTCACATTTTTAGTCAATATACATAAAGATGCATATACATTCATGTTTACATGAATATACACACATATATTTATATACATATATACACACATATATTTATATATACACATATTTTGGTGTGAACATTAATATGAATTCACATGTATATATACATATATATGTATATATATATATACATATATATAATATATATATATATATATATATATATATATATATATATATTAGTAACAGGGATTGAACTCAGGGCACTCAACCACTGAGCCACATTCTCAGCCCTATTTTGTATTTTATTTAGAGACAGGGTCTCATTTAGTTGCTTAGCACCTCATGGTTGCTGAGACTGGCTTTGAACTCTCAATCCTTCTGCATGTGGGTACACACACACACACACACACACATATAATTTATATTAAAAATATATTTTTATATTATATATAAAACATAAATATAGGTTACATGCCTTTATCATTCAAAATTGTTTCATCCTCCCTTCTATACTCAAACCTAGGATTCTAGACTGTAGCTTCAGACATGGGATATAGGATTATGTGGAGGGGAAAAAAAAGTAGGTAAGTCAGCAACTGAAATTGAAAAATGTCCATACCAAGGGGCCTGTGGAGTTTGTTTACAGTGACACTGAAGGACTTTGACATGTAGTCAGACAACATGAGTGAAGCTACACAGTGGACAATGGGTGGCAAATCCCAGCCAGCCTACTCTGAGACCACAGTGAGAGGTTTCTTAAGCTTCATAAGCAAAGTCCCTGCTGATCCCAACAAAAGAAAATTGGCTTGAGGCTTTTGTTTTTGTGATTTCCTCAGTTTTTCTGATTTACATTTCATTTACGTTTCTTTTAATATTTATTATTTCCTTTCCGTTGATTTCCCTAGGACTTCTTGAAGTACTTTTTCTAAATTTTTGAAATAAAGCTTAGTTCATTTGAATTTTCATTTTCTTTAGTAAGAAAACATATAAAATGTGAATTTACTTTTGATGCAGCTTTATCTCTATCTCAGAGTTAGGATATATAAATAGTTTTTTCATGATTTTTCTAAATTATCATTTTAAAAAAATTAATAGTGTGGTTGACAAAATAAGTACGGGCATAATTTATTTTCTCCTTGATCTGCAATTAGGCAAATACATTCAGATTTTCCAAGTGTTTGATTTCCAAAATCCTTCTTAAACATGTATGTATTTATTCTTAATTCAAAACCAAAATAACTTTTGGCTTTATTAAATAGAAGATGAAGATGGTGTGTTGCTTTGCCTACTTTATTCCAAATAAATTATCCTTGTCTCTTCTTTGTCATCTTCAGGGTCCCTATTTTTCTTTTTAGTAAGCTTCTCTTTGTAATTTTTGTCCTTTATGTTCTATTTTAAGTGTACTTTTCATTATTATTTAGACTAGAATTTCCTGATTTGTGACATCCAAAACATTTTGTTTCCTAATACATAAATAAGCATTCTGAAAAAAAGGAGTCTTTGGCATAAGGCAGGCTGGGCAATGCTGAGGTAAGCACAGTTACATTTTAATTGAATTTTAAGGGAGGTTCACATAAATGTAAGCATTATGACTTATTTGTAGGGAGTCATATTTTTGAGAATTTCCAAAAATTGTTTGACTATGGAATTAATTTTGCCTGGAATAATTTTTAAACATTTCATCATTGATGGTTTTGTAACAGAACATAATTTGGGGTTTACTTGTAGATTCTTAATGGGTATCGAATTTGCCATTTTTCATTTGCTATTTCATTTTTAGTTTTGATTAATGTGATAAGCTGGAGCAAAATTTCAAAGTTGTTTTGTGTGTAAGAAAGTTCAAAATGGTACATTTTCTGATACATCAATAATCTTTAAAGAACATTTATATCATAACAACAGCTTGTGTGGGCATGAAAATCCTTGGGTCATAATTTTCTGCTCAAAGCACCACAAGTATTCATTTTGTTTTGTCGCCCAAGACCAGTTGAGCTGTTGTTCCTATCTGTGATCCTAGCGTTATACTAAGGAATCAAGCACTTCCCCAGAACATGTCTAGACAAGTGTCTCTTTCATCTGCTTTCTTCCTTATTCATGTCAATCCCCTCAAGTTGTAGATTGAAAAATTTAGATGAGAAAGGCCTTCTTTGTCATTTTTACTATTTAAATCAGTTTGTTTGGAGTTTCCTCTTATTACTTAGTTTGTATATTTTCTCTTTTTTCTTAATGTTTTTCTCTCATGATTTACACCACTTTACCCATTTTCTTCTACAGGTGAGGAATACTTTTCATGTCTGTTCTGCACACTACTGATTCAAATGTTCTGCTGTTTAAAGTTGACACTTTTGGTACCTCTGGGATTTGGCTACTTGCAGTTTTATTTTGGGACAGTTTCTATAATACTTTTTTCCTTCCCAGGTCAGGGTTACTGTTATTAACAATGTGTCATTTATCCCATCATGGCAGCCTCTACTTTTGTGGGGATAGTATGTTTTGTACATAGGAGGACATTTCTTCCTGCCTTGTGTGTTACATTTTGAGCCCTTTATTTGTTGTTTTCTGTTTCTCCCTTGAATGAAGAAATATGCTGCTCCCTGTTGGAGAACATTCAGAATAGATGGATTTTTCCCAATTCATTTTTATTCTATCATCACTCAAATCCTTTGCCTCATTCTTATTTTTTAACAGGTTTTTCTGAAAGGCTAATTGCTATAAAATGTAAACAATGGTAAAAGAGCTACAAGATAGCAGGTAGGGTTAAGGATAACAAACCTGAACAATGTGAGGAGACAATATTTATATTTAGTAAGGTTTTTTGGATGGTGTAGGTGAGGGAGGTGAGCATCTCCTTACTTATTTTTGCTATCACCTTTCTGTTTCGACCTCTTTTTTTTTTTAATGTGAATCAGTATTTCTTTACTATCTTCACAGCTCAACTTACTGTCTTTGAAGAAGAAGAAAGTATTTCTTGGGAAAATGAGGAAATCTGTTGTCTTTTATGATGAATAAAAGACACTACCATTAGGCATGCTCCTTTCTACGGCTTTTCCAGTGCTAGGATATACTTCTTTTTTTCTTTAGAAAGGAATAGAAATTTCTTTCTGGAACCTGTGTTAATTTATATGCTACTTCTAAGAGCATTTTATCCCAGAGAACAAATCCATAGTAGTTAGTTATATTGATCTATTTGCTGTTTGGAAGAGAGACTGTCCCTCCTTATTCTATATAGAACTTGGTGTTAGATACCAATAAGCTGTGAAAGATTATATGTGTTTATATTAATTAACCCCTTAGAATTTTTATCTGTCATACTCACAATAGATGGGAAGCATAACTAGCGTGAGGGATGGTATTACCATCTCAGAAAGCTGTTATGTGGACAGAAGGGGCAGCCTCTAGCTAACTCTATGAGACAGTTTTCCCTTATAAAATACATTCACTGATTATTTAAAAATTATTTTGGTGTTGACATCTTAGAGCAAATTTATTGGATGTATTTCCTGGTACTTTACTAATACCTTATAATACCTTACTAATACCTCAATAATTTTCCTGAATTCAAAATTAACATTTTTTATTTCAATAAAGTGTGTGTGTGTGTATAAAATGTCTAAATGAATACACCTTTAATTTGTAAATGTTTGGAAGTTGGTATGTATTTTTAAATATGTCATTAAAGAAGTAAGAACTCCATTATGACAAGTTGGAATATTTTCTGTTTTCACATTTGCTATGATTATCTTTCTCAGTTACAAGAAACTTTTGAATGTTCAGTTATGATTTCAATGTTTTCTATTTTGTATATTCTATACATAAGGGGTTGGGGACTATTATTCTGAATATCCTACTCCTAACTAGAATAATATTTGTATGTATTCAATATAAAGTTTATCATGGTGAGAGTCGCCACACAGATGAACTGGTCCAGTTTAATTTTATAGATAAGTTTCTGAAGTCCAGGAAGGATATTTGCCAAAGTCTTCCAGCTGAAGTGGGGCTGGAGAGCCCATAAGCCTGGATGTTAGATTCCCTTTGGCTGTGTCAATGGCCTCATTTAATATTTTATTATTTTCTTAATACATTAAAAAGCTACAGTACTTGATATTAAGAAAGAAAAATAGCCAGGTGCAGTAGTAATCCTAGTGATCTGGGAAGCTGAGGCAGGAGGATCACCAGTTCAGACTAGCCCCAGCAAATTAGTGAGGCCCTAAGCAACTAATTGAGACCCTATCTCTAATAAAATATAAAAAGGGCTGTGGATGTGGCTGGTGGTTAAGTGTTCCTAGGGTTAATTCCTGATAACAAAACAAAAACAGAGAAAAATACCACTTTTCCTGAATAATGAAAAACATGCATGTATGTTTACTGGCTTAATCCTTTGATGTATAAAAAGGATGATATAAACTACACGAGATTATCTATATTTATATCAGTGGAAGAATTAAAGATTTAATTAATTTATCTAGGATTAATATGTAAAAACTGTTCCCCTGTTTGATTCCTGAGTTCTAGATACAGAAACCTAAATAGTTCCTTTCAAGTGCAACAGATTGCTGGGGTATCTCCTGCTTATCATGTGCATTCTCCATAGGGCTCCATTGTTGTCTGTACTAACCATTCTATTGGAATGAGTAACATGTTAATTGAATGAGTCTTTTTGGTCATTTTTAAAAAATTACTGTCAGTACACATTTATATTTCTATAGTTTCTTGGAAAATATTTTTTCCTGAAACATTTCCATACGCTTGTAACTTTGCCTTAAAAATTATTCCAGAGAATTTTTGTTTTATTATCTTGTCTATATTTTTAAGTCTTAAGAATTATTCAATTTTGATTGCTTTGCTCATTCTCCCTGAAAAGCTCCTGTATATTTACTTTTTAATAATTATTTGATTAGAAAATGGAAGAAGCAACTTCCAGAATTCCATGGGAGCTGTCATCAAGAAAGAACCCCAGCCAAAGCCAGGCGTGGTGGCACATGCCTGTAATCCTAGCAGCTCAGGAAGTGGAGGCAGGAGGATCACAAGTTCAAAGTCAGCTTCAGCAACTCGGTGAGGTGCTAAGCAAATTAGTGAGGCCCTCTCTCAAAATAAAAAATAAAAATGGGCTGGGGATGTGGCTCAGTGGTTAAGTGCCCCTGGGTTCAATCCCCAGTACAAAAAAAAAAAAAAACAAAACAAAAACAAACAAACAGAAAACAACAAGTCAATAGTAATTTTTAGGGGAGAAAAATTTAAATTTAATTTTGGAAAAGGACAGGACATATGATAAGGGAAGGCAGTCCTCAAGGCTTGCAAAAACAGACACAACAATAACAAAACCCCCAACCAAAAACCACAGCAATATGGACTTTTCTTATATCTCTGTCTCATGATACTATAGTTGGTCATGTAGAAAAACTAAGTTGTTCAAGATGATCACAATGAGACTGGGGGTTTGGGTGCTGTTTGTTACAAAAAAGTGCTGGTCTCTTGATCCTGTTTCCCTCAACTGCAACACAACCCACTGTGTGCAAATCATCCATCTGTCCATCAGAATACCCAAGGGTCTTGGGAAGCAAGAGATCTCTTAGGGTCATGATATTGTACTTTTTGGTTCATTGAGCTATGAGTGGAAATAAAGTCTTTCTCTGATACAGGAAGACTGTGGTCTACTTTTGATATCTATAGAGTGGCATAGGTTTAGTCCTTTCCATCTTCCCTAAGACCCAGGTTGCTCTCCATAGAGACTTAAAAGCTGCTGAGTATGTCCACTGTTTTAATTCAAAGAAACTTGGAAATACATAAAAAGGAAGGAAAAATTTTGAGGGCCCTGGTAGGAACTTAATGTACTGTATAACTACAGTACATATACTTAAGTGTGCTTTCCATTCGTTAATGAATCCATTCACACATACTATGTAGGAGGATGGCCAGACAAAGATTTGCTGGTCACAATTCTGACGGGCCTCTCTTTTGTATCACCTCAGTCCAGGGTCTGGATTTCAGCTTAGAATCTCATGAAATGGACATTGTCAGATACTGAGAGCGGAATATTCTCTTTTGGATGGGCTTACACTAAAATGTCATGTTTAAATCAGAGATAGAGTTCATTTTGGGAAATAACATTCCTAGAAATGACATTGGCACTATTTGCTAAACAGAGAAGTCCTCCTCTCCCTCATCAAAAACAGGAGAAGCCAATTGGTAATCAAAGGATTGTTCTGTAAGTTTGGAATCAGCAGAGCAGTGTGATGGTAAGAGGTGTGAAGGAGCACCCTGTCTTCCTTGACTGGTGGCTTGATTCCTCTTACACTAGACACAGCTGATAGGCACGTTGCTAACACAGGACTGTTATTTTTCTATACTATAACTTAACCTCTTCTTTTCTTGATAGATAATTTTTCTTGAATGTAATAAATAACAGCTTAATATTTTCCCACAGATTTCACACTATTTTTAAAGTATTTTTTTGATTGAGACATCACCTTGCATAGGTCTTCACCTTGACATGGCCGTATCCATCTTAAGTTATAACTGCCATGACTGCCCCTGAGTAACCCTGATCTGCTTTTCCCACTTGGGTTCCCAGCTTATTTTAAATTTAAACAACAATAACAACATTAGAGTCATATGTGGACCTTTATGACAAGATCTTGGTGCCATGAGCAGCACCAGAAATGTTCCTGAAATCTCTGTTATTAGTTGGAGATAAACCAGGTACATTCTGGCATGGATGAGATCACTTTCATCCTGATCCCTATTTATACCCTCTTCTTCTGCTCCAAATAGCAGGGATTCATCTACAACCAGTAAGTCTCCAATAAATTGTTCTCTGTGAAATCATGGATCTTTCTGCTCCAAGCTTTTATCTCATGGTTCCTTGTTCCAGAACACTGGTCTTACTCTTAGCTACAGAGGACTTCCATCTCTTTAAAATGACTTTGCTTGCCTAGCTTGTGCAAAGCCCTGGGTTCTACCCCAAGTACTGCAAACAACAACAGCAACATTACAATGAATTTTCAGATATCCAATCTCATATTTGTGTGCTTATTATATTGGGATACTTTTCAAGATATACTTTCAAGATATGCTAGCATTGACTGGTACACTATATGCCTATAATTGAGTATATGCATAATATCTCAACTTAAGGTTGTATATATATTTTTACAAACATATATAAGTGGTCCAAAATTCATCTATGTATTCAACGAATATGTACCTCACATGTACTGTATGACCAACACTTTTGTAAGTGCTGGAGATAGTGGTTAGACCTTCAAGCTTTTTACCTGCATGGAACTCACAATATAGTGACAGTTAACAACTATAGATATATATTTTCAGCATAATTCTAGATAACAAAAAGCTGATGAAGAAAAATGAGACCACATAAAAACTAAAGAAAAAGGTGGCTATTTTAGATGGTATCATGATAGTTTGAATGTTTTTTACAGCACTAAAGACTATATTGAGAATGTCATTAAACAAACAGATGTATTTGCTAATTCTCTATTTCTAGTTTGATCATAAAAGCATTGCAATAACTATAATGTGAATATGCAACATCAGTCAATAAATCTGACATTCTCCCATCTTTGTGATACAGATATTATCATTGATTGGTTGTAAAAAGAGAATATAAAAATTTTTGTTCAAATGCAATCAACATATAAATTCTTTGAGGACACTGTTAGCAAGACTGACATTTGAATGTGTGATGAAATGGAGTAGGTGCTATAGAAATTCAGATAATGTTGAGAAATTCTCAAACTTCAGTTAGTATATTAGTCTTCTGTTCTTTCATAATCCATAAAAAGCCTGCAGCATACGGTAATGTGTCAAGAATTTTTAAAAAATCCTATTTATGTGTATAAGTTCACATAAGATGCATCTTCTTTTGTGTATTATATAATGATGCTAAAATATGAGGTCATTTAAGGATTTGCCAAACTTGGAAAAAGAAATATATTTGCAGTTTTTACATTAGGATACAATTATGCCGTGGAAAAGTACTATTGCCTAAATACATCTTGAAAGTATGCTTTTGAGAGGGAATGAATAGCACACAAACTCTGATTTCTTTTAAGTCATCTTGAAAAACAGGCTACAGACACATGAGCTGAGCTTTAATAAAATGTATTTTACAAGTGTGTGCCACAGTTTGAATGGTAGCTGTGTGAAGCATACAGAATTTGCAGAAGAAGAGGAATGGTATGTGGCTTTGGGGGACAAGTTGCAACATCCCAGTGCTGCTCTTTTGATGGCATGAATCTAAAAACCCCCAATGCTGACAGGTATTTGAGATTATCAATTCAGATTCCCAATTTGTAGATGATGGCAATTAAGACTCATCATGGGCAGTGACTGGCTTCCAATCTTCAGGCCAGCTGGTCACCTGACTGGTCAGTTTGTTCTATGCCTTTGCTCCACTCTGCTTCCCCTTGCCTCCCATTTACTCTTCAACCATGCTGTTGTACTCCACAGCACAAGGGCTTAGGAATAAAGTGAAGTTCACATGTGTAAGTTTTCCTTTTGTTTGTTAGCTGCTCCAGTCAAATATTTTGTAGAAGAAAAGAACGACAGTAAAATGAGGAAGAGAGAGACAGAGAGAGAGGAGAGAGAGAGAGAGAGAGAGAGAGAGAGAGAGAGAGAGAGAGAGAGAGAGAGAGAGAGGTGTCATTGATTTTTTTCCTATGTCCCTTCCATAAGAAAATTTTAAAATTCATAAATGTGATGTAAAATGATATCAGAAATAGAGGTTGGGAAGAGAGGATTGGGGAAGAGCTGATTAGAAATGGAAAAAAATAAAATAAAAGAGCCAGACACTGACATAGAAGATCATAGATCTTAGATCACTAATTATTTCCCTGAATTTGAAAAGAAAAAATATTAACCTTTCTGGGTCTTCCTTTCCTTGTCTATAGAAGGAGGCAGGTGGACTAATTAGTCTCTGAGATCCTCTGCAATATCACTAGTCAGGACTGGGTAATGTACTTGGTCTTTTGGAAAGACATAATTCTTTTCTTCTTCTTCTTCTTCTTCTTCTTCTTTCTCTTGGTACTAGAGATTGAACCCAGGGGTAACTTACCACTGAACTGCATCTTCAGCCCTTAAAAAAAGTTTTCTTTCTTTTTTTTTTTTTTTTAATTTGAGACACAGTCTCCCTAAGTTGCTGAGGCTGGCATCGAACTTGTTATCCTCCTGTCTCAGACTCCCAATTTGCAGTGATTACAGGCATGTGCTACTGTATCCAGTGAGATGATGTAATTTTTGACTGAACCCCTGACAGGCTATGTGCCATTAGAAAACACTGATGTTTATTCTCAGGTAGGTATAAAGTTATCTTTGCTGATTACATTCAATTATTGATTAATCAAAGTAATAGAGAAGACAACATAGATCACTACAAATCTTGTGTAAAACAAAACCCCAATTTTAAGGGGCTCAGTTTGGCATGATGGTTTAAATAGCATGCAGTTAGTCTTATGTTCAAATCTCACCTCTACCCTTTCTAAGACATGTAAACCTTGGCAAAGCCTAGAAAGTTATATTATCTGGCCCTTGACTACATCTGCGACTTAATGTCCTACCAGTTTCCACCATGATCATTTAGCTTCCACCACAAAGCCCACCTTCTTCTGTGGTAAGGCCAAGCATGGTCCCACCTCAAGACCTTTACACACACTGCCTCTGCCTGGACAGTCTTTCCTCCAGGTGTCTGCAAGAAACACTACTCTTTTCTTTTGTTTTTTTTCTCAAATGTCTCTTTCTTAGGGAAACCTTTTCTGGTTATGCTAATAATGATAGAAATCCAACTTTCCATATTCTTACTTTGCTTAATTTTTTTATAGCCAGTTCCTGGGGTATTATATGTTTGTTTGTCAGTCTTTTGTCTACTCATCCTAGTAAGGAAACTACTTACTAGTATGATGTAGTCCTTGTTTCTATTTTTTTTGCATCGTTATATCACCAGTGTCTAAATCAAGGTCTGGCAGATAACAACTACACAGTACACATTTGTTGAATAAATGCATGTTAATACCCAGCAGATGAACCAGTAACAGTAACTGAAATGGTTACACAGTGCACCTGTGGGGAGAAAGACTGGTGATGAGTGAGGACAGCCTGCACCCCTCACCCAGCTTAGAACTGTTTTTACCCTGTATGTATTACATTTGTTATAAATTATGTCAAAAAGATTGTGACTAGATTCTGATCTAAAATATACCACCATCTTATGAACATTTAATCTGTGTTTAATTTTATTTCTTCCGCTTCAATCTGCTTTGCTTCTGATCATAAATGGAAATGAGCCAGCAGAAAGGAGTTGACATCTATCCATTCAGCGTCTGTGCAAGAGTTCACTGTTCTGGAACCTGAATGCCATGAACTCATACTAATGGCCAGAGATGTGAACCAAGGAAAATACTTTTTATATGAATTAATTGAAATGATACAAATTAAAAATGTGGCTAATGTGAATGCAAATACAAGTAGATACAATCTATTTAAGTGAATGCACCAGACCATTCATGTGACAATTTCTCAAGCTCCACTAACTTCATATATTTTCTGTTTCTGGCTAGCCTCACTCACAGCTTCACGTAGGTCTCTCCAGTGGTTGGTCTTACTGTGGACGAACTGCAGTAGGACTCCCCATGTGGCAGGCAACACTGGAGGGGAGGGTTTGAGTAGAACACATAACAAATAAACTTGTTCCTGATGATTACTCCTCTCTTCTGAGATGAAGTATTTGGAGGGTATTAAAAAGAATTCTGATCTGCTCTTTTCTTGGTTAGACATAAAAAAAATAGCTAAGTAATAAGGGAACTTCTTTACACTAGGGCCTGTAAGCATTTATATTAGTGAAAAACTAAAAAAATGCCTTTTGCCCACCCCTCCACATCGCACTTGCCTCACACATGTCCCGTGGTCCTACATCTAATTCACACATACACACACATACACACACCCATGCACACACACCCAATTCCTCACCCCAGGACTTGGATGATCAATGCTCAGGCTTGGCCTTGCTCCTGCTGAAGTCACAAGTGAGTTCTAACAAACCCCCCTCTAACGCTGCCTCCTATCGCATGCTCTTCAGGACAGGATGAACACATCCACCGAAAATCATGTTTTCTTTGCATCCTAACTGAAACAGCATTAAAGGGGGGAAATGGGAATTCAGCGCTGCCAGCTACAGTATCTCTCCCATCAGTTCACCAATAGGGCCTGGTAGGGACCTGCCGAGCCTCTGGATAAATTGTATTTTCCAAGGGTTAATTAAGCTGTCTTGAGCTTCTGCATGAAGAGGAACAAACTGGCACTTGCAGCGCTTTCTGAAACCTGCTGTCGACATTACAGTCCCTGCTGCTTTTTGCTGTATCGATCCGATGCCTGACCTGTGAATTCCTTGATGGCTGCTAACACTAGAAGCTTACTGGAGCTTTCCAAGGGAGCTTCGGGACAGCTTGTGTAGTCAGGTACAATTACCTATCCCTCCAGGAGAGCCAATTAGTTCACAAAGAGCTGGAGCAGAACAAATGTTTTGTATGTGATTTAGAATCCTAAAAAAGAAAGGGGGAAAAAAGGAAAAAAAAAAAAAGGCTTTGTTCTGCCTGATTCTTTTGTTCCTAATTTTATGATTATTGTTCGATTCACAGTGGTCCTCACATTTTTCTCACATGTTTCTGAAAGAATTATAAGAACATGATAAACCAGATTTACTGTCTTCTCCCTTTAAACTATGAAAATTGCCTTGTGCTATTTAAGATCTAGTTTCTGGACTAATTGTGTGAACTCAAAGATAGAAAACCCAAGTTTGTTCTACTTTCTGCATTTCAGAAACTTTTTCTCTAAATGGTACAATAAATTTCAATCGTAATGAACTGCTCCTTAAAAAAAAAAAAAAAGGATGAATGGCAACTTCCTCTGAAACTTGACTTTGCAGGTAAAATGTGAGAATGTGACATTCCTCAGTAGATATATGCTATACATGTCCAGGCACACATCAACCTTGGCATGATTGGTTCTGAAAGTACAGCTAAACTTTACAGATAGCCAACTGATAAAATGCAGTGTCCTTTGACCAAAAAGATGGCAAAGCCAAACTACAATGGTATGCCTTGTGTCCAAGACTGCTTCCTCAATATGAGGTACCAGTAGTTCTGAGATATTGGCATTCACTTGACTAGTTTCCTTTGTGACCAATGGCATTAATTTATGAGCTAGCTGCAGAATGTGGTCTGTCCAATAAATATATTAAATCTTTTTCATCTGAATACTATCTAAATTGTATAAGGATCAATAATTGGACCTTAAAACATAATGCACCACTAGAATTAACTGCAAATGCAATTTAATGCACTCTAATATCAAATAAGCAGCAAAATGAAGAGAAAGGGGAAATGAATTATTATTTTTAATAATAGCCAATTTAAAAATATAATTTTAAAGATTTTCTCAGTGAAATAGATCCATATATACATGTATGGAAAATACACAGATGTTGACAGCCATATGTAACTGAGTGGTAACTAGCAAATGAACTGTAATTGAAAGTTTAATATCACAAAAGATATCAGATACTCATCACAGAAGACTTTGGTGCAAGCTTAGAGAAAGCTAATGTAGACATTTGTTTTCTATTTCTGAAAAGAAGTAAAATAAGATTGACAGAAAGGTTTCATTATAGTTTAGAAACAGTAATCCAAAGTAAAAGCTTGTCTCTTGACCTAAATTAGAGTCAAAAGTGCAGAAACAATAAAAATAAAACAAAAACAAACAAAAAATCAGTTGGTTGGGTTTTACCTCAGTTGCTCTTTGTAAAATCTAATTTTATTAAATTTTTTTAGAGAGAGAGAATTTTTTTAGTATTTATTTTTTAGTTTTAGGTAGACACAACATCTTTATTTTATTTTTATTCGGTGCTGAGGATCGAACCCAGCGCCCCGCGCATGCCAGGCAAGCGCGCTACCACTTGAGCCACATCCCTAGCCCAAATTTTATTAATTTTTAATGAAATGAAACTGCACAAAGAGAAGTCAACTCCTCATTGAGACCCTAATAATAGAGAGGTGGAAGTCTGAGCCTGCTCACATGGAGGTAGAGGACAATGTCAACGTCTGTGTGGCTGAGAACTTCCTGCATTCTGAGCAGACCTGATGCTTGTCTCTCTGATGTGCTCCACGCCAAGGAAAGTAGATTTATATTGCCTCGGCTTCGTCTGAGGGTGTAACTGCATGGAGTGGGAGATGAAAGAGCTCAGTCTTTTGTTGGTCTGTTTGTAAAATGGGTTGGGAATTTGGCAGCAATGGTAGTCTGCTGTTTCAATGCTGCTCTCTCTCCCTTATTAATGTCAAGTAGTGTTGAGACCACTCCAGTAAGGGGGTTGGAAAGGAGTTGATGAGGATTTCCAAAACTGGAGAGTCTTGGCACACACAATTTTGGAACTGGAAAAGATGACCCTGCATGATTCAGGACTAAATTCACCATTTCAATTGGTAAGAGGCAAGCAGATGGTCCATTCCACTATGGTTATGCATACACTGGAGTGTGTGTGTGTGTGTGTCTGTGTGTGTGTGTGTGTGTGTGTGTGTGTATGTGCACGTGTGCATATTCTGTTGTTGATAATGGTGGTCAGAGAATAAATGTTTTGAAGTGAGATAAAAACCATGAGTTTAATATCTCTAAGATCCTCTGTTTCATTGTATGATCACTGATCACGGCCTTATACTACCTGGTGATTTTTACATGTTAGAAATCATGCTCTGAGAAAGCATGTGGTGGGCAAGGCAAACCTTCACTGTCACTGGGAAAGCATTGTAAAGTTGATGTCAGTAGTATGATCCTGAAATACGAGTTACATGTTATTTATTCCTCAAAATACATCTTTTTATACGAGAAAAAGAATTTTCAAAGTACTCCTGAAAATTCTAAAGACATTTTTTTCCCACAATCATTCTTTGGAAAAGGTAGTAAGAATTTAGTAAACTATTTCTCAATGTATATACAGGCCTCTTGAATATAGTTTTAGTTGTACTTTAGTTATGAGGGCTATCATCAAAAGTTTACCTGGAAATTACAGATATGAATTAAATGTCATGAATAAAGATGACAGTCTTCCTGTCTTTTTTCCCCCCACTTCCTTCTGTTAAGTCTTCTGTTAAGAGGGAGACTAATTTCCTAAGATTCAATCTATTTAAAGAATAAAATAGTGATCTGATTTCTATATTCATAGGAGGAATTAGAGCTAAATGAGAAAGATACAAAGTACAAATGATATAATAATAAACCGTATTTTAGAGTTTGAAATATCAGTGTTCAAAATATAACAAAATATCAAGCATTCTATTTTAATTTTTTAAATAGAATTTAATTTTTTGTGATCTGGTGATTGAACCAAGGCCTGGAGTATGCTAGGCAAGTGCTCTACCACTGGGTTACATCCCCAGCCCCAAATAGCAAACATTTAAAAACTGTATCTTCATAAATTAGTCCTAAATGGGTGAAAGCTACTTCCAGTTCTGACAGCTTCATTTCTAAAGCACCTGAGAATATTATTCTCATTGGAAAACTGCTGCTGATATCCCCACAGTGCTTTCTCCTCCATCTAGAGCATAAGGAGTTCTTTTTTGCCCTCTGATTTGTGCCTTTAAGTAGAACCAAGTGTGATTCTTCATTCAATGACCCCAAGGAAGACAAGGAATGAATTCCTCAAACTTGATAGATGTAGTGTTCAAATGTGAAACTGAATAAAATAGACTCAAGCATGGAAATGATAAGAGAATCAGGGGAGGAGTGCTTTTTCAAGTCTAAATATTTACTCCTTCATTATCTTTTAGGGGATACTAGAAGGTGGCTTAGTACAAAATAAGACCATGTTTAAGAAATAATGCCATTAATGCTGCAGGATGTTCATTTCTTTTATGAATCTATTGTTACACATTGAATAATAACATTAACAACAAAAATGATATTATTAGCCTCAAGTTTATTTTCACATTAATCCAAATTCATCTTTCTAGAAAACTTCCCTTGTTTATAACCATATTTATAACATCTATACAATCTTCTCAAAGGTGAGAAACTCACCAAAACAATATATGTCCTTGTATTCCAAATGATATATTTACCTTTTGCCTTCTAAATATTCTCCTCTGACTTTATTTTATCACAGATACACAGGCCCAAATTATGATTGATCTGTGATAGCTAATGAAACCCATAGCATATCCATGACGATGGTAGCCCTCTTTCATCAGTTATATTGTCCAGGCTGGCTCACTCCTTTACCAGGCACAGTGCTAGGCACTGGATTGCCAATGGTGGGGGAGAAAAGACACATTCTTTGTCTTTCAATCCTCATGACCTAATGGGATAGATAATTCAATTCAAAATGTGATAAATGCTTGGGAAGGAAAAAAATTACAGACATGGGAGAGCCTACAATGGTAGACACAGTCTGTGAGTATCAAGGGCGAATATTGTGAAGGAGAGAATTTTGAGCCATATCTAAAAGATGAATGGGTCAAGAGAGAAACAGGGGCAATTAGGAGGAGCTTCTAGGAATTATATTAGATGGAAAGGAGAAAATATGTGGCAAAGTGGAAGAGGCCAGAAGGTTGACTGAGCACACTGAACTAGAGGGACAGAGGTAAGAGATGAGGCCAGGAGGTGGGCAGAGTACTGACCAGGAAGATCATGAAAGACCACTTTAAGAATGTTGGTCTTTATTCACAGAGTGGTAGGAAACCAGGACAAGGCTATAAGAGGGATAGACCTTCTGAAAGTTGAGTTTTCAAAATATTACTCTATCTGCTGTGGAGAATGGATAAGAATAGGTTAAGAGTCAGGTTAATTAGTTAAAAGGCTCTCACTGTGGCTCTTCTCTGCAGCATTCTCTGAACTAATTGTAAACTTATTGCCTGGAGATACACGTGTCTGTCTAAATACCCAGAACCGCTGGCTTTCAAACTGTCAGCCTAGATGTTCAATCTAGAATGTGCACTTTTTTTCCTAGTATAATGTTTTAAGAATATATTGATTTTTTTTCACTGCATTAATTTTATACAAAAATTTGGATTTCCATCTTTGGCCATGTGGTTGCCTGGGCCTGAATGCCTGGATGGTTACAGCTTGCTGGAGCCGAGAAGTAGCTGCCCTTCACCCCTGAGATGAGGCTACCCAGCTGTCTCCAGACTTCACCCCATGTGGTATTAGAGCTGGCCTGCGTCACTCACTTGTCGTGTCACGTAAGCACTTATATTTTTGCCTTGGCAGTTCATTTTAGAAATAGCTTGAGCTGTGAACTTAGATTTCAAAAACAAAAGCTATAATTTAGGAAATAAAATGATTATGATGATGATAATTATCTAAAGCTCTATGTCTTCCAAAACTAACTGACTAATAAAATAACGAAAATATATCTACATATAAAAATGCTCAGGGGTTTGTTAATTTACTTAAAAAGGGAGAGAACATTAATAAGTATTTTTTTTTAAGTTAGACTAGAGTTGTCTTCAAATATTTAAAGTAAAAAAGAAATGACACCGGGAATATGAAAATATATATGGAGCTGGCGTGTCAATCTCATGTCAATCTCTTTGGTTGACAGAACTAAAATTAAGATATGTCATAATCATAGTGTTACCTTTATTCTTAGCTTCCATTACTTTGGGTATGGAACTTACTAAAATTTCTTTAATATTGTGTATTTTTTTCTTTTGTCAGTCATAAAAAGAAAACTAGTTGATCTATACATTTTCCTGAGTGCTAATGTAAAATATTACAAACACATATCCAGATACACACTTATCAGACATGTTGATTCTGTCACCCAAATCCTCAATATTATTACCATTTGTATATGCTTGAATATAAACCTTCTGGGTGATTTCAAATGATGTCAAATTCTCCTTGTTTCCCCTCGTATACTTCAATTATTTTCTGTGTAGTGTGTTAAAAATCACAATTTTCCTAGAGTCTTGGTGTATTTTTACCTCTTAGAACAGTAATCATCTTTATGCCTTTTAGGTGGTTCTGCTGTGCATTCTAATTCATTTGATGTCACTATTACCATTCTTGCTTTTTTCCTTTTCCTCCTCCCTTCCTTTTCTTCCTCTTTCTACTTTAGCACCTTTCTATTTTTTCCTTATTAGTTTATTTTTAATGTTTTGCTATTATTTCACCTGAACATGAAGAAAATTCCACCAACTTTTATGTAACTATCTTGTTACCTGAGTATTTTTGTCTTTTATGGGGGTCATACTTCTCATTCACATTAAAATGATCCTCGGTATGTTTGGTGTTGTATCTTAGTCTGCTTTCTGCTGTTATAATTGGTTAACATACTGAGTACTCTATGAGGAATACTATCTTATTTGGCCTACAGTTCCAGAGGCTGGGAAGTCCACCAGCACAGCACTGGCATCTTCTCAGCATCTGGTAAGGACCTTCTTGCAGCATCACAAAATGGCAGAGGGTATCGCAAGATGTGACAGGACAAGTGTGCTAACTTGAGCCTCTCTCCTTTTCCTTATAAAGTCCTTAGAAGACTCCATCTTCAGACCTTATCTAATTCTAATACCTTCTAAGGTCCTGCCTCCAAACATTGCTAACATACAAATTTGGGATCAAGTTTCTAACACATTAACTTTAAGCAGACATAGTCAAATCACAGCATTTACTATCATGGTAGACTAGGACTCACAGGTCATTCCCTTTTTATAAACAGGGAAAATTGTACTTTTTTGTCCTTGAAAATAGATATGATGATGTGACTTGTTTTGGCCAGAGACATGTGAGCAAACAACATCTATTCCTCATGAATAGTATCATTTGGGAGCCAGTCCATCACTTTCCACTCTCCTCCTATTTCTCTTTTCCCCTTCATACTTCATTCATCTGCAGAGGTGAAACCACTGTCTCCTCTTAAGTTGATGACATCATTGATGTAGCCCTAGTCAGCTTGATTCCTGAGTGATCACTATCATGCTTAAGCCACTGAGCTTTGGGCTTGCTTATTAACACGTTTCCTAGCCTCTTCCAAGTGATACATCTGGCTGCAACTAAAATTTGAGCAAACATTGCCTTATATTTCCCATACCGGTCCATAAAATAATCAGCATTGATAAACATTACTCTTTGCAAGATAGGAATTTATCATAATTTAATATTTGCTTCTCACATTTTCTATAATCAAACAATTTTGTTGAAATCAGATTAAATTTTCTTCCAGAGGTTTTTATTAACATTGCACCTGCTCTGCTTTATGAATTTTTACCTAATAAAGTATATTCACCACTAAATTATCAATAGTTTACTATGAGTTTCATAGTATCTTTGTTCATTATGAGTTTTATATCTTAGGTTTCTACTTTTAGGAATTTGGTTTTCACTTAGCTAGAGGACATTCTTGAGAATTGCAGAGTTCATGAAAAGTTAGATATCTGAGGAGTGTTATTTCTTCAAATCTTTTATTTGCCCTCATATTTGAAAGATGAGGTTTTGAATATAGAAATCTGGTTTTGAATTTTTTTCCTTGAGACTTTTGGACAGTATTCTAATATTATATTGTAATCGAGAAGATAAATGGAAGTCTGCTTTTTATTTCTGGCAGGTAACCTCATTTTATTCCTACTGAAATTTGTGATATATTCTTTTGATCACTGTTATTCACAGATTTTACAAGTAGGTCCTCTTTATTCTTCTTCCAAAGCATTCAATAGTGTGTCTTCTAATTGACAAATTATCTTTCTTAAACTCATGAAATTGTGCTTATATCATTTCTTTGACTCTTTCCTAATTCTTCTTCCATGTTTTGTTTCTGAAGATTATTTTTAATATTTTTTCTGGTTTTTCATAAAGTTATTTTGTTTATTCTTTATGCCTTACATTTTAAAGAATATCCATGTTGATATTACAGATTTTTCATTAGCATAAATTGATACAAAATTTAGCCCTTCTATTGAGTTTTTTTTGATAAATTATGATGGTCATTTTTGTAATATCCAATAATTATTATTACTTTTTATCATAGTCACCTTTTTTCTTTTTTTTTTAAGTGCTCTTCTCTCAAAGTTTATTGTTCAGGATTCAGTGGGAAAATTAAGTTGTTTACTTTGTGTGTATCTCTCATTCTTCAGCACTATAGGGTTCTGCTGTCAATTAAATTTTATCTTCAATGTATCTTCAAAATTTATCAAATCCAATGCTGATGTTTTCCAGATTTTCTAAGATTCTTACTGCCTCATTCTCATTTTTATATTTCCCTTCTATTCAAAGAGATTTGGGGAGTTGATAGAGATAAATTCGTGAATTTATAGGTATTTAGATCTAATCCAGAAGCTTCACATTTACAGTGTATTAATTCTCTGATATTATTTGGATTCAAAGTCTTCTTGTTCTTCATTATTCATAGTGTCAAAGATTGCACCATGTGTTGCTTAGGACCACAAGATGGTTATGAAATATAATATTGTTCAAATAATATTAACTGAAATTTAATCTGTGTAGTGTACAATGTTGATGCAATGAGTTTCTTAAATAGTGCAAGATTTCTAGATGATTTGGACAAAAAATATGTACTGCCTAATATTTCCTCTTTAGTGTTGAAAAATCTCACTACATGTCTGGCCGTAGGAATGGAGGCCCAGAACCTGAAGCCTACTACGGAGTAAGCAAAAGGCAACAGGATCATTAAGGTAGTCAAATGGGTGAATTTTGCTGAGGGCCATGGAGCTCTGTACACTGAAACAAGTGCTGGAGTGATGGTACTAACCTGGAGGGAGGACAATGGGAACATATAAAACAGAAATAGAAAGAAGTCCTGCCGTGAATGGACCTGAATTCAAGTTGTTATCTGGAGTAGAATTTTCTATTGTTACCTTCTTGTGATAATATGTCTCCATGCAGTCTTTTTAATTAATCCCTTTATTTAAAAGCAAACTCAGATGACAGGAGTGATACAAATCTGATTTTTAAAAAATTAATTAGTTTTTAATTAATTAATTTTAAAAAATTAACACAAAAGAATGGAATTTTGCATCTGGAGACATGTTTCCACTCTACTCACTGTGGCCTGATGGTGGAAATGTCTTCCTTGGTGGTGTGGCCATTAACATGTTATTCCTCATTTCTCACTTTTTATCAATAGATAAGAATCACATTCAATTTTCCTACATCACAAATATACTATAAAAGCAGGTAAATAATTGTGAAAGGTAAACTGCAGAAATTATAATATGCAGAAAATATATTCTTCACACATAACTATAGTTCAAATATTTCCTATAATTTACAAAAAAGGCCATATTTCATGGAATAGATTCAAAATTATTTCCCATTTTTTTTCACTGCTGGAAATACTCAATTCATTGCTGAACTTAAAGAGTCAAAAGGAGAATGTCCTATCAATAGAATTCTTGGGGCAGGCCCCAAATGGGTTAGGTTCCTTGCTGGGGCTTCCAGGGGACTAGGTTATTTTTTTAGAACATAGCTAAGGTCATGAATAAGCTGTATTATGGTTAGTGTGTAGTCAAGGTTAGAAACTTTTACTTGTGAGCATGCACCAACTTATGTAACCTATTAGCAATGTGCCTTCTTTGTCTGGCCTGGATATTTTTTAAAAGGCCTATGGGAAAGGTGGGGGGCTAAATGGAACTGACTGGGAATTGGCTAGGGTTTGCTGCTGCCTACAAATAAAGCATATCTACTCTCCCAACTGAGTCTTGTATTTTCTTCTACCTGCAGGGATCCTAAATCTGATGTCTGGGCCCAAGCCCCTGCCTGACAAGAGTACACATACAGACACGGGGAAAGAAGAAGCAAATCCATCATAAAGAAACGTGATGAATGCTCAGAATGAGCCCAAATGGAGAAGTAGAGTTTCACAATTGAGACAAAAGTATGCAGCATCAATTTCAACAAATCCAGTGAGAGATAAAATGAACTCTGTTTTCTCCTTTATGAGCAAGTCAAAGCTGGCCACCGAGATAGCAAAATAAACACACAGAACTCTCAGTTTCTGCATCATTCTTTCCTGAAATTAAAAAGAAAAAAATGTCCTACTCTGTCTCCTCCATTCACCATTTGTGCCTCAGGTTTCTCAAGTCTGAACTACTGGGATATAATTTGCATAAAGCTGTCATAGTTACACATCACCCTGTCACTGGGGAATGTAACAGACATGCACCATCTAACTACAGCTGATGAGAAGTTCAGAAGTGAAATTGGTGAAAGTACCATTGATTTCTAAGTGAAGGTCCAAGTTGTCAGGTAATAAGAGAGAAAGACTGATTTTCAGTTTCCTTATCTGTAGATTAACTATTACCCAAGGTTATTTTGAGATGTATGCAAATACCCATATCAATATTACTTTTTGTGTGTATTTGTGGTGCTGGGGATTGAACCCAGGCCTTGGGATTGCTGGATAAGTGATATACCACAGAGCTACAAACCAAATCCAGCTTTAATCAGCCTTTAAGTGTGTGTGTGTTTGCTTTAAAGCAATTGTTCTTCCAGGTAAGAATATCCATGTTCAGGACATGTACCTAGCAAGATACCTGGCATAGGCAGTTCATTAGTTTGTTGACTATTTGTTAAGTGCTTATGTGATCTGAATAAAACTGAAAGGACTTTGAAAAAAAGAAAACTTGGGAAAAGAAGAAATGCATCAAAATGTTAGTTTCCTTTTTCATAGTTGCTATCTCTATTCTCCTCTTTCATTGGTAGAACATTTTTGAAAATGCTGAAAACTTTCTCATGTATTCTCTTTTCTTCCTTTCCAAAGGAGAGGCCATTTCACCCCCCCCCATTTTTTATTTGTATCATGAATTTCTTTGACCTTTTATACATCTTCCTCTCTAACTTTTTTAAGTATTATTGGAGCCCATTTCAGCAGAAATCCATTCTTGACTCTACAATTTTTCAAGCTATCATTTAATTCCATTTTATCCTGATTAAAGCTCAATTTGTTGACTGTGTTATTTAAAACAACTATTTGTATTTCCTCTCCACTAACTCCTTCTTAACGTTTTGCAATTTCACTTCCATTATTATACTCTTCCACAACTTTCTCAATAACGTCAACAGTAAATTTCTTCTCTATAAATCCACAGTCCCCTTCATGAGCTCCATCTTATTGACTCTTTCTACCACGATCTACTTCTTCAGCCTCCCTTTCTGCCTTGTCATTTAACTTAACCTCTATGACACCATAATTTTTTGTTTCTCAGACATTTCAAAACACTCTCTTTGTGCCTCTTGTTCAGGTCCTTTCTACCCTCTTTTCACATCAACAGCTATTCCTTTGGGCTCACCTGTGCTTTCTTCTATTTCTCTCTGACCCTTATCTCACCAAGACAACTTCTTTGGGTTTCATTGTTACCAGTACAAAGGTGATATTCAAGTCTTCTAAGAATGTTAACTATTCTGATCAACATGTTACTTCTTAAAAGTTCTACTAGCAACGTGAAACCCACCAGGTTAAAATAGTTTATTAGAAAAGCACAACTAGAGTCTTTCCAATGACCAGAAACAAGAAAAATTTCTTGGCACTAACTGCCATATCATCAGGTACCGAAAGTCTAAATGTACTGGTCATCCTTTCCTTTTCCAGAATGGTTAGAAAGAGATCTTTGGTATGATTGATTAAATAATGTGGTACCATTGATGAGGACAGAAATAAAATATTGATCAAACTTCCATATGTAGTAAAAAGCCAAATTTCTCAAGTACCAGGTTTTACTTGCATAATAGTTCAGCATTAGAAATTTGAACACGTGCCCATATGATTAAGTTAAGTCAGTTTGGTCAGTGTATTAGTAAGTTTTCTACTACTGTAATAATTAGCTTATGCTTTTGGCCTGTCACAAGTCAATCCTCATGGTGGCTGAGAAGCAAAGAGAGACAAAGAGGAGGGGCTGGGTCCCAGCATCCCCTTTAAGAGCACATCCCCAAAAACATAACTTCCTACCACAGATATGGCAAACCAGTAGGTAAAGGGCCTTAGGGTCTTTTGTTCTTTTTAGGTTGGAAATACTGCTCTAATTCATATTTTACTATAACTTATTTTGCCACATCAAGTCCCTATTTTCATGCTTTACTTTCATGACTTCCTGCTTCCTGGCTGCCATGAGCTGAGAAGCTCTTCTCTGCCACACTCTCCCACCATGATGCTTTACCTCATCTTGTAGAGCTGGAGACAAAGCCTTCAACATGTGGGTTTTGGGGAGACATTCAAGATCCAAACTATAGCAGTCAGTCTAAAAAGAGTTTGAGAATAGGGCTTTGAATATTAAATATTGTTACATAAATGCTACCATTTCAAGTCTAGTTTGGGGAACTTAAAATGCAAGACCTCACTTCAACATGCCTTCGAACACTGGGATTATGACTTCATTATGGGTCAGAATTTCTCTGAAAATACATCTTTCAGGAGAGAGTAACAAGATACTCAGCAATGTTTATTTATTTGGTTTAATAAGAAAACACAGTGAATGTGGAGAAATTACTGAATAGAAAGGCAAAAGAAAAGAAAAAAATGTATAATATCATCAAGAAAATGCTCTAATTTGGGGCCCATATTATTAGAAAATTCTAGAAAGTTCTGAATTGATAGTCAATGCAAATTGTTTCACACCACTAATGCACAGGAATGTACAGGAAGAGAGTATGAATTGGAACACAGCTCCTATGTAGATGTATTTGTACCTGAAGTACATTTGTGCCTGCTATTGTAAGCATATGTGTCAAATTAAAAGTTGTTAAATAATTTATATGGAGGAGGAACCTCAAAACTACTCTCAAATATTCTCTGAGTGTCTCTGTAATCCCAGAGATGAGTAATTAAAAAATGAAAGCATTTCCTCTCTCTATATTTCAAAGCAAGACATGTCAGTGCAAATCTAAGTTTGTGTGGTTTTGATGATTCCATGAGACATGTCCTAGAGTACCTGTGACTGACTGTGTGTATGGAGGTGAATTTCTAGACCTAGTTCTGCTTCGATTTTCAGGAAATCATAATCTCTTTCACATGGGAGGTGGTGGCTTATATAGTATGATCATCGGTTGTGTTATTTAGTAAATGCTAGTTTTGGGGCAATGATGTGGTAATGAGTTTTATAGAGCTGCTGATACATGTTAAGTGCGTAAAGAATTCAGAAACCTGAGCTTCTCCTCTATGGGAACTTTTCCTTTTATCATTTTGTAGATTGGTGCTCATCAGGGATATATGATTAAACATGACTAAGACAAATTTTTTCTGGTCTCTCTGGTACTGCTCATGAGGACTTCATGAATATCAGGCACTATTATTAACACATTTCCTTAGTATAGCCAGGTGCTATGGGTATGATTTTTGTGTGTGCCCAAAAGTTCATGTGATGGAGGATTGGTTCACAGTGTAGCAACTTTGGGAGGTTTGGAATCTTTGAGAAGTTGGGCCTAGTGGGAGGTAATCAGGTCATTGAGGGTGTTGCCCTGAGGGGTGATTAATGGAGTTGTCAGAAGACCCTTGGTTATTTCCCCTGAGAAGAGGTTGTTATAAAAAGAGTGAACCTGCTTTCTAAATCTCTGTAGTTTCCTGTCTTGCGTGCAATCTCTTTCTTTCACTCTTGCAAAAATGCTATTTAGCAAAAGACTCTCACCAGAGACAAGTAAATGGGGCTGAGTGACCTCGGACTTCAGCTTCCAAAACTCTGAACTTAAGAAACTCTTTTCTTTATAAAGTACCCAGTTTTCACATATTTTGGTATAGCAATAGAAAATGAAAGAAAACACCAGGCTATATTAAATTGCAGATGATTATATCTTCCATGCATCCCCAGTTCAATCACATATGTGTGAATCTCACTTTTGATATCATTGTTGTAGCGAGCTGGCAAAGATCTAGAAGCCTTATACATTTGGTTGAGCACAATGTATTGTTGTTAGATTTCAGTATACAGTTTGTAATTCTTTTATTTTTATTGTCTAGCCTAATTGCAATTATTGCCATTATTTGATGTTTTCTTTAATATTCTAAAAAAACTAATTCTTGGGGAATGACAATGCAATGCCATTCCAAAGACATTTTGATAACATACTAACTTGTTCCTTGTATTTAGTAAACTATGAAGTTAGTAAAACTTGCACATTAATAATGTTTTTTGAGGGTTCATATCATAATCTTGCATAATAGGTACATAATACTTGCTTATAGAATGATATGTCATTGTTAATGCCAAATCCTATTTACCCAGATATGGCAAACCAGTGGGTAAAGGGCCTTAGGGTCTTTTGTTCTTTTTAGGTTGGAAATACTGCTCTAATTCATATTTTACTATATATATATATATATATATTTTTGCCACATCAAGTCCCTATTTTCATGTTTTACTTTCATGACTTCCTGCTTCCTGGCTGCCATGAGCTGAGAAGCTCTTCTCTGCCACACTCTTCTACCATGATGCTTTACCTCATATCAGGCCCAAAGCAATGGAGTTGACAGACCATGGACTGAGACTTCTGGAACTGTGAGACGAAATAAAATTTTCCTCCCCTAGGTTGTCTTTGTCAGGTATTTTGATCACAGCAACAAAATGTTGACTAACACACCCTTCCACACTCCAAGGGGTAAAGCTCGAGAGGCACTGATATTTTAATCTTAATGACGAGAGAAGTCAGGACTAGAGAAAGTGAAGAATCATGCTAGAGTTTATAACGTCTATTAATGGCACTTCTGCAATTAGAACCTTGTGATCCTGAATTCCAGTACTGTATTTTCTATGCAAGTATTCTGTCAATTTCATAAAATATTAATTGTGAAGCAACAGCATTTAGACATTGTCTATACAATGCCAAATGGAAAATTCAAGAAGTAAGCAGAACAACTACAATGTATAACTATTCAAATGTTTCTATTTAATTATTTAAATAAAATAATATTAAACATTTAATTAATTTTCCTGTTCCTGTAGATTTTGGGTATTATGTAGATCTATTCTGGACCTGGAAGTTTAGTAAAGAGAGATGCACTCTGAACAGGATAGATCCAGCTGGTATTATCCAAAGTGAAATGTCCAAATATAAAGCCCTTATGATTTGCTGAAAGTTCAATTTGATACTTATCATAACTATGCTTAAATAAAAAAATCTCCATAGCAGTTACTTATATTATCTTATAAATGGTATTGTACAGCTGTGGCATGCAATCTAATACTTCACCAGTATACTTAGGTGAATCTATAAAACTTTATGCTGGCACATGAAATTAACCTTGCATCACTATGCTCAAGTGAAAGCATGTCTAGAATTTTTCAATAATTCTTCAGTGCATTGAAGAAAACCAGATAACTAAAGGGAGACATGAGATATTCCAACTCCTAAAGGAAACAACTTGATCTCAGAAGGTGTTTTCACAACATCAGATAAGCTGATCCTCTAGTTTGTCTTGTTTTCCCCTTTTCCTTTATTATTTTCTATTTTTCTCTCATTTATACTTTGGTTCTGCTCTGCTTGCCTCTTTTATTCATTAACTCCCTGCTTTCCCTCCTCAGTCCTTACATGGGATCAGGAATAAGATGGATCAACTAGAAAAGTACATAGACCGCATGTGTCCAAGCGCTCCTATACCAGAGACTGGGATCACCAAATATTCTAGCTGCTCTCTTATTTCCCTGCCTCCCTTCCATTTAGATTGGGGTCATATGATTAGGTGAAGCCAGCAGATTGTGAGTGATCATGTCACTTCTGACCCAGGGAAGTTAAATTCAAAGGGCTCTCTCTATCTTTTTTTTCTCTATTATGGTGATACTAATGTCCATGAATTAAAACTGGTGAATCTACAAAATGAAAGAGGGATGCCTGATCCATACTGGATTTTAAGTGAGCCAAAACCAAAACCAAATCCAAATCTCCTTTTGAATTAAGTCACTGAGACGTTTAGGTATAAACTAGCCTAACAACTTTAGAAATTAGTAGCAGAAGTGGGTATTCCCACCACAAAAATTTACAATATGTTTTTTTTTTTGACTTAACACTTGAAAGAAAGATATTTGAGGCTGGAAAAAGTGGCAATCCTTAATCTATGAATCATTTGCAGAAACTGTCATTAGCAGTAATTTAGGAAGCAGACCATGCATGTGCTAAGCTGGTAGCTCCAGGCAAAGGGGTTGGAGAAGAAAACACCAGTCTTGCATATCAGTTACCATTGACTGTGTGTGGTAAATTGTTATTAAAATGAGATTAGCTCAGAAAAGAATTGTCTGGTTTGTAACTGGAATGAAAGGATTCAGAAATGTGAAGCTTTTCAGGTTTAGAAAAGCCTATTTCTTCTAGAACCCAGTCAGTAATATGGTGTTAAGAAAGGCTTTGAGAATCAAATACTCAATAAAAGCTACCAGCTAGATAAAATGACCATGAGCAAAAAATCAAAATAACTTTGAGCATTCCTATTTAGTTATAAAAGCCTCCAGAGAACTTCCATTTTATTGAAAGACAGTATATTGCTTTTCTATTGCTCTGTAACAAATTACCGCAAACTTATTGTCTTAAACTGCATGTATTACTTTATGGTATATGAATTGTATCTTAATAAAACTGTTAAAAATAACCAAAAAATCTATTTACTTTTCACATAATTTTTATAGGTCAGAAGTCTGGAAGTGGCTTAGCCGGATCAGGTCCTGTGCTTACAGTCTCACCAAACTGCGATTCAGGTGGCAGCTGGGGCTGTGATAGCATCTGATGCTTGGAGTTCTCTTCTGAGCTATGCAGTATGGTAGACTTCACTTCCTTGCAGTGGTTGACTTCATAGCAACTTGTTTCTTTAGGACCAGCAGGAGAGAGACATTCTCTGTTGCTCTAGGTATCTGATTAGTAGACCTTTCTTTCAAGATGTCAACTGCTAGGTTTAGTCCCACCCAGGATAATCTCAACCATGAAATTAGCTCAAATTCAACTGAGTGGGCACCATAGTTACATTTATAAAAAATTTCTTCACCTTTCCCAATAACAGAAATTAATCTCAGCAGACATCCACCCACAGTCAAGGGGAGGATATGATCCAGGACTTATACACCAGGGATTGGTAAATCTTGGGGGCCATTTTAGCATTCTATCACAGAAGAGACTGGGGGAGAGAATGAGAAAGATTATTATCACAAAGTAAATCAAATTAAATTTTTTAGTAGGATAAATAAAGTAGATCTGAGAACAGTGTATAGAAATTAAGTTTGGGTATAAAAACTGGTAGACACTTGTAACTGGAAGTGAATAGATTATAAACCTGATGCATCTTAAAGAAATACGTGTTGTTAATAGAATCATGACAAAACACTTAAAAAGCAGGTGCATCCCTATAATCCCAGCATCTCAGGAGGCTAAGGCAGGAGGATTGTGAATTCAAAGCCAGCCTTAGCAACTTAGTGGGCTCTAACACACTTAGTGAGACCCTGTCTCTAAATAAAATATAAGATAGGCTGGGGATGTTGCTCAGTGGTTAGGTGCCCTTGGGTTCAATCACCAGTACCAAACAAACAAACACTATTTAGTGAAACAATTTCACTATTTGAAATTTGAAACAACCATTGGACCCATATTTTCTAGAAGCAAGAGGTGAACTGGAAAGCTGTGTAGTCACCAAGGAAGTCCTCTTCTGGCAGTGAAGACGAACCTTTGGTAGGTACCCTCAGGAGCCACAGAAACCGTGGGCAAAGTATCTACTTGTGAGTAGAATCAGGTTCTCCTCAGGGAGACTTCCCACCCTCAGGGAAGAAGGCTTTCAGACCAGTGACTTCTGTGTGTTTCCCCGTTGTTATGAGCTAAATTGTGTCCCCCTCCTCCCAAATTTATATGTTGAAGCCTTAATCCTGGTTCCTGAGAATGTGACAGAGGGAGATAGTGTCTTTAAAGAAGTGGTTAAACTAAAATGGGTGGGCCTTAATCCACTCTGACCAGTCTCCTTAAAAGAAGAAGAAAATTTAGACATACAAAGATATCAGGGAGTACACAGAGAGAAAACTGTGAAGACAGCAAAAGGGACTCATCTGCAAGCCAGAAGGAGGGTCCTTACTAAGGAATTAAACCAGCCAACACCTTGATCTTGGACTACTAGTTTCCAGAACTATGAGAAAATAAATGTCTGTTGAAGCCATGCGGTCTGTGGTATTTTGATATATTACCCCTAGCAAACTAATACACCATACTTTCTTTTTTTTTTTTTTTTGCATTTTTTTCGGTTGTTATTACTGTTCTTGTGTGTGGTTATAGGATGGTGGGAAAAGGCTTTTGATGATAAAGATTTTTTATTTTCTCTCAGAATATAGGTCTACAAATGGAAAGAAACCCTCATCTGGACCAGATGTTGAGACTGCTGTACAATCCTGGAACTCCCAGACTTTCAGTTCGATGCAGTGACTACAGGCAAGGCACTGGGTGTATTCTGTGTGAAAAAGAAGAAGAAAAAATAAAGGATATTTGGTAACAAGAAATGATTGTGGCATTGATAATAAAACTCACCAAATTGTCTATGTTTTTCTAGATGTCCTAGCCAAAGTGTATTTGCTCAGATGGGTCTTTTTATTGTTCTCAAGGAATAATTTTCACCATATAAGAAGGTGGGACATCCTTGTCCATCACCAGAGGGATTGCAGTGCTTCCTTCCTGAGGAGTATACATTCCTGTCGACTTGACTCACTTTGAACAAAGAAGCATAAGTAGAAATGATGGTGTCGATTTTGAGCAGAAGCATGAAAAGTCATTTATTTCTTCCATTCATTGATTTAAATCTATGAAGAGGACAAGGATAGAAGAAAGATATTTCAGGCAGGAAAATAACATGACAAGAATATGAAAATATTACTCAGCATACTTTAAAGGTGTGATGAACAGACTCATTGGCAAGACAGTAATTATGTGTTGATTAGGATGGTTTACACACACATACACACACACCCACACACACACACACGTATACGCACACCTCCACACATTTCATATTTTCCCAGAAAAATGGTTAGTGTATGTCAGACCTTATACTGTAGATATGGGGACAGCCCATAGTCTCTACTATGCAAAAGGTCATAGTCAGGAGGGTCTAAGATGGGGAAATGAATGGGGCCATAAGTGGTGAATTTCAATGCAGAAAACTAAAGGAAGCACATGCATAATTATACTCTGGGAATGATAATAACTCAGGATACAGAGTATAAAAGAAAAGTTAGAGTCAATTTTAAGCAAGATTTTTTTTCAAGTTAGGAAGTACCTGTCATTTATTTTTTACTTGATTTTTTTAAAAAATTAACTTCATTAATGACATATATACTGATCTGGCATTTGCAAAGCATTCCTGTTTTCTCACTTGCTTGTGTGACCTTGAAGGGGGTCACATTTTTGTCATTTTTCTGGTTCATTAATTTATAAATTAATGCTTTTTTTTTTCAGGGGAACGGTACCGATGATTAAACTCAGGGGGACTCAACCACTGAGCCACATCCCCAACCCTATTTTGTATTTTATTTAGAGATAGGGTCTCACTGAGTTACTTAGCACTTCACTTTTGCTGAGACTGGCTTTGAACTCATGATTCTCCTGTCTCAGCCTCCCTCCCAAGATGCTGGGATTACAGGCATGCACCACTATTCCCAGCTATGACCTAATGCTTTTTATTTTTTCAAGTACTCCTAAAAAAATGTCATGGTTTCTTTGTTTTCTATTCTTTTTCTATTCATAACTAAAGTAGCATTTTAAATGTTCTTGCCTCCTCTCCATCCATATGAAGATTGAAATTATTTATTATTCATATAAAGATAAAATTGTAATAAAGGATATAGTGTTGATAAAGAAAGAGAAGCCTGAGTTAGTCCACACACAACTGTAGCTATAAACACCTCCAAAAGATGGATACCATGATGAAGGATGTGAATACTGAGATTGGCAAACATACTGTTACCTCTCTACAGACATGGCTTCAGTTCAAATTTGTGAAGCATTTTTATTTTTGTTTTGTTTTTCATTTAAAGCAGGTGTCAGTAAACTACATCCTGTGAGCCAACTCTGGCCTACTGCCTATCCTGGTAAATGAAAGTGCATCGGACAAAGGCACACCCATTTCATTTACTGATTGTGCATGAATACTTTTTTATTCCAATGGTGGAGTTGGATTGTTTCAGCAGACATCATGTGGCCTGCAAATCCTACAATGTTAAAATATATGGCCCTTTACAGAAAGATTTTACGAACCTCTGCTTTAGAGGAACAATCTGTACAGGTAGAAAATAATTATTTCTTTACCCTGTAATGCAAACTATGTCTTACCCTTTTCTCTTGGCCTAACAACCAAGCATAATAATATCAAAAAAGTCTGCTACTTTTTGCTTCTTTATGTTTTGTTGTCTGGGAGGGTCTCAAGTTTATTACTCTGTTAGGCAATCAGATTCTAAATCACAGTATTGCACCCTTCTTCTTCACCATTCCTAATAAATGTTCATGTATTGATGGCATAGTTTGTCCTTAGGGAAGGGTCAGAAGTTCTGATATCATTAGGTAATCATGACAGAATTTCTGGCCCCTCTTTCTAGAGCCTCGAAGGAAAAACAAGACTTCCTTATCTCTGATTTTGAAACAGCCTCACTCTTATATCTAAAATATACTCATGACCATTAATTTTCTTTATGAAGTAGCCTGGAATAAAGATTGACCAATATAGTATGCTATTTGCCATGAAATTGGCGTGTAATGAAATCCAATTGGATACTTTTGCTTGAAATTTTGCTTCTCAGGCTGTGCCTAGTGGTGTGGTCTGCTGGACTGATCATGTCTCATACACCTTCTTGGATATTTAATAATAAATAATAGGCCAGTAAGAAGTATTCAAGTTTTTCATTTAATAACTTCAGAATGACTAGGCACTATATGCATTGGGGTTATAAATATGCATTCAGGGGTTTGCTCCAGTTTATCAAAAAACTTTGAAGTGTCCTTGAAACACTGTGGATTTTAATTGCTTATAATGCCTATTTAAAATGATCCTATGAAAAGTGAGTTTGATGCTTTCCCTTTTCCATGCAAGTATCAATTTAAAAATATATATGTATGTATAGATGTATGCATATATATGTATATATTTATGCATATATATGTATATAAATATATATATATATATATATATATATATATATATAGAGAGAGAGAGAGAGAGAGAGAGAGAGAGAGCAGAGAGGTAAGGGGAGAAACCTACAGTATTGTCAGAGTGCTGCTTTCCACTTTATGAACCCTGAAGTAATGGATTTGCAAGAGGTATATGCAGGAGCCTGTTATTGACTGTGAAGACATTCTGTATCGGTTGACTGTGAACTGAAGTATCATTTTCCCTCTCATCCTGGCACCTGGATAATATTAAATTTAAACCTTTGATTTGATTGATACATCTCAGCAGCAGGACATTTAGACATTTCTGTCATAAAACCAAAATGAAACATTTTATATCACTGAACACAGCCCTGCAAGGTACAGTAGTTAAAACCAAATGAACTTAGCATCAATTTTCCAGTTATTTAAAAAGCATACATACAGGCGCTCACATGCACACATACACATAATCCTACCGTAGAAATGCCCCCCTCCCTTTTTGTTTTGCAATGACATTTAGAAAAAACATAAAGTTTACCTAAAGAAGCTGAGGTGGCAGCATTAAATGCAATAAACAAGGACCTACTTACATATGCAAAACAGGCACTCACAGGTGCAAGAAAGGTAATTGCTGGTGCAAAATATGCCATTACCTGTTTTACATGCACAACTGCCTGATTTGTAAGGGCAACTAGCTGATTTTGTCTTCCTCTGCATAATTTTTATGCACAAATTAGTTGCTTTGGAAAATTTGGCACCAATATTTCTCAGTTCTTGAATCTAAAATATATTATGTGTAGAAGACAGAAGCTTTAGAGTCAGTCAGTAAAATGGATTTTTTGGGGTCTATTTTTATTTGTAAAAACTAAAACACAAGAAGCCTTTTCTGGAATTTTGTTTTTCTTCCCCTGATAACAGGATTTTTGTTTAGAACAGTGTGTTTCATTAGTGCTTTAAAATCTGCTAAAGCCTAGCTGCAACATGCCTGCCTATTAGTTGAACTGAAGGCCCATCACAGCAGTGCATTATGCATTGTCTTGGGGACAATTAAGACATGCCATCCCCACAAAGCAGTTTTTAAGTGGGCAAAACATATTTAATGGTAGGGTTTGTGGCACCCAGAATGGAAATACAATGAAAACTGTAGGGAATATGTACTTACCCTAACACTAAACAGGTTCTCTATAATTCACATGTGCACTCTTGGGGATATGGTCTCCCATGTGGACATTCTAAGTGTTGCTAATGAAGTGTTTATTGCCTATGGCAGCCTAAGCAGGAAGAGTGTAATCTGTGGTCAGCTATAGGGCACAGTTAACAACAGCAAGAATGCAAATGTAATATGCACATAATTATTGATCTCTTTAGTAAAAAAAAACCTTATGAATAATATTCATATTTAGGACTAGAAGCTAATGTACCCTGGGAATCAGGCATCCACAGCCTTGCTATTGACAGGTTTAGACAGGTCAGACAATGTCAGTCTAGCAGCATTAATCAATACAGATGCATGTGTCACAAAGGTGATTTGAAAAGTACCTTTATATTATGTACAAAAAGAACATATTCAGTAGTTCCTATTTTTTTCCTAATATGATGCACATATATTTCTAAAGCAGAGGTTTTTTTTTCCTAATATGATACACATGTATTTCTAAAGTTGAAGTACTTACTCATGGTAGTTCAAATTAAAACACAGTATGTGTTCACTCCAACTATGCCGTTCTCAATATCATATGTAAAAACATGGTACAAAGTTCCTGCAGAATTTCTATGTGACTGTTAGTATGTTTTTTAACATTGAAATTTGGGGGCAAATGTGAGCTAAGGTCAGTGACATCTTCATTTAATTCAGTTACCTGACTTCTTAGTTTAGAGGACATATTACTTGTGACCAAGAGGGCTACCACTATTTTGTGATATTCCTGTAATCAGATTTCTCACAAAGGAATGAGTGAGAAGTTTCTCTAGTCAACTGAAGGAAGAAATCGTACTAAGCCTGAATTTCTACTCTAGGAGTCATTAATGCATGGAATCAGAATGAGTACCTATTCTCAGGAGGCACTTAGATCCAGATGGCATGAGTTTATTCTTCTCTAAGATCTGTAACAATAAATTGTGTAAAATGTTATCGATGACTTTCTTACTGAGAATTTTTATTTAGTTCTTTTTTTTTTTAAAGAGCAGGATGCAGCTGAGGTCTAGGATATAAATTTAATTTGTAGGTGAAATAGTTTTGTTAGTTTTATCTGTTTCATTGTCTTGTGTGAAACTTAGGGCAGAATTTGGATTTTCATCATTTCTTTTACCAATTAATTAAGAGAGATATATAATAAATGCAACTTAAACATAAAATATCTAAATATACCATAAGATTTGTATTTTAAGATTAATTAGTATTTCAAATATAAAGCAAAGGTACAGTCTCAATCTTGTTGTCAAGTATGAAGAATGCAAGGGACATCTGCAGTGATTAATTAATCTGCACATCAAAAATGTTATTAGTAGTCAATAAAATAGTGAATGCTTCTTGATACTCAAAATTCATCATTCTCATCTTAACAAGAGATGTTTAAGAGAGATGTCTAAGGACATTTAAGAAGAATTAAGTATTATTGAGTTGCCCAGTTTCAGAAAAATGTGTACAGAAAAATATATCATCAACTTTAACAAATGAAGGACAAAATTAATGTAATATAATTTTAATAGATACACATTTTTGCTGAAATATGCATTTACTTTCACATGATTTTATTCTTTAATGAAAGCAACTACTGTATGTGTTTTGTAACTTTGTAAAATGGAATATATTTAATTTTTATAGTACTATATAACTTTTTATAGAAAAAATTACAAATTAAAGCAAATGACATTTATAAAGTTCTATATCCATATTTTTTACTTTTAACACATGAACATCCTATGTGTATCTTTTCTACAAAACATCAGGTATGAAGAAGCAATGAGTCTGTTTCATTACATAAAAAGCAGCTGGAGATGATATAGAAATAATACCATGGAAGGAAAAATGGGAGTGAAGCCCATTACAAAATAAGAATTGATTTTCAGTGGGATCAATACATATTTGCATATAAAAATTACACCTACTATGGAAAACACAATCAAAGTGCTGAAATCTGAAAGTCACACATGGAAAATGACCATTTGAAACTAAAAGACACAAAATGGAGATGTAAGTGGTTCAAATGGTTTCTAAGAATATTCCTTATGATTCAACAAAACTAAGGAAATTTTCTTCAGACATATGTCTATATATCTCTTTCTACCTATCTAAATGCATGCACATGCATGCGCTCGTGCGCACACACACACACACACACACACACACACACACATACGCGCGCGCCCTGTGAAGATCTAGGCTGCTTCTTCCTCTGCTCTTCCTTTTTCTACTCTGCCTCCTCTTTTGGATCCCACTTCAAGTGCAGCCACAGGCCTCCCTCTTGTCTGTGTCCTGGGTTTGAATTGCCTTTGTTGTTGACACTCTTGCAGTTTCTACAATATTATGCTTCATATTATGGCCTCTCTGAGTCAAGAATTGGTACTAGTGAGTGAAGTTAACCAAGCCAGGGAATATTCTCCAAGAGGAGCAGAAAGCAGTTTCTCCTTTTAAATTGATAAGGAAGTTTGAAATGAGGAAGAAAGACCAGTGTTTAAAAAGATGAGTTTAAAGATACTCATGTCAGGTTTTATTGTATATGTCTTTCAACTTGTTCCTGTTGATCAGATGCACTTTGCTTGGGAATGGGCATTTGGTAATTTCTATTTATTAGAGAGAAGAACTTGTATAAGGGACCTTTCAAGCTACTTGATGGGAGTGATCTAAAGGAAGGATAGTGAAAATCATAAAAGTTAACAGTAAAAATTAATATTCAGAGAGGCTGGGTGCAGTGGTGCATTCCCATAATCCCAGTGGCTTGGGGGGCTAAGACGGGAGGATCTTGGGTTCACCGCCAGTCTCAGCAATAGTGAGGTGCTGAGCAACTCAGTGAGAACCTGTCTCTAAATAAAAATGCAAAATAGGGCTGAGGATGTGGCTCAATGGTCAAGTGCCCCTGGGTTCAATCCCTGGCACTGCCCCCCATCAAAAAAAGTTAATATTCAGAGAAAGTAAGAATGAACTATTATGAACTATTATTAAATGGGCATCAACCTGATAATGTATTAAATCTTATTTTCTGAGAAGGACAATTTCAACTGTACAAAAGTAATATGGATTCATTCCTTTTAAATCTCCCATCACCTTTTACTTTTATTATGAACTTATTTTATTGAACTTTGTATAATTGCTTTCAAGTACCTAAATTTCTTCTGCTGGGTTCTAAATTCCTTGAAGAGTTGAAAGACTGTCTTGATTATGCTGTTTCCAAAAGTACATAGTTCAGCATTTCAGTAAATATTTGTTGAAATAAAATTAATGTTTTATCAATACACATTTATTAAAAATTATTATGTTATTAGGGAGACAGTAATGTGTTCTAGGGTTTGAAGACAGAAAAAGGGTAACTTTAAAAGGTTTAAAATCTAGTTGAGTCATAAATATATATTAAAGAAAGATAAACAATACTAGGAGACAGCATCTTCTAAATGCCAAATGAGACTGTTAGCAGGTAGAGAAGCTACTAGGAGTGAGTCACTTCTCAATGTTGGGAAGTATAGTGAAATAGGATTCACTTACATACCTTTGCTATGCTCTGAAGAGGAAACCTTGACCCCTTCCTACTTCTGTGAGGGTCTTGGAGTGGTATTCAAAACCGATGGGTCTATTTACTTCCTGCCTTTCTAAATACCAATCTTTAGTTCAAGGATAGACAGATGTATTTATATAAGAACCACCTGAAAGATACAGTTAAAAGGTAGACAACAATGTAAAATAATGTAACTACAGCAAGGATCCTTTTTCATTACAAACCATTGATATGCAAAGAAAACAGAAGTTCATGTCTCGGCATTAGGGAAGTGTGTCATTTTTTCTTTTTTCTTTTTGTTCTGTTTGTATTTCTGAAGAAATGAAGGAGGGAAGAAAGGAAAATAGTTGTTGAGAATAATGATTTTCAAGAGGATAGAGGATGCTTAACATTTTTCTTACTGTAGTTATGGGTCCCAAATCCAGAGTAAGTCCCCAAACTTTAAAAAAAAAAAAAGAAAGCATTTTTTTTTTAATGCATGATGACAAAAAAAAAAAAAAGAGAGAGAGAATCTTGAGTCCCCAAAGTACTGAAGAAGTGAGACCTTTTGTTTTTTGACTGAAAGATGTGTTGATATCTATTGCTTCTGATTTGGTCTAGGTTTCTTTACCTAATACTAACTCAGGAACTACCTTTACCTATGCCATGTTGAAGTACAAGCCTAGTGTGCCCACCTGGGATGTATGGGTGTTATTACAGAATGAAAGCCTGCTGGGAGGAAGAAGAGATAGAAATAAGGAATCCAACTAGGGTGAGGTAGATTCAACTGTGATCTGGTGAGGAAGGAGCCCAGAAAAGTAGGGTGTGGTATTTGCAAATAGAGTAATAGGTTGCAGTAACCTGTTACTGTTTGAGTTTCACAAAGACTTTAATTCCCATTGCTAAAGGGAGAGCTGAGTTAGTTAAGAACACAATTTTTATGAACTTTTATTTGTGCTTAATATTAATTTATTTACCTGTTTTTCTAATTATCATTTAATTGCCCCCCCCCCCTAAGAGTAGAAGAGCAAAGAAGAAAAAATAAAAACATAACCTTTGGGACAGGAGTCTTCTGTGTCTCTCCTTTGTTAGCAAAAAAACAAAACAAAACAAACAAACAAAAAAAAAAAAACATGTCCTCCTTATTGGATTGGCATTAGGGATGAGGAACAAGCTTTGGGTAACTTCTTTTGACTTCTTTCATTGTCTTGTGTTTCAAGTCATGGCAGCTGGTCCATGTCTTTAGGCCCGAAGGGTGGGGGTGGAGGACTGGAAGACTAGACAATTCTAGGTCAAATTAATCCTATATTATAGTTTGGGACAAAATATGTCTCAAATGCTCAACATATCTCTGTGCAGAGATATGAGTAGAATCTGACCCAAAAGTTAAGGCAACGAAGGAGACAGGCACAATATGAAGACAGAAATGCCAAGTGTTTTCATCCTGTTCCAGTTGCCCATCAGACATGGTAGGCCCAAGTGAAGATTCAGTGTGGCCTTCAGGTCCCTGAGCCACTGTTACCACCACAGCCACCTTAGACCATATGTTAAAGGTATTCTCTATAGCAAAGCTAGTGAATATATTATCCAGCTGTGTGATTTCTCAAATTAGTGATTTTAAGTCAATTAAGAACAAGTGAAGTTGTATGTGGTGGTGCACACCTATAATATCAGTGACACAGGAGGTTGAGGCAGGAGGATTGTAAGTTCCAGCCTCAGCAATGAAAGGAGGCCCTAAGCAACTTAGCAAGATCATATCTCAAATGAGCTGGTGATGCAGCTCAGTGGTTAAAAACCCCTGGGTTCAAATCCCTGGTAAAACAAAACAAAACAAAATACCACATCATGTTCTACAATAGAAATTAAAAAGTAGCATAGGAATAGAAATAAAGGAGTTCATAAAACACTGCCTCAGGAAGGAAGCCAGGAAATGTTCTGCACAGGAAGTGACCTTTGAACTAGATCTTAAAAGATGATGAGCATTGAAGGAGGAGTTATAAACATTTCAGAAAGTAAGAAGTGAAAGCTGAATTATTTAGTTTTGCATATACCAATGTGGACTTCTCTACTAAATGTGTAACTTAGTAAGATTTTTATAAGTAAAAACTAATCATAATTATATTTTGAGTCATTTTAAAAAAATCAAAATTATAATTTGGTCAATGGGAGAAAATCAGCTAATGTTTCAAGAGAAACTATATTGGGAAAAATCAAGGAAATAACACTTTTGGTTGGAAACAATATATATTTTTTCAGATGGGAATGAAGAGTAAACTAAGTCTTGACCTGGCTTGAATCCAGAATTTTGGGCAAATTTACCATTTCACATAGAGATGCTCTTACAATGGACATTCTATAAATATTTGATGAAGAAATAGCATTTGGGAATAATAATAAAAATGTTGCGGATCTCATTAGCAAGTTGATGGAATAGAAACTTTCTACCATCAGCCCCCACAAATGCAGTAATTCCAATAGAGACCATAGTATCTCTGTGGGGGGAGGGATCTGGGAATCCAGGAAAGTTCTAGTGTACCTTGAAGCAAAATATCTGAGAATTGACACATGGAAAGGATAAGAAAACAGTCTCACTTTATCTGTGTCACTTCTCTTCCAAGGAAGGTCCAAAGGTCAGTGCCAAGAACTTTCCCCTCAGTCTGCAATTGGGAGGCAGTAAGAGCATAAAGAACACCTAGATCCCCCAGCCATGCAAATTCTGCCTAAAAGGTCCATTTCTTTCTTGTTTCACCTTGATTACTGATATGACCAGCACAGTTGACAGGTTGGCAGAAGCTAAGAGCAGAGAAGAGAAGCCACAGATTCTACTAACCATTTCATGGACTCCATCAGAAAGCTAACCCATGAGCCACTTATTATACTTTACATGTGGAATCACTTCAACTGGCCCCTGGACAACCAAGACACTCTATTAGTCTCACTCTTTCTCTCCTATGCCACCTCCATGAACATGCTTCCAAGGATGGGGAGAGCAAGCATCTGGTACAGATGACTCAACTCCACAGAACTGTTAGAAGATTCACAAACTGATCATTCCATGAGCTACCCTAGAAAAAACAAATGGGAGGTTCTCAGCATCCAATCTGGATTTGTAGTCTTAAGAATTCCTGGCTCTCCCTATATCTAAAGAGGAAACAAATGTGTGAAGCAGTTACAAACAGTAAAGATCTGAAAGAACCTCAGAATCTCTAGCTGGGCCAATTAATGAAGGCATTTTTTTTTCCAAAGGTCAGAAAATACTGAAGAAAGTAATGTGAATATAGAAATATACTACTTCAAGGAACACAAAAATCAAGGAAATATTATACAACCAAAGGAACCCCAAAATAGTCCAGTAACTAAATTTTTTTTTCAGGACACAAGAAAAATTTACACAAATATTAAAGTAGAAGTCATCGATAGTATTAATTAACAGTTAAATCAGACCCCATCCCAAAGTCATACAAATTTCATCAAAATGTTCATGAAAATTTTGAAATACATAAATCTGTAACAATACACCCTTAAAATGGTTTTAGAAAAGATTATTTCACCATGCTTTCCTGAATCTGGATTATAATATCATTCACAATGTTCAGTATAAATTTCAAAGAAATGTAGATCCACAAATTGCCTGACGAAATTAAAAATAATTGTCTAAAGAAGCTCAGCTGCTAGAAAGCACAGATAAACAATTTGACAAAAGTCAGAAAAATAACGCATAAACACAACAAGTTTCAAGAATGGTACAGAAATCATAAATAAGAATCAAACAGAAAATATAGAGATAAAAATACAATGAACAAATGAAAAATTCAATAGAGAGTATCCATAGCAGACTTAATAAAGCAGAAAATAAAAAGTCTGTAAACTTGAGGACAGATCATTTGAAATTATCAGACAGAGGAGAAAATAAGAGAAAAGAATGAAAATGAATGGAGACAAAGAAAGACAGTAAGATTTATGGGACACCATTAAGAGACCTAACATTGTGGACATTTTAGAAGAGAGCAAAAAGGAGCAGAATAGTTAAAGAAATAATGGCTGGAAACTTCCTAAATTTAGAGGAAGATGTGAGTATCCAGGTGCATGAAAGTAAAAACAAACAAAAAAACCAGACAATAACAACTGAGAGGAGGAAAAGTCATTTTTTACTCATGGTTTCAGAGGTTCAGTTCATGAATGGACAACTCCCTTACTCTGGACCCATGGTGCTTCAAAGGGTGGGTGGAAGAAAGTTTCTCAGCTCATGGCAGCCCAAAATCAGAGAGAAAGAGAGTGTAAGGAGCCAGGAACAGAGGTAGTACAAGGCCATGCCCACAGTAACCTACTTCATTTACTCATTTCTCACCAACCTGTAGTCACCACCCAGTAGTTCATTCAAATTATCAATCTATCACATGGGTTAATCCACTGATGAGTTTATAGCTCTCGTCATTCAATATTTTCACCTTTGAGTATAGCTGTGTCTCCTAACATACAGGGTCTCTGGGAGATAGTTTTAGATCTAAACCATAACACAAGGGAAATTCCATAAGACTAGTATCCTTGTAGATGGATAGAAAGGGATTATGTGGTTGAATGGTTGAAAGAATAGAATGTCAGTCAAGAATACTTTACCCAGCTAAGATGTCCTACAGAAATGTAGAATAAATAAATGCTTTCCAAGTCAAAGAAACTCTAGGGGCATTTATCATAATTAGACTAGTCTTATAAGAAATGCTAAATGTAGTTCATCAATTTGAAACAAAGCATTCTAATTAGCAACATGAAAACATATGAAATGTAAAACTCAACTAGTAAATGTAAATATGTAGACAAATTCAGAATATTCTAATACTGTAATAGTGGCACAGAGATCAGTTCGTACATAAATTAAAGTACAACATTATTAAAAATAACTATATAATAATTTATGAAAGGACACACAAAATAAAAAAGTGTAAATTGTTATATAAAAAACATAAAATATTAAGGAGGAGATAGCAAAGATATAGAGTATTGTGTGTGTGTGAGATCTGAGTAAGCAATTAACCACTTAAAATACACTTTTTTTTTTAAAGAGAGAGAGAGAGAGAGAGAGATGAGAGAGAGAGAGAGAATTTTTCAATATTTATTTTTTAGTTTTCGGCAGACACAACATCTTTGTATGCGGTGCTGAGGATCAAACCCGGGCCCCACGCATGCCAGGTGAGCGCCCTACCGCTTGAGCCACATCCCCAGCCCCTAAAATACACTTAACTATAAGATTATTTTTTATTTGCTCTAATTAGTTATACATGACAGCAGAATGTGTTTTATTTCATTGCACACAAATAGAGCAGAACTTTTCATTTCTCTGGTTGTACACAATGTAGAATTTCACCATTTGTGTAATCATACCTAAGATAATGATGTCCTTCTCATTCCGCCATCTTTCCTACCCCCATGCCTGATCCCCTCTGCCGCCCTCCCCTTTGCCCAACCCAAAGTTCCTCCATTTTTCCCATGTCCCCTCCTCCCATTATGGATCAGCATCCACTTATCAGAGAGAACATTGGGCCTTTGGATTTTTGGGATTGGCTTACTTCGCTTCAACTCCAATGAAGTTGTTCTTGTGGGCCTCATGGTAGCCAATAAAACAAACAAACAATAACCCCAACAAATTCCCCAAATCTATTGTGGATACCCAAAAGATAATCAAAGCTTACCTCTACAGAAATAATTAAATCATGAAAGAAGATAGCAAGAAGAACAATGAATCATGAAACAAAATGGCAATAGCAATTTCTTACCTATCAGTAATTACTATAAATTTAAATAGATTAAATTCTCCAATCAAAAGACATAGAGTGGGTGAATGTATAAAAAAATAAAGATACAATTATACGATACCTACAAGAGACTCAGTTAAGATTTTAAGGGAGAAGTGGACACAATTCAACAACAGTAGTTGACACCAATATCCTACTTTCAACATAAATAGATCATTCCAATAAAAACAAATGATAAAACATTGGGCTTGAACTGTAATTTCAATCAAATAAATGTAGAAGACATATAGAGAACTTTCAATCCCCAACAGTAGAATATATATTCTTGTCAAGCACATTTAGATGATCTCCAGGATAGGTGATATGTGAGGCCACAAAGCAAGTCACAACAAATTTAAAAAGACTGAAATCATACCAAATATCTTTTCCAAAAATTATGGTTTAAATTCAGAATTCAGTAACAGGAAGAAAACTGAAAAAAATCACAAATAAGTGGAAATTAAACATGTTCCTGAGCAATCAAATAGTCAAAGAAGGAATCAAAAGGGAAGTAAATATAATATTGAGACAAATGAAAATTGAAATGCAACAGAAAGCAGTAAAGCAGCTCAAAAAGGGAAGTTTATAGTGATAAATGTCTATGTTTAAAAAAGACAGATCTCAAATAAAAAATTAATGTCAAAGCTGAATGAACTAGAAAATAAAAAGGTAAGTTCTACAGAGTTTGTAGAAGAAAGGAAGTAACCAAGAACAGAGTAAAAATAACCAGACTAGAAAAGCAATAAAAAGAGATTGAGTTGATATTTCAAAGGATAAACAAAATTGAGAAATATATAGATAGATTAAGAAAAAAAGAAACGGCAACAGAACAAAAAAAAAGAGGCATAAATGAAAGAGAAGACATTACAATTTACTCCACAAAACTACAAAGTGTACCAAGAAACTATTATGTGCAATTATGTGCCAAAAAATCAGATAACCCAGAAGCAACTCCTAGAAACAAAATGTACCAGACTGAATCACGAAGAAAGAGTAAATCTGAACAAATGAATAATAGGTAAGAAAGTGAAGAGGTAAACAAAAATCTTTCAATAAATAAAAACTCAGGACCTGGCTTCACTGAAGATTTCCATCAAAAGGCTAAAGAAGAACAAATATTAATCTTTTTAAGCTCTTCCAATAATTGAAGAGAAAGGGACTCTTCAATCTTATTTTATAAGAACAACATTAACCTGATACCAAACCCAGACAAGGATGCTTCAAGGCATAACAAAACGAAATAACACAACTGTAGACCAATATCCTTTATGAACACTGATGCAGAAATACTCAACAATATACAGCAAACTGAATTCAAGGACACATTTAAAGAATTATGGTCAAACAGGATTTATTCTGCATGCACAGGTGTTTCAACAAACACAAACCAATAAATATGATAAGATGAAGGATTCACATGATCATTTCAATAGATGCACAAATGTATCCAACATAATGAGGAGGAATGTACCTCAACAAAATTATGACCATATATTAAAAATCCACAGCTGATGCCGCACTCAATGGTGAAAAGTGGAAATCTTCTTCTTTACCATCAGTAAAAAGATAATTGGCCACTTTTGCATTTCTTTTGATATGGTACTGAACTCCTAGCCAGAACAATTGGACAAGAGAAAAAGGGTATTTAAAGTAGAACAAAAGAATAAGATTGTCTCTGTTTGTAGGTAACATGACTTTATACAGAAAGTATAAGGAAATAATAATAATGGAGACACTGAGACAAGGTACAGAGGCAGGGAAAGTAGCAGAGTGGCTGTGAGACCAAGCTGCCAAACTTTATTTATATCAATAGGTTTACATTTGGTCATTAGTACCATAACTACATTATTGTTTAGAGTATCAGTAAGGTTGCTTATTCTGCAGTTATATTTTATAGTTACAACATATAATACTAGGAGCTTTGTGTAGCTCTCAAGAAATCTGGAATCCAAACTGGACCTGTTGGTGCAAGCATAGCTTTAAAGATTCTACCAAAAACTCTAGGACTCATAAATTAGATCAGTATCATTCAAGGACACAAAAACACACAAAAAGTCAGTTCCATCTCTATAGACTAACAATGACATATCCAAAAAGAAATTAAGAAAACAATCCCATTTACAACAACATCAAAATACTTAGGAATAAATTTAACTAAGGAAGTAAATGATCTGTAACAATGAAAACTACAAAACATTGATGAAAGAAATTGAGGAAGACACAAATAAACGGAATGATATCTCATGTTCGTGGATCAGAAGAATTAATACCATTAAAACATCCCTATTACTCAAAGTAATCTACAGATTTAATGTAATCCCTATCACAATTCTAATAGCATATTTTTTTTCACAGAATACAAAAACAATCTTAAAATTTGTATGGAACCACAAAAGATCTTGAATAGCTAAAACAATCTGAACTAGGGAGAGCAAGGGAGTAGGAACTATACTTCCTGATATATGTTACAAATATGTAGTAGTCTAAATAGAATGACAGGCCATAAAACAGACATATAGACCAATGGAACAGAATAGAAAACACAGAAATAAATCCATGCACACACCTTGCATTATTTCTCTACCAAGTGTACAATAATAATCTCATCAATATATATGCAAAAGAAAAAAAAAAGAAAGAAGATCCCTATCTTATACAAGACACACAAAAAATCCACTTAAAATGGGTTAAAATCTAAATTAAACATAAGTTCTGAAACTGTAAAACTCTAAGACTATAACACCGGGGACAAGTTTCATGACATTGTTCCTCTGATTACTTTTGGGGTGTGACATCAAAAACACAGGCCACCAAGAAGAAAAAAATAAGTGGGTCCTATCTATATCAAACCATATATTTCTGTACAGCAAAGGAAACAACATAATGCAAAAACAAACTGCAGAATGGAAAAAAATGTTTGCAAATTACATATCTGATAATCTGATAAGGGATTAATGTCCCAAATATATAAGGAACTTATATAACTCAATAGCAAAAAATAAAATAAAATTGATCACAAGTGAGTAAAGGTGCTGAATGGACCTTTTTCCAAAGAAGACATATCAATGGCCTGTAAGTATATGAAAAAAAGGTTTAGCCTCATGGAATTATCAGAAAATTGCAGTAGAATCCATAATGAAAACTTACCACATACCTGTTAGAATAACTGTTTTCAAGAAGTACAAAGATAACAAGTGTTACTAAGGATATAGAGAAAAGAGAATATATTATTGGTGGAAATGTACATGTGGTGCTTAATACAGAAAACAATGTGGAGTTTTCTCAAAAACCTCCCCCAACATGATCTAGCAATCCCACTTCTGGTATACATCCAAAGGAATGAAACCAGGATTTTGAAGAGATATCTGTACTTCCATGTTCACTGAACATTATTTACCACAGCCAAGATGTAGAAACAATCTGCCAATCAGTCAGTGCATGAATGGATGAAGAAAATGTGATGTGTTTGTCTGTCTATTGATCCATCTACTCAGTAGAATAATATTCAGTCTTAAAAAAAGAAGGATATCCTATTTGTGATAACATTAATGATCCCCAAGGACATTAGTGAAATAAGTCAGGCACAAAAAGCCAAATACTGCACGATATTTTTATGTGGTTCCTAAAAATGATTAACTCACAGAAGCTGGGTGTGGTGGCACACACTTATCATTCCAGCTACTCAGGAGGCTGAAGCAGGAGAATAGCAAGTTTGAAGCCAGCCTTGGAAACTTAGAGATACTGTGTCTTAAAATTAAAAAAAATAAAATAAAAGGGCTGGGGATGTAGCTCAGTGGTGCACTATTTGCCTAGAATATGCAAGGCCCTGGTTTTAATTCCTACAACTGCATAGAACCTCAAAACAAACAAATGAACAAAACAAAATAAACAAAGGCTGGGGGTGTAGCTCAGAGGCAGAGAGTCCCAGGGTTCAATCCCCAGTGCTACAAAACAAACAAATAAGTAAATAAATGTCTCACTTTTAGAAATAGAATGTGGCTACCAAAGATGGGGGGTGAGGTGGGATGAGGTAAAGTTGATCAAAGGGAATAAACTTCCAATCATAAGATGAAGAAATTCTGGAGAACTAGGGTATAGCACTAGTGTGTAATAAAGAGTTAAGAATATGTTATATATTTGAAGTTTGCTAAGAGTAGATCTTAAATATTTTCAACACACACACACACTCATAGGTAACAAGGAGGAGAAAGATATGATAATTAGTTTGTGCTAATCATTTAACAACAAAAAAATGTATATATCAAAACATCACAATGTATATCTCAAGTTTATTCAATTTTTGTCAATTAATAATAATGCTGGAAAAAGATGATAAGGATAATGATATTGTTCTTATGCATAGTAGCATTTTAGAATTAATATCTTTCCTTCTTTATTCCTTTCAATACTAAAATGACAACTCAATTCTTGATGGGTCAGCTGTCCTTAGAAGAGGGAACTGTCAAGCTTATTTTAGGATCCAAATCCACTTAACTGATATAAATCCCCTCAGTCACAAGTAGCCTTAGGAAAACCCAGAGTTTGAGCTAATTGGGTTGTATTGGATATAAGAAATTCAGATGAAGTATTGAAAACAAGATTTGAGAGTTTAGTGAGGATACTAAAACTGGAGGCTGAGCAAATAATGAGGAACAAAACAATCAGACTCAAAAGGATTTGGATTGTATAAGTAATTGGATCAGCAGATGGCAAATGCAGTTCAGTACAGGAAAATGTAAAATAGACTTGAAGCAAAAGAAACAAACTAGAGAATGTGTGCTAAATGGAACAATCATCCAGAATGCTGACCAGGAAATGGAAAGGAGGGGGCCATTATAAAGCACAAGTCCTAGCAACTCTTAGTTTATGACCAATTCTGTTGTTTTACAGTCCTACCTGAAAGAATGTGTATGCCTGTTATCTATACTAGGAACTTCCTGTACCCTATGGGACCCAGTCTCTTCAAATTTCAAGCGTTTCACCATTCAGCTTTTTAAAGACACCTTTTGAAAAAATTTTAAGGTGTTGCTTTTTTTTTTTTTTTTTTTGAGCACACATTTTTCTTTTCTTTGTTTAGGCTTATACACATTATTCTATAATTACCCTTCTCAGGCACTGCTGGGAAGATTCAGAACAATGTTTTCAGGAAATTTTACTAATTACCCTATATTTCACCTTGTCAAGAAATCCCCAGGAGGATCCCCATAAGGGTATCACTCCCCATTTTCCCCACTCCCTGAAGATATAATGCACATTTTGCTGAGGTGGAGATCAACTGTTTGGTGAGGCAGGATTATAGGTGCTTAGAGGTAATGCATTTAAAAGAGAGAGAGAGAGAGAGAGAGAGAGAGAGAGAGAGAGAGAGAGAGAGAGAGAGAGAGAGAGAGAGAGGGAGGGAGGGAGGGAGGGAGGGAGGGAGGGAGAGAGAGAGACTAAAAATTATTTAGGCAACTAGCAACTGACATCTTCAGGAAGTAGGAAGTACCCCTGGTGACTCTAATGTAGATTTTCTTTGGGAAACAATTTTTTTTTTTTTTTTTTTTTTTTTGGTGGTACTGGGGATTGAACCCAGGGCACTGTACAACTGAGCTACATTCTGAACCTGTAAAAAAAATTTTTATCTGGAGATAGTGTTTTGCCAAGTTATCCAGACTGGCCTCAAACTGGCCAGCCTCCACCTCCCAGAATTGCTGGGATTATAAGTGTGCTCCCAAATGCCCCGCTTGGGTAGACATTTTAAAGAACAAGTAGCTGAAGGAAAAAAGGCAAAAAGAGCACAAATTCCTAGTCCCTGTTCATCCAACTAACTGATTAACTTGTCAACAGTCATACTACTCAGGCCTCATATTCTTTATCTGGAAAATGAGTATAGTAACTTCCAGTTTTTCTGACAGAGGAACTCACTAAATGATATCTGAACATTTATTGCATTCGAATATAAACTAAGGTAAAATGCTAGCCAAAATATAACACATACTATTCTGATCCCACAATAACATGCTTTTAAATGGATGATTGAGGCAGCCATTTACACGCAGCCAGAGTCAGATTTTCCTTTTGATCTATTGCCACAGGAGCTCTCACCCATAGTTGATCTCTGCAACCAAGTAGGTACTGAAAGTAGTAGGTATTTTTCTTTGTGTATTTCTAAAAAGTGCTAACAGAAGGTTACTAACTGTGTCCCATGGTTTTTTTACTCCCAGGGAGCAACGTTTTGAATAGCAGTCTTCAGTGTTTAGATCCAGTTGTATACCCTATGGTCACTGATACTCCACTCCAGCTTTTGTTGTTGAGAATGAAAATGACTTCTACTGGCCTGACAAGCACATAATAATCGCCCTTTCATCATCTACTACTGAGGTCTGGTTTTCATCTGCAGAAAGTAAAACTGAAGTCTGTTTACAAATCAGAACTAAGCCCATTGAGCCAAGTATCCTGTGAAATCAATTGATCTTGAGAATATGTGAAAATATCCATAATTCTTTTCTTATTGGAATTCTGCATTATCTAGGCAATCTCATCTAGAGAGTGACAGTTGGTTGAATTGAATGAAATAGTGATAAACCCCCAAACAATATGAGTCAGCTAATCAGAGGCATCGTAAGACATTGTGCTCTGGGAGGAGACTTGCCACAGCAGTAGAATGTGCCCATCTTCTTCAGTGCCGGTCTTGGTTCCATAGGCCTCTCTCTGGAATGCTCAGTGAACATGGCTACCGTGTAATTAGCTGAGCAATAAGTTAGGTGTTTAAAAATATTTTTTTCAGGTGCTTTTTTGTATTCATGATAGATTCCCAACACCAAAAATCAATCTCAATCAAAGCGGCAACTGAGTTTATCATAAATTATCATGAAAAGGTTTTCTACTGAGTAGATGGTTAATTACTATCTAATTTGAATAATTTTGCATATTAATGAGAGATGGATGAAAATCATTTTTAGATTCTTAACTTCAGCTGAGAAACCCATGGAGATAATGACTCCTTTTTAAAAGGCATGTGATCTCTGTTAGTAAAGGAGATACTGTTGTTGTTGGTTTTTTTTCCCCCCAAAAGTTACTGACTTGTTTTAAGTTGATTAATGGATTAGTGTTTTGCCATTAATAAACTATATCCAAATGAAAGACAACTTCATTATTTGACTGTGTAGCCCCTAGCTGCCTGCCAGGTAAGAAAAATGGAAAATAGATGAAGAATGTGCTAAGAAAAAATATAACCTTGCTCAGTCCTTTAAAATTTCTGGATGTATAAATTTGTAAGTTTCTGATTATGAATGTATTTTTATAGCTTGCACTTTTTGTCACAGGAAGTTCTATGTAAACTTGTTTACAAGCAGGATTTAGATCTAGAATATACATATGGAGCTGAAAATAGGGGTATACTCTTAAAACTATTACTGTTTTCTCCAATTTGAAAAAAGTGACTGACAATTGCCTCAGGCCTCAGAAATTGTTGCCAGCCAGAAGCCGAAAGTCACTTTTATAAAGTGTCCTTGAAACCTTTCTTAGCATTGCAAACAAAGAATAATATTTTTTTTTGTATTTTTTAAACCTATTTAGAAAAAGTAGTTTAAAGGACAAACTACTTATCTCCTTCCAGTTTCTTTCACCTTTATCTTTTATTCAATTCACAAAACTTCCCTATTTAATACATACATTTAGGCTACTGCTTTTCTCTCTTTGGGCAGAATCTGTCATTATTCAATGATTCCAATTGGCTCTATCCTGGGTATATTGTGGATGAATGCAGACCAGTTATGATGAATTAAGTTGGATAAATAGTTTCATACTTTTGAAACCAAATACTTCATCCAAGGTGGGAAATATAACAAAGCATTAATTCTCATAGCCAACATTCATCTTTAAGAAATTGACGATTCTAGTCATGTCAATACCATGCCAGCCCAATATTGATTTTTAAAGGTCTCAGATATGTAGAATATATTTGAAGATACTTAGCATTGTATTTTATCAAGAAAAGTCAGGGATTGGGTTGAACCATGTATATGTATATTATATTTTATACATTTCATTTAGGCACATAAATGATGTTCAGAGCTTGATTATAGGGTTCAATAAATATTTGAATTATTTAACTCAACAGAAGAGTAAAATGTAGAGGAGACATTTCTCTCTGGGTCTAGAGAACATCTTTTACATTATAAAGGATTCCAACAGCATGAGCTTTGTCATACCTGAAAAAGAAACTACTTGGATAGAAGCTTTTACTATCAGTCCCAGACTCGCCTCATCCACTATTCATCTACCATCATGGTCAAGACCTTTTTGGCAAGAAATTGAAGATAATTTTTGTCAATATAAGAGTGGTAGACTCTAAAAATGGCATTGACAATACATCTATCTGAAGAAAAGTCTGGAAAAGAGGCGAGCCATTTTTAAAAGAACTAAAAACCTTGATGTTTCCAATTGAGCCATATGCCAGGGTAACTCTCAGGATAAGAAATGAACTATATTTTATATGCACAAAGTAGGATTTAAAAAAAATGAAATCAAGAGTGGCATTAGCATGAGCTGTCCACTCCCCCTCTCCTCCTTCTGGTCTCTTCCAGTCTCTTTTGCCAAAGAACTGAGAATGAATTTTTGAGAGCCAAGGATATGGAAAGGAAGACAAAATAAAGCTGGGAGAATTTTGGCGGAATTACATGCTTAACATACTGCACCATTTCTTTAATATATTTAAATAGTCCTGTGTCATCAGTTGGTGGCTTTCCTTTTCAACAATTCATAATGTATTTTGTTTTCCCTTAATTAAGCTTCACATGCTGGAATTAATTACTGCTGGGTAGTAGAAATCTGGTGGGCTAATTTTCAACTTTAGTTAAGAGAACACAGAGCCTACCTTCACCTCTGAAATTACCAACCTTACTGAATTATATTTGTCTACTTTTAACTTCTAGATTATGAATATCCAGGGCAGTTGCAAGGTGTGATTGTAAAATAAGATTACTTTTCCTGTGTGACTCATGAGTGTGTCTTGCTTTTTACAGGGAAACTTTATCTTAGGCAAGATTTTTATATTATTGGACTGCATATAAAACATAAAGGTTGCACATGCATCCAAAAAGTATTCAAAGCCATCACAGCTCCTAACCATTAAAATGAAGCTACATAATACCACTTCACTTGTCAAAAAGATAATGTGAAAATTATCTATATGGGAAGAAATTTAGTATGCTAACCTGAAATAGTTTTGAAATATCTACATATTGTTACCCAAAGCTAAATGTTTCAAGGGTTCTGAAAACTTTGGTAAAGAATTCCAAACCAGGAAACCAGCCAAAAGTCCCAAGTGTGCATCTAGATCTAGTATGCCCAATTTTAGATAATAAAATATACATATACATACACAAATAGAATAAATTGCACTCACATGCATGATGAGGCGTATAAACAGTTGTCTTTGTTTCTCAGATGAATATATTAGATCATAGGGATATTAATTGAGATCTCAGATTACCCACAAATAACTCGTCTTCAACTTCAGTTATCTGAATTTATAGTCTTCGCTTCCAGTTATACTACAAGTGTTCATAGATCAGAAAGTACCGGAGGAGGCAAGAGAGTGGAGGTCCATTAAATGAAAGAATAAATAGGACCAGTACTAACATTCCTTCACCATTCTTTTTTCTCTACACAGTTTCTTGTATTTAAACAAGTTCTCCACAATGTTGTTGGCATTTTCTTTCTCTATCTAATAACCTGGATTATTAATCGACATTAATGACTCCCTGATCTAATTTTAGCAGATAAATGGCTTATTTATCTTATTTATCTTTATTTATCCTTATTGAGACCTAAAGATTGGTCAACTAGTACTCTAGAGATTGTACATTTGAAAAATAATGTTGTATATACTTATGTTGCTTAGCTTCACTATTAAACTTTCTAAAATTGCATCTCACATACATTAATTCATTGGATTCTTCCAACAGCCTTATGAGGCAGGTACCACTATGATCCTTTTCTTACAAATGAGGAAATGAAAGATAAGAGAACTCAGGTGACTTCCCTAAATGTAGAAGCTGGAAGCTGAACTCAGGTCTGTTCCATTTCAGAGCCAGAGTCATCTGCCACTTCAGCAAGTATCTTCTACCCAGATCTCAGCCAACACGTGAGCTGTATCACACAGGGAGTGTACTTAACTCTGAGCATTAGTTTCCTCCTCAATTGTCAAACAGAACCACAGAGTTTTAAATTTAAAAACATTTTGAGAAGTAATATCATACATGAGAAAATTTTAGTACAGTGTTTTTGCTACAATTATCAGTATTGAGCTAAGGAGAATTGGTTGATACAGTGAATATTCAAAACTTATAGGCTTGGGCTGGGGTTGTGGTTCGGTGGTAGCACATTCGATTAGCATGTGCAAGGTCCTGGGTTCAATCCTCAGCACCACATAAAAAGAAATAAGTAAAATAAAAATATTTTAAAAAATTTACAGGCTAACCAGGAATTAAAATCAGTTGCTTACTGATTACTCCTGGGGGATGATGTTAAGACGGAAACCTTTAGTTCATCTGAATTTTGACATCATTATCCCAGTTTCTGTCTTGGAAAGAAAACAGAATTCAGCACAATGGAAATCTTTGCAGCTATATTTTTCCAGTATTATTTTAATAGCCTAGTGTGCACATATGTATTTATTTCTTGTTTCTTTAGTTTTACTTTTTTTTAAAGTTTATTCATTGGATTTCTTTAAACATGTGTTAAAACTTGCATTTTGAAGTTAAATCCCTATGTAGTCCTGGGCCTGATAATCATATATATATATGATTTTATATATATATATATATATATATATATATATATATATGTATATACATACATACACACACACGTATATGTTTTATAATTGTTAGATTGTAAATACTTTTGCATTTGCAAAGTTTTCTTAGCTTTATATAGAATTGTGTGTGGTGAATTATTCCTGAGTTTTATAGTAACCAGAACTTGCATTAATATATTCTGCTTAATTTTTAACACATTTTCAACTAGAACATGGGTTTGGTCATTTTGGTTTTGATTCAGAGATAAAACTGTTTGAAAACTATGAATTTATTTTGCCATTTCAAATTTTGTCCTTTTAACGTACATATAGATTATGTACAGTTCAATTTACAGTGCAGTTATTTACTGGTGCAATACAAGTAGTTCTGTAAACTTGTACCTTTTTGTGTGTGTAGATCTTGAAATCAAAATAATCAACAGTAAACACCACAACTACAGCTGCAGTTTTAAATATTTTATAATCCAATCAAATTGTTTGAGTAGTAATGCATTTAAATGTTGTTATGGAATCCCCTCCAGACTTTTTAAAATGGTTACTCTGTTCCTGGGTTTGCTATTTATGAAATTCATAAGGGATGACAGTTTTTAATAATAGAGCATTTGACTTAGAAAGCAGTGTTTCTTTTTGCATCTCAATATAGTCTATAATTTTCTGGCTTAACTTTCAGAGGGACACAACTACAAATTATTCTTTTATTAATGAATATATATACATCTGTTGTTGCTGCTGTAATTAAAATTATCTTAAATGAGAAGTTTCACTGAGTCAGTTAGCATCTTTTCTGATATTTGGATGAAGGAGCAGTTTTTCCCTAAGAAAATAGGCATAAAATGAAACCAGATATGAAAGATACATTTATAAAAGCCTCAAAGTAGAAGTCACATATAATTAAATATAATGTGATATTTTAGGCCAGGTGTAGGTCTTGATGTAATTTGAATTATTTTAAAATCTTATGGGTTAACATAGGGAATTAGAATAGAGTTCTATGATGGAGATAATATTAACCAAAGCCTTACTATGTGTTATGTCCTGAGCTAAATAAAGCACTTTATACAATTCACATTGCAATATTATAAAATAATTTCCTTTTTTATGAGAAGCACAGCCAAATAGAGGTTAAATACCATAAATATGGATCATAAGCAGCTGAGCTATCTGATCTGAGATAAACTGAGAGCCTCTTGGTTATTAAATTCCTGTATCCATTTATTTAATTGTATACATATTTTTAATTCAACTAATGGGCACAGGATCCTCATTTTCAGAAGCAAATGTTATTTAATGTTTAAAACATGAGTATTCTGTAAAATAATTGTTATTTTTAAAAGTTGAATTTTTTTCTCTTTAATTATTAAATTGATCTAAAATATTTATTTAAGCAATTTTGTGTTTGATTGACACTGAGAAAAGTAAATTGACCTTACCTATTTTTGTTGGCATTTATACAGGAAAGCTAATAACTTATTGTGGTTATAGTTCAACATGACTCATTCAACTAATGCTTCATTACATGCTGACATACAAATATTATTGGGTACCATTAAAAAGTACTTTCATCTTTGAACTAAATGTGATGTAGAAACAATATTTGAATAAAAATATGTGAGAATAACAAGGAACTGGATACCTCGTTCTTACTAAAGGCAAGATCATGTAAAAATGGACTTTGTATTTCCATAGTTTGGCATGAAATAAAACCCAGTTTGGTATCATAATAGTCTGTATGTTGCTCTGAGGAATCACAAAATTTAAGGAGTAGGCACCACTTGTGAAAATAACTTATTCTATGCTAATGTCATATAATAAATGTAAATAGGCAAAAACAGAAGAGCATAGTAAAGTGGCAGTACAGATAATGTTTTAAAAATATTTGGATGTAATATTAAATGAGCTAGTGGAATAGCAAAACTTAAAGCTGGAGAGACATTTAGTTAGCCCACCAACCTATTCCTCTTATTAAACTTTATTTCTATATAATTAGTGGGCAGATAAGTATTCACTGAAAATGCCGGGTATGGTGATGCATTCGTTTAATCCCCAGCAAATGAAAGGGAGGCTGAGGCAGGAAGATCACAAGTTTGAAGCCAGCCCACACAACTTAGAACTTCTCTCAATAAAAATTGAAAAAGGGCTGAGGATGTAACTCAGTAATAGAGCACTTATGGGTTTACCTGAACTATTGAAAAATAAAATCACTGAAAATGGAAAAAGGAATTGTAAATATGTTGACTGAGTTAACATATCAAATAAAAACAATTTTAATATAATCTTTGAACAATAGAATGGTTGGAAAATAATTTGTTAGCACATTTTCATAGGAAGCAATGGGTTAACCTTTTTTTTTTAATGGAGAATCATTTCACCTTCACTAACTCTACAAAACATGTTTTCAATCAGTTGATTTTTAAAAAAAACTCATGAGTTTCAGTGATACCCATAACTGGAAATAAATGGTAGCGTCAAGATTGAGTTCCTGGTCTCAACACTTAATCCAACATAATCTGGCCACTTGATAATCTTACAATGTCCACGTCCAACCCATTTGAACTGCTTATAACAATAGTATCCTGTGTTGGGTGGTTTAAACAACAAAATATTATTTTTCACAATTCCAGAAGATGGAAAATCCTCAGTCAATAGACCAGAAGATTCAGTGTGTGGTTCATAGACAGGTATTTTCTTGTTGTGTCCACACATGGCAGAAAGGGTGAGAAATCTCTGTGAAGTCTCTCTCTTTTTTTTTAATATGGTTGCTAATTCTATTCATGAGGGCTCTACCCTCTTGACTTGTTCATGTCTCTAAGGTCCCATCCCTAAGGTTTAGTCTACAACTCTCCATAGGGCAAATGCATTTTTCCTCGTGATCAAAGTAATTTATATGATTGAATTCTTGATTTTCTCTGAATTTCCCTGTATTACCAGAAGCTATTTGGCTGCCACAAAAGACTCTAGTAATAAAAGCCACTGCTCTTTAGACAAAACACTAAAATTTAATTGCACTGTGAGATCCCTTTATATAAAATTTCCTTGTGTTATCAAATGTGAGGTTCTTAACTCTTCTTTTAGCTTCTCTGGCTCTGGATTGGACTTTGCCCTGAATTTATGGACTGCTCTTTTCATCTACATTTGTGCTCCTCCTCATTTTGGGTTATGACTTCACTCTGTTCTCAAGTTTTAGTCCTTCCTCATGGAACAATCCTTCCCCATGGAAAGTGAACTTGCTCATCCCTCCGAAGGAATCTAATGCAAACTCTGGGCAGTAATCACATCTGTTCATGTGGTGCTGTTCCCTGGCACTGCTGGTCTCCATGTTGGCCACATCCTTTCATTCAAATTATGATTTCAGACATCTGACTGATTTAGATAAGCTGCATGATTTGTTGATACACCTATATCACAATTATAGGGTTTTTTTTTAAATGAGAAACTTCATCTAACTTTTACTAATTCTTCTTTATATAATGGAGAATTTAGACCCCTACTAAAAATTTGATAGAAATCGTTTGCTGTGCTATCAAGCCAATTAATACTAGACCTTAATAAACAATACCTGCATAATTTTCTCTTCATTTTGTAATGTAACTCCAGCCCTTCCTGTGGGATCTAGTAAAACTTCTGTTTTAGTTTTTCCTCTATTTAGCAAATACTTCCTAAGGGTCTATCAGGCATTGGCATTTTTCAAGGAGAGTGAGTACATTTTATAAATCACTGCACTCATAATGGGTAGAGCTATCCTATACACAGTAGGTCAACTGACAAACCTTGTTTTGTAGCTAAGTCTTCAAAGGTACAATAGGAAAATCCTCCAATTTTCTCCAAAGTAATCAGATTCTGGTCTGATTAGATTTTTTATTTGGGTCCAGTTTGTCTATATAGAAATTCTCATGGAATCTCTAATCATGTATGAATATATGTGATTGTCAGTATAAACCATTTCTACTCAATAAGGTATGTGAGTCATGCTAATGGCCCCATCAAGGTCTTGAATATGTCCCTTTCCCTCTTCCCAGTATTTATTTCTTTCAAGGAACCAGGGCAACTTTATAAGACCAAAACAAAAATGGAAATGCACTTAGTAGATACGAAGTAGATCCTCTTTGTGGGAACAAGTAACCCATGACAAATTGGGTGTGGGGTAGTCAGAGCTGGTTTCTGCAGCCATTATAATGTATCATCAAGAGCAATGGCTTCATTTCCTGGCAATTCCCAGCCTTCGCACCTAGTATAGAAATTTAGCTAGCCCAAGAATGTAAGGGTACTTGTGTTTCTCAAAGTGTGTTCCGCTGAACACTGGTGCCAAAAATATGAAAAAATAAAGAGAATGGAGATATGTATTTGATATTTGGGGAAACAATAGCAGGGAAATATTAAGCTTTGTAGTTATTTTTATTACAGAATTTTTCAAGTCTTTTAATATGCAAATATTAATTTTTACTCTCCAAGAAATAAGTCTAATGTTTAACATTTCCCCTTATGTACTTGATTATAGAACTTAACTCTTCTACTTTTTTAGAGCATCTCTCAGGACAAGTGTCCAGGAATATATAGCTTGGGAAAATGAAATGCAGGGCCACAAAAAGTACAGACAAAGCTTGAGATAATGATATGCCATTATTTTCATATTTTGCTGAGGAGGAAATCAAGATGTAGAAATTCAAGATTTCCCATCATTACTCTGTTGGGAAATATTACAAAATAACATGAAAACAAAACAAACAAAAACCCTATAGGGAATCTAGGTTGGTGTACAGTCTTTCCCATATGCTACCCATTTCTTACTGGCTTTCACTGAGTGTTCAGTGCTAGACTGCATCCTCCCTACTCCTGGGCCATGCTAGACTTAAAACCATATCTGTGAATTTTAATATGAACATCTCATTAGCCATTGAGGAATAAAAGGAAGACATGTACTGAGAACCTTCTTGTCAGTTTAATTCATGGTTTACCATTCTTTTTCTGTAGGGAAAGATTGACTTTGGAACCTATACAGGGTTTAACCTCCACCATCACCACAGCTACCAGTTTATTGAGCAGCAAGGATGTATTGGGGTGGGTAGCAAACATTTAAAAGCACTTGTCCTTGACCTCCTGTATCTCCCTCAATCATGTAAGGTCAGCACCATTACAAAGAAAAAAATTCAGAGAAGTTAAGCAAGTTCTCGAAAGTCAAATAATTAGTAAATGGAAGAGTCAAGGATTGAAGCCAGATCTGGTGGATTGCAAAGCCCACAGTCTTTTTGGGATCCATTTAGTCTCTGAAATCTACAGAGACAATCTTTGCATATATTTCCCTCAGGGGTGTTAATGGATTGGGGTGTCAAAGTGCCATACATTTCATTTCTCAAGATATTCACCCACATCCCAAACTGAGCATTGTTTTAACATCATAATCCAGGAGAGAGTAAAATAGAGGAGTCAGTATCCCAGTCTTTTTGAGAGAATGTACCTTGACTCTGTCAAACTCTAGAGCTGACCTTCCTATGTGCTGAAGGTTAGCATGGAAAAAGAATTTCTTTTTCTTTTTCTTTTTTTTTTTTGGCATTTAAGTACCACTGTAGAAACAACAGGGGTATGCTTTGTAGAAAATAAACCAATTATGGAGTCTCCATGGGACTGTTTCTCCCACCCCCATACAAGATTTTAAAAACTATAGACACATTTTACTTATTAGGCCAATTATAAGTCATTTGTCATTTTCATCTAGAATAAAACTGTGTATTCTTTGTAAATGGTCATTGTGGATGAAACGTTTTCCTTTCTAATTCCTAAAAAGCCTGTTATTAGGACTTACAGGATCAATAAGTTTAACATTCCACAAGCCTCTAGGAAGATCTGAACATAGACAATGAAAAACAAAGGACAACCCCCAAATGAAACTGTTCAGCAGGTCAATAATTTAACACTTTCAGAAAGTATGCAATATCAATTCTCACACAGATCTCTAAGATAGATTTCTTCATTAAAAATCTATTAGGAGTTAGAAGGAATTTATTAAACAAATTATTAATATTTCAGGGCACTGCTAAATAGCAAATTAAAACAAAGATAAAATAGCAAAGGAAAAATATATTTCATGATTAAAAATGAATTTCTACTTTGCAGTGAATTTTACCAAAGGAGAATTATTTCTCAAATATTTCAGTTTAGGATCTTAATCTTTTTTTTTTTTTCCCTCTGTCTTTTGCATCATGAACTAACTAGAAGCCTATGGTTTTCATCCAGTACTATTTTGGATCATATGGTTTCTCCTTTTAAAAAAGAAAATAATAGCTTTGATAATAAAGGCTACATTTATTGAATTGTTAAGAAAATAAAAAAGAAAATACATATACAATCCTACTATTTCTATTGAGTATTTTTCTCGCAGTACAATTCACACAAATTATAGTGAAAACATACACACAGTTTTTCTTTCTATTTTTGGCCATGATCTGACCCCTGATGACCTTCAGTTTTGCCTTGGTGTTTGAGTTTATAACGATAGGAGGTGTTTCATATTTGTAAATAACAAAATGCTTCCTAAAATATCAAGCCTAAAATTTTTTAAGGTTTGTGAGATTTTTTTGCTCTATAGAAAATTAAATAAATCCAGGTAACAAACTTCAAGTTACGACTTCATCAAAAACTACTTTGAAAAACTATTCTTTATTAATTCTCCTTTTATTTCAGTCAAATATTTCATTCAATTAACTAAACACCTGTTAAATGCAGTTTGAAAAACACTTAGTACAATACATAACAATATAGCATTATGAAAGCTTCTAAAGGGTTTATTAAGAGCCAGTCATTTGAATTCAATCATTTTTGAAGAATTGCATATATATTCAGAAATAATGAAATTCAGTTGTTTTTAATGTTTTCATTTATCTATCTATGCATGCACATATGCATACATGAAATATTTCTTTATCACATTTTTGTTAAACTTTTGCAAGTTTCTTAGAGAGGCACTCAGACAAAATTGTAACTATCCTCAAAGGATTGACAGATTACAAAACCAGACATGGGCCATGCATGCCTGTAATCCCAGCAATCTGGGAAGATGAGGCAGGAGGATCACAAGTTGGAGGCCAGCCTACGCAACTTAGCACGATATTCTTGTCTTAAAATATAAAAAAGGACTGGAGATGGAGTTCAGTTGTAGAGTGCCCCTGGGTTTGATCTCCAGTACTGGGGAAAGAAATTGATAGATTAGTCAAGAGCATAGGCAGTCACAGCTGCTGACTTCTGAATTCTGTCAGATGGATAATTATAAGACATCCTAGAAAATAACATGTGCTAAAAGTTGTGTCAATTTTAAGTGTCTGTGAGGCACTTTTAAAGCACCTTGGAACATGTGTTCATCCTAATAAAAAAACTAGAAGATTCCATGATGAAACCACATACATTGTGTGTTCCATTCGGTCCTCCAAACTGATGCTGCTTTCTGATTTCTGATTTTGGAGTCTGTCTTAGATTTGCCTCCCTGAGTTTCCTTGAAAATCACTTGGCATCATCCTGTGAATTCTTTTGCTCCTCACTTCCACATTACCCATGACTCAACAGATTCTTAGACCCTTATTGATGAAATAGTGTTCTGCACGTGGAGTGCGCTATTCTGATCAAGTTAGACATTTCTTAACTCCAGACATTCTCCAGGTGTTGGAGAGAGCACATGGGCCTTGGAACAGATAGGCTTATTTGGCTTGGCTCTTGAAGGATGAGAAGGACATGAGTGTGTTGAGACAGAGTCAACAAGGAGCATATTGTAGGATGGAAGAATTAGCATATTATCCCCAAGAAGACAACTCGGATGTAGAAATCTGGGTACAATTTGTGAACTGAAGACTGGGGAAGAGCTAGATTTCAAGGAGGTTTAGGATATTTGAATGAAATGGTTATAAGTGCCCCATTTAGAAATGTGATTTGTTTGTTTGGGCAGAGGGCAGATTATGACAAAGAAGCTTTTGCAAACCACCCAGAAGAGCATAGGGTGAGTTGGGGTTGAAAGACAGAAGACTATTGGAGATACTCCCATCCAGACTGGTGGCAATTTTACTGTTGTCTCAAAGGAGAATGAAGCATTAAATGGGGAGTAGAGAAGATGTTAAGGTCCCTTTCAGCCATGAATGAGTGAAGTAGAATAGAATAATGGGCTCAGAAATCACACTGTCTTATTTTGTCACCACTACTGACCATGACCTTGGATGAATTAGTTTTTTTTTTTTTTTTTTTTTTTTGAGAGAGAGAGAGAGAGAGAGAGAATATTTTTATTTTTTAATTTTTTTTTAGTTTTCAGCGGACACAACATCTTTGTTTGTACGTGGTGCTGAGGATCGAACCCGGGCCGCACGCATGTCAGTGAGCGCACTACCCCTTGACCCACATCCCCAGCCCCAAAGGATGAATTAGTTTTGCAAGTATTCCATGGTTTTTCTCATGTATAAAATAGGAATAATTTTAGAATATATTTTGTTAGTGTGAGGTTTAAAAAGAAAACTTCAGTGAAGTATTTTGCACAGAGCATCACATGGATAGGATCCCAATAAATGTCTGCCTGTATCATTATTCAATTTTTAGACTTGAGATTCTAAACTAATAAAGGGAGGAAAGAAAATGGGTTTGGGAGGAAAAACAGTTCTGAGGCAGAATTCCTAGGATTTGGAAATGCATTAAATGTAGATCACTGGAGGACAGAGGACTAGGAGGAATTAACGAGAACTTAGGATTTTAAGAATGTATATTTTTGAGCATTGGATAAAAAGCATCTATTGGAAATTGAAAGGGAGGCTCCCTCCTCCCTGAAAAAAAGGTTTTCCTGAATTTTCTTTTCCAAATTGACATAAGTTTTTAAAACTTAAATTTATGAACCAAAATATGTTTTTGTGAACAGAATTATTTTTAAAGTGTCTGCTTCTAATTTGAGGATAGAATAAGAAATTTGACTTTTTTCCATCTGAGGTAAAAATCTTAAGACAAAAATGATCTCTTCCACATGCCTATGGATGCTGAGCGAGCATTCAGTACTTGGTGCAACAGCATAGACTAGTGGCAGGAAGGAAGATTGTAACCAGGAGGCCTGGATGCTTCTTACCACATCGAGGTCCTGATTCAGTCTTAAGCTACAATTAGAAAACAAAATCACTAATAGTTGTGGCAACAGACTACTTGACAAAGAAAAGAAAGCTAGTTAAGGTATGACATTTTAAAATAACTTAAGTCTTGTTTACTGATGAGTAGGATATTGAAATTCTTTCTTTTTTTCACTGCTGTAATAAGTAACCTAATAGCAGTGATCACACATTTAAATATTTTTTAAAAAGTACTACCTTATTGCCAATGGAAAACTTTACCTTTTATTTTTTTGGAGTAGGATACCAGGGATTGAACCTGGGGTTGCTTTACTACTGAGCTATACTCCCAGCCCTTTTTATATTTTATTTAGAGACAGGATCTCACTAGATTGCTGAGGGCCTCACTAAGTTGCTGAGACTAGCCTCTAACTTGTGATCCTCCTGCCTCAGCCCCTGAGTCACTGGGATTGCAGGCATGTGCCACCCCACCTGGCTAGATTAAAGACATCATGTATTAAAAACTTTATTAGTTTAATTGATATCATGTGTGTATGGGGGAGTTAACCTGTGTTTTCTTGCATTGACTTTCATTATCCAGATGGGTGTTACATATAAATCAACAAACAGTTGTGTGCATAATGGACACTATAGAGAGAAATCAAATGAACTAAGACTCAGATCCTGAATTTATAATAAAACATGTATGCAACTTATGCAATAGTGACAAAATAAACAAGTGCATATTACCTGTCTAAAAGAGTCATAACAGATGTCGAAGTGATCAATTTAACTCCTATGAGAAAAAAAATGGTAGAATTCAGTATTCTGAGTATTGCCCAGAATACTCTGGGCATTCAATAAACATTTATTTAATAAGCGCATCTGTAAGTTAACTAGTTTCCCAAAACTTTGTGGTTAAAAGTAACTATTGTTCCATTATTTCTCATGGTTTTCTGTGGTTTGGAATTTGATAAGGGTCTCAGGTGGGTGGTTAAATCTCATTGGTCTCTATTGGAGGTGCTGACAGATGATAGCCTGGGCTAGTGCTAGAGATAGAGATGGAAGATCCAGACCTTGCTCTCTCTTTTTTCTGTAACGGCTTCTCCATGTGGTTTCCTTTGCCTGAGGTTAGGCTTTCTACAGCCAGGTGGCCTCAAGACAGTCAGACTTCTCAGAAGCCTTCAAGAACTAGTATTTTATTTGACGAAGTTTGATGTCTTGAATGGCCCATCCACAAAAGTTAATGACGTCACTTCTGCCACATCCATTAGTCAACACAGTGGGCTCCCTGGCTTCCCTTTTCTCTGTATGTGGAGTCAAAGCCACATGTGAGAAGGGCATGCCAGAGGGAAGTATTTTTGTGACAATCTATAAGAATTAAAATTTCCACACTGAATCCAGTGTTAGTTTTTAAGCCATGTAATATAAGGTTCTTATATTTCTTTTTGCCTTTTTTAGAAAAAACAGAATATGTCATGAAATTTGAAAAAAAATTGGAATGAACTTGGAAGCAGAAGTTAGTATAGATTATTTATGAACTTCTCAATTTCTACTCAGTTTTGAATAGCTGGGGGTTGTTTCTCCTAAATGTATATCCTTTAATAAGTAAAGTCTCCCTATATGCTGTATCCATATGATTGTGTGCTAAACATCTGCAAGTAAAACAACCTAATTAGGTCACTATCATGACAAAAAACTGTTCAGCATCATATCAGAACCATAACAAAAAAACCCCAAAAGATTCAAATTGAAACAAAGAAGCATATGTACACACACACACACACAGGCCATGTACAATCCTCCAAAGCAAATCTTGACACTTACTACATGTTTAATTTACTTCACTTTTCACCAGTCAAAAAATGGCCTTGAAATGGTAGAAAAGACAAAGTCCCATCTGACAAAGAATTTGTCTCAGATTTTACTAGCAAAATGTAGCATGAGGGTTCCAAATAGATGGGTTCCGTTTTACTTTGCATGCAAAGGATCTCGTTTCCAAGAGCTTTGAGAGATACATGAAACATTTTAGGATCATACAATACCACTTGGAGCAGCAGAGCAATATCATTGATCACCTGCCTTTCACTTTAGATACACATATATCAAGGGAGAGTAGCAATGTTGAAAAGCCACTAGGTATAAACTACAGCATTCCTAATGACTGGTGGTAATTGTCTTCTGCCCATGTGACCATGAAGCCATTCAGTGGAAAATGGGAATTAACAGATGTTTCAGTAATGTCCTCTGATTTCTGGATTTTGCAACTCACAAAGGAAAATTTCAAGCACTATGTGTGGATTATTATTATTGTTTAAATGAGAAAGTTTAGATAGTATGTTTTCAAAGTGGACCCCATTATACTCTTTGAATAGTAAAAAAGTTGACTATCAAAAAAACTTACTTTTAATAGTTTATTTCTTAAAATTAAGTGCTATACATAACAGTTGTCCTATGGTATGATTTAATTAGGGTTTTAGGATGAGGTAGCAAGAAAAAAGAGAATACTTTTCTTCAGGCTTACCTTTATTGTTGTTGATAGGGTGAAAGGAAATAATATTCTAAAGATAGAATTGGAAAGGCGACACAGCAGATAAATATAACACAATATTCTTTAGAGCATGATGAAAATATTTAAACATGCACTAATGTTTAAGGTATAGTAATGGCATTGGAGCCTGGGGGTTGTTGCTGAGAAACTGGTTGCTGATCTTATTTTCAAAAGGATCTTTTGTTGTTATAAATACCACATAGCATAGTAATAATTCAGCATCTATCTCTTCTGCTGCAAATAGCATTTCAGTTCATTCATCTCCTTCATGTGCTAGATCCAGACTTGGGGAAAAGTATTTTTCTCTTTTTCTGCAGTATTACTTGCTTTGTTTTAGTTTCCTCAATAACTCTTTTTGTTTGTTCTACTCTTGAAGGTGTAGCCATTAAATGAGTTCACAACTTAAATCTTTTGTCTGAGGCCCAAAAGAGTTTTTCAGTATTTTCTTAAAGGTCCATGAGCAAACTGATCATTTATGAAAGTTGGACATAAAACCCACAGTGTTTTAGCTTGAAACTAGGTGTCTGGTTCCTCTCCCTTGGCTTCAACAACATTCCTGGGTATATACAAAGCTGAACATATAGAATCATGTAAAACAGAAAAACAGATTATATAATTAAAATATTTATTCTGGCTCATCCTATGCTACTGTCTTAATGCCAAATGCACACAGGGGGATGATTTTTCTAGTCCTCAACCATTTTATTTCTCAATGAAGAAGCCACATTCAAAGATGCTATGTACTCAAATGAGCAGCTTCACATATTTTTTTTAATATCAAACAGAAGCTAGGTAGGTAGAAAGTAAGAGGAATCAGGATATAAATAATGAAAATATTAAAAGCAGTGTTTACAATTGTCAATTTTTTATTAGTCAAGATTGATTCTACATGAGCTACTTGTATCATGACATATCTCTTGGTTCATATCACCAATATTTTTATATCTACCAATTACAATTTCTAAGTCATTCTCTCATTAAATTAGTGGTTGAGCAGGTGTAGTTAATATTGCCTTCAATCACTTCTGTGTTCATTTGAGAGAGGAGTTTTGCAAACTATTGAAATTTAATTTTAGAATCCCATTCAGTAAGCTAGGAAAAAAAAAAGGAAGGTAAACTGGAGTTTTTGGTTTTGCTTTTACATGAAGTAACAGAATTGGGGTCTTTTTCATCAAAGGAAAGTGATAAATGCTGAAGGAAATCATAACAATTCTAACACTTAGGAGATTGAAGTACTTATATACATTATCAAACTCATCTCAGTAGTTCTGGAGTGAAAAGAAGATAAATGTTGCTGTTTGCATTTTATATAATAGCCAATAGTATGAAGTAATTAAGGAATAAATTATAATCTATATAATAAAAATATATACTCACAAGTGTATATATATACACACATGCAGAATTGGAATAGCTTAGTTTTTCCATTTTATAAAACTTACTCTTTCTCATCCATATCTTTCTTCAAGAATTTCTTCATGAACCCTTCCTAGAATGTTTTATTCCTGTTTCTATCTCATTTATCGTTTCATTTGGGTCGTGTGAAGGGACCAGTGATAGAGTACATAAACAAACTCACCAGAGGAGCTGAAGAAGACATCAGGAGCCTTACGATGGGACCTTTTGAAATGGCATTTCCCTTATGAATTCAGTCTACAGAACAGTTGCTATTCAATCAAGAGTACATCACCAAATGGTGGTTTGCAATTGGCCACCCCTCACACTGCAGGTATGAGAGTCATTTATAGAGTTGACATTTGTCTTCTGCTTACATTCCTAGACTTTGTCACTATCTTTATCACTGAGCAAGTAAAAGTATAGTGATTTCCAAAAAGGTGTCCACTGAATTTCAGACATTGTTATATTTTCTAGATGAGTCCAATAATCCATATATGGTTATCATTATTTTAAAACTATTTCAAATATGACAATAAAGTCACAAAATATTTACTTCCAAGCCAAGCCTATCTGTCCTCCATAAATGATACAGATAGATTCATGAGCAATGCTGATGCTAATTTTTAGAACTTTTCTTGAACTTTGAAGATTCTGCTTTAGTAACAGATTTAGCTCTTAAAATGAATTAAATACAAAACATAAGAACAAACAAATGTAAATTAAGACCAATGATTGCATTTTCAATTAATATATTGGAACACTATACCAAAGGAAAATTTACATTACTTGATATTTTGAGCTCAAATATTTGCTTTCTCATATATACTAACACACACACACACACACACACACACGTACATACAGATTCACCCATGGCTTGTCTTCACTGTAAAGATACTAATATTCTGGATTCAGTTGGATTTAATGATTTTCAGTGGATCATGGAGGAATTTAAATAGTGCACTTTTTAGGCTTTCCTCTCATTTTTATCTGATTTTTTTTTCTGCAGAGGTTGCCTTTTGATGGTCAAGATCAACATTTTAAAATATATTTTCCCTCATATAGATGACATCTTTTTTTTTTTTCAGCTAAACAGTACATACTTACTGTTGTTGTAATTTATCTTTTGGTATCAGAATCATTCCATTTTCTCCCTGATGCCCTTTTGAAATACAGATAGTCCCTGATTTAGTATGGCTCCAACTTACAATCTTTCAAGTTTGTAATAGTCAGAAAGCAACATGAATTCAATTGAAACCATCCTTTGAATTTTGAATTTGGATTTTTTTCCCCAGGCCAATGATCTGCGGGACGATACTGTCTCATGATACTGGGCAGTAGCAGCAAGCCACAGCTCCCGGTCAGTCCTGTGATCACAGGAGTGAACAACTGATACTACACAGTTTGCAGTGTTGCTAAGCTAATGTTTGGGAGGTTAAGTGTATTAAATGCTTTTGGACTCTGATATTCTTATATTTTGAAGGATTTATCAGGTCATATAAACCCATCTTAAATGGAAGAGCATCTGTGTATTTAGATCTTCCTTAAAATATAGCATTTTACTGGAGAAAGTCTTTTTGTTCTTTTGATTCATAATGCACAGCTTCAGCAATACATCCCAACACATTATCTGTTGTGTTGCTGAAGTTCAATATTGGGAAGAGATCTAAGTTCACTTTTTAAGATAACTTCATATACTATGTCAGGGTTCTACTTAGGATTCATGTGCCTTCCCGTGGAGGCAACTGCCACATAATTTTTTTTCATTTCATTATATTAGAAATGGCATGAGATGATTTTAGTTTTCAAAACTCCTATGTACTTAATGCATTTGAAAAAAAGAAAAGTGCGATTTATAACTTGAGTCTCAGTTTGAAACAGGGGACAGGTGGGTGACAGAATCAATTTCTGGTGTTGGCAATTGTGGCTGAGGCATGCGTAGGTAATGTTGCTAAGGGATGCCTCATATCTAAAAGTGAAACTAATAATAAATTTATAGGAGATGTGGCACAGATGCGGCTCTGACTATTTCTTGAGAGTTTATTTGGAGGTTCTAGTAGGGGAATGCAGTTACTTGAATACCCTTGACCCTTAGGAATGGCCCTTCTCTAGGAGGGAAGGTCATTCTCTTCAACCAAGGTGAAGAGGGATGTACATGGAATGGGAAAGGAGGAAGGGGACACCAGCCTAGCTAGCAGGTCTAGCCAAAGCAATCCTGGTGATCAGTGAGTGGGGTGACAGATGACACAGTCAGATCACCCTCACCTTTTGAATATATCTTTATTCTTTCCCAGTTATGTTCACATCAAGCCTACTCAGGATTGTTTTCTTGAAGAGTCAGTCTATTATTGCTCTGAGGAATCCAGCCTGGTACCAGGTATGATGGAGTTTCGCTTTACTACCACAAGGATGAATGACTTCATATGGTTGCTTCCTTCCAAGTTCCAAGTTCATTAGGTAACTTTTTTTTTTTTTTAATGAATCTCATTTCCTGTAAACAGAGGAGATTTTAAAGAGAACAAAGCAAAAAAATGTGAGTAAATGTGTTACCTTAATTGACAGGTGTTTTGACCACTAAATCACTTTTAAATTCTTGAGATGATTTGTGTGTGTGTGTGTGTGTGTGTGTGTGTGTATGTGTGTTATACTAGTCCTCTGGGCTGTGCTGCCTGCTAATTTAGTCCAATCTATAATCTTGGAAATGATTCCTTTCATTCCAAGACCCAGGCCATTACTGTGAATAATTAAAAAGCAGGGCTCTACCCTACTGGCAACCTCTTTCCACCTTGAAATAATTCCATTTACTGGCTCTGTTGTGGTCATATCTCTCCTTTACCCAATTCTCAGGTTCCTTTGCCAGCTCTTTGTGGATCTGCATGTTAAGCACCGACTTTCCTTGTTGAAATGTTTCCTGGCCACTTGACTATAACATCGAAGGCACATGCAGTTCCTCACTATGTTCCTCCTTTATGCCATTTATGTATCTTGATTTCGTCTTTTGTTTCTCAAGGAACATTTTTTTTCTAACTTGCACAGGCCCTCTATTCCAGAAACACTGAATCTGTACAGGACTAGCAAGTATCCTGCTCAAAATGTTCTCTTCCCTGCCCATCAAAGGGCAAGCTTAGTCTTTTCCTTTTTCATCCTGCTTAGAAATTCTACAACATCCATTGCCTGCATTATTTCTAAAGATATATACCAATAAGTATACATTGAATTTAAATATGTATTTCTTGCTTTACAATAACCAAAATAAGCAAAATTCAGGAAGCAAAATGCTGCATGAACTCATGTATATGTGAAATCTAAAGGAAAAAAGTCAAACACACAGAAACAGAGAATAGAACTGTGGGTACCCAGGGAGAGGGTGGGATAGGGAGCGAGGAGACGTGGGTCAGAGAGTACAAGACTGCGGTTATATAAGCTGAATAAGTCTAGAGATCTAATGTCTGCCTGGAGGCTTTTCACTATTTATATGTGTATCAAAGCATCACATTGTACACCTTAAAAATACAATAAAAAATATCCTCCCCCACAAAAAAATATATGCTTTTAGGGAATAAGGACTGTGCCTTAGTCCATCTGGTATTGTACATACATTATCAGATACTTTAAAAATATAGTTTTTGATTCGCTGTTTCTAGAAAAGTCAGATTTCTGATTTGCTCAAACTCTTACAAGTATTCCATTTCAAAAGGACTCAGCTATTCTCCTACCATGTCACTATCCAATTTCTGACTCCTATAGGACTTGCTGTGTATATCGTATGGGGAAAAAAGCATTTGTCCAGTCCTCCTCTTTGCAGGAATAACTGAAAGGGCAATACTGTGGCACTTGTTAGTTTTTAAAAAATGGAAGGAAGGGGGGCTTTTAATTGTACGGGAAATTTAATTAGATTTAGGCTAATTAAATTCATTTTTTATATTAACATGTTCACAAATATTATTGCATCTCGTTAGATTTCATTCTTCTAGCCTTACTGAACAATATTCAGTAGTAGTTTCAGATTACAATAAGTTCATTATGAAGATAAGGTGGAATTAGTGTAGGAAGCTCAGCTGGTTGAAGAGGTCTGTACTTTAATTACTGCAGAGGGTGTGCATATTAATTACAACACAAGTGATATTTACTGTACCTCAGGAACATATGACAGGGTAAAGATACTGACAGCACCAGCTAATAAACTCAGTATGATAATGAGGAGAAAAGACCATAAAAATAGAAGGAAATAAAATTATTCATAAAGTATATTGATCCCAAAGTAAAGACATTAAGCTCCGATGAAGGGCAACAAAAGGGAAGCTCTTCACTTTATCAAACAAATAACCAAAGTAGAGAAATGTTAGCAGGGAGACAGATTGTCATTATACTGGTCACATGATCACACTCCAGAGAGTACACGGGAGCCATAAAATGGGAGATTTTTAATAAATCAGCAGAAAGCCATACTGTCACCTGCAGGAACTGAGGTCGCAGTGGCTAAGGACAGCTCCTGAGAGTGGAGAAGTCAGACGTGCTGCCCGAAGCTAGAAGTGACCACATGCCAGCAAAATTTGGCTTTAGAGCCACTGTCCCTTCTGGAAAAGCGAGAGGGCAACTAGGAATGTTATGTGATTTTTCTCTCTATAGAAAAAAAAAATTTTTCTCTCTACACCTACTTTTCCCTGTGGTTTGAAATCAACAGCTATAATTTTGAGGTGACCCAAGGAGAACAAGTGAGGCTTGGGTGGATAATTTTTCCCAGGAAATGTTCAATTATACCATGAACCTGTCTAACTTCATATGGCTCCAAGGAAAGCTCAAGTTTGGGTTGATTAAATTCAAAGTTTTGTTTGTTTTGTTTTATTTCTAGGTCTTCCAAAGGGATGGTCATTTTTTAAAATAATTATTTAGTCAACTATTTAACATTTATAAACAAGGTCATTCTAGAAAACAAACAGCTAAAATGATCGTTTTTATTTTGCATCACATAATTAAATTAGCTTTTTGCTCAGTATTTGCTATTTTGGAGTTTATTAGCCAAAATCTGCCACAAAGGGTGCTCCTACTTGACTTATCATGGACAGGAAGTATCTTACTTTTATCTATGTCAATGAATGAGAATAATGATGTTGAGGACCAAAGTCTTGGAATTGCTTTAAGATTATTTTATGAGAGAAGAATTTTGGGGGGGGGGTTAGTATATGTATGAATAGTGATTTTAATGTACATTAGATTTCTATGCTAAATACTTATAATGTCATTTAAAATATAATAGAGGGGAGGGGAGGGGAGGGGGGATAGTAGAGGATAGGAAAGGCAGCAGAATACAACAGACACTAGTATGGCAATATGTAAATCAATGGAAGTGTAACTGATGTGATTCTGCAATCTGTGTACGGGGTAAAAATGGGAGTTCATAACCCACTTGAATCAAACTGTGAAATATGATATATCAAGAACTATGTAATGTTTTGAACAACCAACAATAAAAAAATAAATAAATAAAATAAAAAAAGAAATTCAGACTGAGACACATTAAAATACATTTGAAATTTCAATAAATAAATAAATAAATAAATAAAATAGAATATGTAGTTCTAATTAATATACCTCAAGAAATTAATAGAGAACCCAGAGATCATGGAAAAAGGGCACACTCAAAAGACTACATGCTCTGTGTGTGGGTACCTTGGTAACAATATTAGAATTACTTTGGGGGAAAAATGAGCATTCTTCATTTGGGCTGACATCTGTAAAAACATGAATTGAAAGAATTAGACATCAAAGTGCACAATAAAATGATGTAAAATCTTAGTTTCCAAATTGGGAAACATAATTAAAAAGAAGAATCAATCCACTAAGATCTGAAGTGTTTTAATTTACATCTGCTGGGGCACAAGAGGAGGTAATTCTGGACAGTGTCATGAGGTACAGGATGTCATCCTTTATCTCCTTCTTACTCTGCTCTTTTCAGGGTCTTAATTCATCTATTCTTAATACTCTAACACTCTCACATTAGCTTTTCTTTTGATGGTAGGGTGGGGAGTTTGTTTATCCACATTAAGGTGAAATATAATCAAGTATATTATTATTTTAAAGAGCGATGCTTTGCATAAGCTCACAAGTTGTAGTTTGTGAGTAAAGTAGCTATGTATAAGCAATTGGATCCACATAGAATTACTTCAATACACAAATACTTATGAGCATGGCCCACGTAAAAGGTCTGGCATAGCCAGAACGGGGTAAAGAAGTGGTGATGTAAATTTTATGACCATTATTGTTGTGTACTGGGTTATTGTCACCAATTACGTGTGATCTGATGTTGAGACAACAAGAATATAGGACTGTATAATACCTGCAACATGGTGAGTAGGTGTTTAATAAATATTTGTTGAATGGATGAATGAAGAAATGATTAAATGATTGGATAAACCCATGTCGGCTGGCATTTCATCAGGAAATGCCTTGTTGTGCCTAGGGAGCTGGGTCCTGTCTGAAGCATGGACACTGGCTTTTTGTACTGGCATTCGCTTAATTATAGTATCTCTGTCATCACCTGAGATGTAAATGCTGGCCAGAATGGATTACCACTGAGGTATGGCTAGGTCCTCATGTCATGTTTGGATGTAAAGGATGAAAGTGATCATGATTGATGCTCCTGTGTTGAAATCTGGATCAGGAAGCTGTCTGCAGCTCATCCCTTGGGATGTTCACACACTTTTATCATAAATATAAATAGCTTTAGCAGACTTTCGATTATCAAGATGTTGAGGTATGATTCTTTTATTCAAAATATTCTGATACTTGGAAACAAAAGAAGGGTTTAGGTGCATACCAATTATAACTAAACAGTCTTCAGGAACAGATGGGAAATTCCAAACCTATGCCCCATCAACTAGGATTTAGCCCAGGCTACTCATCGGTTTGAAGAATCTTTGACATAACAGAGTGAAATTTTATATAAAATGATGCTGAGACTATTTCAGATTTTCTATTAGTGCCTTATGGGTTTCCAATATGGATTTACTTCTATTTGTCAAGGTTTTTAGTTTTTTCTCTTATTATTATGCCTGTTCTCTCTCATTGAGTTGCCGCTGCCTTGTGCCATTACATTTGTTTTTAGCTTTCTTTCCCTCCCTCAGATGCTTTGCTTCAATGACCTATAGTTCACTGTTCACCATTACTATTCATCCTCCTCCTATCTAATTTGGTTCTGAAACTTATTTCTGCAAATTATGCTTTCTCTTTTCCATGTTCCCACTTTAATGGCTAATTTTTGAACTTGACATCCTGGAACTGCTCTTTTCCAGCGGAGGAGAGTTGAGTTTATTGAGAAATTGGTTTAGGGAGCATCTATCAATGTCTAATGAAGGAGGGCAGTCCTTAGCCTCCCTCATTTATTTTTTTCCAATAAATAATAGGGAGATACAGACATTTGATACAAATATCAAATACACTTGGATTCTGATGTTCAAACATATTTGTAGAAAACAGAGAACTCGGGAACTAAAATATCAGTAAGAAGTAATGCATTGTGTTACCAATGATTGAGGTAATAGCTTGCATCATCAAGTTAAGACAATTGTTATTTTGAATTTGGAATAAGTATATGAGCAACCTTATAAAGGTTGGAATTAAACATGTGAGTTTAAACAAGGCAAGTGATCTTTAATATATGTATATTACATGTGAAATATTCTTTGTAATGTCTATAATTACAGGGAGTCACAAAATCTTTTTTACTACACAGAAAATCTTGTTGATTTTCACTGTAGTGAAGTAAAACTTATGGAAAGTCCCACCAAAGTATTTAAACCTTAGTGTAGGGTTTAATTTCCTTCAGAGCTTCAAACTCTTACTAATTTCATATATCAAACTTTTAGAAGGTTAACTTTCAGTTATAAACAAATGTATGTTTGTGCATTTTGATAATTAGGAAAAAACATTTTGTGAAAATCCAAGGAAGATTGAATAGATAATTAAAAATCACAACATCACAATCAATAAATGAGATGGATATGATTGTTAATGCCCATTCTGCTTCTTAGACCATGTAAATCTTCATAAAAACATTTCCCTTCTTTTTAAGATTGTGTTGTATGTTTGTTACCACCAACTAGGAGGTATAGTTAAGGTTTCCTGTAAGTCTTGGGTTGTGATGCTCCAAAGAGTTCGTTAAAATTGTAATTCATCAAGCAATCTCCAAAATGCCTCACAGGATAGTATTAATAAGCAAGAAAATGAACAAAAAAAGGCAACCTATGGTGGAAATCTCTTAGAAACTGTCAAATTGATCTGCATCACTATGTACCTTTGAGAAGAGTGAAGGTGCTGTGTTTGTTTGATTTAACAATAACAAATACCCAAACAAAAAATGTTTGATTTCATTTGGGAAGCATCATTTTTCTTCAGTTACGTTTTCTCTGAATCCCCACCCTCTGTTCCCTCATTCCTGTTACAATTAGTCATTACCTACTGTTGCTTGTGGCTTCTTGGCAGTCTACAGCGGCAATCTGTTGCTCTCTGACAGATCGATTCTTTCAGCCCACAGACTCATTGCTGAATTCAGCCAAAATGAATATATATTCATATATTTATTTTTCATAGAAATATATATATATAGTTTTCATATATATTTTCATATATCTATGTATTTATATGAAAAAGTCCAAGTTACATTGCTCTGATTAATGTGGCAGATCATTCTTTCAAAATGATACTCTTAAAGGAGACTATTAGAGAATCCTAAATGTAAGCAAAATGTTTGAAGAATACCAAGGGACCCTCTAGGTAAAATGGATTCAGAGTCCACATGTGTAGACTATGAAATCTGAAGTATGTTTGTTTACTATCTTTACTTTTACAGGAGTCGATCTCAATGCAGTGTTTTAGAGAAGAGTAGTTGCTGCTGAATCTACTGAAGAGAATTTGTCAAAACCCTGTTGTTTATACCCACACACATATAGATGTATACACACACCACTGAGTCTAAATAATCCTAGTAAGATTCATATTGCTCGGGTGTTTCAGCAAAAGAAATTATAGTTTTGCTGCAATCAATTTAACAGTGAGAGGTTTGCTGTAGCAAAATATATGCTTCGTAGCCCTTCAAAATTTACGCAGTTTATACATATAGATATATGCGGTACATATTTTGAAGTGATACGTATGTTGAAATTTTTTCTTCACTTAAAACCATGCTGCATAATTGATTGGAAGAGTTACTCTCATCACAGTCTATTTTTGCAGTAAAGTAGAGGCTATTTGAGATGCTTCTTCTTCTTCTTCTTTTTTTTTTTTCCTAGATGCTTAACTTTAATGCAAGGAAAGGAAGAACTAGGTATTAGATAGCAAGATAATATTCACTGTTGTTTTGTTCTGAACAATGCTGAATTAAGTTATATTACTGAATGGCAGCATAAATATGTAAAAACATATCTCTGTTAGCTTTTTATATCACTGACACAGTGAAACCCTCTGATGAAACACACCACACACCTCTCTCTCTCTCTCTCTCTCTCTCTCTCTCTCTCTCTCTCTCTCTCTCTCTCTCATACTCATTGACATATTACAAATATGTAGTCCCTTGCTTTTGCTATTTTATGCACCCAAGGAACAGCTTGCCTTTCAACATTTCTATTAGAATTGGTCACCTAAATAGTAAAGCCTGAGCCTCAAGAATTGACAAATTAAGAAAATTGGTTGGGCATCGAGGGTAATACTGTTAAAACAGAAGGCAGCTGCTTCACTGTGTGTTACGCACTAAGGGGAACATCCTCCACCTGTTGGCAAGCACATTCTCAAGTTATTAACTAGTCACTGCTTTGGTACCTATTTCCTGTTTTGAGTTTTTAAAGGGGGCCTCTTCTTTGACTTCTGGAAAAATACCAGATTTTCTCTAAAAATAAAAGTAGTTAGTCATTCATAAGAAATTACACTCTAATCACTGGAGAAATAACTTAAAAATTTTTATTTCAAGCATAACTTGAAAAGAGACTGTAGGAGTTGTGGTCATGATGAAATATTAGAAATAAGTCTATGACAGCTGAAGTAGAATTTAAATAATATACCAATACACAGAGGACATAGGGAATGGAAAATAGCATAGGCAGGATTAAAAGGAAAAATCCTTTTGGTTTTATTTTAATTGCTCTTTTCACCAAATCTTTTTATGAAGAGGAAAACTTCCTAAGTATTGTGGAAATTGAAGACTGAACATTATTCTAACTAAACATGTGACAAAAAGGGGCAGCTCTGTTATAGTTTGGCATTATTATTGTCTTCATAATCATTTATAATAATCTTTTTTCCAAAATGATAAGGATTTTTTAAAATAATTTTAAAGTAATTTTCATAGACTTAAAACTAGAAAACTTACTTAAGAAAACACATCAATTCATTGAAAGGTTACCTAAGATTACAGTCTATTTTTAACATAATGTATTGTGCATGAACTCAAGACTTTATCAGATTAGCTGGATCTTACTAGATCTGAATAAATAGTGAGAAACACACAGAAATGAATTTAAACATATTTCTTTGTTCTGGTAAATTACTATATATGCCTCTAGCTCCCTTGTATCTGAGGTTCTATAAAAGAAGACTTTTTTTTTGCCCTCCCAGTGTGTTTTATCCATCATTTAAAAACACATTTGAAATATATTGTGATTATGTGTGAAGTGACATAAATACATTTGGTGATTAATATTTATTTGATCAACTGTGAGTGCAACAATATGACTTCTAATTTGAAACCACACAAGTTTCCTTTTCAGCAATTTTTGCCTTTCAAAGCCTTTCATTTACTACATCACAGGCTAATCTTGGAAAGAGAACCTGTGACATGTACTTTTCTACACTCATTTTCAAACTTGAACTTTTGAAACAGGAGAGTGAGCATTCAGCCTCATCTCCAGGTGTACCATATTGAAACATAAAATGTGTGAGGGGATAGGGAAAATCTTGAACTCTAGGCTCCTGGGTGATTGTGCTGTAGAGTTGGCCTGTGGAAATGTGCTATAGACTATGGATATTTAAAACCCTCTATATAAATGATCTTCAATACACAAACACATTCACACATGCACATTCTGTGAAAATGGCAGAGTAGATGTCAAGAAGATGTCTCTCAAGGTTAAATACAGATCCTATTCTTTGTTGTATTAGTTATTCCTATTGTTTTATTTCCATCTCCCCCCTAGTAGTGCCCTTTGTGGCACTTCAGCTATGATGAGATGGGCGGGTGAGCAGCTTCCACCAGAATTGACGCCAGCTGGTTTGGAAGACTGGCAAACCCTCAGCTCTCCCTGTCTCTTCCATGTTAGAGATTGACTTTATTATCTGCTATAGCTCCATGCCATGCCCAGTCTCCGGAGGCCCAGAATGTGGGCCTGTAACACAGCCCTATTCACCACTGGACTGATGCTTGATTTAGTTATAACTTCAGGAATTGCCTTTTAACAACAACTACAAAAAAGAGTGAGGGTCATCCACTTCTAATGCTGGAAACCCTGTGATAATCTGTTCCATGCATTCAAATGAAAATATGACTTCTTGGCAGAGAATAGCATTATAATGTAAAATCCCATATGCTGTTATACAGTATGTTGCAATCTGTTTTACGGCTGCCTCTATTCTAACGAGTGAATACTGCCAATAAAGCAATTGAAGATAACACTAATTGCTTATTTCTGTGATCCATAATTTTTATGGGCTGCCTTATAGCTCTTTAGTCAAATAGATGCTTTTTGGCCTTTAAGATCTAGAACTCATGCACTGGAGCAATTGAAACTGGAAATGCACATGCTGGCCTGAGAGCCTTTTCTGTACTTGATGAATAGGGAGGCAGCAGAAAAATAATTGAAAGATGTGAAAGAAAATAGAAGTCTTGAGTCAGCTCTAACAGGTAAACATGAGATTTTATCTATGTTTAGGTAATTTTAAATAAATACATACACATATGGCTGTGTATACAACTAAATTAGGCTGTAAGGCCTTCTTCAGCTCTCATGCCTTTGGGGTCCTTTGAATGCAGAAGTGACCATGGAAATCATGGTGGTGTCTGAGCACGGCTAGCTGGAGATGGGGATTATGTTTGATCCAGGGTTTTGCCACATATTGACAATGTGACTGTATGATCTTGAGCCAGTGATTCAATGTTTCTGAGTTTAGGTTCATCTCAGAAATGCTGTGCTGACTAAATGAATGTGAAAGCACTTTGCTAGCTGCAAAGGGTTATACCCATGCAGTGACTGGGTTTGATCCCTGTTTAGGGCCATTATGACATGCTTTCTCATGGAAAAGTTTAGAGAGACCCCAAATTATTCAGCAGTTTTTCAAGAATGTATCTAGTCCTTTGCTACTCAAAGTTTAGCCTGTGGAGTAGCAGCATCTTGATCACCTAGGAATTTGTTAGAAATGCAGAATCTCAGGCCCTACCCTGAACCCATTGCTCAGAGTCTTCCTTTTATCAAAATCCCTTGGTGATTAGTACATATACAAAAGACTGAAGACCTCATAGACAAGGAAGTTGAGATTCAGGAAAGTCAAATGATTCACAAGGTCAGTGCTTAACGTTAAGCCAGAGTGAGAGGCAGAATGACCCAAAGCTTCATTCATGTTTGTCTCCACCACAAAAATATGGAGAATTTCACTATCTTGTACCAGATTTCTGATATGCAGGCTCAAAAATGGGCAATGTATTTGTAGCTTAAAATAGTATGTCAGAAAAGTTGTATGTTTCTTTTTGATCAAAAAGTGTAAACAAAAATGAAACAATCAATAGAAGTTGTATTGTGGAGTTTTATATATATATATATATATATATATATATATATATATATATATATGCAGAAATATCTAGAATACCCACAGATTTCTATTCATGAAGTTCAGAAGATGCATTCTCAAACTGCAGAACTTAAGATATATACTTTTAAATTCAGACAAAATACATGTGCAAAGACCACAGGTAACTAGTATTTAAATTTTCTGTTTGTATCCAGCTTCTTGGCTTTTACGATTTCTTTTGTATGAACAAGAAATGATGCTCAAGTATATCGCTCCTTATTCCAACAGGAAAATACAAAGCACTGTTCCCAAAGAGGTGCCAAAGGCTCTTACAAGCAGCAGCTTTAAATGCCTACAATTCTCTGATGAGGTATATATACTAGGTAAGCAGCTTTGAGAAATACCATGAGGTTAGTTTCATCATTAGACACACAAATACTTTCTTATATTTATTAAAAGCTGAACACTATGAGCCACATATACATTACCTCATTAATCTTCACCCAAGTTCTGAGGGAGTACTATTATGATCCTTATTTTAGAGATGCAATTAGGAACCTGAAGTTGAGAGAGGTCAACCAAAGAACTTGCCCTCGTGCACATAGCCAGTGAGAGAAAACAGGGAGAAAAACTCAGCTAGGAGGCATTGAAGTGAACCTTTCGAATTACTGTTATGACTTTGGAGTAAAACTTTTTGAGTGCCAACTCCTTAAATTCTGATTTAATTACATTTCTT